>NC_090319.1:130396405-131093792 GCF_040869045.1 Eurosta solidaginis | reverse complement strand
AGAGAAGAGAAGATGGATATTCGGAGAAAAACTCGTTTCTTTCAAAATATTGAACCAGTTGCTCATGAACAATTGATTCAATGATTCTAGTTTCCACTATCAATGTGTTAATTGGTCGAAGATCTTCTGGCTTGATCGCGTTCTTTACTTTCTCTATTGGAACAACTCTGGATTTTTTCCAATTTTCTGGGAAATGCCTTTCGTGAATGATTCATTAATCAGCGCAACCATTATTGGTCCTACATATTCAAACGCCTGCATTAGTATAGGCGCTGAGAGACCATTAAAATCTTTCTTTTTATTCATACTTTGAATATAACTTTTAATCTCACTTGACGCTATTTTTCTGAATTGGAAACTGAAACTTTCATTTGGTGTATGTACCCAATTAACAAAAGGCATTGCTGGTATAGATTCATTAATAGCTTTAATGCTGTCCACAAAAAAATTAAGTTGATTCGCTATCTCATACTTTTCAAATACTACTGTTACACTAAAGTAATGTAATTGTGCCAGAACAAAACGTACACAACGAAATAGTTTTTCGCGGATAACTTTTAAACGGGTAAAAAAAGTTGACTTCCGCTCACGGAATCTAGACATCTATATATATATATGTATATGTTTATATATATATGTTTAAAAATTTTTAGATGTATTTTAATGTAACAAGAATATGTACATATGTAAAATATGCATGTAGTGTGAAGATTAATAAAAATGCAAGCTAACTATGTAGCAGCGTATGTTTTCCATTCAATTATTTATATATATATATATACTAGAATAATTAAGTGATTAATTTTTTTAAAAAGTCATCCCTAAAATATTAACAAACAAAAAATATAAGCGTTTACATAACCTTCCTACATGCCTCATGTTTGTCCTTTGCCGGATATAGATCCGGTAACTGTACCAAGCGGGTGATCTCTTTAAATAAATGGCGTGTTTACTTTATGTTATAAAGTTAGATTTATTGTTATGGTCCACTCGAGAGATTCACCCTTTGAACGTACTAGTTGGATAGTGATAGTTGAAAAGGTCAGGATTCACCTCACTCATGTGTGGCTGGGGTGGTTAAAATGATTTTTTTCTTTCATACTAGTGGCATCGTCAAAAATTCCCATGACATTGACGATTTTTCAATATCACATGGCTCACTTGTGTAGGTCATTCGTTATTTTTTGGCATTTACTCGATGTATACTGAGAGGTAGTCGCTACTTTTTTTTTGGGCGAGATGGTTATAAATGTCTTCTATACATTTTCGTGGGGTATTTGTGTTTATTTTTCGACTGTATTTAATTAATTTATTTAATTCTCTTTCCAAAAATCACAGTTGCACAAGGGGCCTACACGGCATGGATAAATTCGAGCCAATTAAAAATGTCCCTCTCAGAAAACATTCGGCATCAATTTTTTCAATTTCCAGCGAGGTACTCGCCACAAAATAACGAGTGACGGCTCTTATTGTATTTATCCTCTTTGACTTGGGTTTCTGTCATTGTGCCGGCATAGAGATTGTCTAAGGGAGATGGCAAACGCAAAATGTAAACGACACATTGATAACTAAATACGGCGTGGCGGCAAATTTTCTTTTATTAGAAAAATTGCCCCATCGCATTTAAAATTACTTCTATTAACAAATCCATCTAAATTAGCGCATAATGCCCCCACGACACAAGAGTTACACATGGTTTGCTTCCTCTACATTCGCCTAACACCAGCACAAAGGTTCTGACAGTCGGAACGCTGCCTGTATAACGCTGTAGAGATGAGCTAACCACAACATTGAACCATTCGATGAATGCCGCCACAGTTAGATAACAGCGTTTTTCCATCCCTATAGTGGAATGGAATTTTTTCTTTAAGAAAAAAGGAGGAATTTCACGCATCGTGGTCGTAGGAAGGAAAATAAAAATTGGAGCTGAATGTGAGTGGACCTGTGTTAACGCGAACTGCACAAGAATTGAACTTTGTTCCAACTTTTTATGTGCACAAATTAACAAATTTAAAGCTAAATAGCAAACAAGCTAGTGAACGTAAAGCAATAACAAAGCGTACAGCTACGCAACAATTTAAATGAATTTTAAGTGAAGTTCCATTGGAAATATGTCAAAGGTTGACAAACTTGAAGTTCCCAGTTGAAGCTATAATAGAAAAATCTCAAACGAGAAAGATTTCTTCGTGCCAATTCGTGCATTGGTTGCATTAATCAAACCGAAAAAAATTGAAATGTGTAACGAGATTGAGATTCGCCGTGAAGTAATTAATTCTCATTGAGTACAACCCTATTAAGGCGCTGTGCCTTCATTTAAAATATACTGCATACAAAAGTAGACAAAAAGAAAGGCACTCAGTGTATCGTCATTTCCTAATAAAGTGAAACCGACAAAAGATACAAATTTCACCGTTCCATAATATATGTATTATTAATTCAACAAACGCAGTTTCAATTTAAATTATTTTCAATGCTTCTTCAAATCTAATCTTCATCGTCATCAGCATAAGTTGACATTAGTGCTGCAGTTAGCACATTAAATAAATCCTTTTATGATTGATTGTGCTTTGCGCCTAACTATGATAAATACGATCATAAATTGGCTTATTAAAAGCTTCCAACGTGTAGCAACCAAAACAAGCGCACCTCGGCGCGCTACCACCATCACACCTTACATAATATCAACATCAAGAAGGAAAACGATCACCCAAATAACGCAGAAGGCGCCACAATTTTGGTTAAGGCGCATCTATCGCAAAAACACTTACCGGCAACAACTATTACCGGCAACAACACTTACCGGCAAAAAAATTACCGGCAACAACAACTCACCGGCTACAACATCACCAGGAACTACGCGGCAGAGGCCCACAGTACGGCCTCTTGTCTGCAAAGTAGGTATCAGCCCACTGGGTGAATTGCTGCCAAGTAGTAGAATAAATATATGTATTACACGTTTTAATATAAATATATTTCTTTTCAATTAACATAAACAGGGAAGAGGGGGGGGGGGGGGGGGGGGGGGGGATCAGTTTAGAAGTGAATTAATTGAAACATGAAATTTTAAAATACTTTATTAAAATATTCTTGGTGCAAGAACCAATTAAGTTGGAATTTTCTACATTTGTGTCTAAATTATTTTAGCGATTACAAGGAGTACTGACAACCGGTAAACCTTTTGATGGCCTCGTTTGGTGTCGGTTAATTAGACGTTATGTAAGCCTCATTTTGTATCAGTTATATGGATTATGTATAAGGTTGTGTTTGAAAGAAAATTAAACCTTACTTATGTCTAATAGCATCAGCGCAGTCGCATTTTGTATTAAACAGAACTATTTTAATGGTACAATATTTGCATAATATACACATTTTTTGGTGTGTGTCCTTTATATATTAATACGTACGTACATATTTGTATGATTGTATACCAAGACGTGTCACTTTCATTGCCCGATTGTTGGCGCAAGCAGATCAACCTTGAATACGGATTCCTCCCATCAAATTTTGTAACGCTACCTTTAAACGTTCTAGTGGAGATACCGCGAGCGAAAGTAGAAAAATCTTCTTTTTTTTAATAAGCAGGCGTTGCCGCGCCCATTTTTCAAAGTTTGTATGTAGGTATCGTGCCAAATTTTAAGCTCGCGGCTCAAACCCAAGAGCTCTATTTATCGCCGTTGCTGGTAGAAACTAGTATGTCACCTTCTCTTCATGCAAATAGGCGAACGGGCGTATAAGCATTGCTGACCTTGATTTTCATTCGGTTTAAGCTACCAATATAGCTTCATGTCAGTTTTAGCAAAGCAAATTTTATGCACAAATTTGTTTTATTTAGCCTCAGATGCGTCTCGGCATACATCCACACACACATTAGCATTTAGCGTTTATTTAATAAAGTAAACTGAAGAAAACAAAAATTTACATAGTATATATAAATAAGATCGCATGCATACGTAAGCGCGTATCCGCATTTAAGCCAGGGTTGCATTACAGCTCAAAAGAAAACACAAACTAAGGCATTGAAGCTGGGGTGTTTTTTTTTTTGTAAATTGAGTTCTATGCAAACAATTTGCCTATCTACTTTTAGGCGTTGAGCAGTATGTTCAACAAGTAAGATCATATAGTAAATTAAATGCAACCAAAAGAAAATAAACAATTTTTTTAATAACCTACATTAAAATAAGATTTAAAATCAGGTTTAATAAAATAATAGAGATTATCAAACACCAGTTATAAAAGTAAAATAACAATTGAAATTAATCTAAATCAAATTAAAATAAAATACAATTAAAATAAGTAAAGACATTAAATAAATAAATAAGGAAATAAAACACATAGCTACAACAAAAACAACAAACTAATACCCTAAACACATTACGTATGAATACATTTAGTAGGATAGTTTTTTTCTTGAAGTCGACTTTTGTGTGGTAATAACCGTTAAAAGGTGTATGTAACTCGGTTAATACACCCACAATTGATTCATTTTTCTTCCTTTATTTTGCTTAGGGTTTCCTTTAAAATATTTAAAAAAAAAGCCTTAGTATAGGCTTAGTTGTATTGCATTTATTGCCCTGCCTACACACATTTGTGGTAATCAATTAGGATTATATCAGAACGTTTGTCAAACAAAATCAATATCAAAACAGGCTAAACAATTTTCTCAGGTTACACCTTTTTTTTTGTTGATTAAGCCTTTTATTCACTAATATAGACGTGAAGATGATATAGAATCAAATTAACTGTCAAGGTTGAGCCGCTTTTTTTTGATGTTGATTTTATAAGATTGACCATTCGTTAGTGTTGTAACGAATTTACTTGCAATTTCCCTTATTTGCAATCTTCTACTAAGGTTCGAATCACTAAACTGTTGAATAAATAACTCCAATATTGAATAATGGGAAAACGGGCTTTTTAATGTACGTCACAATAACACTTATACTTTGCAACTGGCTTGCTTAATAACCGAACTGACTGATAGCTTAAATGAAACTGATCTATTGCCCGATAGATAGCGTGCTTAACTGAAAACTGCTTACTGCGCCTCTACCGTTGGTGCTTTTATACTCTGTGATTACCTCGTTGCATCTTCTAGGTACTTCCAGAATTTACTTAGTTACTGCCATATAATTATAACTACAGATGCACGTGTATAGCTTCTCAGATGCGCGTGTATTTGTGAGCGTCACTTCCACAATTACAATTGCATACTTTTGGGAGAATCTCAGATAAGATACCTGCATGTGTTTGTGAATCTTTTCTCCGCTGCCTGTACGTACATATGTGTAGACATAATGATTGAATTATTGATGTGCGTACAAATCACTGTTTAGCATCGGCTTAGAGATGGTATTGCCTTAATGTTGCTAATATTCGTAACACTGCCCTCCACCTAGGTCTGATCGTCCCGATCAGACAAATCTCCCAATCTAAACGCCGCTAGCATCTCCAAATGTACCACTCTTCTACTCCGTGGTTTCTCAATGGTTTGTATGCGGTAGATGGTATCACTGATCTTCTTCACAACTTTGTACGGGCCTTCCCAACTGCACCAACATTTGGATGCAACACTTTCTCGCCGGTGAGGGTTGCATAACAGTACCAAATCTCCCTCCCGGAGACCTTCCGAGTTATTGTTCTTGTCCTACCTGTGTTTCATCTTACTACTCATTACCCTGGGCCATTCCCTCACACTCTGTTGTTTGGCCAATGAACTACTTCGTAGAGCTTGCGCTTGACGGATTGGCTTCGCATAATGGCGGCGCTTCGGCTAATAAGCTGTCAGCAGTGGTAACAATTCAAAAGGGGGTTATAAGGCGAATCTGTAGTGCAAACTGTAGGTCTCACTCTATGCTATATTTTAGGAAACTAGATATATTTCCTTGTCGACATCTCTATCTTTACAAAGTTTTAAAAACATTCGTTATACGGTGTGGCTACCTGGAAAGCTTTCTTTCGGAAGTCTACAACTTACGAAGAAATCTACTTCCGATGGTAAAAATTCCTCATACTAGGACGTCGCACTTTAGAAGTTTTTACACATACACGTCGTGCAAATTTTTCAACTCCCTTCCTGCCACTGTACAGGTAATAAGAAATGTCAACTTTAAAAAAGAAGTTAAGTTTTAAAGTCTTCGCCGTCTGCGATAATACAGACGATCAAAAACAAAGAGCAACAAGAGATTGAGAGGAACAATTTGACTACTTTAATACGGGACCACCTCAATTGAACAAACATTAGCGTGCGTGATAAATATATTTTAGATACCTTCCAAAAGACAAAGAATACTTCAAACAAAATTACCATCTGTTAGTTCTCAATGCAGACAAAGGAAACGTAACAGTTGTAATGGAAAAATCCGATTACGATAGAAAATTGCAAACATTAGTTGAGCCGTTTATTTTGAAAGTGGCATAAGTCATTTCCAACTCATGGTCTTAAATGCATTGTTATTTTTGAACGAATGTATATATAGTTGGTTCTACAATTATAAAATAATAATAAGAATTTCATCTTTTGGATATTGGACTCTAACAAACTGGAGGCGAGGAGAGATACAAACAAATTATCACTGAACCTAAACGACATGAAATGACTTATGTCACTTTCAAAATAAACGGCTCAGTTAACGATATTTCCTCATACCGTGTTTTAAAACGTGATCCCACTAATAAATTGCAAGATAGGAATAACGAGATCGTAGAAAAACTGTTTAAAAACCAAATGATAGATGAAAAATAAAAATATAAACTAATGAGCAGAACGGCCAATGCGCCCAGATTGTATGGACTACCAAAGATCCACAAAGAAGGAACTCCACTTAGACCTATATGGTCATCCATTAATTCTCCGTCGTATAATTTGTGTAAATACGTGGTTAATGTCCTGAAAAATATCACTAAAGAGTCCAAGTACAATGTTCAAGACACGATTAAGTTCAAGAATAAGATTAAAAATACATATATTTATGATGATGAGAGTCTGGTATCGTTTGATGTTATGTCCCTGTTTCCTAGTATCCCAGTAGACCATGCCATAGAGATAATATCGTCCAAATGGGACCAAATAAAACCCCACACAACCCTTAACCAAGAGCTATTTTTAAGTGTTGTATGCTTCTGTATAAAAGATAACAGATGCTTTAAGTACAACAACAAAGTTTATGAACAACGATCGGGTATGCCTATGGGATCACCAGCATCGCCGGTAATAGCCGATATAGTAATGGAGGAATGACTATTGAAATTTGAGGAAGAATCACGGCACAAACCTCGTCTGCTCACAAAGTACGTTCACGATTTATTCGCTATTGTGAAAACCGATTCCGTTGAAGGAATCCTCTTGAACTCATTTCATAACTCAATGAAATTCACATCTGAGATGGAAAATAATGGAATGTTGCCGTTTCTGGACACGGTAGTAATAAGAAATAACAACCACCTAACCTTTGACTGGTATAAAAAGCCTACGGCTTCCGGGAGGTTAAGAAATTTTAACTCGAAACATGATAGGAGTATAATAATAGACACTGCCAAAAATTTTATCAGGCGAGTTCTCTCTATCAGCGATAGAATATATCACCCGAAAAATATAAGCATCACCAAAAAAATACTGCAAAACAACGAGTTTCCGATCCACCTTATTAATGGTTATATCCACCAATTTTACGCTACGAATAAAAACAAAGAACAAAACATAAACAAAATTTATAAGACTGCCGTATTTTTACCTGGTTTAAAAAAAAAAAAATAAATAAATGTAAGGCGCGATAACCTCCGAAGAGATCTAAGGCCGAGCTTCTCTTCCAATTTGCGTCGTGCTCCTCTTGATTTTTCCCTACAAATTGGCCGGACGGGACCTACATGTTTTATGCCGACTCCGAACGGCATCTGCAAGGCAGATGAGTTTTCACTGAGAGCTTTTCATGGCAGAAATACAATCGGAGCGCTTGCCAGACACTGCCGAGGGGCGACCCCGCTTAGAAAAATTTTCTTCTAATTGAAAAATCTTATTTCTAAAATTTTGATGTTGCTTTGCCCGGGAGTTGAACCCAGGGCATACGATGTGATAGGCGGAGCACGCTACCATCACACCACGGTGACCTGGTTTGTCTAACCGAATAAAACATTCAAACATGTATGACAAAGAAAAATTTCAAATCGTGTTCCAGTATAAAAATACCCTACAACAAATATACAGCAATACAAAAAGCAACAAAGTATATGTGGGTACTACTAAATCAAAACTAAAGACAAGGATTTCCGCTCACAAATCGAACATCAAAAATCGAGGCCACTCTAAAGACAACAGAACGGCTTTATCGCAACATTGCAAGACCACGGGACACTCTCCGGACTTAGAGGATGTTACAATATTGCAAGAAGAAAAACAATATTCCAAGCGGTACACTCTCGAAATGCTACATATTATCAATACACCTAATGACATACGCATGCATTTTAAGAGCGAGTGTAAGTGTTAGATTATGTTTGTGCATTTATGGTTTTTATAGAAAAATGTATTTTTTACAGCCCTGAAGATGATTTCTAATTGAAATCGAAATATCGACAAAATCAATAAAAACAAGATATATGGTATAATTAATTGAATTTTTTTACTAATATATATGTGTGGCCTAGAGCTCAGAAATTCTTCTTGATATAACTTTTGAAAGGCCGAAAATAAAAATAAAAACAACATCAAGTAATTTGAAATTATTTAATGTAATATTGTAATCTTAGGTTAATAAGTATGCATCTAGAAAATATTTAATAAAATACAATACAATACAATACAATACAATACAATACAATCAGTATCGTTCCCACGCTCCACAGTAGTGCGACCAGGCTTGAAACTACCCTCTCATTCTTTCTGTGAAATTCGTTCCTTCGTTTTTGTGCGTCTATTAGGGTTTGTCAATGCCAGTGTTTTCTAGCAAGCACTTTTGATTTCGCTTTATTTGGCCCATTCGATCCATCAACCTTTAGGTTTGACTTTCGTGGTCTTCGTCGAGTCTTCTCCACCAGTACCCGATTACTGCTGACTCCTTTCTCCAAACTAAAGTTAAGTGGTATATCGTGGTTCTTTTAGCGCATAATCTTTCTCCGCATATAGATCTTGATGTCACGGTCAACTAAGAAGTCCACTCCCAATATGACTTCATCAACAATCTCCGCCACAATTAATTTGTGTAGAACCATGACCTTTCCAATTAATACCTCACATACCACTTCTCCTTGGACTTTGTTATACTCGCCTGTGACCGTACGCAACCTTGCTCCAGGTAATGGCTTTACTCTCCTGTTGACCAAATCAGATCGGATCAAGGAATGAGATGCGCCCGTATCGACAGTCAGTACAAGTTCTTTGCCATCCACATTTCCTCTGACGTTAAGACTACTCGATTTTCTTCCAATTTACGAGACAGATATCACAGGACATTCAACAGCTGGAGTTAGCTTCCCGTTCTGCGTTTACGACCACCCACATTGTTGGAACTGTTAGGCTTGGTGTTGCAATAACGCGCAATATGCTCTGGCTTTCCACACTTAAAGCATTTGACTGCATCATTATTCTTCTGCTGCGTACCCTTCAATGCTTCCAAAATTGCGTATACCCAGTCTGGCCTTTCCACTTCCACGCGATGAGCTTTGTACGCTGGCTTACTCAAAATTGAGGCTGTTTCCTGAGTTAGTGCATGCGAAACCGTTTCAGCAAATGTTAGTTTTGGATTCGCATATGTAGCCTGCTTCGTTTCCACATCTCGTATGCCATTTATGAAACTCTGGATTTTTACCCTTTCAGTGGATTCCACGTGTGCGTCCGCATTTGCAAGATGAGCCAATCTTTCAATATCTGAATCAAACTCCTGCAATGTCTCATTTACTTTTTGGTAGCGGCTTTGCAACTCAATTTGGAATATCTGTTTTCTATGCTCGCTTCCTTAACGTCGTTCTACAGCAGCCATCAATGCTTCATAGTTGTTCCGCTCTCCTTCGGGAATCGTCTGTAGGATTTCGGCTGCTGGCCCCTTCAATACCATGAACAGTACAGCAACTTTATCTTCCGCATTCCAGTTGTTCACTGCTGCGGTCTTCTCAAACTGTAGCTTGAAGACCTGGAAAGGAACAGACCCGTCAAAAGATTACTCGTTGAAACTGCTGGGCGATTTAGTTGCAACTGCTCGATACGTCCTCTCAAAGCATCCACCTCGTCCTCGATTTTTTCCTCAAATTGTTGTAAAACTTTTGTATCCTGGTCCTCCAGCTTCGATGTTACCCTTATCTCCTGTGCCTCCAGCTGCGAGGATATGCGGGCCTCCTGTGCTTTCAACTGCTCAGCCAACTGAGATGTCATATATGTCTTTTGCTCTTCCAGTTGGGATACCATATATGTCTTCTGCTCTTCCAGTTGTGATGACATATTTGTGGATATTTCTGACATTTGCGACGACACTGATGTTACTGCGATGTTTGTGCAGATATAGCAGCCAATATCATGTTCAAGTCTGTACTGGTAACTGTCTGCGATGTTTCGTTTTTCTCTTCAATTTTTGTTGTCTCCTCGCCATCAAGATGAAAGACATACTCTTCCACGTTAATTCCCTCTAATTCCGTTGCCTCTCGTAGTCGTGCCCGAAGTTCGAGTTTATTGCCGGTTGTATTCAATCCACGGCTGTCCAATTCCTTCTTCAGTTGCTGGATCTTCAATTCACTGAACTTTGCCATGTCCTTGTTGTCCTCTGGAATTTATTCAACAATTCCTCTTCTGACACCAATTATAACGAATTTACTTGCAATTTCCCTTATTTGCAATCTTCTTCTAAGGTTCGAGTCACTAAACTGTTGAATAAATAACTCCAATATTGAATAATGGAAAAATGGCCTTTATTAAAGTACTTCACAATAACACTTATACTTTGCAACTAGCTTGCTTAATAACCAAACTGACTGATAGCTTAAATGAAACTTATCTATTGCCCGACAGATAGCGTGCTTAACTGAAAACTGCTTACTGCGCCTCTACCGTTGGTGCTTTTGTACTCTGTGATTTCCTCGTTGCATCTTCTAGGCGCTTCCAGAATTTACTTATTTACTGCCATATAATTATAACTACAGATACACGTGTATAGCTTCTCAGATGCGCGTGTATTTGTGAGCATCACTTCCACAATCACAATTGCATACTTTTTGGAGCATCTCAGATAAGATATCTGCAAGTGTTGGTGCATCTCTTCTCCGCTGCGTGTACGTACATATGTATAGTAGATGTTTACGCCGATCATTTTATCGGCGGCGGCGTGGGCGGTGCGCCGGCGTACGCCAGTATTCTTACTCTAAAATGCTTGATTTTTCTATTTAATTAAATCAACGTGTTGGCTATTTCCCAAAGATCCGGGGTTTTTGCCTCAAGATCTCGCAGAGCGATCAAAAATTTTCAGGAGCACCTCATTGCGGAGGGATTGCCCCTCCTTCACTTACTCCAGAGAGGCCTCGAACCTAACCCCGGTCTTTCGAATTGGTAGTGCTGCGTCTGCTGAAAAAAAAATAGAGATACATAAAATTTCCACACTTTTGTTTGCATATCTCGTGCAAAGCGTAGTTTCGCCTAGGGTTAACTCCTAATAATCGTCGCGAACACTATTTCTTGAAATCATTTGTGGATCCTTGGCGATCACGCACAAAGTCGACTTACGGTTGCTATTAATGGTCTATTAATACTCATGATTCTCGTGGCTTAGGCCGCCTCCCGTTTTTTCGGCTGTTTTTAAGAGCTACAATTCCCGATGTGCGAACAGTAGCAATCCCAACCACCAGTCGCTACCACGCCTCCTGACCCTCACACCATATGCCAGCACAGAGGCTATAGGACTGCGACTTCCAACTCATACCTTCGTCGACGTCACTTTCTTAGAAGTTCTAGGTGTAGCCCCGAAAACTTTCCAACGGATGCTTTTGTCGCGCTATGCTGCCGAGCTACACCAGAGAAATAAATTAAAACATTTGGGAATTCGGCCAAGGATGCCGTCATTAGGTAATGGGTGAAAATCGTATAATCATCGGAGCATCTACATAATTAAATTTTTATAAGGACCCTGTATAAAATTTGTAAAATGTAGACCATAGTTTGCACACGTTTGTGTTCACATCATTGATTTCAATAGCCTTCTTTAAATTAAAACGATATTTTAGAATGAAAGTCGCCCGATTTTAAGTTGAAAGAGGTCTACTGCTGTTTTCCGGCCTAATAATATAAGAGCTCATTATGGATGACTGCGTAGCTTCAGTTTTCAGACTTATTTTACTGTCCACTACGTTAGGGTAGTAGCACGCACGGTCATTAGTTCGACTGTCTTGGGAAAGCTTTTGCTTCACCACTATGAGTGTTCTTGCGAAGGACAAAGCCTGACCTGGGGCCCTATTCAGTAACTGTGAGTTTTAAAATGTACACTATTTCTTCATATAATTTGTATGAAAGAAAAATGTACATTTCAAAACTCATAGTTACTGAATAGCAGAGCTGGTAAATATATGTGCCTACGTATTCACATTTGTAAAAGGAGCCGTAACATGTAGGTGATATTTAAACTTGGTTGATAGGCTATAACTAATGTGATTCACTCCAAAGGACTAGTTTTGGATAGGACCGCCAACTTTATGTCAAACCGGGAGACTTGGGTGTTGACGGATAAAGTGTGAAACTTAAAATTAACATTTCAGACGCTATTGTATAGTTTCGCAAATAAACAACAGATTTTTGAATGTAAGCCCAAATGATTATCCAAAACCTTCTCATACGTACATATATCTTCAACTTAAGTATGGGGTACGAATCGTTTCAAAGGAGTGTGTATGCCCCTAGAACCTACTAAAGGATTTTGCATCACTGATTTGGCTTATTCTTTCAGCCAATCGCAATATACAATTTTTTTTAAAATCGGCACTTTTTTTTGCTTTTTTTTAACAACTTGAGGACAATTTGAAAACAATTTGAAACGCTTGGGTAATTTTATTTGAATTCATGGTTCATAATTTTTTGGAAAAAATATGCAAAGTTATCATATAAATTTATTACATAACGTTTCTTTTAGTGGTTTGTTTTAATAACTTGGTGAATTGGGTGATGCAAAGTCCGTGTTAAGCTGACATCGAAAACGCTTGTTTTTTTAAATAACTTTTGAACAGTTAGAAAGAGTTAAATTTCGCAATTAGTTTCTTATAGCTGGCAGTGATGCGCATCTGTTGATACCACTTTCGACCATATCCGACATGAACAATAAATGGCCTAAACAGTCTTAAACGAGTAGAAAATATAGTAACGCGCCGGACGCCGCCGCGCCGATATTTTTGACATTCGGCGGCGGCATGCGAAAAACGACCCTAATCGGCGGCGGCGTTCATCGGCGGCGTAAATCTCTAATGTGTAGACATAATGACCGAATTATTGATGTGCGTACAAATCACTGTTTAGCATCGGCTTAGAGATGGCAATACCCCTTAGTGTTGCTAATATTCGTAACAGTATTAAGCTGGAGTCATTGGTGCCGTATGTCGTATCGCTGTATCCGTATCCCTAACGTAATCAGCTGTTTATCGTTACGACCGTAAACCAAAACCCAATTGGTTGGCTACGATACGGTTACGACTTTAGCGGCACCAATAATCGATTGCATTGATTCTCATAAGGTTGGTCGAATCAGCTGTTAAAAGGTTACCGATACGGTTACCGATAAAGCACCAATGTTTCCAGCTTTAACCATCAGACGTATACCTAATACTGGTTAAGTATATATATTTTGACTAAGTTTTCAATTATAATGGATTTCAAATAAATTGTATAAAAAAATGGGAATGTTGATCTTTCCATTCATCTAGAAGGCATAGGGTTTTCAGGTAAGGGGCCACCGAAAATTTTAGGTGCGTCGGTGGCCATGGATTTTGAGGGCTGGATTATGCACCGTGCGTCGCAACAACATCCGCGGCGCCCTATGTATATTCGGCCTTCATATTTTTCGTTTTCATTTTCAGCTTTTTTTCCTTGTTTCAGCGTTATAACCGGTCGTATCCGGTTCTGAATTTTTTTTCTTTCCTTGGTTTCCGTTTTCAGTTATAGTTGAATTTAAATTCCGGTTTATTTTCCCGGTTTCAGTTTTGAATTTCAATTTTTTTTGCGTTAGATTTTTTTTCGATTTTGAGTTCGAATGTTTAACGGTCTGTCCGTGACATCCGGTTCGGCCGGGTGTTTTTTTAGACCATTTGAGCGTTTTGAATTAGTTCTGCGCTTTTGGCCATTTTTTAAGGCATAATAGGATTTTTTTTGTTTATGGCGCAGGACAGCAAGGTTGGCAAGAACCCAGCCCAGCCGCATGACTATCCACAGTGCACCACAAAATCATGCCGACTGCCTTTCTTGCTGCTCCACTGAAAATGCGAAACCATAACATTATTTTTTAGCTCACGTGTGAGCGTGCTCAGTATAAAAAATGGTCAATAATTAAATACCAGAGATTACACATTCTAGTCATGTATCCCACTAGGGATTATCGATAACTACGCATTTTACATAATGCACTGTACACATATACTAATAGCTTAAGGCTAAGTTTATGATCGAGCATATTCACATCGCGCGATGCGACGAGAAACACTCCATCGCTTGTTATATTTTCGCTAGCGTTATCGATGGAATGTTCAACAATATAACTCAACATCTTTTTATTCACGTTGTGGCAGTGTAGAGAAAGCAACATCTGATAGATGTACATAAACCACATTTAACCCTCTAACCAATAAGAGTGCCTCAGGGCATGCATCACAAATATCAAGATGTCCGTGTGAAAAAAAAAATTTTTCTTAAGAAAATGAATTTAACTCGCTCGCCCATATTTCTAGTGAAATTTCTTTCTCAAAATAAAATAAAATCTGGTGGACGGTTTGTCTTCTATACTCAGTTTTGTGCGAACAGGTGGAGAAAACGGTCGTTTTTTTGGATAAAGAAATTTATTATTTTCAATATCAAAAATTTTTATTTTTGAAAAGTGCGCGGAGCCTGATAATTTGTTTTCGTAAAGCTGTGCTCATTAACTTGCTGATTTAATATCTAAAGTTTTAAAATAAGTGGAATTTTCTGCCCGGCAGTGCAAAAACTAAAGGGTGCCTCAGGACACTGTTGTCGTTCAGCGCGAACTTTTCTACACATTAATTTTATTAAAAAGTGCTCTATATAGTCGGTTTTACTTTTATTTCATAACTTGTTTTCATAAAGTACAAATATACTGTTTTTAAACCGCTGTACCGATGTCGCGTGTGAAATTTTCGAAGTTATCGGACGAAGAAATCCATGAAATCATGGAACCGGTAGTGACAAGTGATAAAGAAGATTCAAACAGTGGAATAGACTCTGGTTCTCTGAACCACGAGCCAGAGGAAATAAGTCCAGAGGACGAAAACTTGATATCCCAATGCCTTCGAGGTATGGATACGAGTGCGAATTTTTTCAACGAAGCAGTTAATTACTCACTTACAACATCTACAGTCAGAGATACTGCTACTGCCGATGAAGGTGACATTCCATCAACAGATGCGATTATAGCAACCCTTCACGGTATTGACTTCAACTCCAATTCAAAGGAAGAGAGCTCGTTCGCCGTTACCAAGACCCGAAGAGACCGGTCAAGCCGTAGTGCCAACCAATGGTGGTTTTGTTGGAAGTAAGTATATCTCTCCCATCTTTGCCCATGGCGATCTTGCTTTATATTTATTTTACCGTTATTTCAGACATTAAATCAATTTCCAAAGATTCCGCTGAGTTTAGCAAGTTGATATGGCGCAATACTGCTCTTAAACTTCATGTAAATGAGGTCGCATTCTGTGGATCCACACGTTTGCCTGACAACATAAAAGAGCTTTCAACTCCCTGCCAATTATATCTCTATTTTTTTTTGCTAAAGAAATAATTGATATGATTGTTCAGGAGACTAACCGGTGTGCTCTAATTGGTGACATCAACTCAAAATTCAATGTGAATGCCGATGAAATATGTCAATACATCGGAATTCATTTATATATGTCAATATATCGATACCCGAATTTAGAAAGCTATTGGGGAAAGAACCCTTTCGAACCCATTCGCAAAACAATGCCATTGAAACGATTTGAAGCTATAAAAAGATTCTTATCATTCCGAGAAGAGGAAGAAAGGGTAAAAAAGTGACAACGAGGTTATGACCCGTTATATCGGATACGTAATTTCTCGGATCTTCTCAACGAACGCTTCGACTCAATCCCAAAACATGGTCGACTTTTGTAAGCTTCTGCTATTTGTTAACTCGCAGAAATTATCAGATTTTATTTCTTTTCTTTAATAGTGTCGATGAGCAAATGTGCTCAACGAAAATGAAAGACAATCTAAAACAATATATGTCAAAAAAGCCGCACAAGTGGGGTGTCAAATTGTTCGTATTATGCGACTCGTATGGTTACGCATATAGGTTTGAAATCTGCAATGGCGCAGGAGATAATATTATTCTACCAAATTGTCCCGATCTAGGCAGCTGAGCAAATGTTGTAGTTCGTTTATCCTAAACTGTGAATGACTTCATGTACCATATAATTTACTTCGACAATTTCTATACGTCGTTACCTCTGTTGGTTTATTTCGATTGAATCGCATCCCAAATTGCAAAATTGCCACCGGACAGTGCTACAGCAAAGAAAGAGCGTAGGTTTTCAACAGAGTACATGGGCTCTGCATATGGAATCGATATTAGTACTGTTCTGTGGAAGGACAATAAAGCGGTCAGGCTGGCTTCGACTTATGTAGGAGTTGAGCCATTCGATCGAAGCAATCCGAATGAGCAAGTAGCTAAGGCTAAACGATATGACAGGAAGACGAAGAAAAACATTGAAGTCGATTGCCCACAAATAATTAGGGAATACAACAGCCATATGGGAGGCGTCGACTTAATGGATGGTTTGATGGGACGATATCACGTGAGAGCCAAGACACGTGATTTAATGACGCGCCTTTTTTATCATTTTATTGATATGGCTGCAACGAACGCTTACCTTCTTTATAAGCGAATAAATATAGAGAAGATAAATGATTCCAGTAATATTTCTGGCGAAGGAGAAAAGATTTTACAGCTGCCTGAATTCAGAGAACAAATCGCTGCTGCTCTTATGAGCAACAATCAAAAGCGTTCCATCTTCAACAAGCCAACCAACTACTTTACCTGATTATCTGAGTGTAGGAAGAAAAGCTGCATATCCTGTTGATGATGTTCGCTTCAACGGTAATACCCATCTTCCGAAATGGCTTGAGAAAACAGGTGGTAAAAAATGGTGTAAACTTTGTAAAAACTCCCAAACTCAATGTGTCTGCGAAGTATGTAATTTACATTTATGCTGCTCCGTCACGAAAAATTGTTTCGGGGAATATCATACAAAGAAATAATCTATTTGTGTTATTATTCATTGTTTATTAAAACTTATTTCAATAAAAACATTGTTCCTTACTAAAAATTGTAAGTGTTAATTTTTATTGCTCTTTGACAAGAGTGCCTGGAGGCACTATTTCTTATTTCTCACCTGGCAGACAAACGAAACGACGTATTAACTTTTTGTTGACGGAATTAAGTTTATGTCCTAATTAAGCTAGAAAAAAATTCGCAACCGTTTCCGATCATTTAATATTTTGTTCGGAGACTTGTTCGACTGAAGAAATAACGAATCAAGAGCTACAGATATAAACATATAAACTTGTACGGTGCGATTCCCACAGCAGGCACACAGGCGGTGTGCTAATATATATAAATGAAACAATTGAATACTCAATAAGTTACAACAGAACATTAAACAAGAACATATTGTGTATTATACTAAAAGTTAAAAATATTTTCCCCCAATATCAAATAGCTCTGATATATCACTCACCGAGCTCGAGTGATGCAGAATTTATAACGTACTTATACGACATTTTAAATAATAACTGCGTAACACAGGATAATATTATCTTTGTGGGCGATTTCAATATAAACCTTTACAAGAGCACAACTTATAGTAAACAGTTAGTTGACTTATTTCGATCCTTTGCTATGGAGCAAAAAATAGATTTTTATACACGAATGGGCGATAAGACAGATACATTGATTGATAGCTCTATATCATGTTTAAAATTAGAAGAGTTTCAGATTTCAGATCATGAAACGATTAAATTCAATCACGCAAGAACGGCTGGACCGATTTGGATGAAATTTTGCACACATATAGCCAATAGCCTAGAAGGATCTACTAGCTATATATTTTTCAAAAGGGGCGTGTCTCCGCCCCCTAAGAACAGTTATAATTTAATTATTATATTTTTTTGTCTTTGCGACTGAATCACGCCAGGTTGGCTCACCCTGACATACTCTAAAGAAGTCAGTGTCAAACTTATGAACAAGTGGTATGATTTTGAGCTGGCTAAGTTAAATAAACGTAAGTTAATCTTTACAAGATCAGCCTATCCACTGGAGAATGGAGTGAATATTATAGTGCGAAACGCCAATATAAACGGCTAATTAAGATAAAAAAAGCCAAGCACATGGAAAACAAAATCAACCATAGTGCTGGTGATAGTAAGGTCATGTGGAAAAACTTGAAAAATTCCATAAGCATGGCTAAAGAAAACAATGGTATTAAAAAAATTAAAATAAACGACCAACTCTACACAGAGGAAAATGAAATATCGCAGTCTTTGAATAACTATTTCATTGATAGTATATTGGAGATTAGCAGGAATATTCCTACCTCTTTTAGTAATGAAGGTACTATAGATGAGCAAAATGGCCCTAATGTTTTTAAGTTTCAGAAAGTATCCACTTCAGAAATAGTTGATATAGTAAGTAAGTTTAAAAATAAAATTGGAGGGAAGAAACTTGTGTCAGAAGGAGTCGTTAAAGACTCCATAACGTATACAGGTTTTTTCTATTCTCAACTTGTTAAAGAGAGCTTAGATAAAGATCTCGTTCCTAGTTAATGGAAATCTTCTATAGTTGTGCCATTAGAAAAAGTTAAAAATACCATCAAAGCTGAGGAGATAAGACCTATTAACACGTTACAATGTGATGAAAAAATTTTGGAAACAGTGGTAAAAAATCAGCTGGTAAAATATTTAGAAGATAATGTAATTATTATACCTCAACAATCTGGTTTTCGAAAGAAACACTCCTGTGAAAGTGCTTTGAATTTGGTTGTAGCTAACTGGAAAGCAGACTTAAGCAGGAAAAAACACATATTAGCTGTGTTTTTGGATTTAAAACGTGCATTCGAGATGATCGACCAAAACTTAATGCTGAAAAAGCTTTCTTACATTGGCGGTTCTGGTATAGAACTAAAATGGTTTCAAGACTTCCTAATTAACAGATACCAAAGAACAGTGATTGGAACGTCCGTATCGGATAAAAGGGAGGTACCTGTTGGTCTACCTCAAGGGTCTGTGCTGGCACCAATACTGTTCAATATATATATTAATGATATCACTTAATGGGGCTTTACATTGCTGATGATAAGTGGGAACAATATTATTGAAATATATGCTAAGCTGCAAGAAGATCTTAACAGCGTATATGGTTGGTTATGCGTAAACAGACTAAAAGTGAATGTTAATAAAACGAAATTTATGGTTATATCTAGACGCAATTTTCAAAACAGTGAGCTACAAAACTTAAATATAAATAACGAACTAATTGAAAAAGTTAGCACCATAAAATACTTGGGAATAAAAATAGATCATAAGCTGAATTTCAACGAGCACGTGGATTATACGGTAGGAAAAATAGCGAAAAGGTTATATTTTACACAACGAACTTGCCAATATTTAAATCGAAGGTATAAAATCATCGTCTACAGATCTATAATCGAACCTCATTTTATTTATTGCCCAGCCATATTTTTCATCATGCGAGATAGTCAGATATACAAGCTATAAAAGCAACAGAACCGAGCTATGAGATTCATTCTCAAAAAACGGTATGACACACCTATCAGAGACATGCTATGCTCTCTTAATTGGCTTAGCATTAGACAGCAACTTTTTTATTATACCATAAAATTTATTAAAAACATAACTTTGCCTGCGTATTTGAGGACTAATGTAAAATATGTAAAAGATATGCACTCTGTAAATACTCGTAATAAAAATGATTTAATCAGCCGGCTTATAAAACTGAAGCAGACAAATGTAATCTGTATTATAAAGGTCTTAAATCCTATAATGAACTACCGAATGATATTAAATCATGTCATTCCAATAAATTTAAACAAAAATTGTACAATTATTGGAGAACACTACCAATTTAGTGCTGGACAGGCGGGCTTCCATAGCATCGATAGAAGTGCAGCGAAACTATACTGCTATGTAGCGCCAAGACTTCCAAGCTCTTGTACGCATACAAAAAAGGTTGCCGAAGCACATACTGAAACGCATCACTCGATTAACTCAGTGCATCGCCGTGCAGATGTTGCCTTCGCGCTTTACTAACATGCGTAAAATGCCTACATAATACACAAGCACAACACTTTGTTCGCATGATCTGGAAGTCTCCCATCCATAGTACTCCAAGGTAGGACATAGATGTAACTATTCTAGATTGCATAGTCCAGAAGACAATTATAAACATGTTGGCTGAGCGACTGCCGCAGTCGTCCGCAGCCAACCATATTTTTTCTTTCAAACAAAATGAATTTAAATGAATTTATCATGAATTTTAATTGAATTATTGAATTTATATGTACCTTTTATTTGTAAGCTACATACATGTAAAAATGTATATTAGAATTATTTATACATTGAATATGTATAGCCATCATGATCCTTAATAGTCATCACTTATACTCATCAGTTGAGGTAAGTTTTATACCAATTTGTATTTCGCCCCTCTGGCAACCCCAACTGATGAGTTGACAGTTAAATGTACGTATGTACATATATATATATTTGTTTTGACATTTCTTTTTACATTTTTTTTATTAACCTCGAATTTTTACCCACCGCGGCTGTGTCTCGTTTACTCTATTAGAAAAAAAATACAATTTGATAAATTGTGAAACCCCTTCGAATCAAAATTATCATATAATTGCAAGTGACTCTTCATAGATTACCTATTAATATATGAACGTAATTCGTTTATAAGTGCAAAGTGAAATAAATTAGTTAGTCAAACTAATAAGCGAAGGCAAACTTGTTTTACTGAACTCAACCTCACATCCATAGCGTGCAATAAGAAAGTCAGAAATATATTAGGTCAATTCAACCTGGAAAATCGTGACCGATATTGGGATTTTGCCGCCTACCGTTGCAGTTGAGCGGATTGAGTTCGGCCGCCGCCGCTTAGCAGAAGGAGAATTTCATATTGCTTTCCATCCGCCACCAGAACGATACCACCATCACATCACTACCGCCACAATCCTCGCCATCACCACCACAGCTACATCCCGCCAGGAAAAGCAGGTAAATCTTGTATTGCCAGCCCCCTTAACCAGTGGTCCTTCGACGGCACTAGGGAAACCAGCGCAGGAAAAACAAAAAATACCCATTTGCCAAAAACCGTGAGTATTAAATCAAATTTAATACCCACTTCCCGGTGCGGCGAAGAACATAAACGAGAAAATTAAAGAAAAATTTGACTCTCGAGGATTGGTGATTCCCGCCAATAATCCTCATTTCCCGCCAAACCATCTCAAGTTCCCACCAAATTTGCACATACCATTTCGTATATATATGTATATATATATATATATACATATAGCAATAACCCCATATTGCAAAACTCAGTACGGTATATGTGCAAAGCAAAATAAGAAAAACTCAGTAGCTAGATACAGTGGGCACACTTGCTAAAAGCACCCCTTATATTTTAATGCGACAAATCTCTTAATAATTTAAAATTTTCTCATTTTAAATTAAAATATCTCTTGTCGTTAATTAAATATATTGCACAACCTCTGCTAACTTCTGATTTCTCCCCATTTAAATTAATATAAAACGCAAAAAACATTTGTAAATCTCCATACTTGCGTATACTTACATACGGATATACCAAAGAAAGAAAACGACAAGCGGTGAAATAAAATCTCGTGCACAGTGGTACAAGAGTGGTGCAGTGCGTGTAATAGCACTTTTCTCACATTAAATTTGCACGCTATAAATTCTCAATCCCCATTAAGAATTTCGATAAGCTACTAATTTCTCTCTCCTCAAAGCCTCTACAGTCCAACAAATCGAAGCTAAATAAGACTCCTCTAAGTCACACCGAAAACAAAAAAAAAAAAAAAAACACATTTTTTAGATAATCTCATACGAATTAATTTCACGTATCAAAATTATTATAATTTACCCCCGAGATACTTTTAATACGTATATATATATATTTCACATAATTTTCTCCACGTATATTTAACCCATCCCCATATACATATATTAAATATAGTGCAAACGCAGCACAGTGGTAAAATTTTCTCAGTCTCACCCCCAAATAAATTTAACTTAAAAACTTTTTTTTTTGGTTTTGAAAATTATTCTCTCTTGCTATTTAACGTGAATATTTAAACGTAACTCCCTCACATAGTTAAAAGCAAATACTCTCTACTCAAAAAAAAAAAAAAAAGTTTTTCTCTCTCTTAGTTAAACTTTATTAACTCTCGACTCTAAGCGTCATAAAACTAAGTTCAAAATGAGTGACGATGAAACCAAAAAAGGTGGCTCCAAAACTAAAGGAGTTAAAAGATTTAAAATCTCGTCTGCCCCCAAAAAATTTACATCCGAAACGGACAATTTTATGGAATATTGTGCACGGTTTAGGTCGATGTCCCTCCAAGACAACACTGAGTCTTCTCTCAAAATAAAAAACTCGAATATAGAAAAATTCTGGAATAGAGTCCAACACACTTTCGATAAAATAGTCGAAACCCCAGATGAGGACCTGCCCGAAGATTTTCCAACATCTGCAAATAGCACATACAGGTCCTGTCGCATAGCGTATGAAGACACAAAAGCCCAGATAGAAGACCAGCTTCAGTTGCTTAAACAAGCAAATGCACCCGCGCCCCCTACCGTCACACCAGGTCCATCCGACAACTCCGGTATTTCGCTAAAAATCCATCCCTGCGATACCGAAATATTTTATGGTGGTTATGAAAAATGGCCCTCATTTCGTGACATGTTCACAGCCGTTTCTATTAACCATCCCAAACTCTCCCAAGCGCAAAAATTGTATCACCTCAGATACAAAACCCAAGGAAAGGCAGCTCAAATAGTCAATCAATTCCCCTTGACTGACGACAACTTTGCCTTAGCGTGGGAAACCCTAAAATCCCGATACGAGAACAGACGAGTTCTCGTAGATAACCAAATACGGGCCCTCATGAATTTAAAAACGATCACCACGGAAAACAGTGAGGATATACAAAAGTTGCAATCGTCGGTAAATAACTGCCTACAAATTCTCGCTACGCAACAAGTAGCCACAGATAACTGGGACCCCATACTTATTTATCTCGTGACCTCTAAACTCCCTGAAAATACAGTCACGTTATGGGAGCAGTCTCTGACTTCAAGAAGAGAACTTCCTAACTGGTCCCAAATGGCCCAGTTCCTCACAACTCGATATGAAGTCGTAGAGCGAGTCGATCAATGGCGACCAAATAAATTTAAAGCCACCCCACAAGCTAGGTCATCATCCCTTTCAAAATAGATCGACCTGCCACACCCAGTCTCATATGACAGAGCAGCGGACAATGTACAAGTGCGCTATGTGTAAAACCTCATCTCACCCCCTTATAGGTTGCTTCAAATATAAGAAGCTGTCGACCTCTGATCGCAGAAGGTTTGTGAGAGAAAACAATATGTGTTTCAATTGCCTCTCTCAGTCACACATATTTTAAGACTGTTCCAGTACTCAAACTTGCAATCAATGTCAAGATCGGGACAACTCAGTTCTTCACGAAGACACATCTCAAGTGCCGAAAAGACAACCCTCACGATTGCAAAGGACAGCCTCACAAGCCACGACCACGAATTCCACAGTCTCACCCGGTAATATTCCCGATCAAGCCAATGCTCTGGATGACAGCCCTTCATGCTCGCAGAAAAGCCAAGTGCAATGGTTTTACTCCGAAAACGATTGTGAAATAATTTTACCCACAGCTATCGTTCCCGTAGAACATAAAGGAGAAATTTTTAAACTAAGAGCTCTTGTGGATCAGGGATCTGAACGAACCTTTATCTCTACCAGAGCCCAAGATAGCCTCAAGCTCCCATTCAAACCCTCTAGATTTGAAATATCAGGGATGGGCGGCAAGGTAGTTCAGACCTCAAACAAATTGTGCTCTCTGACTTTGGTATCCCCCGATTTTAAAACCAGAATAAGTACAGAGGCAATAGTATTACCCCGGCTAACAAAAATGCTCCCCTCGCTTAAGCTCACTAGCGAGCTTCAAGCAAAATGGGCACACCTCAACCTCGCAGACTCGAACTGTCACTCCCCCTCGCAAATAGATCTCGTCCTAGGCAGTGATGTAATACCGCAAATCATCCAAAATGGCGTTGAGAAACTTTCCCCCCATCTTCTAGCGCAGAAAATCATTTTTGGATGGATTCTGAGCGGTAGAGCCCCTGTGATGGTCAACGCTTTCTGCATGCAAGTGTCAGAAGTTACGAACGAAGATCTTAACTCTCTATTGCGAAAATTCTGGGAATTGGAGGAAGTTCCCACCAAACCCCAAATAACCCCAGAAGACGAGTTTTGCGAGAATTTCTACGCAGACACAACCTCACGCGATGATAACGGTCGTTACATCGTACGGCTGCCGTTTAAACCCAGCTTCCCAGAGTCAATCTCATTATCCCACTCTCGGTCTTCAGCTCTAACCCAGTTTCTTGGAATGGAGAGAAGTTTCCACAAGAAAGGGGATTTAAAGACTCAATATGATAATGTTCTAGAAGAATACCTCACCCTCGATCATATGGAGGAAACCGGCTCCTATGAAAAATTTGACGGAGGAAAATGCCTCTCATTTTATCTTCCTCATCACGCAGTTGTCAAACCCGAGAAAAAGACATCAAAGTTGCGGGTCGTGTTTAACGCCTCAAAAAAGTCGGCATCTGGACATGCGCTTAACGACGTTCTTTATACCGGCCCTACCCTCCAGCCCGATCTGATGCTTCTGATTCTCAAGTGGCGTACCTACCAATTTGTTTTTAAAGGAGACGTAGAGAAAATGTATCGTCAAATAATAATGCATGAAGACGACAGAGACTATCAGAGGATCGTCTTTCGCTCATATCCGAGCGACCCCATAAAAGACTATCGTCTGAAAACAGTCACATTTGGTGTGAACTGTGCCCCCTACCTCGCCATACGTACTCTTCACCAACTGGCCAAAGATGTAGAAGAAACTTTCCCCAAAGCCGTCCCTGTTTTGACGAAAGAAACATATGTAGATGACATTCTCTCTGGCAGCCATGAAATTCTCTCTGCTGAAACATCTCTCTCCCAAGCCATCCAAGTGTTAGCGTCAGCAGGATTTCCATTACGGTAAATAACGGCCAATCACCCCAGCATAATAAAAAACATCAAAGAAGAGGACTTGCTAGATACCAATCTTTTGGAATTCGAGAAAGCAAGCAGCACCAAAACTCTCGGCATACAGTGGAACGCTCTGACCGACACGTTTTCGTATACAGTGGAGTCAATACCCCTCTCGTCCGCTAGTACAAAATGACAATCTCTCCTCGTCGCAAAACTTTTGACCCCACAGGTGGCTTACGCGATTATGATTCAGGCCAAGATTTTACTCCAAGAGCTATGGATAGACGGAACTGGCTGGGACGAACCAGTGAAGCCCCTCCGCTTCATTAAATGACGCAGTCGCAAAAAATTTACCCAACACCTCAGATATAAAGATAACTCGATGGGTTGACTACATCCCGAACCAGCGGGTTGAACTGCATGGTTTCTGCGATGCTTCAGAAAAGGCATATTGCGCACCATATATCTGCGAACAACCCACGGTGCCACCACGTCGTCCCACCTTCTGGTCGCTAAAGGCAAGGCTGCCCCTCTTCGCACTACCAGTCTTCCAAGACTAGAACTATGTGCAGCTCTACTCCTTGCCCGACTAATCGCCGTCGTACAATCCCATCTCGAACTCTCCCTTAAAAATCTTTACATGTGGTCTGACTCGGAAATTGTGTTAGCATGGCTCGAAAAGCCTCCCACGCTTGGAAAACTTTCGTATCCAATCGAACAGCTGAAATTATGGATCTCGTCGGAAGCGCCTCCTGGAACCATGTAGGCAGTCGCGACAATCCAGCAGACATGGGCACTAGAGGATGCAAACCCATGGACTTGGCAAATTCTTCGCTGTGGTGAATGGCCCTGCGTGGCTGACCCATCCCCCCGAAGCTTGGCCAAACCCATCTACCCGCAGCATCAACCTGCCTGAAATGCGCCGAGTCGAAGCACTACACTCAGCTGAAGATGACCCCGAATATTGGATCGATTTTCCTCTTTTTCTCGCGCCTCAGGGTCATGGCATATGCTTTTAGGTTCATTAATAATCTCAAGGACCGAATTCGAGGCATTAAACCCACTAACTCCCTCTCTGTCTCATGAAGATCTCCGCAAAAGGAAAAATAAACTTGTGACGTTAACGCAAACCCGATATTTTGCTCGCGAAAGAGCATTCTTGGAAAATGCAAAACCCATTGATAAAAGAAGCTCTCTACTAACCCTCAACCCATACCTCGATGAAAACGGCTCCTCAGGGTTCATGGTAGACTAGTTCATTCGACGTTGACTTACAATGAAAAACACCCCGTTATTATATCGGAGAAATCTAGATCGCTGTCCTCTATATACAGTACCTCCACGAACTTCTCCTCCACGCCGAAATACGTCTAATGCAGCAATGCCTCATACAGGATCTCTATATTCCACGCCTAAAACCCTCATAAAGAGATGCATACATCAGTGCAAAACTTGTACCCTCACAAGCAGCAAATGCGATCGCAAATCATGGCGGCCTTGCCCCCGGAACGATGCAACATATGCTCCGCCTTTTACACTACCGGTGTCGACTTTGCGGGGCCTTTTCAAATAAAAGCCTCCTTGCTAAGGTCTCACACCTTACTGAAAGGCTACGTGCCGTTTTTGTCTGTTCGTGACAAAGAGCTGTCCACACTTGAGCTGTGCCCGGACCTAACAACAAATGCCTTTTCTCGCAGCATTCGATCGCTTCGTCGGACGTCGTGGATATCCTGCCACAATGATGAGTGACAACGGCAAAACGTTTATTGGAGCTAAAAGAGCGACGGAAAAAGAGTTCGTTGACTTCATGAAAACTGCCTCTCAAGAAGTAATCGCAAAATACTCTCCCCAGGGCATTAATTGGAAATTTATTCCGCCCGGAGCTCCCCACATGGGCGGCTTGTGGGAGTCTGCAGTGAAGAGTTCAAACTGCACTTCAGAAGGACTGCAGGAGCAAGTTCATATTTGAAGAATTTACCACCCCTTGGTAGAATTGAAGCCGTATTAAACTCTCGTCCTATCTCACCTTTATCCCAAGATCCACAGAGTTTACCCCGCTGACCCCCGGCCACTTTCTCCGAGGTAGCCCCCTCCTCGCTATCCCTGAAGTGGATCACGCGGATTTATCTCTTATAAACCGATGGGACAGGGTAAAAAGATTACATCATCAGTTCAGCAAAAGATGGAAGGAAGACTACCTAAAGGATCTCCAAAAAAGGCAGAAGTGAAAAAATCCACAACCCGAACTCAAGGTCGGTGGGTGTGTTTGCATTCACGACGACTCACTTCCCCCGACTGAATGGCGCCTTGGACGTATTGAAAAAATACATCCCGGACCTTGACGGCCATATACGTGTTGTGACGTCGTACTCAAACCGGCACCATCACACGACCACTTGTCAAGCTCTGTTTCCTCCCTCAGACTGAAAGCCCACCCTCTCGGGCAACCCCGGAGAATTCGTAGCTACTCTCAAACCACCTCTGTCCACTCTTACCACATCACCGTCACTAATATGTCGTATTTTGCAACATAATGCAGCTGAAATCCCTGTATCAGTATTTCTCTCCACTAAATACTTTTACAACTGTAATTACAGATCGCTATGGATCGTGCAAATCAGTCGTCGTCACGAAGACCAGTGCGGTCGGAGATCGTTGCTCCCAACCGCGCCAATGAATCACGCAGCTCGACACTAATAACGGATTACCGACGGTGCCGCATATGCACCCGTCAGCACGCTCTTCGGAACTGCGTCATATTCAAAAAAATGAAACCACCCCAGAGATGGATGCTTGCACGAGCCCATAAGTTTTGCCTATATTGCTTGGCATTATCTCACATCACCAGCGAGTGCAGCTCGTACGACAGATGCCGGATCTGTGGAGCGCGACATCACTCCCTACTCCATCGGCGGGACGCTACCCCAAGCGCCCAGCGCGCCATCCAGGCACCCCGGCCTGGCAGATCCGCCGTACCGGCACCCCCTGCCGCCACCGGGCAACCCCGTTCTCGCCCGGGAAACAACATTCCCTCAGCAGTACCCAGCATCGCACGACGCACCATTCGATGCACCGCACAAGGGCTGCAGACCGCCAACGCTAGACGAAGAGTGTCCCAAATCCTCGTGCGAGATGCATTGCGGACCCTTAAGGAGCTACAGGAGGCTCTAGCCGCTGAACGCGCCTAGGGCGGGGACGATGGCTGAACGACTGCCGCAGTCGTCCGCAGCCAACCATATTTTTTCTTTCAAACAAAATGAATTTAAATGAATCTATCATGAACTTTAATTGAATTATTGAATTTATATGTACCTTTTATTTGTAAGCTACATACATGTAAAAATGTATACTAGAATTATTTACACATTAAATATGTATAGCCATCATGATCCTTAATAGTCATCACTTATACTCATCAGTTGAGGTAAGTTTTATACCAATTTGTATTTCGCCCCTCTGGCAACCCCAACTGATGAGTTGACAGTGACATGTACGTATGTACATATATATATATTTGTTTTGACATTTCTTTTTACATTTTTTTTTTATTAATCTCGAATTTTTACCCACCGCGGCTGTCTCGTTTACTCTATTAGAAAAAAAATACAATTTGATAAATTGTGAAACCCTTTCGAATCAAAATTATCATATAATTGCAAGTGACTCATAGATTACCTATTAATATATGAACGTAATTCGTTTATAAGTGCAAAGTGAAATAAATTAGTTAGTCAAACTAATAAGCGAAAGCAAACTTGTTTTACTGAACTCAACCTCACATCCATAGCGTGCAATAAGAAAGTCAGAAACATATATGGTCAATTCAACCTGGAAAGTCGTGACCGCTATTGGGATTTTGCCGCCTACCGTTGCAGTTGAGCGGATTGAGTTCGGCCGCCGCCGCTTAGCAGAAGGAGAATTTTATATTGCTTTCCATCCGCCACCAGAACGATACCACCATCACATCACTACCGCCATAATCCTCGCCATCACCACCACAGCTACATCCCGCCAGGAAAAGCAGGTAAATTTTGTATTGCCAGCCCCCTAACCACATGTAAAATAGATTTAACTTAGGCTTAGGAAAGCCTTAATAAATAAATACATTACATTACATTAACTCGTAAAATTATATTATTAGAAAATAGCTATTTGTTACAAAAAAAATATTTAAAAAATATACATAAGAAAAAAAATATCAAGTGCATCCAATCGCGATTATGGTAAACTGCATAACGCAAATCCTACAAATACTGCTTGTCACAACCTATTCAATAAAAACATCCATATTGTTTCGCCAATTTCGTTCAACTAAATTTAAATATTTTGGTTGCAAATTTTCGTCGCTTTTGTCGCTTGTAATCGCTAAATTCGCTTTACGGTAAATCGCTTTGTCATAAACATATCCATATGCACTAATATAATTGATCGCTAACAGCGATTCTCGTCGCATCGCGCGATGCGATTACGGTCGATCATAAACTTAGCCTAAGGCTTACTATACATGTTATTATTACATGCTCTGCTTTGTTTTTTTTTTACTTAGTCTAATTTAAGGCGTTGGAGCAACTTTGACGTTCTTAATTTATGTTTAATCCAACCCCATAATCTCTTTGGAGGTCTTACTGCCCGACCACCTCTTTTTGTATACAGATCTGGGGATTGGGCTGGTACATTTGAACTCATTGCTTCAGAAGTAAATGCCTGGCACATTTCTTCAGATTGTCTTTGATCAGGTTCCTCCGAGATCATTGTTTCCTCCGCATTACAATTCTGACTATTCTCTATGCTAGCTTCACTATTCATGCTACTATCTGCATTAACATTGTTCTTATTCCTTGTAATAGGCATGGACCAGTCATTACATTGTTATGGTTACAGTCTGAATTATCCTCATCTCACATCACTGGCGTTGAAGTGCTCATTTCGAGAGCTAGCAATGAACCGGCTAAAAACATTATCAAAACTGTCTTTGGCTATTTTCCCATGGTGCCACTCACCACATTTTAAAACCGGCAATGACTTCGCTTTACGATCATAACAATATTTCTATTTTTCCCTTTTTTGTTTCAGCTTCTTCTGTATTACTGATTCATCCAGGGTACTTTTGCTTAGAAGCGAGCTAGAGATCGGTAGTTTTGTTTTCAAAAGCCTGCCAAAAACATTTCGGAAGGCGCGAGATGCATGCTAGCCAACGGTGTTGTATTGTATTCCAGTAAACGATACTGGAATTGATTTTCTGCGTTTTTCTCACAGCAACGCTTAAGGCCGTGACACAATGACATTTTTCATATCGATTCGTTTAACACAAGCTTATGCATTCCAATAACATCGCCACAATCAACCAAGATGTTGCGTTTGTAAATATGAAAGAACCTCAGACTTGGCAATTGAAGTTTATTTCGCCTTGCCCATTCACATAAAAAATTTCGCAAAGCACAGGTATAAACATTATGCCTATACAACACAGATACTTGCTAACATATTTTGTGTCGTATTCATTTGTTATATTACAGTTTTTACTTGCGAAAAATGTTAGAAAATTTACCAACCAGTGGGAAAAATAATTTCACTTGCAAAGTGTGTCAACACTATTAACCAAAACAAATGTCACATTCTTCACTTTATGCTTTGCTTGTAGCAAAATTTGGAAAATGGCTACTTTTCAAAATCAGATGGCGCCAGTGTCGCTCATTCTACCGTTCTCCATAAAAATGCATGCAATCTACTCATAATGCATAAGCTTGTGTTGAACTCATCTATATGAAAAAGTGTTTATGTGTCGGGGCTTTTAAGGATATATTTCGCTATCGCTACCTCCTTTTTCGCCAATCCGTTGCTTTGCGGATACCTCGGGCTTGAATATTTTAGTTGGATTTGCAGTCACTCATAAATCGTGTGAACTCAGCCGAGCCGAAGGGAATGTTATCGCATTTAATAATCGTCGGATATCCCAGTTGATTCAACAACTTGGACAAAGCAGCAATGATTTGTTTGAAAGTTTTGTTTCACACTTCCACAGAGGGCAGGAAATTCGAATACACATCAATTATAGCTATGTAATCACCAGCCGCGTATTCAAACAAATCTACTGAAACCATGTGAAAGGGGTATTTAGGAATTTCTTCCTGAACTAACGGTTCCTTTTGATTACTTCTTTAGAATTTCTCGCATCATTGCAAGAAACAACGAATTCTTTGACATGTTCATTCATTCATGGCCAGTAAAATTATTTTCTTGCCCTTGCGAAGGTTTTTTCAATGCCGAGATGTGGCTGGTGCAACCAAACCGTTAATTTTCGCTGTAATAGTGATAGTATTACCAACCTGTGAACCAAAAATAACAACCCATTTTCAAAATGAAGTTTTGTTTTAAGCTTGTAGAAGTGCTGACTAAAATCATCAAGTTTATGCTATCCGGGCCAGCCCTGTTTGACGTATGTGCAAATCTGATCCCCCGTTTTTGCAACTACATGAATAACTCCCGCAAACCCCTCGCACTCTGATATGTCCGCTAATTGTGCCCTTGATAGGCAATCGGCCATTAACATATCTTTTCCTGGTTTATAAACGATATAAATTTGTGAATATTTTAGCAGAAACATGAACATTCTTTGCAATCGCATTGTTACATCATCAAGTTTGCAGTGGCTTGTGATCACTTTCAGCTATGAACTCTCGGCCATATAAATAAAAGGAAAAGCGTTGGCACACAAATACTATAACCAAAAGCTCTTTTTCTATTTGGGCTCATTTTTCATCACTGTTACTGAGAGTCCGTGAGGCGAACGCCACCGGGTGCCCTTTCGAATTATGACGTATCCCAACCCATCCTTGGAAGCATCACTCTGCACTACTACTGGCTTATTCAGATCATAAATTGCCAACACCGGTTCGGAGGCTACAACAGACAACAACTCTTTAAACTCTTGGACGTGTTTATTAGTCCAATGAAAATCGACATAGTTTTTTGTTAAGTTACGTAGTTCCGATGTTTGTCTTAAGAGGTTTGGAATGAATTTGGATAAATATTTTAGTACACCCAAAAATCGTAGAACGCCCGCCTTATCTTTCGGGATTTCCATGCTTAAAATAGCGTCTCTATATTTTAAATACGCTTTAATTTTCCCTTCCGAGATAACCAGACCAATTCTAAATATTCTCGCGGAATTTTGTTCTCGCGGATTTTTTTATTCCCGCGGAAAAATTCCTCCAATTCTTTTCTCCTAGGGAGAAGAATAATTGGGGAATAGTAATTTCGAATTTTCGAAGTCAGCTGTTTTGTCAATTGAAATTTCGTTGCGCATTTCTTATTTTGTTTAAAAAATTGTAAAGTTTAATTATTGTTGCCAATTTGTTTGAAATTAAGAAATAAGGTATAAACAATACACATTATTGCATTTCATGTGGTATTCACTGAAATGAGTAATGAATTGGTGCCACAGCAACATCAACATAGGAGCATAAGAAGAAGATCGGCGGGATAACACAAATCCGCCGGAGTTGCCTGCATTCATTCTGCAAAGCAATTTTCTGGCGGCCAAGTCGAGTTGAGTTCGTCTTTCGCCATATGCCAAAATCTATTTAAGCCTTCTTAAAAAACCCTTTCGCAGTTTCTGGATGGCTGCATCAAATATGCGAAGAGCTCTTCCGTTGCTTATGATATATTTTTCGACTTAAAATAAAGAATATTGTGGTTGTTGTTGTTGTTGTTGTATTAACAGTGAGAATATTGTGGTAGAATGTAAATACATATTTCAGCACAAATTTGTACAAATAAGTGTTCTTTCTTAAAATAACCATTTTCCTTTAACTATTTTGATGCATTCCCTTTAATTTAACTAGTGAAAAAACTCCTATGAAATGGCAGAGAAATCTCCCTCTCCCTCACATTCATAATACCTACTTTTCTCCCATAACCGGTTTCCGCTTTTTCGAACATTGTTCAGAATAGGAGGAAAGGGATAAGTGAAAAAACTCACAAGGAATTTTTATTTAGAATACGAGGAATGGGAGAAGGGAAAAAACTCGCACGGAATTTTCGTTTAGAATTGGGCTGAATATTCCCCATGAATTTCATTTGGCTCTGTCGATACTGAATTTTTTCCCGATGAAACATTATGTTATTTCTCCGAACTCTTTCCAAGGCTAAACTCATAATTCGATCGTGTTCCCCTCATTCTCCGTACAAATAGTTACATCGTCAAAGTATACAATGACCCCCGGCACATCCAAATATTTGAATCATTTTCCGTTGAAACATTTCCGGTCACAGTTTAATCCAAATGGGACGCGATTGAATTTGAACCTTCCAAAAGGTTTCATAAATGTTGTTAAGTCAGCGCTCTCTTTCTCTAATTCCATGTCCCAAAACTCACTTAGTAAATCTAGTACCGAAAATACCCGTATATGTGCTAATTTTGATGTTAAGTCATTGTGAGGACCCAAATCCACCGGCTTTGGAGCCCACACATTCGAACCTACAAATATTTATCAAAACTCATTAAAACGTGTATAAATCCTACTTGAATTACAATGAATTTATACATATAGCATGTAAAATGTACAAAACTGAATTATATGAATTAAATTTACACATACAAAATAATCATTTTTGAATTACCCTAATATAAACATTCATGACAACATCTAATTTCTTCGTTTAAATAATTGTCTCTGCCCGCATACGGTAAATATTTTGGTTGAACATTATAATTTCCACAGATAACCCATAACCGGCTGGAATTTTAAATAATGCTGGGAATACAGCAATGCAATAAGCAACACATATAAGCTCCCATTGCAAGAACACCAAAAACATACAAACATACGTATACCAAGCCATTGCGACCAAGCACATCAGGCATTAAAGCGAACCGTCGGGGCGGACATCGCACAAAGAGAAACGAAAAAATGCAATGTACTAGGAAGCGGTCACGTTAGCATACCAACAACACAGCGTGGGTACTAGACATAAGTTACCTACGAAGGGCAACCAACTCGTCGACAACAACAATACCCAATAAGCAAGCAGCAGAGGGAAAACAAAAATAACTATGCTAGCTAACTGGAGATGCGTACCAACGAACTCACATGTTAGGGGGGGGGGGGGGGGGGGGGGCAGTACAAGAGGCATTTTTACATACGCAATTTGGAGATAAATACTTATAATGCGATATATGGGTAGAATAATACAGTTAAATGTAAGATACCTTAAGTAAATACATATAATAAGTAAAATTTATTGTTGCAGGATAACTGTCCACCTGCGCGTGGACAAGTATAAAAGGGCGACAAATTTCGCGAATTAAGACAGTAGCCAGCTAGGTATAGTAGCCTGCTAACGCCTTGTTTAGCGGTGAATGGGACTCCTGGGATTTTTCCTTCTCACGAGTTCTTTATTTTGGCAACTTTGGGGGTTTTTCCAACCCCATCGTTAGAGGGATTGTGGTGGTTTTTCCACCTCCGCAACCTTCAGAAAGAGCAGGGTATTCTTAAGCTATATATTCGGTGGGGGTTTTACCAACTCCACCGACTGGGAGGAAGTGGTGGTTCTCCACCTCCGCTTTCTTTACGAAGTAGTCTGAGATTTTTAGTTTAAGCGTAGTCCCGGTGGGGGTTTTCCCAACCCCATCGGCGTAGAACCGACGGTGGTTTCCCACCTCCGTCGCCATAGCTTTAAGGGTAGTTTGAATATTTCGGAATAAAGAGTTTATAACGTTTCTTTTTAACAACAAAACGGGATCTTTCTCTTTAAAAGGAGACGATAGGGATTCTTCTCTAATTCCACAGGGATCCTGGACGGACTGAGCATACCCCGGCGCAAGGAAAAGTCCGTCACAAATGGCGCCCGAGCAGGGGCTCTGAATACATAGACTCATGGTAAACAAGTAACAACGCGAGGATAACCACACAGAGGATTTCGAGACACAAACCACAGAGGATTGCGAGATACAAAACATCCACAGGTAAGGCACGGAGAGAAAGCAAAATAGCTAGCAGGTATGGTGAAGGTAACTTGGGTGTATTACCTCAATCGTGAGGAACTTCTCAAATACGCATCCGAGTTTGGGCTGGAGGACAGCGGAACCGTGGAAGAGCTACGCAAGCGCCTAGCAGGCTTCATCCAGACGAAAGGTAGCGACACAAGATTCCAGGAACGATTCACAGAATTAGCCCTACAGCACGTCCGACCAGTAATCACGGTAAGACCACCAACTCCGATAGAAAACGCCGAGCAAACATCGCCAGGCGGCAACACACAGGAAAATGTCAACGAAACAACCAGGCACGAAGAGGGGTCACGAACACCGCCATACGCGATGTACCAACCAGCATCACAAAGAAATATAATGGACCGAGTACGTAAGTGGGGTCTGAAATATGACGGTGGTAAGGACCCGCTATGTTTTATTGAACGGGTGGAGGAGCTGGCCGACAGTTACGAAGTTGGTCGCGATTCCATCCCACGAGCGTTACCTGAGTTGCTGAAGGACAAGGCCTTGGTGTGGTACCGGAACAACAACAGGCAGTGGCAAGAGTGGGAAGCCTTCAAGAAGGACTTTCTAAAATTTTTCCTGAGCTCGAGGTATTTCGAGAAGCTAGATGACGAGATCCGTCAGCGTGCAGCGCGCAGGTGAGCAGTTTAAGGATTACGTTTTATCGTTACAGGCACTCATGCGTCACGCTGACTACAACGGCGAGCAGAAGCTGAACCGGATTTACAGAAATTGTCGACGAGAGTACCAACTTTACATCAAACGGAGCGAGTTCACCAGCTTAGAGGAACTGGTAAGCATGGCCGAGGATTACGAGAACATCTTACCGGAGAAAGAACCGCTGAGGCCGGCGGCGAAACCTTTTGTGCCGCGACGGCCAACCGAGCATTATCAATATATACACGAAGATGAGAAGCAAGGAGATCGGAGAACGGAGGCGCAACGACAAGCAAGCACGCCAGAGCATGCGACGACACCACGCCAAGGGCCCATCGATCCACGGAACGCATGCAGGCGATGCGGGGAAAGCGGACACTACGCACATGGGTGTCGAAACGAACGAAGGGATTTCTGCTGGCAGTGTGGCCGAGTAGGTATACTAACGCGTGACTGCTGTCGTGGACAGCAGGGAAACGGGCAGAGACCCCATTGGTATCGAGGGGTGGCGTCTCAACAAACCCAACCTCGTACTCAGTAAGCACATTTAGGCAGACCCAAGGGCGAATCTTGGCTGCAGTAACCCTGGATGGAGAGGAAGTCATGGCGTCAGTAGATACGGGGGCGACACGAAGTTTCATCAGCGAGAAGACAGCGGCGAAAATAGACGCACGGAAGCTGAAGAAGATACATACACGAGTGATGATGGGCGATGGCAGCGCAGCATGGATAGCGGAGGCAGTGGACGCAGAGGTAAAACTGGGGGATCAAGTGCATCAGAGTGAGTTGTTAGCTCTGCCTGGGTTAGTCGACAGCGTGGTGATCGGAACAGATTATCTGGCGAAGGCTAAATTTGAGCTGAGGTGTGGCAACGAAACAATGACGTTACGAGCAGAAGAGAGAGCGCAGGAGATGGTGACGTGTACAACCATGATGGAGGACGAATATAGCGCAAGTATCGAGAAAAACGTGAGGAGTGACGTTGCGGTGAGTACGTTTCTAAAGCGCGAATTACAGATTTTCGAAGAGATGACAGGAGTATCCAACATTGCCACGCATAAGATAGTGATGCGAGATGACCGTCCAATCAAACAGCGGTATTTCCCTAAGAACCCAAAGATGCAGGAGATCATAAACAAGGAGGTAGACGAGCTAATAGAGAAGGGTTGCATCGAACCATCCCACAGCCCACACAGTGCACCAATAGTTCTAGCCCGGAAGAAGAACGGCAAATGGAGACTCTGCGTTGACTATCGGCAGCTCAACGCTCGCTCGGTGCCAGATGCGTACCCACTCCCAAGAATACAGCATATCTTAGATAGGCTACGTAGCGCGCGTTTTATCAGCAGTCTGGACCTCAAAAATGGTTATTGGCAAATTCCGATGGAAGAAGATAGCAAGAAGTATACAGCATTTACCGTACCCGGCCGAGGGTTGTATCAATGGAAAGTGATGCCGTTCGGTCTACATTCCGCTCCGGTTACGTTTCAGCGAGCACTCGACCGTGTCATTGGCCCAGAGTTGGAACCAAATGCGTTTGCCTACTTGGATGACATCATCATCACCAGCACAACTTTGGAAGAGCATATAAAGCACCTAGGGGAAGTATTTCGGCGGCTACGGAGGGCGAATCTGAAGATCAACCCAGAGAAATGTGAGTTTTTTAAGAAAAGTTTGAAATATCTAGGACACGTCGTCAGCGAGGAAGGAATACACACGGATCCCGACAAAGTTGCGGCTATCAAGGAGCTGACGCCACCACACAACATACGGGAGCTAAGGCGATTTCTGGGGATAGTTTCTTGGTACCGGAGGTTCGTACCCGACTTTTCACAAGTTGCGCACACACTGACGTCAATGTTGAAGGAGGGAAGTAGGTGGAAATGGTCCGAAGAACAACAGGCGGCATTCGAAGCGTTGAAGAATGCACTAATACAAGCACCAGCACTAGCTTGCCCAGATTTTACGAAAAGATTTCGATTACAGACAGACGCGAGCGATTACGGTCTCGGAGCAGTTCTCACACAGGGGTTGAATGACGAAGAGCGAGTAATAGCGTATGCTAGCCGCCGGCTGAATAAAGCCGAGATGAACTACTCACCAACTGAGAAGGAATGTTTAGCAATCGTGTGGGCAATAAGGAAAATGAGACCGTATTTAGAAGGGTACAATTTCACGGTTATCACCGATCACCTGGCTTTGAAATGGTTGAACGCGATCGAAAGTCCGTCAGGCCGGATCGCTCGATGGGCGCTCGAGTTAGAGCAGTATTCGTTCGACGTGCAGTATAGGAAGGGCAAGATGAACGTGGTCGCAGATGCACTGTCGAGGCAGCCACTGGAGGAACAGCTGGGTAGCCTTACGACACATGAAGAAAGTTTGAGTTGCAAGTGGTACACGTCAAAGATGGCTGAAGTAACGAGGACACCAGAGAAGTTTCCCGAATACGTCATAGAGGAAGGAAGACTATACAGACGAATTGGAAGTCAAATGGATGGTGAGGATGCGGTACCGTGGAAGTTATGCGTACCGAAATCGGAGAGGCGAGATTCACGACACACCAAGCGCGGGGCACATGGGGATACGGAAATCCATCGCGCGTGCAATGATGCGGTATTACTGGCCTGGGATGTTCAGGGACGTACGGAAGTACGTGCAACAATGCCACGCATGCCAAGTCTACAAACCCAGCCAGCAACAAGCTGCAGGTAAGATGCTAACGCAGATTTCAGATGAACCTTTTGCTACCGTTTGTGCAGATTTCGTTGGACCACTCCCTCGTTCGAAGCATGGTAATACGATGGCATTAGTTTTCGTGGATAAATTCTCGAAATGGGTAGAGATCATAGCAATACGGAAGGCGACGACGGAGAATGTGATCAGAGGTATGAGGGAGAGGATTTGGGCCCGATTTGGCGCGCCAAAAATTCTAATCACAGACAATGGAGCACAGTTCACAAGCAGGAATTTCAAGAAGTTTTTACAAGAAGCTGGCATAAAGCACCAGCTAACGGCACCGTACACACCGCAAGAGAACCCGACGGAGAGAGCGAATCGTAACATCAAGGGGATGATAGCACAATTCACTGGGAAGGAGCATAAGACATGGGACGAGTTGTTGCCAGAGATGACACTAGCACTGAATACGAGCGTATGCGAGTCAACAGGCTACAGTCCAGCATTCGTGGTACAGGGTAGGGAACCGAGGATCCCCAACGCCCTCTACGATGAGCAAACACTTGGCACAGGCGAGGAGAAGGTGGCTCTCAGTGAAAAGATGGCGAAAATGCGAGAGGTATATCAGATGGCACGTCGTAGACAACAGCAAGCGTCAGCGGAGCAGGCAAGGCATTATAATTTACGTAGGAGGCAATGGCAACCGGCGGTGGGCGACTTGGTACCAGTAAAAGAGCATCAGCTGTCCAAAGCAGTGGAAAATTTCGCAGCAAAGTTAGCACCAAGATACAGTGGGCCTCATCGTGTAACGAACTTCGTATCGCCCGTAATCGTCGAGCTAGACAAGGTGCATAGCGGCAAAAGGAGGACGGCACACATAAGCAAGCTAAAAGCATACCATCAAGCGACAGTCGAAGAAGAAGCAAGTCCAGAAACAGAAAGAAGAATACGTTCACCCCGCGAACGTGGTAAGTCAAAAGCGCCCCGCCAAGCCCCGAATGGGGGCTTCACCGAAGTTCCCATCGGGGAACAAACGGGACGACCGACGACGATAGCAACAACACAACGCGCACCATCATCAGCAACGTGTAGTAGAACCTCGAACCAACGTTCCACCGAGATATCCATCGGGAACAAACGAGACGACCGACGACGATAGCAACAACACGACGCGCGCCATCATCAGCATCGTTTAGTAGAACCTCGAACCAACATTCCACCGAGATATCCACCGAGGAACACGCAGAGCAACTGGCCGTAGTAAGAGCAACGCCACGCGCGCAAACAGTCCAGGTCACGGAAGAAGATCAGACGGATTACAGCACGGTAGCGACGTGTGGTTCACTAGCACTCGCCAATTCAGGTGCAAATGATTTCAGAATCGAACGCGCAGACATAATCAACAACCAACAGGTGGTAGATGAAGACCGGAGTGGGTGGCACACAGCACGAGCGCAAGCCTCAACCCTAGACAACGGGATCCTGTCGACGATGAACTACGTCAACCACATAGCCAGCCAATGCTATAACCTGGTGACGGAATTCTGCATAACATTTCATTTTAGAACAAGACCCAGATCGCGAGAGATTACGCAAGTATTGACCGCTACGAGAAATTGAATTTTACAATGGTGACAGTAAGTCACATTACGGCAGGTGAGGAGAGAGCGTGAGGACCCAAATCCATCGGCCTTGGGGCCACACACGCAAAACCACATTTTTAAAATTTTACAATATTCAAATTTACCGACATAATTTTTTTTTAAATACCCTAATGTACATATACGTATAACTTTGAATTTACATTCGTATATTGGTACATCATCATTCCGCAGCAGTAGGACCACATATACAGCGAAAGCCAAAGCACATAAAGAGATCCAAATATCCTGCAACAACAAGACAACGTACCCAGGAAATCATGATGAGCGCTGCCGGGAATAATACCGTTAGACGATCCGCGAGGACTCCTATAAAAAGGAAGCACAACACCGAAAATAAATCAAAAGTTTCTAAACATGGACAAAAGCGACAACGCAAGTTATACCACCGAGAGTGCTAAGGACGGTTCACTCCGTATCAGAATCCGGCGGGACCTAAGCCAGCAAAACCACCATACGACGGGCCCAGTGCCACTAGAAGAGGAGGAAGTTGCCTACGACGGCGAGACCGACAGTCAGGGCACGGAAACGTTCGGTTATCTCAGGGGCGACGAGGGCGGCCCGATACTTAGCCCGAGGTACGAGACGGTGTCGGAGTGCGAGTCGGCAGGGTCACTCGTCGACATGGGTAACGAGATCAAGAGCCCGACATACAGTACTGAGTACGGATATGAACCCGAGGAGCGTGCCGTGGTCCGGCACTCTACCCCAATTCCCATTTCCTCAGACAGCGAGGAAGAAGGCGACGAACCACCACCGAAGCAACAGGGCGAGCTTTCCATACGCCAAACCGACGAAGAGGTACAAGGCCGGGGGTTTGTCGAATACCAGCGGCACATCACCCTCCGCATGCGGATATACGACGCCAACGCAAGCACGGAACCCCCGACCAAGTGGAGGATCTTGGAGGCGGTAATGGGACCACCAACGAACGCCAACAACGACGACGAATTATTTAGCCGTTTGACCAACGAGGTCAACGGCAGCCTCAACGACGACGACGAAATATTTAGCCGTTTGACCAACGAGGTCAACGGCAGCCTCAACGACGACAACGAAATATTTAGCCGTTTGACCAACGAGGTCAACGTCAGCCTCAACGACAGCGACGTACTAAGTCTCAACGCGAGTGATGGCAACATAGGCGAAGGTGAGGATGTGCTCACAGAAATCGAGAGGTGGCTCGAAAAGACAACAGCGGAGGCGACCGAGACATGGGCCAACCGAACCGGAGTCGAACCCCTCCCCGAGGAATTAGCGAGAGACATCAGGGAGCACGTACAGGTAGTACGGACGAAGCGGCGGAAGAGGACGTTCCATCGGAACATAGACGGTCACACGTACCGAGTGAGAATCACTAGGACCGGCCTGGTAACGGTAAGCCTGCTTACGGCAGGTGAGGGGAGAGTGTGAGGACCCAAATCCACCGGCTTTGGAGCCCACACATTCGAACCTACAAATATTTATCAAAACTCATTAAAACGTGTATAAATCCTACTTGAATTACAATGAATTTATACATATAGCATGTAAAATGTACAAAACTGAATTATATGAATTAAATTTACACATACAAAATAATCATTTTGAATTACCCTAATATACATATATATTACCCTAATATATATATATACATTCATGACAACATCTAATTTCTTCGTTTAAATAATTGTCTCTGCCCGCATACGGTAAATATTTTGGTTGAACATTATAATTTCCACAGATAACCCATAACCGGCTGGAATTTTAAATAATGCTGGGAATACAGCAATGCAATAAGCAACACTCATAAGCTCCCATTGCAAGAACACCAAAAACATACAAACATACGTATACCAAGCCATTGCGACCAAGCACAGCAGGCATTAAAGCGAACCGTCGGGGCGGACATCGCACAAAGAGAAACGAAAAAATGCAATGTACTAGGAAGCGGTCACGTTAGCATACCAACTACACAGCGTGGGTACTAGACATAAGTTACCTACGAAGGGCAACCAACTCGTCGACAACAACAATACCCAATAAGCAAGCAGCAGAGGGAAAACAAAAATAACTATGCTAGCTAACTGGAGATGCGTACCAACGAACTCACATGTTAGGGGGGGGGGGGGGGGTGGGGGGGGGGGGGGGGGGGCAGTACAAGAGGCATTTTTACATACGCAATTTGGAGATAAATACTTATAATGCGATATATGGGTAGAATAATACAGTTAAATGTAAGATACCTTAAGTAAATACATATAATAAGTAAAATTTATTGTTGCAGGATAACTGTCCACCTGCGCGTGGACAAGTATAAAAGGGCGACAAATTTCGCGAATTAAGACAGTAGCCAGCTAGGTATAGTAGCCTGCTAACGCCTTGTTTAGCGGTGAATGGGACTCCTGGGTTTTTTCCATCTCACGAGTTCTTTATTTTAGCAACTTTGGGGGTTTTTCCAACCCCATCGTTAGAGGGATTGTGGTGGTTTTTCCACCTCCGCAACCTTCAGAAAGAGCAGGGTATTCTTAAGCTATATATTCGGTGGGGGTTTTACCAACTCCACCGACTGGGAGGAAGTGGTGGTTCTCCACCTCCGCTTTCTTTACGAAGTAGTCTGAGATTTTTAGTTTAAGCGTAGTCCCGGTGGGGGTTTTCCCAACCCCATCGGCGTAGAACCGACGGTGGTTTCCCACATCCGTCGCCATAGCTTTAAGGGTAGTTTGAATATTTCGGAATAAAGAGTTTATAACGTTTCTTTTTAACAACAAAACGGGATCTTTCTCTTTAAAAGGAGACGATAGGGATTCTTCTCTAATTCCACAGGGATCCTGGACGGACTGAGCATACCCCGGCGCAAGGAAAAGTCCGTCACATCATCAAATGTTGGAATCAAGTAATGTTCACGTTTTATAGTGGTTACAGGAGAAATTATCCCTCACCATGTTTGCGAGCTTGGACTTGAGTCGGTCTGTTAACGAATTGGGAATTCGTTTTTTGTAGTGAAGGACTGGCTTCGAGTTGTCCGCTAACTGAATTTTGAATTCGCCTGGAAACTTACCAAGTCCCTGAATGACATCATTAAACTTTTTAAGGAAGCCTTCCTTTGTTTGAGGTAAGGCTGCAATCCCTTGAATGTCTAACCGCTTTATTAACCCAAACTTTTCGCATGAGTCTAACCCAAGTACTAGTTCACAATTGTCATTGACGGCAAAAAATTCCGCCGAACGCTTAACAATCGCTTTTAAGTCATACAATGTTAAATTGGTTGTACCAAGAACTCTAATTTTATTACTATTATAATCATAAACAAAATTCATTTCTTCGGTTATCCAATTTCATTTTAAATTTTTTAAGTAACTTTAAGGGAATACAATTAACATCAGCGCCAGTGTCAAGTTTAAATATTACAAGTTCATTTCCAATTTTAAATTCCTTGGTCCAACGCTCAACACTTTTCTTTATTGAACTTATCCTATAAGATGTTTTTAAGGTCGTATTTTTCTAATATCTTAGTCTTTGGGTTTGGTTTTTCATCCACTTGGACTAAGTTCACCGACAGATTTTTGCCATCCAAAATTGCTTCGTTCACACTGGCTGTTTCATATGTCTTGCAAGTAGTAATGACGCCAGCAAACTCTTCCTCACGGCCATACAACAGCTTTAATTGCAACTTTCTGTCAGACACACCCACCACAATACGGTCCCGTATCATTCGGCCTTCGTAAGATACACCGCATGCACATTTAAAATCGCCGTGGCGTACTTGAGTACGCAATTTCGTTCGTTAAATGATTGGTGCTCCTGTTGCACAATCATATTTAATTTTTATGATTCCATAGCAACGTTCTGCTGTGGCAAGCAATGGTCTTTAAATTTCTTTAGCACCTCATTCAGTGTGCGTTGTTGGATATTTTGTTCAACTCGAGCTGGCTGTTGCTTCACACCGCACAGCAGGTATTTGGTGCTCAATTGTAAATTTTCTTAGTAGTGAGTCTTGCGTCCCATCATTTGGGAATACTGAGTTGTATATGTTCGCACCTTGCGTGCCCAGCAACCAAATAAACTTTGCTATTTTTGTTGTCACTGGCTCTTTACTTTTGCCACTGGCAATCGTATATACTACAAAATTTCGCTTCCAGTTGGGCCATTCCGTCGCCAAATTTGTACAATCCCATTCGGTTGGCGTGCGTTCATTTGACATCATATTTTAACTTTTTCAAATTTACTTGTGATTACGAAATACTATGGTGTTCAACCACTTCTGACGCAATGTACCAAGCGGGTGAGCTTTTTAAATAAATGGCGTGTTTACTTTATGTGATAAAGTTAGATTTATTTTTTAGCTCACGTGTGTATAAAAAAGTATGAAAAATGGTTATTAATTAAATACTAGAGATTACACATTCTAGTGATATATCCCACTATCGATAACTACGCATTTTACATAACGCACTGTACACACTATAATAATAGCTTAAGGCTTACTATACATGTTATTATTACAGTAACAAGCACCATTTAGGTACTAGCTCGACAATATTGAGAACGATTTATATGACCACATTAAACCTTCTAGGCCACTCCGCCTCCCTACCCATAGTCCTCTGAAGCTATAAATCTTTGTATTGCGTTTATCAACACCTTAAATAACTTTTTGAGTTGATCGCTGGTTTTATCTGCGTACGAGATATCTGGTATTCTTCTACCTCATTCCACCCTTAATCTGTAAACAATTTGGAGCCGCCAAATTCTTCTCAAGGTTGATGATTGGGTTGTAAAAGCTGTGAATTGTGCTTTCAATCCGTTGAAAGAGGTGCCCTACATAACCCTTTGGACCCCTTCTTAATAAACGTCCTGCCTGAAGCTCCATTACGACAATACAATGGCCATAGAGACTTTGAGTCGTCGCAGTCATCTCTGTTCGTCCGAGATTCCAGTCCGATTTTGGAGCCTTCTCCTCTACCAAAATAACTACAGGTGCTTAGTGTGAAGATAAACAGATTAAGCAGGTTTCAGTTCTGAAGTGCTAACCAATCCCACTTTTGATCATACTTATTTTTCACTTTATTCACTTTTTGTAAATGCTCACACCTTTTCAATGAAAAATTTTAACGTATTATCGAAGTATGTATCAGCAAGCTGCGTCCTTTCCTTTCACACCGACAATAACTTCAAGTAGTTGGCTATGAAATTTCAAATAATTATTTGTAAGATTTAAAGTAGCTACTCAACAAATGCACCTAATTTGACATGGTTCACAACGTCCATCACCTAAAGTCTCTCCTTTTTCTTGACCGCTGGAAATTTTATTTGTACATATTGTAACGAATCTTGTGGAATTCCACTTATTTCAAACCTTCTGCTAACGTTGCAACTGGTCTCTATTTAGATTATTTTGGGAGTATTACTTCACAATTATACTTCACAACCAATTGTTTACTTGTTACTTGATTTGTTTTACATTTGCATAGATTACATGCTAAATTCGAAATGTACATAGTGAATTTAATATTACTGAATAATTATTAATTTACTTTATTTATTCTATTTTTGTGTACAATTTTTCTTTATTATTTGCTTCATCAAATATTGTTACATTGGGTTCGTTTATTTTTGATACAACAAATGCACCTGCATATATACTTTCATGTTTGTGGTGTGATTTTTTTTTTTTTTTGTGAAAGGACTTTATTGCCTCTTTTAATAATTATTAGTTTTGCCGTTTTGCCATAGGCATTTTTACTTTGTACTTTATGCTTATTTATTAAATGTTTTGCCATTGCATGCGATTTTTGCATCCTAAATTTAACTTCCTTACTGTAATTTTCTACGTACGATATCTTATCTGAGATGCTCCCAAAAGTATGCAATTATAATTGTGCTCACATATACACGCGCATATGAGAAGCTATAAACGTATTAATTTTATAGCTGATAAACAACTAGTAAATTCTAGAAATGGAAGCGCCTAGAAATATGCGAACGAGAAATCACAGAGTATAAAAGGCAGCAACAGTAGAGGCACGACAATCAGTTTGATTTAAGATGCTATCTGGCGAGCAATAGTAGTGTTATTGTGAAGTACTTTAATAAAGGCCGGTTTGCATTATTGAATAGTGGAATTATTTATTCAACAATTTAGTGATTCTAACGTTAGCAGAAGGTTGCAAATAAGCGGAATTTAGTAAAATCGTTACAATTGGTGTCAGAAGAGGAAATGTTGAATAAATTCCGAAGACTTCGAATACAACTTGGACATGGCAAAGTGGAGTGAATTGAAGATCCAGCAACTGCAACCAGCAATAAACTCGAACTTCAGGCACGACTAGAAAGGTAATTGAATTAGAGGGAATTAACCTGGAAGAGTATGTCTTTCACCTTGATGTCGACGAAACAACAACAAAAATTGAAGAGAAAAACGAAACATCGCACACAGTTACTAGCACAGACTTGAACATGATATTGGCTGCAATATCTGCACAAACATCGACAGTAGCATCAATGTCATCGCAAATATCATCTCAACTGGAAGAACAGAAGACATATATGACGTCCCAAATAGAATACCAAGAGAATATTATAACATCTAAGATGGAAACTCAACTTGAAGAACAGAAGACATATATGACATCTCAGTTGGCTGAGCAGTTGAAAGCACAAGAAACGCGTATTTCAGAAATCTCGACACAGATTACATCCTAGATGGAAGCACAAGAGGAGCGCTTATCATTGCAGGTGGCACAAATGTCTTCGCAGTTAGAAGCACAGAATACAAAAATTGTACAGCTCGAGGACAAAATGGATGCCGAGATAGAAGCTTTGAGAGGTCGTATACAGGAGTTGCAAATAAATCGCCTAAGAGTTTCAGCGAGTAATCCAAAGGTAAAGACACCATCCTTTGACGGTTCTGTTCCTTTTCAGGTCTTTAAGCAACAGTTTAAGAAGACCGCAGCAGTGAACAACTGAAATGCGGAAGATAAAGTTGATGCACTGTTCGTGGCATTGAAAGGACCTGCAGCGGAAATCTTACAGACGACTCCAGAGTACGAACGGAAGAGTTATGAAGCATTGATGACCGCTGTCGAGAGACGATACGGAACCGAGCATAGGAGACAGATATACCAAATGGAGTTACTGAACCGCTTCCAGAGGCCTGGTGAAACATTGCAAGAATTTGCGTCGGATGTTGAAAGGCTGGCACATTTAGCGAATGCGGACGCATCCGTGGAATATACCGAAAGGGTAAAAATTCAGAGCTTTATTAATGGAATACGGGATATCGAAACGAAGTGAGAAACATACGCAAACCAAAAACCTGCATTCGCAGAAACGGTATCACATGCTTTGATTCAGGAAACAGCATCGCTTCTGTGTAAGCCAGCGTTCCAAGCACGCCGTGTGGAGGTGGAAAGGCCAGACTGGGTGAACACAATATTGGAGGCGCTGACGGGATCGCAAGGAGTGAAAGAGTTATCAAATGCTTCAAATGCGGGAAGCCCGGTCACATTGCACGTCACTGCGATCTTGATCCTAGTGGTTTCAATAGCATGGGTGGTCTTAATAACAAAGCTGGAAAGGATGAGCAAGAGCGAGTAAGATGTAGAGATCGAGAGCTAGCTAGTGGTTTCAATAGCATGGGTGGTCTTAATAACAAAGCTGGAAAGGATGAGCAAGAGCGAGTAAGATGTAGAGATCGAGAGCTAGCTCCAGCTATTGAATGTCCTGTGATATCTGCGTCGCAAATTGGTAGAAAATTGAGCAGTCTTACCGTGAAATGAAATGTGCATGGCAAGGAGCGTGTACTGATTGTAGATACGGGCGCATCTCATTCCTTAATCCGATCTGACTTGTTCAACAGGAGAGTAAAACCGTTACCTAGATCAAGTTTGCGTACGGTCACAGGCGAGTATAACCAAGTCCAGGGAGAAGTGATATGTGAAGTCTTAATTGGAAAAGTCACAGTTCTACACAAATTCGTTGTGGCGGAGATCGTTGATGAAGTCATATTGGGAGTGGACTTCTTGGTTGGCCACGACATCAATATCGATATGCAGAGAAGGGTGATGCGTTATGAGAACCAGGATGTGCCACTTAACTTCAGTTTGGAAAAAGGGCTCAGCAGTAATCGAGTACTGGTGGAGAAGAGTCGACAAAGACCACGAAAGTAAAAGGTAAAGGTTGATGGAACGAATGGGCCAAACAAAGCAAAATCGAAAGTACCTGCGAGAAAAACACTGGCATTTACAAACCCTAATTGACGCACTAAAACGACTGAAAGAATTTTCCAGAAAGAATGCAGGGGTGGTTTCAAGCCAGCGCGCACTACTATTGTGAAACGTCAAGACGATACTGATGATACAAAGTCAATTCGTCAAGATTGTTACAATATTGAAAAATTTAGTTAATTCGGAAAATACTTCATTTTTAAAATCTGTTCCTAGGTCTGATCTAATGGATTTCATTATTCCATATATTAAAATGAAACTTTCAAAGATTGCTGATGCTACAGTTTTAGCTGATTTATCTGGTATCGCGACTGTTACCATATATTTGGTAAGATCGCAAATCATGGTCACAGCGAACTTGTTACCATAATTGCTTTCGGGTAATGGTCCTATTGTATTTATTATTAAAACATCGAAAGGTTTACGTAGTGTTGATGTAAGAACAAGATTTTCTTTGGTTTTTGGCTTTACTTTATTCAACAGACATTCATTGCAATTATTGACGAATTTTGCTATATCGCGAGTCATATTTTTCCAAAAGTATTTGCAATTTTGCGATCGTTATGGTAAATTGTCATGAGTTTTTGTTTTTTGTCTTCGTCTGCCGCAGTTTCTACCGGTTCCGTTAGGGTAATTTCTAAATGTTTTAAAATTTTACTTCAAATGGTTTTCAAATCTGATATAAGGAAATATTTAAAAAAGTTATCGTTCTTTTGTATTAAATTATATCAATATTGTGCTTGCCAGCTTCTTTTTCAAGCTTCAAAAATAATTCATCTAAAAGCATTATTTTGTTAGCAAACGCAACATTGACTCGAGTTATTTATGTTTTATATGCGCATGTATTTCGAATTTTGTAATTTTACCACTTTTATCATAACTTATTGGGCTTTTAATCCTAGGTAATTTTATGTCTTCCCCTTGTGTTTCTTTTTTGTCTGTTTGTTTTTGCGTTAATTGGTCTTGTTTTGTCTTTGATCTTGTCTGTACCGCTAAAATCTGTTTTGTTGAATTTTTAAGTTCTTCTATTGTGATGCGAGAGAGTGCATCTGCTCGCTCCTACATTGGTTTTTCCTTTTATGTACTGTATAGTGAAGTTGTGTTCTGATAGTTCAAGCCTAATGCGTGAAAGTTTTGAAGATAGGTCTTTCATATTAAACAAATAAACTAATGGACGATGATCGGACTTGACAGTGAAGCGTGTGCCATAAACGTATGGTCTAAACTGTTTAATTGCAAAAAATATAGCTAAAAGTTCTAACTCAATTATTGGTTCCTTTTGTTCTGCATTATTGGACGATTTGGACGCGAAGTAAATTGGTAAATCGTTGCCTTTATGATTTTGACTCAAAATGGCTCCGCAACCAATTTTCGACTTATCGACTGTAATGACGAATTCTTTTTTGAGTCTGGGTATTGGAAAATTTGAGGAGAAATTAGGGATTTCCGAAGTTTTTCAAACGCTATTTCACACGACTAATTCCACTTAAATTCCACTCTTTTCCTGCGAAGTTTATTTAAATGCGCTGCTTTTGAAGCAAATTTTGGAATAAACCTTCGATAATAATTGGCGAATGCCAAAAATCGCCTTACTGCATCTTTATCACAAGGTTTTGGATATTTCTTTATTGCGACTATTTTGGAATCGACGGGAAGTAGGCCTCTTGCAGAGCATTAGTGCCCTAAGAAAGTGTCTTCCGAACGCACGACGTTGCATTTTTCGGGATTTAGGTGTAAGTTAAATTGTTTGCATGTTTGAAAAGCTTGTTCTAAATTCTTAAAATGATGAGCTTCGCTGCACCCAATGACTATAAAATCATCGACATATAAAAACGCTTGGTTTGGAGAAATTCCTGAAAAGGCAATCGACATCATTCTTGTAAATGAATTTGGAGCTACGTTTAAACGAAATGGTAAGGAAAAGGTGATGTCTCTAGAATCCTGAATACAAATCTAATGTAGAGAAATATTTGGCTCGGCCGAGATTATCCAGAATGTCGTCTACTCGTGTCAGCGGAAATTTGTCTGCTATTAATTTTTTGTTTACGGCCCTAAAGTCATCACACATGCGATACGATTTCTGTCCGGTTGGGTTTTTCTTTGGTACCAGTATTAATGGGCTATTGTAATTAGCGTGGCTGTGTTCAATAAGGTCGTTTTTTAATAAATTATCAACTTGTCTATTAATTTCCTCTCTCTGACTATATGGCAAACGGTAATATTTTATAAAAAATGTAGGGTTTTGTGAGCTCGAGGCCTTGCTTTAAATAAAACACTGTGTTAGTATTCACACATTTATTTGGTCGATATTTCGACTTCAATCTGAAGTCATTTTCAAGATTGCATGTAAATGCCTGATCGACCCACATGCAATCTTGAAAATGACTTCAGATTGAAGTCGAAATATCGACCAAATAAATGTGTGAATACTAACACAGTGTTTTATTTAGGCCTCGAGCTCACAAAACCCTACATTTTTTAAATAAACAAGGCCATCAAAAATCAAAAATTAGGTAATATTTTATGTAAACGGGATTTTTATCTGTCAGTCGTAGTTTCTGTTCATAAAAGTTGTTAATCGTCATACTTCGGTTTTTAGTGCAAACACGACGGCATATTTTAGACATATATAGAGAGAAGTTGTGATTTGGTATAATTTGGCATTTGTTTTTGTAAAATTGATTTTAATTCCTCGGATCTTTTCAAGTCTTCTGAAATATCGTTTATTTTGTAGACATTGTAGTTGGTGATTTCATCCGTAACTATGTTACAATTTTTTATGTATTTTACCTCGTCGGTAACGTTTAAAACTTGTATTATTGGGTTGCTAGTGTCAACAATACACTTTGCTGTGAAAACACCACTACAAATCTCTTGTGTGTCTACAAAAACTGGATATTTGGATTTTTTCAAGTTAAATAAACGATAGACTTAGTATTATCGGTTGTACTATGTAAAATTGAAATTTTATGAATATTTTTGCCAATGCCAAATGTCATACTCTCGTTTGTATAGTCGATTATGCAATTGTATTTTTTCAAAAAATCTTTGCCTAAAATGCCATCTGATGTTGAATTTGTCATCTTCTATATGTAAAATATGTGGAATTGAAAAATTTGAATGAAAAAGTTATGTTTTAATAGTACCCAAAGTACTATTACGCGTGTTTAAATCAAAACTGATTACTGATTACTCAGCTTGCGCTGCTTTTTTCTTCGTTCGCATATTTCTCCTAAGATCTAGACGTTTCACCTTCTAGAACTTTTGTATCTCCTGCTTGGTTACCATCTATATGCAGGTATATTTGTAGTTTATGTTTTTCTTATAGCCATGTATGGGTGTATGTGTGAGTAACTACTTCGGCTAATGATTACATGTGTTTGTGAGAAACCTCTTCTTGCCTAGTATGCATGTGTGTAAAAGATGATTGATTTGTTAATGTACACAAGAGTGGCAGCTTACTTTATTGTTGTTGTGCCTTTATTTACTAACAACATAGTGATGCTAAAATTCGCCACACTGCCTTCCTTCTAAGTCGGATCGTCCCTATCAGACAAATTTTCTGATCTAAACGCTGCCAGCCTTTCCAAATGAACCATTTTCATTTTGTTTCGTGGTTTGCCAATGGTTGTTATGCGGTTAACTACATCGTTGATCCGTTTTACAACTTTGTATGGGCCTTCCAATTACACTGCAATTTCGGGGGCGAACCTTTTTTCGTTGTGGGTTGTATAAAAGCACCAAATCTCCTTCCCGAAAACCTTTCGAATTAATTGCTTTATCGTATCTGGCTTTCATCTTATCACTCATAATCTTTGTTCGTTGCCTTACAAGATTTTGTATTTCTCTCATCTCTTCCTCCTAGACACTAGTAGATTTCTTTACATTTCTCTCCGCATCGGCATTTATCCCAAACTTCAAATCAGCTGGCAGTCGAAGGCCATTGCCAAAAATTACCTTTGCGGGAGTTTGGCCCGTTGTCTCAAGCACTGCCGATCGGTAAGCCATCAAGAATAATGATATGTGTGTATCCCAGTCTTTATGGAACTTGTCGACTACTTTCTTTAAGTGCTCCGCCAAGGTTCTATTGAATCGTTCCACCATTAAATCGGACTGAGGATGCAATTCAGTTGTCCGTGTTTTTCGAATGTACAACGTCTTACACATTTCTTGGAACACAGCTGATTCAGAATTTCTCCCTTGGTCAGAATGTAACTCCATTTGTACACCATACCTTGCCACCCAATTGTTTGTAAACACTTCTGCTACTGTTTCCGCTTCTTGATTTGGAATTGGGTATACCTCTGGCCACTTGCTGAAATAATCCGTAACCACCAGTGCATATTTGCTTCCGCGGTTGCTAGTAGTAAATGGACTTGCGACATCCATAGCGATCCTTTCAAATGGTGCAGCTGTGTTATATTGCTTCATCTGGCCATGACTTCGGGTTTTTGGCCCTTTCGCTCTGTTGCAAACCTCGCAGTTGGCAATCCACTCAGTCACCGACTGACGGCAACCAACCCAATGTAGGTTGAACTGGCCGGTCCATGAGGACCTCATATAGAACCCAATCTAATCTCTGCTTAATCTTCTCGAGCGTCTTCGTAATTCCGAGATGACTTCCACTTGGACCGTTATTTAGCTCACTGAGAACGTCAGAAATCCTTTTCCTTGGAACAGCTATCAGTTTCCTCTTACCTTGACCATCCTCACTCTCCCATACTCTATGCAGGCAACCGGATATCAATTCTAAACCGTTCCATTGTTCCCAATATGACCTCGCAATAGGACTCTCTGCTGACATCTCATCTTTATTTGGTCTTCCGTTTCGTTCGAACCCTTGGATAACATGTGACAGAGCTGTATTTTCTAGCTGACACTTCCTTAGTTGTTGCTTGTCCCATTCATCCCTACACGTTATAGTCAATAGCCGAACATCTATAATGTCTTCCTTAGCCCTAGCTTTTGAATAGTGTTTGCATTCCAAACTATATGGCTTTCGTGACACTGCATCAGCATTTCCATGGGTACTACCTTTTCGATGCTCAATGGAAAAGTCATAGCTTTGTAGTCGCTCGATCCACCGTGCCAATAGACCTTCTGGATTACGGAACTGCAGGAGCTATTTCAATGCTGCGTGATCTGTCCTGACTCAGAATCGCTGCCCGTAGAAGTACTTGTGAAAATGTTTAATGCACTCTGCCAATGCCAATAGCTCTCTCCATGTGACTCAATAGTTCCTCTCTGGTTTTCCAATTGATCGGCTGGAATATGATACTACCTTCTCCTGTCCATCGACCAGTTGTGATAAAACGCATCCTATAGCTTATCCACTCGCATCTGTATCTAGAATAAAAGTTGCTTCTGGAATCGGATATGCCACATTGGGGCAGTGCACAAACGCTGTTTTAATGTTTGGAAAGCCACTTCTTGCTCCTTCTTCCATTCAAAAGCTTTATTTTTTCTTGTAAGCTCGTGGAGGCTATGGGCTACGCTGGCAAAGTTTGGAACAAATCGGCGATAATATGTGCACAGCCCAAGGAAACTTCTCAATTCATGCAGGTTCTCTGGTCTTGGCCAATCCTTTACAGCTTCTACCTTTTAATTCGCAGTGCAGATGCCCTCCGTCGTCACCTTGTGACCCAAATAACTTACTTCCTTTTTAAACAGCGAACACTTTTTGGGCCTTAGTTTCAGACCAGCGCACCTTCTTCCACGTTCTTAAGATGTTCATCAAAGTTCTTTCCCATTACATTGGTGTCGTCTAGGTACTAGGCATGTTTTCCAATGTAGTTATATTTCAGTACCTGATCCATGAGTCTCTCAAAAGTAGCTGGTGCATCACACAGACCAAAGGGCATTACTGTAAATTCCCAAAGACCATCTCCGACACCGAGGGCTGTTATCTCCTTGTCTTCCTCCTTCACCTCCACTTGCCAGTAGCCACTTTTCAAGCCCAGTGTGGAAAACCATTTCATACCAGATATCGAGTCCAGAGTATCGTCAATTCTTGGCAATGGGTAGCTATCCTTTTTCGTAACGTCGTTCAACTTGCGGTAGTCCACGAAAAACCTCATTTTTGCATCCTTCTTCTTTACAAGTACCACATGGTTCGATGATGCCGCTGTCGCTCGTTTCCTGCATGATTTGACTCCCAACTTCCCACTTCTCCAGTGGAACACTACGAGGAGCTTGATGGATCGGCCTCGCATCTCCAGTGTCAATTTGATATTTCAAAACATTGGTGCGGCCTGGTTTGGAACCATCCTGATAAAATATGTTTGCGTACTTTAGGAGCAATTGGTTGCCTTACTCTGATAGTCTTCCTCTAGTCCCTCCGTCCATGCCATGATGTCATCTGAAAGATCAATCTTGCTAGTGAAAATGTTTTCCTGGAGCTGTTCACAATTGGTTACTACTGCAGCCTCTTGGCATCTTCCCAATATAGTTCCTGTGGTCAATTTGAGTGGTGTTTTGAACTCATTGAGTACTCTTATCGGAATACGTCCATCTTGTTTTGTCATAGCTAGGGTTATTCCTACAATTCATTCGGTGTTGATTTGCTTGCTGCCTCGAAAACCCACAATTTGTTTGTCCCACACTCTCCATCAATTTTTGCACAGATGACCGCCTCCGATTTTGGTGGTATTTGCTGATTCTGCTCCACCAGCACTCGTTTACTGCTTTAGTCTTTCTCGTAGCCAAAATTAAGTGGCATATCCATGTTCTTATATCGCATCGTCTTGCTTTGCATGTCGATCTTGATTCCTTGGTCGATTAAGAAGTCCACTCTAATTATGATTTCATCAACAATCTCTGCCACTATAAAATTGTGTACTACCGTGACGTTCCCAGTTGCGACTTCACATGCTACTCCTCCTATAACCGCGGTGTCTTCTCCAGTCGCTGTACGCAATCTAGCCCCATGCAATGGTCTTACCTTCTTGTTGACTGAATCCGATCGAATGATGGAATGAGATGCACCCGTATCTACAGTCAGTAAATGTTCTTTCCCATCCACATGTCCCTGACAGTAACATTGCTTGACCTTCTTCCAATTTGCGAGATAGAGATTATGGGGCATTCAATTGAGGGAGTCAGCTATCGCTACTTTCGGCTGACTCGCTTTAGTTTAACGTCTCTCGACGCGGCCATCAATGCTCCATAACTGTTCCGTTCGTACTCTGGAATAGTCTGTAGGATTTCGGCAGGTGGTCCCATCAATGCTACGAATAATGCAGCAACTTCATCTTCAGCATTCGAGTTGTTCACTGTTGCGGTCTTCTCAAACTGTAGCTTAAAGACCTGGAAAGGAACAGAACCGTCAAAGGATGGTGCTTTTACCTTTGGAATACTCGCTGAAACTGTCGGGCGATTTAGTTGCAACTCCTGTATACGACCACTCAATGTTTCAATCTCGGCATCGATTTTGTCTTCGAGTTGTAAAATTTTTGTATCCTACGCCTCCAGCTTCGAAGAAATACGTCATTCTTTCAGTCGTGCAAAGATCTGCGATGATATCTGTGCTGAAATTTGTGTCGACATTTAGGATATTCGTGCCTCCTGTGCTTCAATCTTGAATGATATACAGTTATCCTGGGGTTCTAGCTGTGTTTCCATCTTGGATGTTATACGATTCTCCTGTTCATCCAGCTGTGATGACATATACGTTTTCTGTTCTTCTAGTTGAGATGACATTTGCGACGACATTTGCTTCAGTGCTGTTAGTATCGCGTTAGTGCCTACATTTGCCAATGGATTCGGAGTCTCTATCTTCTCCTCCATTTTAGTCGCTGACTCTTCCACATCAGGATGAAAATTGTGTTCATCAACTTAGACTCCTTCAGATTCCATAGCTTCCCTTAGTCGTGATTGTAGCTCGGACTTTTTGCCAGTTGTATTCAATCTGCGAGCTACCAACTCCTTTATGAGCTGCTGGATCTTTAAGTCACTTAATTTCGCCATGTTGAAGTTGTTTCCAAAATCTTTGTAATTTATTTAACAATTCCTCTGCTGACACCAATTGTAACGAGTCTTGTGGAATTCAGCTTATTTGGCACCTTCTGCTAACGTTCGAATCGCCAAACTGTTGAATAAATCACTCCAATATTCAGTATTGCAAAGTGGTCTTTATTTAGATTACTTTGGGTGTAGTACTTCACAATTATACTTCACAACCAATAGCGTGTTTAAATCAAAACTACTGATTACTCAGCTTGCGCTGCTTTTATACCCTCCGTTGCTTCGTTCGCATATTTCCCCTAAGATCTAGACGTTTCACCTTCTACAACTTTTGCATCTGCTGCTTGGTTACCATCTATATAAATGTATATTTGTAGTTTATGTTTTTCTTAAAGCCATATGCGGGTGTACGTGTGAGTAACTACTTCGGCTGATGATTACATGTGTTTTCGTTGCCTTGTATGTATGTGTGTAAATGACGATTGATTTGTTCATGTATACAAGAGTGGCAGATTGCTTTATTGTTTTTGTGCCTTTATTTACTAACAACATAGTGATACTAAAAGTCGCCACAATATTTATATCCCGCATGTGAAGGACGTATACCACACCAAGGACAATCGATCTTCAACATTATTTGTTCATTCGGCAATCTTTTCGCTACTTCTAAAGTATTCTCCGTCTTCAGCGAGCAACCATTTAGGCCAATGGAAAGTGCATCGTTTGTAATAACTTTGTCCGCTCTCTCTAAAGTACCATCAAAACTATGCACTACACCGACCACACATCGTTCAAGTATTTCCATAAAATCTCTATGCGCACTCCTGCAATGTAGATATAGTGGCAAACGAAATTCGGCAGCCAAACTTAATTGTTTCTCGAAATATGGTTTTTGTGTTTCTTTAAGGCAGAAATGCAATCTATCATAATCTAATCCACATTCGCCAACTGCAATAACTTTATTTGGATTTTCACGTATTTTATTGCGCAAGTCTTCGTAATATTTTTCTAGGTTCTCGTTGAATTCATTGCAACGCGTTAGATGACAGCCCATTGTGATGCTGAGACGAGCTGTAGTTTAATTAATACTTTAAATATAGAATTTGTTGTGAATTTAAATTGCCTTTGCAATTGTGTACTTTAGTTCTTACCATCCCTTTTAGCCAGCTCTAGTGCTTCGACTGCCTCATCGAGTGTGCCTACTGTGATTATCGTTTTCTGCAAGCGTTGCTTTCAGGAACGCTCCAACAGCAAATCTAAATCTTTGGTATGCTTCTAAGTACCACTATATATACCACGAAACATTGGATCTGTAAGATTAGCATCAATGTCTAATAACGAAGAAATAAATTAAAAGAGGGTTGAGTATATACGGGTTTACCTTTATACTTTAATGACATTTTTAGCCTTCTAAATACATATCTGCATGCAGTCACTGGAATTCTGTAAAGAAAATATATCGCTCGTGTCCAAGTCACCCGTTACCCAAAAGCAGCTGATATTTTGACTCACGCACCGCCACAAACGTCCACATCTAACGGCTGCCAAACAGCTGTTGAGTAGCAAGCGTTCATGGGATTTACTGGGCCCAATTATTTTGATTCCACCATGGCATTAATTGCCGTGTACAAAAACAAGGTCTTATTAAGTTGCACCCTGCTATAAAGTATGACTTCATACCTTCCCCTTCCAAAGGCACCCGGTTCTATGTACCGGACCGACTCGGGATTTTTCCCGACCAAGGGCTCTGAAATGATACCCCTAAAAATTAAATAATATCCTTGTAGCGGGACTGCACCATATTCTCCTCTCCCGGAAGGTATCGAACCCAATAGGGGACCTGTACTTGATCCCGGTCCAGAGAAATAGTTTTGCTCTGTTTGCCGGAAAAGATTTTTCTAGAACGGTCATACTCTTGTCAGTGTGTCACGTATAATATTGTAACGCATTTACTTGCAATTGCCCTTATGTGCAATCTTCTGCTGAGTGCGAATCACTAAACTGTTGATAATATTTAATAATGCAAAATGGCCTTTATTAAAGTACTTCACAATAACACTCAAACTTTGCAGCGAATAGCTTGCTTAATAACCAAACTGATTTATAGCTCAAATGAAACTGACTTTCAAAATAATACCGCGATTGCTCGCTAGATATCGTCTTAATCGAAATTGCTTATAGCGCCTCTACCGCTGGTGCTTTTATACTCTGTGATTTCTTCGTGGCATCTTCTAGGCGCTTCCAGAATTTGCTTAGTTGCTGTCATATAATTATAACTACAGATGCACGTATATAGCTTCTCATATGCGTGTATTTGTGAGCGACACTTCAACAATTCCAATTGCATACTTTTGGGAGCATCTCTTCTCTGCTGCGTATACGTACATATGTGTAGACATAATGTTTTATTCGTTTATGTAGATACATAATGATTGAATTATTGATGTGAATTCACGTCACTGCTTAGCATCGGCTTAGAGATAGCAGGCACCCCTTAGTTTTGCTAATATACGTAACACTGCCCTCCACCTAATTCTGATCGTCCCGATCAGACAAATCTCTCGATCTAAACGCTGCTAGCATTGCCAAATGTACCACTCTTTTATTTCGTGATTTCCCAATTGCTTTTATCCGGTAGATCATTGATCGTCTTCACAACTCTGTACGGGCCTTCCCAACTGCACCGATATTTGGATGGAACACCTTTCCGCCGGTGAGGGTTGTATAGCAGTACCAAATCTCCCTCCCGGAAACCTTCCAAATTATTTTCCCTGTCGTACCTGTGTTTCATCTTACTACTCATTATCCTGGTTCGTTCTCTCGCACTCTGTTGTTTGGCCAATTCTTCTTCGCAGAGCTTGTACTTGACGGATTGAGTTTGCATCATCATTATCGTCTGGACGTTTCACAACAGAAGTGCGCGCTGGCTTGAAACCACCCTTGCATTCTTTCTGAAAAATTCTTTCAGTCGTTTTAGTGCATCCATTAGGGTTTTTCGATGCCGGTCTTTTTCTCGCAGGTACTTTTAATTTCGCTTTATTTGGCCCATTCGATTCATCAACCTTTTCTTTTGACTTTCGTGGCCTTTGTCGGGTCTTCTCCACCATTACTCGATTACTACTGAACTCTTTCTCCAACTTGAAGTTAAGTGGTATATCCTGGTTCTCATAACGCATCATCCTTCTCTACATATCGATCTTGATGTCATGGTCAACCAAGAAGTCCACTCCAAATATTACTTCCTCAACGATCTTCGCCACAACGAATTTGTGTAGAACCGTGACCTTTCCAATCAAGACTTCACATATCACTTCTCCCTGGACTTGGTTATACTCGCCAGAGACCGTACGCAACCTTGCTCCAGGTAACGGTTTTACTCTCCTGTTGACCAACTCAGATCGGATCAAGGAATGGGATGCGCCCGTATCTACAGTCAGTACACGTTCTTTGCCATCTACATTCCCTCTGACGGTAAGACTGCTCGATTTTCTACCAATTTGCGACACAGATATCACAGGACATTCAATAGCCGGGACAAGTTTTCGTTCCTTACATCCGACACGCTCTTGCTCATTTCCGCCAGCTTTGCGTTTACGGCCACCCACATTGTTGGAACTATTAGGACCAAGATCGCAAAGACGTGCAATGTGACCGGACTTCCCGCATTTGAAGCATTTGATAACTTTTTCACTACGCTTTTGCGATCCTTTCAGCGCCTCCAATATTTCGTCTACCCACTCTGGCCTTTCTACTTCCACACGGCTTGCTTTGAAAAATGGCTTACACAGAAGCGACGCTGTTTTCTGAATCAGAGCTTGTGACACCGTTTCTGCGAATGTTGGCTTTGGGTTTGCGTATGTGGCTCGCTTTGTTTCGACGTCCCGTATGCCATTTATAAAGCTCTGAATATTCACTATTTCCGTGTATTCCACGGGTGCATCAGCATTTGCAAGATGAGCCAATCTTTCAATGTCCGAAGCAAACTCCTGCAATGTCTGATTTGCTTTTTGGCAGCGGTTTTGCAATTCTATTTGAAATATCTGTTTCCATCAAAGCCTCATAACTGTTCCGTTCGTACTCTGGAATAGTCTGTAAGATTTCAGCAGCTATTCCTTTCAATGCTACGAAGTGTGCGGCAACTTTATCTTCCACATTCCAGTTGTTCACTGCTGCGGTCTTCTCAAACTGTAGCTTAAAGACCTGGAAAGAAACAGAACCGTCAAAGGATGGTGTTTTTACCTTCGTATTGCTTGCTGAAATAACTGGGCGATTTAGTTGCAGCTCCTGTATACGACCTTTTAAAGCATCTACCTCAGCCTCGATTTTGTTCTCAAACTGCATTATTTTTTCATCCATACGGGCTTCTAGTTGTACAGAGATCTGCGATGATACCTGTGCTGAAATTTGTCTCGACATTTCGGATATACGTGCCTCCTGTGCTTCAATCCTGGATGCTATTTGTGACGACATTTCGGATATACGTGCCTCCTGTGTTTCAATCCTGGATGTTATTTGTGACGACATTTCGGATATACGTGTCTCCTGTGATTCCATTTGGGATACCATGTATGTCTTCTGTTCTGCCAGTTGAGTTTCCATCTTGGATGTAATACGTGTCTCTTAGGATTCCATCTGTGATGACATATGCGTTTTCTGTTCTTCTAGTTGAAATGACATTGTCGATGTTTGAGCAGATATTGCAGCCAAAATCATGTTCAAGTCTGTGCTCGATGTTTCGCTTTTTTCTTCAATTTTTGTTCTTGTCTCGTCCCCATCAGGATAAAAGACATACTCGTCCACATCAATTCCTTCTGCTTCCATTGCCTCTCGCAGCCGTGCCTGAAGTTCGAGTTTAACGCCGCTTGTATTCAATCCACGGCTCTCCAACTCCTTCTTTAGTTGCTGGATCTTCAATTCACTGAACTTTGCCATGTCCTTGTTATCCTCTGGAATTTATTCAACAATTCCTCTTCTGACACCAATCGTAACGAATTTACTTGCAATTCCCCTTATTTGCAATCTTCTGCTGAGTTCGAATCACTAAACTGTTGAATAAATAACTCCAATATTTAATAATGCAAAATGGCCTTTATTAAAGTACTTCACAATAACACTCAAACTTTGCAACGAATAGCTTGCTTAATAACCAAATTGATTTATAGCTCAAATGAAACTGACTTTCAAAATAATACTGCTATTGCTCGCTAGAAATCGTCTTAATCGAAACTGCTTATAGCGCCTCTACCGCTGGTGCTTTTATACTCTTTGATTCACACGTGGCATCTTCTAGGCGCTCCCAGAATTTGCTTAGTTGCCGTCATATAATTATAACTACAGATGCACGTATATAGCTTCTCATATGCGTGCATTTGTTAGCGACACTTCAACAATTCCAATTGCATACTTTTGGGAGCATCTCTTCTCTGCTGCGTATACGTACATATGTGTAGACATAATGTTTTATTCGTTTATGTAGATACATAATGACTGAATTATTGATGTGAATTCACGTCACTGCTTAGCATCGGCTTAGAGATAGCAGCACCCCTTAGTTTTGCTAATATTCGTAACAATATTATTATTATGTCATTGATATCTGCAAAATGACAAAAAGTAAATAAAACAAGAATGAGAATAAATAAACAGCTCTTTACCTCTCTTTTGCGTTAAATAAGCCTGTTTATCAGAAAACCAAGATTTATTTGTTGATTTTCTTTTTTCCCAGAATGTGTTTTTTTTTTTTTGTTTTTTGACGTTAAAAGTAAAGTGTCATTTCTCTCCATACATCACTTTTGATAGAAGAAATTTAAAGAAATATTGATAGTTTATCGACGATCGGCATCAAGGTTGCATTTTCACTTCTGCTTCTGCTTGGTAATTGTATCATGGTATAACCAAAACCAAAAAACTCACAAGTTTCACGGCAAGTTCGGATGCTGCTTCACTGATTGCGCTGCCAAAAATCCACAAGCCGCATACTCCAATGAGGCGCATCATTAAGTTTAATCGACACCATGTTACAAACTGCCCAAATATTTAAAAACGATATTGAACGATACTCGAGATCTAAGGAAAAAATATACAATAGCTAATACAACAGAACTTGCAGAAACTTGAGACCGTAGAGCTTACAAAAAACAGCAAATTGGTATCATTCGATATAAAAGATTTATACCGCTATCGGAGACTTTGGACATAGTTAGCTCAACAATAGTTCATAATACTGTGGCGAATTTTCACATCACTAAATAAAGGCACATCAACAAAAACATTAAAGCAAGCTACATAAACACATTAGTCATCCTTTACCCACATACGCACAAGGCTACGAAGAGATAACTCACACACAAATGTAGTCATCATCCGAAGTAGTACTCACGCATACACCCGCATATGGCTATAAGATAGACATAAACTACAAAACATACATGTATATAGCTAATAGCTAAGCAAGAGATACAATTGTTCTGGAATACAGTTTCGCGAAATGACTACACCTTCGGAGAAATGGATGAACGAGAAAACAGAGAGTATAAAAGCAGCACAGGCTGAGTAGTCAGTAATCAGTTTTGATTTAATCACGCTATTGGTTGTGAAGTATAAGTGTTATTATGAAGTACTTTCAAAGTAGTCTAATAAAGAACATTTTGCATAATTAATATTGGAGTTATTTTTCAACCGTTTAGCGATTCGAACGTTTGCAGAAGGTTTGGAATAAGCGGAATTTCCCTAAATTCGTTACAATATGAGTTAGAAGAGGAATTGTTGAATAATTTCTGAAGATTGCGAATACAACTTGGACATGGCAAAGTTGAGTGAATTGAAGATCCAGCAACTGAACGAGGAGATAGAAGCCCATGGATTGGCTACTACTGGCAATAAATCCGAGCTACAAAGACGACTAAGGGTAGCTACGGTATTTGAAGGAATCAGTGCTGACGAGTATGTCTTTCATTCTTATAGCGACAAGACAACAACAAAAATGGAAGAAAAAACATGAAACACCGCAGACAGTGACGAGCACAGATTTCAAAATGATATTGGCTGCAATATCTGCACAAACATCTACAATGGCATCTCAGTTGGAGTCACAGGAGGCACGCATTTCAGAAATGTCGTCACAAATGTCATCTCAATTGGAAGAACAGAAGACATATGTATATGTCATCTCAACTGGAAGCGCAAGAGGCACGTATGGATATCTGAAATGTTGACAAAAATTTCGGAACAGGTATCATCGCAGCTCTTTGCGAAATTGGAAGAGCAGGATGCAACAATTTTACAACTCGAGGACAAAATTGATGCCGAGATAAAAGCGTTGTGAGGTCTTATGCAGCAGTTACAACTAAATTTCCCAGCTGTTCCAGTGAGCAATCCGAAGGCAAAAACTCCATATTTTGATCTTTTGACGGCTCTGTTCCTTTCCAGGTATTCAAACTTCAATTTAAGAAGACGTCTGCAGTGAACAACTGTAATGCGGAAGATAAAGTTGCTGCACTGTTCGTGGCATTGAAAGGGCCTGCAGCTGACATCTTACAGACTATTCCAGAGTTCGAGCGGAACAGTTATGAAGCATTGATGGCCGCTGCCGAGACACGTTACGAAAGCGAATTGTTGTTGAGTGATATTTCGGCAGGACTTCCGAGATGATTAATTTTATGATTTTTCCGGTCAATTTATTTTTGTAAAGTTGGTTTTTATGGTCCACTTGGGAAATTCTCCCTTTGAACATATTAGTTGGCTAGTGATAGGTGAAAGGGTGAAGATTCACCTCACTCGCGTCTGCCTGGGGTGGTTAAAACAATTTTTTTTCATACTAGTGGTATCGCCAAAAATTTCAGTGACATTGACGAAATTTCAATATCACATGGCTCTCTTATGCAGGTGGCTCATCTCATCAGCTGACTTGGATTTCTGATATTGTGCTGGCATAGAGATTGTCAAACGGAGATGGCAAACGCGAAATTTAACCAAGATATTGGGAATTATTTACTGCCGTGGGGGTAAAATTTTATCTAATTTATCGCATAATTTCCCACAACACACAAGAGTTGCAAATGGTATGCTTCCTCTACATTCACCTAACAGCAAGATCGTTGGGAAAAAGGGAAATAACGTGAAAAATAAAACACGATTCTATTGGGTCGTAAAAAACCTGCCACAGCCGAGATAATTCACTCCAGACTCCACAGCTGGAGTGTTATGCATCCAAACATTTATTTTACACAAGCCTTCGTATATACTGGCGTCATAGCTGCATTGAAATACCAAAAAATATATATATAGACATAAGCACGTCCTTTAATACCATTTGTTAATCACAAACTACAAATTTTAGGAATGCTTATTGCCTCTGGAGCACATAAAACACGCTAATCGTTTGCACGCTCATACTGTTAAAATTATAAATCATACATATTGCTCAGGAAAGTGCATACAATTTTATGTTGATATCATCAAAAGGAAAGCCAGAAAACGGTCGGGACGTGGTAAAACATAAATTGCGCCTTTGGCATCCATGCACCTTTAATTGTAAAGATAAACGACCTGCGATAGTTTGGCTATATTCGGGCGCCAAAACCGCGCGCTATCACCACTATCAGAGTTTCCCCACCAACACAGCTAGACCGCGCGCCACAGCCACCACCAACACGGCTACACCGAGCGCAACAACCACCACAAGTACCATCACATCGCGCCAAGACCGCGCGCAACAACCACCAACAGTACAAACAACGCGCGCCAAGACCGCGGGCCATAACCACTAACAGCGACAACTTCACCAGCAACAACAACATCACAAATAACCACGCCGGCAGAGGCCCACGGTACGAACTCTTGCCGGCTATGTAAATACCAGCCACCGGGTGAGTCGCCGCCAAGTAGTTAGTAGCATACACCGTAGGCATTTGACACAAGTAAATGTATATATATTTTTAAATTAAAATAAAACGAAAAAGGAAGTTACGGGTAGACCACTAGGGTGTATAAGTGTACCTAAGCATTTAAATAAAAATGTTTTTTTTTGTTTGAATTTTTGTTTTTAAGGCGGGGTTTTTTCCTTTTTCGAATTTATCTGCACATATGTAAAGAAAGTACATACATATAAATTTGATGCACATTGGCGCGCATGGATTCATTCAGTTCACTACAGCCCAGCTCTACTGGAGCTCAGTTGCAGTTGATTTTAGTATTTAGATGCATTTTTTTTGCATTATCCTACTTAGTAGGATAGATAAAAATTAGAAATTTTTTTTCAAGGCCTAAGCCTTGAAGGGAGATAATAGCATAAAATCATTTGGCATTAATTTTCGATGCTATTTTCGTGCTCACTGCTGTAAACAATTCAAACATTTTTTTCTATTAAATTTAATGAACTCATGTTAGATTTTTGAAATAACACCATTTAAAATATACATTAATGTATGTATATGCAAAATCGTAGAAAGGAAAATACATAAAATTATATGAACTTCATTTAATTTTTTTATGCATAAAATTTGTTCTTTAGATACTACGCACGGTACGTATATGACGCTTAGGGCGTATTCGTTTAAATATACTTAGCTTTTAAGGAAGCGCACTCGTGAAAGGCGTGAACTATTGCCGTTGACGGCCAATAAGCATTGAACTTTTTCCACCATCTGTTCATGAGTATCGAAACGTTAATGTTTACGGCAAACCCAATTAGAAAATTTCGGATTATTAAATTTAAAATCAAATGAATAAAATTAAGGATTTGATATCAAATGCATAATCATGATAAATACATTGACTATATATGTATATTTAGCTTTAAGAGACTATACATGCCAATCTGTATGTTATATACACATATTAATTAAAAGTGTCCAACCATTTTCATTTGCCCTTATGGAAAATTAGTACATTTGTACATACATAGATGTATAAGAGCTTCTTTAATTTTCAACTTCGCAAGTAAACATACTACATCTTTTAGATAACTAATTTAGAAAAGTTCAGTCTGTACCCTTCCGATGGTATGAGGCCCATTCATAACTGCATACAAGCTTTTAATATAGTTTTTTTTATATAACTTTCTTATGTGGTATACACAATGCGTATGGAAGGATTAAATGAAATAATTAAACGCCTTGAAAACATACAAATAATTTTTTTTTGTCCAGATACAGGTAACATGTATTGAACATTCTTGAGAATACTGTAGAAATTTGATAACAATTGCAATTGTTTGAAAGCATGGCATCCTTATCGCTAAATCTGCCAAAACAAAAAGCTGTTTCTTATTAAAAGCTTAGAATTATTCTTTAACTGTTCCCTCTTACACAAAATTAGTATGTAGAAACATAAGAATTGCTTCCATGAGCTCTAGGATTATATTAATTAAAACAAAACAAACAAAAATTTTATCATTTGGGTTTTTTTTTTGAAGTGAACTATAAATAAAAAGTTTGTAAAATGGGAATGCTGATATCTATATTCATTTAGAAGGCACATAGGGTAACTCAGGTAAGGGGCCACCGAAAAATTAGGTGCGTCGGTGGCCATGGATTTTGAGGGTGTGATAATGCACCGGGCGTCGCAACAACACCCGCGGCGCCCTATGTATATTCGGCCCTTTTCTTCTTTTTCTTTAAATTTCAGCTTTTTTTTTATTTGGTTTTCAGCGTTATAACCGGGCGTATCCGGTTCTAATTTTTTTTTTTTTGTGATTTCCGTTATACTAGTAGTTTCCAGTTATAATCAAATTTAAATTCGAGTCTTATTTTTCGTAAATTTTTTTGCGTTTGGATATATTTTTTTTTTTTTTGAATTTTTGAATTTTCAATTTGAATGTTTTAACGGTCTGTCCGTGGCATCCGGTTCGACCGGATGTCGTTTTATTTTGAAATTATAAGCATATTGAATCGTCTCTGCGCTTCTGTCAGTTGTGATAGGCATGATAGGATTTTTTTCTGTTTATAGCGCAGGACAACAGGGTTGGCAAGAAACCCGCCCAGCCGACATGACTAACCACAGAGCACCCCTAGATCATGCCGACTGCCTTCTTTGCTGCTCCATTGTAGATGCGTTACCATAACAGATGGCGCCCAACGTGGCAACTGAGGCGCTGGTCGCGGTGGTCAGTTCGGCTCAACTTGTGAAGTTGACCACCCCACGAGTCCGAGGTGAGCAGCCGCAGGAGCAGCCACCTGCGTTGCGGTGGGATGGTTGGGCGGATCAGGCTGTCCGGAGTGGTCTTCGGGACAGTGGCTGACGGTTGCATGAGACTGCACGTCAAGTCCTCCGGATTTTGCATTTCACCCGGTGAGGCTGCACGCACTTAGTTTTTTTTTTGTAGATTGGGGTTTTGAGTTTCCGGATGTTGTCCGTTAGTCGGCTTTAGTAAATATATGTCTGCTAATTGGTTTTTTAATTTTTTTGTAATGTTTAAATTGTATAACCATTTTAGCCGAATTTGTGTTTGTTAGTATGAATGGTGTGTGTGTTACAATGACCCCAGCTAATCCTACGTCTCAGGTGGTACCCTAGACAGCAAGGCTCAAACGGGCACACCATTATTAAGTGAGCTAATTAAGCAGGCGTCAGCTGCGTTAAATCAGCAAAACCCCCCTGGAGAGAAAAAGATGACCAAGCTAGGCAAGGCGATTGAGGACTTGATGCAGTTCTTCATAGGGCGTAATAATATACACGCGGAAATCAAGCGCTTGGCCTCCGTAATAAAAGTGCTGTACATCGAATCGGCCCTAGAGGTAAAGAATTTAGAACATAAATTGCGTGCAAGCGAATGCGCCAAGGATAGAAGTCCATCACCCCCAGGAAAGCGACCGAGGAATAATTCGTACTCGACCAAGGAGAACAACGTGGTAAAACCCACTACTACTCTAAAAGATGTCTTACCAGGGCACGTGGGTGGACACAAACGACGGCAAGAAACGCAAGAGAAGACGGAGCGGAAAGAGGAAACTGCAGCCCAAAAGACGGGAGAGTGGCAGTTAGCCAAAAAGAAGAGCAAGAAAAAATCACTTAAGGCTAGGCCGGATGCAATCATTATTTCCAAGGCGGGGGATGCGACGTACGCCGACATATTGCGTAAAGTGAGAAGATGCGACGAATTAAAATCCCTGGGTGATGACGTCAAAACGATTAGAAGAACGGCGAAAGGAGAGCTGTTACTAGAGCTGAAAAAATCGCAAGATGGGAAAACAAGCGCGTACCAAGCAGAAATTGAAGCGGTACTAAAGGACTCAGCTAAAGTTATAACAAAGTCCCAAATGGTCACGCTACAGTGCAGAGATCTCGATGAGATTACTACGCCCGAGGAGATTTGCAACGCCCTCCACCAGCAATGCAACATCAAACTTCCAGATGTGGCTGCCATAAAAAGCATACGCACAGGGTACAGTGGCACGAAGTCGGCACTTATAAGCCTTACAGCGGATGATGCCAAGGCGGTTCTTAATACGCAAAGAATCCGGGTAGGATGGGTTTCCTGCCGAATTAGAGAGCTCAAGCAAGAAAAACGCTGTTATAGGTGCTGGGGCTACGGGCATATAGCTCAGAAATGTAAGGAGACTGTAGATAGGTCTAGCCTATGCAGGAAATGCGGCCAGGAAGGTCATAAGGCTGCAAGTTGCGAAAATGCACCGAAATGCGCGCTATGTGGGGGACAACATTCAGCAGGCAGTTTTAAATGCCCACAACGAGAGGGCAGCAAAATGACTGTCTCATGAGGGTATTGCAGCTCAATTTAAACCATTGCGAGGCAGCCCAAGAGCTATTATCCCAAACAGTCTATGAAGGAGGATATGACATAGTGGTACTCTCTGAACAATACAAAAATCGCCAGGAGCAGGGTTGGCTCTCAGATTCAGCAGGGAAAGCCTCAATTTGGGCACCAGGGAAATTTCTCCCACAGGAAATTATGACGCCAACGGTAGCAGGATTCACGTGGGCAAAAATCAACGGTATATACGTCTTCAGTTGCTATGCCCCTCCGAGCATGACCATCGCCGAGTTCGAAGACATGATATACGGGATCACCATTGAAGCACGAGGTAAACACCCGCTTTTAGTGTGTGGAGACTTCAATGCATGGTCATCTGTGTGGGGAAGTAGACGAACCAACGAAAGAGGGAGAGTTCTCCTCGAAAGTCTTACTTCTTTGAGGCTAGAACTCCTAAATGAACCAGGGATATATACCTTCGATACAGGTATCAGACGATCCATTATAGATCTCACCTTCGCTAGCAGCGAAATAGCAAGACGAGCAAAATGGTCCATAAGCAACGTCTACACACACAGCGACCATAAAGCTATTAGCGTAGAGCTGCTCGAAACTCCACGAACGGTAGCAGCAAGACATCGACAAAGTAGGAAATGGAAACAGCACCTTTTCGACCCACAAATATTTGACATTATCTGGAAGGACGCCATAGTACGAGAATCGCATGCGGAAGACCAGTCGGTTCAAATCACTAAGTTGCTATGTATGGCATGTGATGCTGCCATGCCCAGAAGTGGCGGAAAAGCACAGCGCACTCCGGTATATTGGTGGAATGACGAAATTGCGGAAGAGCGTAGAAAATGCCACAAAGCACGAAGAACAGCGCAGAGGCACGCTCATCACCACGATATGCAGAGCTACACAGCACCTATGTCGCACAAAGAAAGGCACTTAAAAATGCCATAAAAAAGAGCAAGAAGTTATGCTTTAGGGAACTGCTGGATAATGTCGACCTAGATCCTTGGGGATCAGCCTACAGAACTGTGATGGCCAAAGTTAAAGGACCGATATCACAGCAACCTACGTGCACGATACTGATGAATATTATTGTTGAAACACTTTTCCCGGCGCAAGATCGCTGGACTTATCCAAGCGAGGATCTAGAAAGTACGGAAATTCCGCAAATTACAGAGCAAGAGGTGCTGGACGCTGCAAAAAGAGTTGCTGATAACAAATCCCCAGGACCCGACGAAGTACCAAACATAGCCCTTAAAGCCGCGATTACAACTAGGGCTACATTATTTACTGATCTTTTTAATGCCTGTATGCAAGAAGGCGTGTTTCCTCGCCCGTGGAAACGACAAAGACTTGTCCTATTGCTGAAACGTGGTAAACAGCCGGACCAACCATCCTCATATAGGCCACTTTGTATGCTGGATTCCCTAGGGAAGATTTTCGAGCGTATAATTAGTGAGCGCCTACAGCTGACTCTAGAAAGACCAGGTGGCTTATCGAATAGTCAATATGGATTTCGCAAATCAAGATCCACCGTAGATGCAATACAAACAGTCGTCAATATAGCTAGAGAAGCTATCTCTGGAGGCCAAAATAAAAGGAAGTTCTGTGCACTGATTATGTTGGAAATCAAGAATGCTTTTAACACTGCGAACTGGATGCAGATAATGGCAGCGCTGCAAAGCTTCGGCACTCCAGCTTACTTACGCAGAATTATAGGTAGCTATCTTAAAGACAGAGTACTTCTTTTTGACACGGATCAAGGAGCTAAAGAGTACAAAATCACAGGAGGCGTACCACAGGGATCTGTTCTCGGTCCAACGCTTTGGAATGTAATGTATGACGGGGTGCTAAAGATTGATCTACCAGAAAACACGCAAATTGTGGGATATGCTGATGATATTGCAGTGGTAGTAGTGGCCAAGAAACTGGACCTGCTTCAAGCATTATGTAATGACGCCGTAGCAAGAATAAAGGAATGGCTGACCAATACAGGACTGGAGTTGGCTAGCCAAAAGACGGAAGTGGTATTAGTAAGCTCCAAACGGTCGGCGAACGAGTTAGTCTTAACTGTCGGGGATCATCAAATCACCTCAAAGGATTCCTTAAAATACTTAGAAGTGCACATTGACTCTAAGTTAACTTTCAAAGAGCACTTCAGAGCGGTGGGGGAGAAAATTACCAAAGTTAATGGATCACTTATGCGAATAATGCCTAACATTGGTGGTCCGCGCGAAGCTATACGTCAGCTATTGTCCACAGTAACCAGCTCAATAATACTATACGCAGCACCAGTGTGGTATGGATCTAAACAGACCCATCAAAAATATATATTAGCAGCGTACCGACTTGCTTCTTTAAGAATAGCAAGTGCTTATCGGACGGTGTCCGACGACGCGATCCTGGTTCTAACCCGGAAAATCCCAGTGGACTTACTGGCAAGCGAAATGGCCGATCTGTATAACACTAATATCGAGCGACCATCTGAAGAAGACAAGAAAAGAGCAAGGTCACAAACAATAGCTAAGTGGCAAGAACGGTGGGAGGCCTCGAGTAAAAAGCGTTGGACTTTCACACTAGTTTGGAACGTAGCTCAATGGAATGAGCGGAAGCACGGCGAACTGAACTACCATCTCACGCAAATAATGAGTGGACATGGCGGTTTCAAAGAGTATTTATGGAAGCGTATGATAGAGGAAGATCCTCATTGCCCAATGTGTACCACAGAGTTAGAAAACGCAGAACACGTCATGTTCTACTGCCCCCGTTTCCACGAAGAAAGACTCACCTTGCATGGAGTCTTTGGGGAGGAACCTACCACGAGAAATTTAGTTTCACATATGTGTAGCAGGAAAGAATGCTGGACTGCAGTGAGCAAAATGGCATTTATAGTAATGACACGCCTGATGGATGCTGAGAGGGAGCGCAGAGAAATGCGCATGCGAAGCAGTGGTGATTAAATGGACACTCAGAGCAAATAGCGGGAACCTGGACGCAGGGACAACAGTAGGCTCTTAAAAAATGAGAAATATGGAACGCCACCCTGAAGTAATGCGAAAGTGGTGCCGGGGTGGGCGACGGTTCCAGAACGGGGCTGTTTTTTAGTCTACGGACACACGGTTGCTGCGACGGCAGCAATTATGGTGCATTAGGCATTTTTCAGCCTCCCCGCAAAAAAAAAAAAAAAAAAAAAAAAGGTGGTACCCTAGAATACCACCTGGATTGTGACGGGTTGAGCTGAGATTCAAAGCGGCACCCTTTCCTGTCCCACCAGCCTGGGGAGCGGACTCTGAAATAGCTCCTTCCACTGCAGCGGGGGCAGGAGGGGTGTCCAGTTTCAGTGGACGGGAGGCCCTTACACCCCCAGCCAGTCCCAGAGGTGAGCCCCTGGAGATCGCCCTTGCGTTGCGGCTGTGTGTGCTGGGACTAAACTGTGTGTGTCTGGAACTGACCCTAGTAGCCCCAACCAGTCTAATGGGTCCTTAAGACCTCCCTTGCACTGCGGTTGGGAGCACTAGGGACAAGCATGAGTGAATTTTTTCTTTTTGTAACAAATTTTTTTTGCCTATATACCAGTGCCTTCTAATGATGGGATGTCAGCATTCCCATTAACTTTTAAATACAGAACTAGCTTTGCAAAATTATACACGTTTTTGATATTTCTTACACGTATATTTCAATTATATTTCTTACACGTATATTTAAATAATCAATTTACTTTCAGCTTTTTTTGTGTTCGATACGATTATAAAATTAATATCGAAATTGATATTTTCGCGGATTTTTTTTTATATATTCCTTTTTTTTCTTCGGAAAACAATCGTCGGTAATATAGGGTGAAGTGGGGGTGTATTCTGACCTTTTTCTTTAACCCCTAACTGCCTTACGTTTTGCTTTAGATAGAAGTTTTTGTTATATAACACCAGTACTCAAATTTAGCAATTTACTAAATTTTTGTTTGATTATAATGAAACATGACCAATCGTTTGGGCGAATGGCCAGGAACATTCCGTTCGGGAGTGGAGGCAATTTTAGAGGGAACCAGCACCGGGGTGCTATAATAGGGGGACGTTTTCGAGGGCTAAGCGTCTCCTGGTGATGCATACACCAGTAGGCAGCCGAGAGGGAGATCCAACAGAGACGAATGCAAGCGCGGACCAAAATGACCAACACGGAAAAATGGATAGACAGGGAAGCACCAGCAATCTTAACGCGCCCCTGATAAACGCGCATAATACCTTGGGGCTAATGACCAATGTGTCGACATACGCAGTGGACGGAGCTAGTGCTTTGCCATTAAATCATGGGAATTTTAGAGGAGCTGCAAGCGATAGAGCGCATACTCCAGGGATCCGTTCCGGAGCTCCTCGTGGAGACTCGTGGGTGGAAGTGTTACACCAACTTTTCCGGACCTCGCAGGAAGAAATACGATGGGAGATGGGGACGATCCGAAACAACATGGACCAGCTCAACGCAGCTTTCGGGTCTGCTCAACAATCGATGAATTTTAACAGGAACGCGAGTAGAACGGAACGTAACCCAATTCCAGCGGCTGTAACCCCAACGAACCTTGCTCCGAGCAGCATATAGTAAAACCCCAGGAGTGGAAAATATCGTTCGATGGTACTGGGAGCGTTGCGGATTTCCTGTTAAAGCTAGACACCCTGCGTGAGCGTACACAATGCTGTGACAACCAAATAATGGCTAGTTTCCACCTATTCCTTTCTGTGCGGGCCGAAGAGTGGTACTGGTTGTTTACGAAGCAAAACCCAAACGCGACTTATGCATTTTTGTGCTATTAACAAAAAGCGATAATGAGATCATGATGGAGATCTCAATGCGCAAACAGAAGACGAATGAATCCTATGACGTGTGCCACACTGATATGATAGGGCTAAATGCGCGGTTGAGGGAGCCCATGGCAGAACCTCTACTGATTGACATAATAAAGCGGAACGTCAACAGTAGTCTGAAATTGATGCTCTTTAATGCCGGCGTCAGAAACTTGCACGACCTGCGAGATGTTGCGCGGAGAGGCGAACAAATACTAAAGGAAAGCAGGAGCATTACAACGGGGTTTCATAGTCATCACGTTAACGAGGCTCGCGCAATAACACCAGACGTAAGACCCGAATATGAAGACGGCGAAGTAGACCCGCAGATTGAGTCATTGGATTTTAGAAGAACGAGGAGACCGGATTACTCAGGCATCCAGTGTTGGAATTGCCAAAGCATGGGGCATTCGTACATCTATTGCGAGGAGCCCACCAATAAATCGTTTTGTTTCAAGTGTGGTCTAAAAGGAGTCCTCACTCCGAAATGTCCTACGGATCATCGTCGACAGGGAAACCAGAATCCGAGCGAGAAGACAGAGGGGGTAACTCGTTCGGGGCTATAGCCCCCATATCAGCCAGTGCTCGAGTCGTCTCGTGCGCTGAACCAGTTAGCAGAGCCTTCACAAGTGGTGAGTTCCCAGATGTTGGTAGCACTCCTGCGAAGGAACCTCCGAAGGTCATAGTAACGTTCCCTGATAATACAGATAGTTCAACCGGATCAGATTCAGATAGTCCAGCTTCTTCTATGCAGCTTCCAAGCCAGTAAAAATTTGGAAGTCATATAGTAGGGATGTTGCCTGCCAGGCCGCAATCCCACCTAGTCTCGAACAAAGAAAACATAATTATGAGCTGGTGAGATCTAGAAATTTTGATAATCAATCCAATTTCTCGGTGTCGGAAAATATTTTAAAATGCTGTAAAAGATATGCGAAACGAGTAAAAGAGCGAAAGCATCTCCAGAGTACTACGATTCTCCTTACAGAGGATGAAAGACCTCTAGTTAGAGTAAAGATAGAAAACAATTTTATGGTAAGCCTACTGGACTCTGGAGCTAACGTCTCTATACTAGGAAAGGATTGTGAGAAATTTTTAGAAGTAAATGGTCTGAAGTATCACCCACTGCAGGCTTTCGTATACACAGCGGGTGGTAACAAGCAAAAAATATTAGGTTCAATTTCTTTGTCCGTGACTTTCACAAATACAACCAAAACTATTCGTTTTTAAACGGTTTTATTTAGGTTGACTTGACAGGCAGGCTGCACGACCGGCCGTTGTGAACGAATTTTGTAATTAAAATTTAAGTAACTTCCCGATAAGCTACAAGCTTGAAACTTGGAATATAGTTCAGAACCCGATGACAATGCAATAATACGAAAAAAAAAGTCTCTAGGTGGCGCAAGGATCGAGATATTCACAAAAATCTTATTTGTGGTCCGATTTGGCTCATAGTCGGAACTTATAATACATACAAGAATAGAAAGCGACCTATGAAAAAAATCGCCGCTAGGTGGCGCAAGGATCGAGATATTCACAAAAATCGTATTTGTGTTCCGATTTGGCTCATATTTGGAACACATAATACATACAAGAATAGAAATCGACCTATGAAAAAAATCGCCGATAGGTGGCGCATTGATCGAGATATTCGCAAAAGTATTTGTGGTCCGATTTGCCTCATATTTGGAACACATAATACATACAAGAATAGAAGGCGACCTATGAAAAAAATCGCCGCTAGGTGGCGCAAGGATCGAGATATTCACAAAAATCATATTTGCGGTCCGATTTGGCTCATATTTGGAACACATAATAGATACAAGAATAGAAGGTGACCTATGAAAAAAATCGCCGCTAGGTGGCGCAAGGATCGAGATATTCGCAAAAGTATTTGTGGTCCGATTTGCCTCATATTTGGAACACATAATACATACAAGAATAGAAGGCGACCTATGAAAAAAATCGCCGCTAGGTGGCGCAAGGATCGAGATATTCAAAAAAATCGTATTTGTGGTCCGATTTGGTCGATATTTGGAACAAATATTACATACAGTCTGGTAGAAGTGACATCAAAATATTTTGGAGTTGGAGGAGGGACAAGCATACGTGGCACAGAGTCGAGTAAAGTCTTTGGAAGGATTATGTATTGAGGACTTAGATTGTAACAAATTGTCAGGAAAGAGTCCTTGTAATAATGAGTCACTAAATGAACTAAATAGAATGAGAAACAATAGGCAATTAAATAAAGAATAAAAACCTGAAAATAAAAAAAAAATTTAAGTTAAACGGTTTTATTGAAAACAATACTTACATGATAATAATACTAAAAGCTAGAAAATAATTAGGTAGGTCCTAGGTACTAGTGATCACACTCCTAAATCTAGGGCGTTAATCAGACAATTAAATAAAAGCGTTGGACACGTGAAATTTCTATTGATAGTCATATATAAGACCAACTGAACCTTAATCAGGTTATGCTACGCCTCACATTTTTAGAAATTTCACGCGCCCAACGCTTTTATTTAATTGTCTGATCAACGCCCTAGATTGATGAGGAGTGTGATTACTAGTACCTAGGACCTACCTAATTATTTTCTAGCTTTTAGTATTATTATTATTTCATGTAAGTATTGTTTTCAATAAAACCGTTTAACTTAAAAATTTTTTTTAAATTATTTTATTATTTTGTACCTTCGCTACTTCAAGAAGCCTACTTCGGAGTTGACTTCTGGAAAGCATTCGCGTTAGCTCCTGATATATTTCCAAGTGTAGCGTGTTTAGAATTTAGTGAAGAAAAGGATCAAGAATATAATTTCCATGATTTGACAAATAGACAGAAGTCCGAATTGCAGAAGGTGATAGAGATGTTTCCGTCATTTGAGAAGTTCGGTTTGGGGCAAACACAGCTGGTCGAACACCATATTGATACGGGCTACGCGGTTGTGATCAAAAGCAAGCACTTCCCTCTCTCGCCACCAAGGCAAGCCGAAGCGTTTAGGGAAATAGATAGGTTGCTTGAAATGGGTCTGATCGAGGAATCGAACTTGCCGTGGTGTAGCCCGGTGGTGCTAGTTCCAAAACAAGGGAAGGTTCGGATGTGCATTGACTCCAGGAAGGTCAACGAGGTCGCGAAGAAGGACGCGTACCCGTTGGCGCATATCAATGGCCTGTTGAGTAGACTGAAGGACACGCATTATATCAGCGGCATTGACCTAAAGGACGCGTTCTTCCAAATTAAATTGACGGAATCATCTAAGGAGAAGACAGCCTTAGGCGTTCCGGGAAAAACACTGTATAATTTCAAAGTGATGTCGGTCGGCCTATGCAATGGACCGCAGACAATGAGCAGACTCATGGATAAGGTAATTCCATCGCGCTTGAGGGAGAATGTTTCCATTTACTTGGATGATCTGATGGTATGCAGCGCGAATTTCGAGGACCCCATGAACCTGCTAGCGGAAGTAGTGAAGTGCTTGACGGATTTCGGCCTTACCATAAATGTAAAGAAGAGCAAATTTTGCCAGAAAGTGATTCGATACTTAGGATACCTGATAGGTAGCGGATGTTAAAAGTAGACCCAGGGAAAATAGAAGCCGTTAAGAATTTCCCAATTCCGAAATCTCCTCGTCAGGTACGTAGTTTCGTTGGCATGGCCAATTGGTATATGGCGTTCATCACGAATTTCGCTGACCTAGCAGGTCCCCAAACGGATTGTCTTTGGAAATCACCAGGGCCATTCAAGCTTACCTCTGAAGCTATAGAGGCCTTCGAAAAACTTTAAGTAGCCTTGAGTTCCGCTCCTGTCTTGGCGCAACCCGATTTTTCCAAAGAGTTTGTAATCCAATGCGACGCTTCCAAAATAGGTGTTGGCGGGGTGTTGTTCCAGGTCGATGATAAGGGCGCTGAGCATCCAATCGCGTTCGTTTTTGAAAAAGCTGAATAATGCCCAACGCAATAAGACAGTAACCAAGCTGGAATGTCTCGCCGCCATAGTCAGCGTGAAGCGCTTTCGACCCTGTGTTGAAGGATTATCGTTTCGGATTATCACGGACCGCTCCAGTCTCAAGTGGTTGATGACTCAAAAGGACCTGAGCGGACGGTTGGCGAGGTGGTCGCTTCTGCCGCAAAGATACGACTTTAGAATGGAACATCGCAAAGGTAGCCTGAATGTAGTACCCGATGCGCTTTCGCGGTTTGATGCCGACGAGTTGACTTTCACTACCACACCCGGGGAAATAGATTTACCACCTATAGGGAATACCTTTGCATCCGAAAGGCCATTTCAGTGGTTATATTGCGATTTTCTAGGGCCCTATCCGAGATCCAAACGGCGAAATCAATTTCTACCCATAGTTCTGGATCATTTTGTAAAGTACGTTTGGCTAATGCCCATGCAGAGAGCCACAATTGTAAACGTTATAAACTATTTCGCTTCAGAAATTTCCCCAGCTGTAGGGGTCCCTGAGTTTATTCATAGTGACAATGGTAAACAGTTTATCTCGAAGAAAATGAAACAATTTTAGGAAATTAAGGGGTGACGCACGTGAGGACGGGGTTATATTCTCTTCAAGCGAACGCCTCAGAGCGAGTTAATAGAGAAATTTTATCTAAGATTAGATTTTTCCTGAAGGATAAGCCAGACCATACCGATTGGAATAAGCATATACCCGAGATTTTATCAGTTTTGAGAAGCGATTTCCATACAGCGATTCAGTGCACTCCATAATTTGCATTATATGGCCAAAACATGGTCCAACATGCCTCAGCATTAGCGCCAAATTCCTGCCAAAATACCTTAAGTGTCGAGTGCTCCGAAAAATAGGCAATGCATTGTATGATCTCGACGACCTAAATGAGAAATTGATACGTCGCTTTCATGCCTCGGATATTCGTCCACAATAACCTACCAGAACGTTTTTTACCAAACTTACAAATTTATTTTTTTTTCCTAAACTTACAAATTTGATTATATTTCATCTGCGTGTTTTGGCGGTTGGGGAAATCTCGCCCAGTATTCTCCCCGAGCAACGGTTTCATAGGGTATTCACACGCGTTCTCACCGAGAACCGAGAACCGTGAACAGCCTGGCAGTCCAAACTCGGGTTGGACTAGCCTTACGGAGTTTTGACGAATTCTCCTCCATTAAAATGTCTATATATTTTTTTTAGCCTTTCTGTGGGGGCGATAACCACTAGAAAACACCATACGGAGTTTTGACGAGTTCTTCAAACAAATGTCTAATTGCCGCAAAGCCTTTCAAACTAAGAAACAAAATTGACTTACTTCTTGATTTTGACTAGATTTTTTTTTTTTTGATGGATCTTTGTTGCCCGGCTAGCTTCGCGGTAGAACTTTGGGACTCTTATCTTAGGGGTGAGTCGTGCCCCACGCTAACTGACATCGGAGGTTCCTGAGGGCGGCTTCCCACAGGTGAACCGGTTTCCTGGTCGCTTCATCGTCAGGTCTTCAAAGCGAAGCAGGTTTGTTATGGTCCACTTGGGAGATTCACTCTTTGAACATATTAGTTGGCTAGTGATAGGTGAAAGGATCAGGATTCACCTCACTCATATCTGCCTGGGATGGTTAAAACGATTTTTTTTTCGTACTAGTGGCACCGCCAAAAATTCCAATGACATTGACGATTTTTCAATATCACATGGCTCACTTGTGTAGGTGGCTCATCTCATCAGCTGACTTGGATTACTGCCATTGTGCTGGCATAGAGATTGTCAAACGGAGATAGCAAACGCGAAATTTAACCAACACATTCGGAATTATTTACTGCCGTGGGGGTCAAATTTTATCTAATTTAGCGCTTAATTTCCCACAACACTTAAGAGTTGCAAATGGTATGCTTCCTCTATATTCGCCTAACATCAGCACAAAGGTTCTGACAGTCGGAACGTGGCATGTGTAACACGCTGTAGAGATGAGCTTACCATAAAAACGAACCATTCGATAATGGCCGCCACAGTTAGATAGATTCCCTATAAGGGAAAGGAATTTTTCTTTAAAAAAAGACGGCATGACGGCGTGGCTGAGGACAAAAAAAGGGAGGCATTAAGTAAATTGCAAGCGTGGTGGTCGGACAGACCTGCGAGTGTAGCGGCAGTCGAGAAAATTGGCTGATAAAACCAGCGTGTGCTGCAATTTTATGCTTGGGTTTTCCCTAATATTTCCGATATAAAAGGGGACTTTTAGCTGGCTTTTAATATTCCACATCAAGAAGTGGATGCATTTTTACAAAACCCAAAAAATATGCACGCTGCATAAACGAGATCAAAGTTAGAGAAAAGCGTGTGGTTTAGCCTTAAGGAAGCGAAAATAAAAAAAAGTATAGTACGATGATGGTGCTGCAAATGAAAAACAATCAGAATTGAAAGGACTTTGTCTACAACTAAATACCTACAAGTGTAGCTGAAGCTAATCTTTTAATGGTGAAAAATTGCACCACCAGTGAGGGGGGGGGGGGGGGTGGTGCAAGATTGTTGGCAAAAAGGGAAATAACGTGAAAAATAAAACATCGTGCTATTGGGTCGTACAAAACCTGCCACAGCCGAGATAATTCACTCCAGACACCACAGCTGGAGTGTTACGCATCCAAACACTTATTTTACACAAGCCTTCGTATATACTGTCGTCATAGCTGCATTGAAATGCCAAAAAAAATATATATAGATATAAGCTCGTACTGTAATACCATTTGTTAATCACAAAGTACAAATTTTAGGAATGCTTATTGCCTCTGGAGCACATAAAACATGCTAATCGTTTGCACGCTCATACTGTTAAAAATATAAATCATGCATATTTCTCCGGAAAGTGTATACAATTCTATGTTGATATCATGAAAAGGAAAGCCAGAAAACGGTCGGGACGTGGTAAAACATAAATTGCGCCTTTGGCATCCATGCACCTTTAATTGTAAAGATAAACGACCTGCAATAGTTTGGCTATATTCGGGCGCCAAAACCGCGCGCTATCACCACTATCCGAGTTTCCCCACCAACACAGCTAGACCGCGCGCCACAACCACCACCAACACGGCTACACCGAGCGCAACAACCACCACAAGTACCATCACATCGCGCCAAGACCGCGCGCAACAACCACCAACAGTACCAACACCGCGCGCCATTACCACTAACAGCGACAACTTCACCAGCAACAACAACATCACCAGTAACCACGCCAGCAGAGGCCCACGGTACGAACTCTTGCCGGCTATGTAAGTACCAGCCACCGGGTGAGTCGCCGCCAAGTAGTTAGTAGCATACACCGTAGGCATTTGACACAAGTAAATGCATATTAATTTTTAAATTAAAATAAAACGAAAAAGGAAGTTAGAAGTAGACCACTAGGATGTATAAGTGTACCTAAGCATTTAAATAAAATTGTTTTTTTTGTTTGAATTTTTGTATTTAAGGCGGGGTTTTTTTCCTTTTTCGAATTTATCTGCACTAATGTAAAGAAAGTACATACATATAAATTTTATGCACATTGGCGCAAGTGGATTCATTCAGTTCACTACAGCCTAGCTCTACTGGAGCTCAGTTGCAGATGATTTTAGTATTTAGATGCATTTTTTTTTGCATTATCTCCTTAGTAGGATAGATAAAAATTTGAATTTTTTTTTCAAGGCATAAGCTTTCGATAAATAATACCGATGTGTATAAATTTAAATGAAATTAGTTAAAAAAAAACTTCCAAGTAAAACTGCGAGATTTTCGTAAACATTATTTTTCAACATTAGATTTCTCGGTAATGGTTTCGAAATGGTTTTCAAAGTTTTTTTATGAACTTTTAATGAAGCTTTTTGAACACTTTTAACGAAAATAAGTGAAGGGAGATAATAGCATAAAATGATTTGTCATTAATTTTCGATGCTATTTTCGTGCTCACTGCTGTAAACAATTCAAACATTTTTTTCTATTAAATTTAATGAACTCATGTTAGATTTTTGAAATAACACCATTTAAAATATACATAAATGTATGTATATGCAAAATCGTAGAAAGGAAAATACATAAAATTATATGAACTTCATTTAATTTTTTTATGCATAAAATTTGTTCTTTATATACTACGCACGGTACGTATATGACGCCTAGGGCGTATTCGTTTAAATATACTTAGATTTTAAGGAAGCGCACTCTTGAAAGGCGTGAACTATTGCCGTTGACGGCCAATAAGCATTGAACTTTTTACACCATCTGTTCATAAGTATCGAAACGTTAATGTTTACGGCAAACCCAATTAGAAAATTTCGGATTATTAAATTTAAAATCAAATGAATAAAATTAAGGATTTGATATCAAATGCATAATCATGATAAATACATTGACTATATATGTATATTTAGCTTTAAGAGACTATACATGCCAATCTGTATGTTATATACACATATTAATTAAAAGTGTCCAACCATTTTCATTTGCCCTTATGGAAAATTAGTACATTTGTACATACATAGATATATAAGAGCTTCTTTAATTTTCAACTTCGCAAGTAAACATACTACATCTTTTAGATAATTAATTTAGAAAAGTTCAGTCTTTACCCTTCCGATGGTATGAGGCCCATTCAGAACTGCATACAAGCTTTTAATATAGTTTTTATTATATAACTTTCTTAGGTGGTATACACAAAGCGTTTAAAGGATTAAATGAAATAATTAAACGCATTGAAAACATACAAATAATTTTTTTTTGTCCAGATGCAGGTAAAATGTATTGAACATTCTCGAGAATACTGTAGAAGTTTGATAACAATTGCAATTGTTTGCAAGCATAGCATCCTTATCGCTAAATCTGAGAAAACAAAAAGCTGTTTCTTATTAAAAGCTTAGATTTCTTCTTTAACTCTCTTACACAAAATGAGTATGTAGAAACATAAGAATTGCTTCCATGAGCTGTAGGGTTATATTAATTAAAACAAAACAAATAAAAATTAGATCATTTGGGGTGGTTTTTTTTTTTGAAATGAACCATAAATAAAAAGTTTGTAAAATGGGAATGGTGATGTCTAGATTTATTTAGAAGGCACATAGGGTAACTCAGGTAAGGGGCCATCGAAAAATTAGGTGCGTCGGTGGCCATGGATTTTGAGGGTGGGAAAATATACCGGGCGTCGCAACAACACCCGCGGCGCCCTATGTATATTCGGCCCTTTTCTTCTTTTTCTTTAACTTTCAGCCTTTTTTTTTATTTGGTTTTCAGCGTTATAACCGGTCGTATCCGGTTCTAAATTTTTTTTGTGGTTTCCGTTATACTAGAAGTTTCCAGTTATAATCAAATTTAAATTCGAGTCTTATTTTTCGGATAACCTTTTTGCATTTACATAAATTTATTTTTGAATTTTTGAATTTAAAATTTGAATGTTTAAGCGGTCTGTCCGTGGCATACGGTTCGACTGGATGTCATTTTATTTTGAAATTATAAGCGTTTTGAGTCGTCTCTGCGCTTCTGTCAGTTGTGATAGGCATGATAGGATTTTTTTTCTGTTTATGGCGCAGGACAGCAGGGTTGGCAAGAACCCCGCCCAGCCGACATGACTAGCCACAGAGCACTCCTAGATCATGCCGACTGCCTTCCTTGCTTTATTTAAATGTTTCCACCTAACGTTTCGCTAGACTTCCCAGCATCTTCAGAGGTGACCTAATTTATTAACAACAATAAAAATATTACATTATTTTGTAGTATAAACATTACTTTAATTTATATATATACATTTACTTTATGTTTTTAGTTAAGAGTTAGTATGACAATAATACTAGTGTTAAATGGTAGTAATGTTTTTAGTTTTAATAGTTAAATAATAAATATAATACGTAAGTGTTGTCTATGTTTGTACGTATGTAAATCAATGTTAGTGTTGTTTTTGTTATATATATAAAGTAAATTTATATATATAAATTAAAGTAATGCTTATACCACTAATTAATGCAATATTTTGATTGTTGTTAATAAATTAGATCACCTCTGAAGATGCTAGGAAGTCTAGCGGAACATTGGGTGGAAAAATTGAAATAAATATTTTTATTTGCAACTAAAAAACGATTGGTCAAAAAAGCCTATTAATTTTCTTATACACCAAAATTTTATTTCTTATTCAATTAAAAAACGATTGGTCAAAAAAGCCTATTACCAACAAAAACCTATAGAAATAAATTGACCGGAAAAATCATAAAAGAAAATTAATAGTGGCATATTGCTCGGGCCGTAGCTGGCAGTTTTTACTCAGGCAAACATATGTATACATATATATATATATAAGTATTTATATATATGCATACATCCGTTTATCTGTTTATATAAATAGAAACGAAACTCGAAATTTAGCCATTTTTTGTTACCAAAAAGTAAAATTGCGTATTGTGCATGCCCCAAATTTGAGGTCAGAAATTTCCGCTGTTTTCAGAAAAAAAAAACAACAAAGATCCGAAAAATGAATCAAAAAAAAAAAAAAGAAAAGAAAAAAAGGAGGATAGAGAAGGAAGAAACTTAAATTGTAGACATGGGCAAATGTCAAAGACAAACGTATGCAAAGGAGAAAAAAAATAAAATTGGTAAGAATAGGAAGAATAAAGAAATGACGTTTAATGCAAACTGAGAAAAAAATGTTATGGGAAACAGAATGGGAATAAAATTTAGGAGCCTAAGAAACAAAACGAAAAAAAAACTTTAAATTACCAAAAAGAAGATTTAAAGGTAATGGCGAAAACGAACTGTCCTTAAACTAAAGAAATTTTGCAACAATTATATTACAAAAAAAATTTATAAAAACTATACAAATGTGGCATATTAGAAAAGGAATCAAAATTTAATGGTGTTCTTGTTATTGTTGCTGATGCGCTGCTGCTCCCCTCGTCTTCGACTGCGCGCCAACCCCGTTCGTGTTGGGGCTCCCGCACAAGCTCCTCGCGCTGGTTTGGTGCCGGTGTCGCGACGTATGTATGTATGGATGTATGTTCCCTTCCTCGTTTGTTGGTTTTGTGTTTGGCAAAAATTTATGGTGGTGAGAAATCTTGTGGTTTGTTCCACTGTCCCATGCGAGGTGACCTCTTGGGACTTTTATTCCCAGTTTTTGCAACAATTATATTAGAAAAAAATTTTATAAAAACTATAAAAATGTGGCATATTAGAAAATGAATCAAATTTAATGGTGTTCTTGTTATTGTTGCTCATGCGCCGCTGCTCCCCTCGTCGTCGACTGCGCGCCAACCCCGTTCGTGTTGGGGCTCCCGCACAAGATCCTCGCGCTGGTTTGGTGCCGGTGTCACGACGTATGCATGTATGGATGTATGTTCCCTTGCTCGTTTGTTGTTTTGTGTTTGGCAAACATTTATGGTGGTGAGAAGTCTTGTGGTTTGCTCCACTGTCCGTGCGAGGTGGTCCTCTTGGGACTTTCATTCCCAGTATTTCTTTGGGTGTTCCCCAATCTTGCTTTGTGGGAATAACGCTTCAGTGTTTAATCCCTTTTGTGTGGTGGGCCTAAAACAGATATATGTAGGGAAAATTACATTAGTTTTCAAGTAGATATTTGCATGTGTATGTGTATATATGTCGGTTCCTACAAATTTCACTCACTGCTCCATATTCTCTTGCTCCGGGAAGGTTTCGAACCAAATCCGGGTCCGTCTCCTGACCCCGGTTCTGAGAAATGGCTTTGCTGCATCTGACGGAAAATAATCTTTTTAGGACGGTCTATTCTGCTCAGTGTGTCTCGTGTAAGGGGTGTTGCATCGGACAGGTTGTTCTGCGCTTAATCCCAAAACCCGACTTCCACGTAACTTTTATAACTCTTTTGTGGCTCCTTGCTGTTAACGCCCAAGGGCGTATTCTGGTCTCCGCGACCGGCAACCCCCCCGACGGGTTTCATTGCGCCATGTTGCCAGGTCACTACCCAATTACACCGGGTACTCCAATGCTTATCCAAGAACGTCCAGTCCCAGGGCCGCAACAGCAGTTGCGTCGTGGCCTTTCACAACCCAGCGTAGTCACACATCTCTTACTCCTAGAGTGACGACGTCTCCGCCGTTTCACTTCAGAATTTCTGCAGTTAACTGTATGGATTAACTGGGAAGATCACGGAGATAGTCGATTTCATGAAGCGGCACAACATCCGCATCGTCGCGATTCAAGAGACTAAACTCACAGCAAGATCTGCTCTGCAGACCTGTTCTGGGTATAATGTCCACACGAAAGATCGTGAGAGCGGAAATGGAGGCGGCCTCGCTATTATCTTACACCATTCAGTGCAATATCATTTATTTGATCCCGACATCGGCCACAGGGACAGTGTCTTAGAACGTCAAGGCTTACCTGTCCGGTCAGGCGAAGCAAACCTAGAAATCATCAACATCTACATCCCTCCTGCCACCTGTTGCCCCAGTGGATACTGCCCTAACATCAGCGCCTTACTCACTGGCAATAATCGCATTATTTAAGGCGACTTCAATGTCCATCACGATCTATGGCATTTAAACTTGCAGTCAGACAGTAGGGGTGAGATGTTGGCGGATCAAATAGAAGAAACTACGCTCTGCACAATAAACCGAGACGCCCCACACGTATGGTAGGAAGCTGTCACAGTTCGCCGGATATATCTATCGTGAGCGCAGGCACTCGTAAACTGCGTCAACTGACAGCCGATGGTAACATTGGTATCCGACCACCTGCCTATACTTATTTCGCACCAGTGTACCGCCGACTTCATTGTCACAGAAAAACGCACTTTCATAAACTTCAAAAAGGAAAGTGGGACGAATACAAATCCTTTACAGACAACCGCCCTCCCAATCCCGACTGATGCTCGCCAAGGGGAGCCTGCTTTCCGCAAGGTCATTGAATCCGCCTCGGTTCGCTTCATTCCGCCGTTAGAATTCCCACAATTCGGCCTCACTTTCGGTGGAGGCCGCAAATTTAGCAAGAGAACCTGTCCTTATAAGACAGCTCGATCCCGGCGACCCCAAATAAGGGATATAAACCAACGCATCAGATTGCTTTTGGATGAACACAAGCGGGCGAAATGGGAAGAGCACCTAATGGGTTGTAACCTCTCTACCGGTGTAGGTAAACTTTGGTCCACCGTAAAGTCCCTATCGAATCCGTCTAAGCACAATGACAAAATTGCCATCGCCTTTCGCGATAAAGTGCTGTCGGATGCGAAAAATGCGCGAGCGCTTTCTGCCGACAATACGTAATACATTCTACGGTCGACAAAGATAGACGGAGGGCCAATAGATACGCACATAACCATAAATTCAGCGCGTCTCCGATTACCATCACCGCCAAAGAGGTTGAGGTAACACAGCACCATTAAGGTGCTAGCCCGACCATCTCGGGAGCAATTTATATGGCCACATTAATCCTTCAGGTCATTCCTCTCCCCCCCCCCCCCCCCCCCCCCCTAGTTCCATGAGGAGCTGGGGATCGCCAGAGCCTCGTCCGTTAGTGAAACAGGATTCGCCGCGGATAGGTGAGGTTGATAATTGGGTTTAGAGAAGCTGTATATTGCGCTGGCAACCTGAAGGGTTGCGCTACACAACCCCTTGAATCTGGTATTTTAGTCGCCTCTTACGACAGGCATACCTACCTCGGGTATATTCTGACCCTCTAACCCGCTGGGGAGCCACAGGGTGGTGTCCTATCCCCACTTTTGTTTAATTTTTACATATCAAAACTACCTTCGCCACCGGAAGGAGTTACTATCGTTTCTTATGCCGATGACTGCACAATAATGGCCACAGGCCGGGCCCACATAACGATGAGCTTTGTAACAGAATAAACGGCTACATCCCTGATATATCCAGTTTTTTCGCCTCGCGAAACCTGGAATTATCACCGACTAAATCATCCGCGACCTTATTTACAACTTGGACGTCCCAAATGTCGATCATTTTGAACATCCACGTCGATGGCACTATGCTACCGACTGTCCTACACCTCAAAATCTTGGGTGTGACGTTTGATCAGGCTCTACGGAGTCATCTCCGTAGGCAAAAACACAAGCAGGTCCTCAGTGAACTCCACAAACAGGCGTCGAACCTTTATGCCGGGAATTGCCTGGTGAATCCAGTACTCAAAGAGCAGTACCCAAAACTTGCGGAAGAGGATCGCACACTCCCCAGGGAAACACGAGTCACTCCAGCTCAACTTCGATCTGGATACTGTAACAGGTTAAACTCTTACCTATCCAGAATCAACCCCGACATACAAAATATATGCCCCGCTTGCAATGTGTCCCCACATGACACCAACCGTCTCTTCAATTGTAATGTGGAACCAACGCCTCTAACACCTCTCTCATTATGGTCCACCCCTGTTGAAACAGAAAATTTCCTTGGACTCCCGTTAGAGGATATTGATGACAATTTGTGATCGGCCGCACCTACTGGATGGGGCGAAGCACTGCTACAACAACAACAACAACAACAACAGCAAATCTCCAAAACCACTCAATCGTTAAACTAAAGCGAGTTAGCCGCAAGGTGCGACAGCTGGCTCCCTCAATTGAATGCCCCATAATCTCTATCTCGCAGATTGGAAGAAGGTCGAGCAATCTTATTGTCGGAGGAAATGTGGATGGAAAGGAACGTTTACTGACTATAGATACGGGCGCATCTGATTCCATTATTCGATCGGATTTAGTCAACAAAAATATAAGACCATAGCAAGATTAGGTATAACCACTGGAGAGGACATCCAGGTTATAGGAGAAGTAGAATATGAAGTCGCAATTAGGAACGCCAACGCTACCCAATTTTATAGTGGCAGAGATTGTTGATGAAATCATAATTGGAGTGGAGTTCTTGATCGACCAAGGCATCAAGATCGACATGCAAAGCAAGACGATGCGATATAAGAACATGGATGTTCCACTTAATTTCGGCTACGTTTACAGCAGTAAACGAGTGCTGGTTGTGGAGAATCAGCAAATACCACCAAAATTGGAAGAAGTCATCTGCGAAATGGCTGATGGAGATTTTGGGACAAACAAATTGTGGGTTGTCGAAGCAGCAAACAAATAAACACCGAAATTGTAGGAAAAAGCTCACTATGACAAAACAAGATGGACGTATCTCGGTAAGAGTACTCAATGAGTTCAAATCACCACTCAAACTGACCAGAGGAACTATTTTTGGAAGATGCCAAGAGTCTGAAGTAGTAATCAATTGTGAACAGTTCCAGGAAGATGGTTCAACTAGCAATATTGATCTTTCAGATGACATCATGGCATGGACGGAAGGACTATAGGAAGACTATCAGGGTAAGGCAAAACAACTGCTCCTAAAGTACGCGAACATATTTGACCAGTTTGGTTCCAAACCAGGCCGCACCAAACTTGTGAAACATCAAATTGACACTGGAGATGCGAGGCCGATCCATCAAGCTCTTCTTAGTTTTCCACTGGCGAAGCGGGAAGTTGTGAGTCAAATCGTACCAGAAATGAGCGACAGCGGCATCATAGAACCATCAGCTAGTCCATGGATCTCACCGGTGGTACTTGTGAAGAAGAAGGATGGAAAAATGAGGTTTTGCGTGGACTACTGCAAGTTGAATTACGTTACGAAAAAGGATAGCTACCCTTTGTCAAGAATTGACGATACTCTGGACTCGCTATCTGGTACGAAATGGTTTTCCAACACTGTACTTGAAAAGTGGCTACTGGCAAGTGGAGGTGAAGGAGGAAGACAAAGAGGAAACATCCTTCAGTGTTTGTGATGGTCGTTGGCAATTTACAGTGATGCCTGTTTTTGTAATGCACCAGCTACTTTTGAGAGACTCATGGACCAGTTACTGAAAGGACTACATTGGAATACATACTTGGTATACCTGGACGACATCATCGTGTTGGGCAAGAACTTTTATGAACGTCTTAAGAAGTTGGAGGAAGTTTTCCAGAGAATAGCTGGCGCTGGTCTGAAACTAAGTCCCAAAAAGTGTTCACTGTTTAAAAAGGAAGTAAATTATTTGGGTCACAAGGTAACGACAGAGGGCATCTGCACTGCGGATGAAAAGATAGAAGCTGTGAAGGATTGGCCAAGACCAAAGAACTTGCATGAATTAAGAAGTTTCCTTGGGCTGTGTACATTAGGGTGGTCCTTATAACCGAATGTAGTATTTTTTCCAGTCTCACCGCCTCGATCGGATGCAGCACGGTCAACTATATCGCACACAAATTTTTATCCGGATTGGAGATGGTTTAGGCGTGTCGCAGGGGGGTCAAAGTTGAAATTGCTCTATGGAGACTCGAAAAATAAAAGTGATTTTTCTTTTTATCTAATACCTGAAATAGATATCACTATGGTCGCAGATATCACATACAAAATTTTGTTATGATTGGAAAAGCCTAAGGCGTATCGCGGGGGGTGATTAACCGATGGAGGCTCAAAAAATGTGAATAATTTGTTTTTATTGAGTTTTCAAGTTATAAATAAAATAGCAATAAATTCATGTTCGTTCATTTTACATCATAATTAAGTTATTTATCACTTGAAAACGTAATTTATTTTATGCAATTAATTTGCTTATAATATTGGCAAGAAACCCATAAGTTACTATAATAGACCATTCCTCTCTTTTATTTTTCTCTTTTATTTTGCGAGTCTCCATAGGGTAGTCTGAACTTTTACCCCCCTGAGACACGCCTTAGGCTTTTCCAATCATAACCAAATTTTGTATGTGATATCTCCGACGATAGTGATATCTATTTCGGGTATTAGGCAAAAGAAAAAACACTTTTATTTTTCGAGTCTCCATAGGGTAGTCTGAACTTCAACCCCCCTGCGACACCCCTTAGGCGTTTCGAATCGGGACTAGAATTTGCATCTGATATTTTCTACCATAGGGCTACCGATTTCGAGTATTAAATAAAAAAAAATCACTTTTATTTTTTGAGTCTCCATAGAGCAATTTCAACTTTGGCCCCCCTGCGACACGCCTAAACCATCTCCAATCGCGCTAAAATTTTTTGTGTGATATCTTCGGCTATATTACTATCGATTTAGGGGTTGAGACTTTGGAAATCTGATGATACAATTTTCTCCATACAAATAAGGACCACCACCCTAGTGTACCATCGGTTTGTACCAAACTTTGCCAGCGTATCCCATAGCTTCCACGAGCTTACAAGAGAAAATAAACCTTTGGATTGGAAGAAGGTGCAAGAAGTGGCTTTCCAAACATTGACAGAGCATTTGTGCACTGCCCCAATGTTGGCATATCCGATTACAGGAGCAACGTTTATTTTAGATACAGATGCGAGCGGATATGCTATAGGAGGCGTTTTGTCACAACTGGTCGATGGACAGGAGAAGGTAGTTGCCTATTACAGCCGATCAATTGGAAAAGCAGAGAGGAACTATTGCGTTACACGGAGAGAGCTGTTGGCATTGGTAGAGTGCATTAAACATTTTCACAAGTACCTCTACGGGCAGCGATTTCGCGCCCGGACAGATAACGCAGCGTTGAAATGGCTCCTGCAGTTCCGTAATCCGGGGGGTCGAGCTATGACTTTTCCATTGAGCATCGGAAGCGTAGTACCCATGAGCAGGCCCGGCGAGAGGGGTGGAGCAGGGGGATTCCCCCGGGCTCGGGGTTTCTCAGGGGGCCGCGATTTAGAGGTACTAAGACATTTTTTTTAAGTCAGGAGAGTCTTTAGTTGTTTCATGTGCAAATTTTAAGCCGAATTTCAAAAGCAACGAATATTGATAATGATTTTTTGCCTGGGCCTAAGACATTTTTTTTAATTCAGGAGAGTCTTTAGTTGTTTCATGTGCAAATTTTAAGCCGAATTTCAAAAACAACGAATATTGATAATGATTTTTTGCCTGGGCCTGAGGAGACAATAACAACATCAAACAAAAATGTATGTTTACGAGGCATTTCCTACCTCCTTGTTAAACAAAATATTGCCAAATGGAGAGAAAGTGGGGCGTGACTGGTTAGTGTGGAGTGCCTTCATACGAAAATACTCAAGATCACATTAAATGTTATATTCAATGGCGATCTTTACAAAATCTAATTCAAAAGGAGGCTACAATTGATACACTTATCAATGACCAGCTAATCGCTGAAACTCAAAAGTGGAAAGACATTTTATATAGAATTTTGTACACTATTTTATTTTTGGGTGAAAGAGGCCTAGCTTTCAAAGCCGAAAGTATATATCTTGGTGAACGAAACGATGGACATTTTTTGGGCATCTAAGATCGCATAAGCCGATATGATCCGATATTTAGAGATAATTTGGAGATAGTTAGGATTTCACGACAGAAGCACAAAACTTATACGGTTGTGCAAAATGACGTTGAGCAACACCATCAGCTCAGTCAGAATTGGGAGGACCTCTCCGATCCGTTCGAAACTAAACGAGGTTTCAGACAGGGTGACCCCTATCGTGCGATTTCTTTAATTTGATGCTGGAGAAAATTATACTAGCTGCAGAACTGGAACAATATTCTATAAAAGCGTGCAATTACTGGCATATGCTGATGACATTGATATCATCAGCCTAAACACCCGCGCTGTTAGTTCTGCTTACTGCAAACTAAAAAAGAAGCGGTAAAGATGGGTTTGATGGTAAATGAGAACAAAAGGAAGTACCTGCTGTCATCGAGCAAAGAGTCAGCGCACACGCGCCTTGGCAACCACGCTGCTGTTGGCAGCCATAATTTCGAAATAGTAAAAGACTTCGTTTATTTGGGAACCAGCATCAACACTAGCAACAACATCAGCACTGAAATCCAGCAAAGAATCAATCTTGCCAATAAATGCTACTTTGGACTAGTTAGGCAACTGAAAAGTAAAGTCCTCTCTCGGCGAAGGAAAATCATACTCTACAAGTCACTTATCGTACCCGTCCTGATATATGGGGCAGAGGCATGGACCATGACAACAGCAGATGAAGCGGCTTTGAGAGTGTTAGAGAGATAAGTTCTTCGAAAGATTTATGGACCTTTACGCGGTGGCGATGGCGAGTACCGAAGAAGATTTAATGATGAGCTGTACGAGCTCTACGCAGACATCCACATTGTCCAGCGAATTAAAACGCAGCGGCTACGCTGGCTAGGCCATGTTATGCGAATGAAAGATGATGCTCCGGCCAAGAAAGTGTTTCTATCGGAAACCGGCTATGGAAGCAGAGGTAGAGGGCGGTCCCCACTCCGTTGGAAGGACCAGGTGGAAAACGATTTAAACTCCCTTGGTGTGATCAATTGGCGCCGGTTGGCGGAGCGAAGGAGTGACTGGCGCGCCTTGTTGGACGACCATAACCGTTTAGACGGTTAAGCGGCAATTAAGTAAGTAAGTAAGCACAAACGTTTACAAGTTCACTATCTTTCTCCAGACATCCAGAACGAGTTTATAGAAGTTTGTGCAAAGCACGTGGGAGAAACTATATTAGATCAAGGCAATAAAGCCAAGTATTTTGCTATTATCGTTGATGCTATGCCTGATGCTAGTCACGTTGGCTACGTTCATTTTGCGCTAACTCCATTTCAATTCGAAAGCAACAAATTTTGCAATTCAAGAACGGTTTCTGGCTTTCGTGAATTGTAACCAAAAAACTGGTCAAAAAATCGCTTATCCAATTTGCCATACTTAATTGAAGATTGTCGTGCACAAGGGTATGATAACGGCGCCAATATGAAGAGAGCTTACAACCAAAGATTTTTGAAAAGAAAAGATGTTGCGTGCGCGAAAAATAATGTGAAGCACCCTTCACAAAACTCTAGTAGGTCACATTCACCACTCACCACAGCAGAATTTGTTAAACTACCACTGTCTGTATTTATTATTTAACAATTATTTGTTCATTTTTTATTCAGCTAATCTGTTCAGAATTTTAACTTTTACTCTCTAAAACTCCAATCAGTGTATTTTGTGTGCTTAAATTATGTTAACGTTTGTGGTTTGGTGGAAGTGACCTACTAGAATTTTGTGAAGCTCCGCTGCTTTCCACCGGAGTTCGCGCATGCAACATCTTTATTTTTAAAAAATCTTTGTTACAACGGAGCATTACTCACATTCTCGACAAAAACTCCAATGTTGATTACTCGCCTTGTGCAACCCACAGTCTCAGTTTATGTGGTGTTATGCTGCAGAATATTGTACGGCTGCAATTACTTTCTTTGGAGTTGTACAAAAATGTTTTACTATTTTCAGCAGCACTCCACAACGATGAGACATCCTCAAAAAAAATGTACCGAGCTCTGTTCATAGTCTTTCAGACAAAACCCAAATTTGACTGCGCATGCAAAAGACATTCTGAAGATAATTTTAATGAGATGATTACGGATTATTCAGAGTCTGATTTTAAAAACAATACATTCCTGATGATCGTTGATTCGGTAATTACTGGCATTACTGAACGATTTGCAGCTATGAAAAATTTGAGCGAGACGTTTTCCTTTTTGTGGCAATTTGAAGACATGGATGGAACTACGGTTCGGGCGAGCGCAGCAAAATTTGTCGAGAAATACAAGTTGGACATTTCTCAAAGCTTAGAATGCTAAATAACTCACTTGAAACACACTTAATAAAGATGTGTCACCATTTGTATTGCTAAATGCCATCTACATATGTTCAAAATCTGTATACAATTTTCCCCAACATTTCTGCTATCTTTTCCACTATACCTGCCACTGTAGCTAGTGCAGAACGTTCCTTCAGCGTCCTTTCAAGAATCAAAAACTTTCATAGATCGTGTTCATCTCAAGAGCGAGTTTCAGGACTTACCACGCTTTGTGCTGAATACGTTTTGGCAAGACAGTTAAATTTTGATATTATTCTAAATTTGATATCCGAACTTTCTATATTGAATAACTAAAATTTATAATCATCATTCAATTTATCAGAAATGTATTAAAAAGTTACCAAATAACCAGAAACGATTATTTGGAACAATATGGGGCTGTTAAAAGAGAATTTTATTTCCACGTTACAATAAAATTTATAAATAGTAAATATTATGTGTTAATTTTATTGTCAGCTCTTAGTCCAAAAATCATTTAGTTGATGTGGCAAACATTTTTTTTGATTTAATCCATCAATAATGATTCATGAATGAGGTCATTAATTCAAGTTAATCAAACGCATTAGTGGATTTTTTATAGAGGGCCCGTAAATTGTTTTCTCTATACGGCCCTGCCCATGGGAATGCCGATGCAATGTCACGAATACCATGTAATTTGGAATGCAAACACTGTTCCAAAGCTGAGGCTAAGGAAGGCATCATAGATGTCCGGCATATGACTATAATGTGTTCGGGCGAATGGGACATGGAACAATTACCTAAGTGTCAGCTAGAAGATACAGATCTGTCACACGTTATGCCAGGGCTCGAACGAAACGAAAAACCAAATAAGGAAGAGATGTCAGCAGAGAGTCCTATTGCGAAGTAATATTGGGCACAGTGGAACAGTTTAGAATTGATATCCGGTTGCCCGCATCGAGTATGGGAGAGTAAGTATGTTCAAAGTAAGAGGAAACTGATAGTTGTTCCAAGGAAAAGGATTCCAGACGTTCTCAGTGATTACATAACTGTCCAAGTGGATGTCATCTTGGAATTACGAAGACGCTCGAGAAGATTAAGCAGATATTCTATTGGGTTGGTTGCCGTCAGTCGACCACTGAGTGGATTGTCGCTATGGATGTCGCAGACCCATTTCCTACTAGCAACTGTGGAAACAAATATGTACTGGTGGTTATGAATTATTTCAGTAAATGGCCAGAGGTATACCCAATCCCAAATTAAGAAGCGGAAACAGTAGCAGAAGTGTTCATTAACAATTGGGTTGCAAGGTGTGGTGTACCAATGGAGTTACATTCTGAACAATGCAGACATTTTGAATCAGCTGTGTCCCATGAAATGTGTAAAACATTGGGTATTCGAAAAACACGGACAACTGCATTGCATCCTCAGTCCGATGGTATGGTGGAAGGATTCAATAGGGTGCGATACACGCATAACAGTATTCTTGATGGCTTAGCGATCAGCAGTGCATGAGACAACGGGCCAAACCCCCGCAAAAGTAATTTTAGACAATGACCTTCGACTGCCAACTGATTTGTAGTTTGGGATAAACGCCGGTGCAGAGAGAAATGCCAAGTAATCCACTGGTATATTGGAGGAAGAGATAAGGGAAATACATTATCTTATAAGAAAACGAACCAAGGTTATGAGTGACAAGATGAAAGCCAGATATGATAAAGCAATTAATTTGGAAGGTTTTCGGAAAGAAGATTTCATGCTATTGTAACGATTTTACTGCAATTCCCCTTATTTGCAATCTTCTGCTAACGTTCGAATCACTAAACTGTTGAATAAATAACTCCAATGTTTAATAATGCAAAATGGCCTTTATTAAAGTACTTCACAATAACACTGATACTTCAAAACCAATAGCTTGCTTAAATGAAACTGATTGTCGCGCCTCCACTGTTGCTGCCTTTTATACTCTGTGACTTCTCGTTCGCATCTTCTAGGCGCTTCCATTTCCAGAATCTACTAGTTGGCCATCAGCTGTAATTACTACGTTTTCAGCTTCTCATATGCGCGTGTATGTGTGAACACAATTATACTTGCATACTTTTGTGAGCATCTCAGATAAGATATCTGCATGTGTTTGTATGTGTGAGCGACACTTGCACAATCATTGCATACTTTCCGGAGTATCTCAGATTTATGCATGTGGTTGTGCGTTGCTTCTCCGCTGCGTGTATGTACATATGTGTAGAAATAATGATTGAATTATTGATGTGCATGCAAATCACTGCTTAGCATCGGCTTAGAGATCATCGTACCTGCGTTTCATCTTACTACTCATTATCCTGGATCGTTCCCTCGCACTCTGTTGTTTGGCCAATGAACTACTTCGCAGAGCTAGCGGTTGACGGATTGGCTTCGTATAATCAGTATCGTTTCCACGTTTCTCAACAGTGGTGCGCCCTGGCTTGAAACTACACTCGCATTACTTCTGGAAAATTATTTCCTTCGTTTTCGTGCGTCCCTTTGGTTTTGTCAATGCCAGTATTTCTTTCGCAGGTACTTTTGATTTCGCTTTATTTGGCGCATTCGATCCATCAACCTTTACCGTTGACTTCCTTGGTCTTTGTCGAGTCTTCTCCACCAGTACTCGATTACTGCTGAACCCTTCCTCCAAACTAAAGTTAAGTGGTACATCCTGGTTCTCATAACGCATAACCCTTCTCTGCATATCGATCTTGATGTCATGTTCAACTAAGAAGACCACTACCAATATGACTTCATCAACAATCTCCGCCACAATGAATTTGTGTAGAACCATGATCTTCCCAATTAAGACTTCACATATCATTGCTCCCTGGACTTGGTTATACTCGCCTGTGACCGTACGCAACCTTGCTCCAGGTAACGGTTTTGCTCTCCTGTTGACTAAATCAGATCGAGTCAAGGAATGAGATGCGCCCGTATATACAGTCAGAACACGCTCCTTGCCATCCACATTCCCTCTGGCGGTAGGATTGCTTGATTTCTTTCCAATTTGCGACACAGATATCACAGAAAATTCAATAGCTGGAGCTAGCTCTCGATCTTTACATCTGTCACGCTCTTGCTCATCTCCTCCAGCTTTGCGTTTACGGCCACCCAAGTTGGAACTACCAGGACCAAGATCGCAATGACGTGCAATGTGGCTGGGCTTCCCGCATGTGATAACTTTTTCACTCCGCTTTTGCGACCCTTTCAATATTACGTCTACCCACTCTGGCCTTTTTACTTCTACACGATGAGCCTTATATGCTGGTTTACTCAATAGGGGAGCAGTTTCCTGAGTCAATTCATGTAATACCGTTTCAGCAAATGTCAGCTTTTTGTTTGCGTATGTAGCTCGCTTCGTTTCCACGTCCCATATGCCATTTATAAAACTCTGGATTTTTACCCTCTCGGTGTATTCCACGGGTGCGTCCGCATTTGCGAGATGAGCCTATCTTTCAACATCCGAGGCAAACTCCTGCAAAGTCTCATTCGCTCTTTGGTTACGGTTTTGCAACTCAATTTGGTATATCTGTTTTCTATGCTCGCTTCCATAACGTCTCTCGACAGCGGCCATCAATGCTTCATAGTTGTTCCGCTCTCCTTCGGGAATCATCTGTAGGATTTCGGCTGCTGGCCCTTCAATGCTACGGATAGAGCTGTAACTTTATCTTCAGCATTCCAGTTGTACACTGCTGCGGTATTATCAAGCTGTAGCTTAAAGACCTGGAAAGGAACAGAACCGTCAAAGGATGGTGTTTTTAATTTTGGACTGCTTGCTGAAACAGCTGGGTGATTTAATTGCAACTCCTGTATACGACCTCTCAGAGCATCCACCTCGGATTTGATTTTTTCCTCAAACTGCGTTATTTTCTCGTCCATACGCGCTTCGAGTTTTGATGATATACGCGCCTCTTGCGCTTCGAGTTGTACTGTTATGCATGCCTCTTGTTCTTTCAGTTGTGTTTCCATCTTTGATGTTATACGCGTCTCCTGTGTTCCAGTTGAGTTTCCATCTTTCGTGTTATCTGTTTCTGAAATACGTGTTTCTTATGCTTCAATTTTCGATGTTAATGTCGCCGTTTGTGCAGATACTGCAGCCAATATCACGTCCAAGTCTGTGCTGGTAACTGCCTGCGATGTTTCGTTTTTCTCTTAAATTTTTGTTGTTGTCTCGTCCCCATCAGGATGAAAGACATCATCGTCCATGTTAGTTCCTTCCGACTCCATAGCGTCTCGTAGCCGTACTTGAAGTTCGATCTTATTGCCGGTTGTATTCAATCCACGGGCGTCCAACTCCTTTTTCAGTTTCTGGATCCTTAATTCACTTAACTTCGCCATGTCCTTGTTGTGCTCTGCAACTCTGGAAATTATTCAATAACTCCTCTTCTGACACCAATTGTAACGATTTTACTACAATTATCCTTATTTGCAACCTTCTGCTAACGTTCGAATCACTAAACTGCTGAGTAAATAACTCCAATATTTAATAATGCAAAACAGCCTTTATTAAAGTACTTCACAATAACACCTATACTTCACAACCAAATGAAACTGATTGTCGTGCCTCCACTGTTTCTGCATTTTTATACCCTGTGATTTCTCGTTCGCATCTTCTAGGCGCTTCCATTTCCAGAATCTACTAGCTGGAGATCAGCTATAATTACTACGTTTTTAGCTTCTCATATGCGCGTAAATGTGTGAACACAATTATAATTGCATAGTTTTGGGAGCGTCTCAGATAAGATATCTGCATGTGTTTGTATGTGTGAGCGACACTCGCACAACCATTGCATACTTTCGGGAGTTTCTCAGATTTATGCATGTGGTTGTGCGTTGCTTCTCCGCTGCGACATATGTGTAGACATAATGATTGAATTATTGATGTGCATGCAAGTCACTGCTTAGCATCGGCTTAGAGATGATAGTATCCTTTAATGCTGCAAATATTCGTTACACTATTATACAACCCACAACGAAAAAAAGGTTTGTCATCGAAATTGCAGTGTAATTGCAAAGTTGTGAAACGAATTAATGATGTAGTTTACCCCATACAGACAATTGGGAAACCACGAACCAAAATGAAAGTGGTTCATTTGAAAAGTCTGGCATCGTTTAGATCAGGAAATTTGTCTGATCGCGACGATCCGACTTAGGTGGAGGGCAGTGTGGCGAATTTTCACATGCAGTAATCAGTTTTGATTTAAGCGCGCTATTGGTTGTGAAGTATAAGTGTTATTGTGAAGTACTTTCAAAGTAGTCTAATAAAGACCATTTTGCATTATTGAATATTGGAGTTATTTATTTAACAGCTTAGTGATTCTAACGTTAACAAAAGGTTTGGAATAAGCGGAATTTCCCTAAATTCGTTACAATACAAAAAGCAAAGTGAAAAGTACGCAAATCACAAATACGCTAGGAACCACTTTATGTCAACACCATTTTCAATTCAACAATAAAATATATAGACAAACAAACGGTCTTGGAATGGGAAGGCCCACATCAGCCATTCTTATTTAAGTGTTCATGCCAAATCTGGAAGAAAAGTACATACAGGAGCTGAAGTCCAAATTAGGCGTGTAATTTTATGCTAAATATTTGGATGACATAATATGTGTTTTAACTACTAATAGCGAAGGGCTTGTACTGGAGTACCTCAACAAGCAGAATGGGAATAAAAAATTCACAATGGGAACCTAAAAAGATGGAGGAATCAACTATCTAGACCTCACGATAAATATTGATAAAGCTGCAAAAGATTTAACTGCGACACAGGCCCCAAGAGAGGTGGGGGGAATGGGTGGTTTCCCCGGGCCCGGGGTTTCTCAGGGGGCCCGCTATTATTGATAATGATTTTTTTGGGCCTTCGAACAGTGAGGAGACAATAAAAACATCAAACAAAAATGTATGTTGACATGAATCCGAAATCGTAAAGTTTTTGTGGTGACACTGATGAAGGTTCATCTTCAAAAAGTATTTCATCAATACCACCAACTCTGTATGAAAGTCCAAATTATTTAAACGATTTTGATATCGGTACCGTGAAGAATGAGTTTTTGCGGTATGAAGAAGTCAACGAAATAATTCGGCGATGTCATCAAAAGTGTCCTGTTATTTTTCCACGTGATTGTCATGACGAGGCATTTTCTACCTCGTTGTTAAACAGAATCTTGCCAAATGGAGAGAAAGTGGAGCGTGACTGGTTAGCGTGGAGTGCCAGTAGCAATGCTTTTTATTGCTTACCATGTCGTCTATTAAGCGCCAATACTTTAAATCGACCTAAAATACGAATCACGTATTTCAACAATATATGACGTAAACGTAACTATTTGATGAAATTTGATGCATTTTGAAGCTTCTAGCCGTAAAAAAGGGGCAAAAATGACAGTTTATATGGGGTGTATAATATTGTCACGGATATTAGCATCACTAAGTTATCCCATCACTAAGGCGATGCTAAGGCCATGCCAAGCAGTATTTACGTTAATAATCAAATCAAGTATACACATATATAAGGCAGCCCAGAGAGATGTCACACACAGATGCATTTACTTATACGCCTATGTGGGCGCGAGAGACTGTAAACTATAAACATTCACATCAATAATTCAATCTTTATGTATCTACATAAACGAATAAATAATTGCGTCTACACATATGTACCATGTACGAATACGAGCAGCGGAGAGTCAATGCGCAAACACATGCATATATCTGAGAAGTTTGAGAGCTACTGGACTAGTAGATTCTGGAAGCGCCTAAAAGATGTATAAAATTGTGCAATTTTAGTTATAGCTGAGAAGTTTGAGAGCTCATGGACAATGCTAGTACATTCTGGAAAAATGCGAACGAGGAAACCAAAGGGTATAAAAGGCAACAGATGTAGAGGCGCGGTAATTCAGTTTGAGTTGAGCAATCAATCAGTTATTGATTAAGCACGCGATCTGGCGGCCAATAAGAGAGTTTCATTTGAGTTATCAATCAGTTTGGTTATTAAGCCAGCGAGTATCAAAGTATAAGTGTTATTGTGAAGTAATTTAATAAAGGTCATTTTTCCATTATTCAATATTGGAGTTATTTATTCAACAGTTTAGTGATAAGAACTCAGCAGAGGATTGCAAATAAGAGGATTTGCAAGTAAATTCGTTACAATTGGTGTCAGAAGAGGAATTGTTGAATAAATTCCAGAGGACAACAAGGACATGGCAAAGTTCAGTGAATTGAAGATCCAGCAACTGAAGAAGGAGTTGGAGAGCCGTGGATTGAATACAAGCGGCGTTAAACTTGAACTTCAGGCACGGCTACGAGAGCCAATGGAAGCAGAAGGAATTGATGTGGAAGAGTATGTCTTTCATCTTGATGGCGAGGAGACAACGAAAATTGAAGAGAAAAACGAAACATCGCAGACGGTTAGCAGCACAGACTTGAACGTGATATTGGCTGCAATATCTGCACAAACAAGGACAGTAGCATCAATGTCGTCGCAATTGGCATCCCAACTGGAATCGCAAAAGACAGAAATAACATCTTAACTGGCATCTCAACTGGAAGAACAGAAAACGTATATGTCATCACAGATGCAATCCCAAGAGACACGTATAACAGCGAAGATTGAATCACAGGAGACACGTATCTCAGAAATGTCGTCAGAAATAACATCTAAAATTGAAGCACAAGAGGCACGTATATCAGAAATGTCGACACAAATTTCAGCACAGATATCATCGCAGATCTCTGCACAACTAGAATCGCGTATGGAAGAGAAACTAACGCAGTTTCAGGAAGGGTTCAGTGGGCGACAAGATAAAATGGAGGCCGAAATTGATGCTTTGAAGGATCGGATTCAGGAGTTACAATTGAACCGTCCAATCACTTCAATGTCTACTCTGAAGGTAAAATCCCCAACGTTTGATGGTTCTGTTCCATTCCAGGTATTTAAGCTCCAATTTGAGAAGACGTCGGCAGCGAACAGCTGGAATGCTGAAGATAAAGTTGCAGCTCTGTTCGTGGCATTGAAAGGGCCAGCAGCCGAAATCCTACAGACGATTCCCGAAGGAGAGCGGAACAACTATGAAGCATTGATGGCCGCTGTCGAGAGACGTTATGGAAGCGAGCATAGGAAACAGATATTCCAAATTGAGTTGCAAAACCGTCACCAAAGAGCGAATGAGACTTTGCAGGAGTTTGCCTCGGATGTTGAAAGGTTGGCTCATCTCGTGAATGCGGACGCACCCGTGGAATACATCGAGAGGGTAAAAATCCTGAGTTTCACAAATGGCATGCGGGACGTGGAAACGAAGCGAGCTACATACGCAAACCCAAAGCTGACATTTGCTGAAACGGTATCACATGCATTGACTCAGGAAACGGCCTCACTATTGAGTAAACCAGCATACAAAGCTCATCGTGTGGAAGTGGAAAGACCAGATTGGGTAGACACAATTTTGGAAGCACTAAAGGGATCACAACAGAAAAATGCCTGAGTTATTAAATGTTTCAAGTGCGGCAACCCAGGTCATATTGCACGACATTGCAGCAGCGGTCCTAATAGCTCCAACATTGTGGGTGGCCGTAAACGCAGAGCTGAAGGAGATGAGCAAATCTCCAAGTCCACTCAATCGTTAAACTAAAGCGAGTCAGCCGCAAGGTGCGACAGCTGGCTCCCTCAATTGAATGCCCCATAATCTCTATCTCACAAATTGGAAGAAGGTCAAACAATCTTACTGTCAGAGGACATGTGGATGGAAAGGAACGTTTACTGACTGTAGATACGGGTGCATCTCATTCCATCATTCGAGCGGATTTAATCAACAAAAAGATAAGACCATTGCATGGAGCAAGATTGCGTACAGCCACTGGAGAAGACAGCACGGTTCTAGGAGAAGTATCATGTGAAGTCGCAATTGGGAACATCACGGTAGTACACAATTTTATAGTGGCAGAGATTGTTGATGAAATCATAATTGGAGTGGACTTCTTAATCGACCAGGGCATCAAGATCGACATGCAAAGCAAGACGATGCGATATAAGAACATGGATGTTCCACTTAATTTCGGCTACGAGAGAGGCTAAAGCAGTAAACGAGTGCTGGTGGAAGAGAGTCAGCGAATACCACCAAAATCCGAAGCAGTCATCTGGGCAAAGGTTGATGGAGATTGTGGGACAAACAAATTGTGGGTTGTCGAAGCAGCAAACAAATCAGCACTGAACATACTTGTAGGAAAAACCCTGGCTATGACAAAACAAGATGGACGTATTCCGGTAAGAGTACTCAATGAGTTCAAGTCACCACTCAAACTGACTAAAGGAGCTATTTTGGGAAGATGCCAAGAGGCTGAAGTAATTATTAAGTGTGAACAGCTCCAGGAACACGTTTCATCTAGTAACACTGATCTTTCAAATGACATCGCGGAATGGACGGAGGGGCTAGAGGAAGATTATCACAGTAAGGCAAAGCAACTGCGCCTAAAGTACGCAAACATATTTGACCAGGATGGTTCCAAACCAGGCCGCACCAATGTTGTGAAACATCAAATTGACACTGGAGACGCGAGGCCGATACGTCAAGCTCCACGTAGTGTTCCACTGGCGAAGCGGGAAGTGGTGAGTCAAATTATACAAGAAATGAGCGACTGGCGTCATCGAACCATCAGCTAGTCCCTGGAGCTCACCGGTAGTACTTGTAAAGAAGAAGGATAGAAAAATGAGGTTTTGCGTTGACTACCGGAAGTTGAGTGACGTTACGAAAAAGGATAGCTACCCATTGCCAAGAATCGACGACACTCTGGACTCGCTCTCTGGTACGAAATGGTTTTCTACACTGGACTTGAAAAGCGGCTACTGGCAAGTTGAGGTGAAGGAGGAAGATAAAGAGAAAACAGCCTTCAGTGTCGGTGATGATCTTTGGCAATTTACAGTGATGCCTTTTGGACTTTGTAATGCACCAGCTACTTTTGAGAGACTCATGGACCAGGTACTGAAAGGACTACATTGGAAAACATGTTTGGTGTACCTGGACGACATCATCGTATTGGGAAAGAGTTTTGATGAACATCTTAAGAACTTGGAGGAAGTTTTCCAGAGAATAGCTGGCGCTGGTCTGAAGTTAAGTCCCAAAAGTGTACGCTGTTTAAAAAGGAAGTAAATTATTTGGGCCACAAGGTAACTACAGAAGGTGTCTGTACAGCGAATGAAAAGATAGAGGCAGTAAAGGATTGGCCAAGACCACAGAACCTACATGAATTGAGAAGTTTTCTTGGGCTGTGCACATATTACCGCCGATTTGTACCAAATTTTTCCAGCGTAGCCCATAGCCTCCATGAGCTTACAAGAAAAAACAAAGCTTTTGAATGGAATAAGGAGCAAGAAGTGGCTTTCCAAACATTGAAGGTGCGTTTATGCACTGCCCCAATGTTAGCATATCCGATTCCAGGAGCAACATTTATTCTAGATACAGATGCGAGTGGATATGCTATAGGAGGCGTTTTATCACAACTGGTCGATGGACAGGAGAAGGTAGTTGCATATTACAGCCGTTCGATTGGAAAACCAGAGAGGAACTACTGTGTTACGCGGAGAGAGCTGTTGGCATTGGTAGAGTGCATTAAACATTTTCACAAATACCTCTACGGCCAGCGATTCCGTGTCAGGACAGATCACGCAGCGTTGAAATGGCTTCTGCAGTTCCGTAATCCGGAAGGACAATTGGCACGGTGGATCGAGCGACTACAAAGCTACGACTTTTCCATTGAGCATCGAAAAGGTAGTACCCATGGAAATGCTGATGCAATGTCACGAAGACCATGTAGTTTGGAATGCAAGCACTGTTCAAAAGCCGAGGCTAAAGAAGACATTATAGATGTCCGGCTAATGAATATAACATGTACAGATGAATGGGACAAGGAACAGCTAAGAAAGTGCCAGCTAGAAGATGCAGATCTGTCACGTGTTATGCAAGGGCTCGAACGAAATGAAAGACCAAACAGAGAAGAGATGTCAGCAGAGAGTCCCATTGCGAAGTCATATTGGGCACAGTGGAACAGTTTAGAATTGATATCCGGTTGCCTTCATCGAGTATGGGAGAGTGAGGATGGTAAATACAAGAATAAACTGATAGTTGTTCCCAGAAAGAGGATTCCTGACGTGTTCAGCGAGCTGCATAATGGTCCAAGCGGAGGTCATCTTGGAATCACGAAGACGCTCGAGAAGATTAAACAGAGATTCTATTGGGTTGGTTGCCATCAGTCGGTCACTGAGTGGATTGCGAACTGCGAGGTTTGCAGCAGAGCGAAAGGGCCCAAAACACGAAGTCATGGCCAGATGAAGCAATATAACTCAGGTGCGCCATTTGAAAGGATCGCCATGGATGTCGCAGGTCCATTTCCTACTAGCAACCGCGGAAAAAAATACGTACTGGTGGTTATGGATTATTTCAGTAAATGGCCAGAGGTATACCCAATCCCAAACCAAGAAGCAGAAACAGTAGCAGAAGTGGTTAAAAACGAATGGGTTGCAAGGTATGGTGTACCAATGGAGTTACATTCTGACCAAGGCAGGAATTTCGAATCATCTGTGTTCCAGGAAATGTGTAAGTCATTGGGCATTCGAAAAACAAGGACAACTGCATTGCATCCTCAATCCGATGGTATGGTAGAACGATTCAATAGAACATTGGAGGAGCACTTAAGGAAAGTAGTAGACAAGTACCATAAAGAATGGGATACCCGCATACCATTATTCTTGATGGCTTACCGATCAGCAGTGCATGATACAACGGGCCAAACCCCTGCAAAAGTAATTTTTGGCAAAGACCTTAGACTGCCAGCTGATTTGAAGTTTGGGATAGATGCCAATGCGGAGAGAAATGTCAGGAAATCCACTAGTGATTTGGAAGAAGAGCTAAGAGAAATACATGATCTGATAAGGCAACGAACAAAGATTATGAGTGAAAAGATGAAAGCCAGATATGATAAAGCAATTAATTCAGAAGGTTTTCAGGAAGGAGATTTGGTGCTGTTATACAACCCACAACGTAAAAAAGGTTTGTCCCCGAAATTGCAGTGTAATTGGGAAGGCCCATACAAAGTTGTAAAACGGATCCACGATGTAGTGTACCGCATACAAACCATCGGTAGACCACGAACCAAAATGAAAGTGGTCCATTTGGAAACGCTGGCAACGTTTAGATCGAGAGATTTGTCTGATCGGGACGATCAGACTTAGGTGGAGGGCAGTGTCACGGATATTAGCATCACTAAGTTATCCCATCACTAAGGCGATGCTAAGGCCATGCCAAGCAGTATTTACGTTAATAATCAAATCAAGTATACACATATATAAGGCAGCCCAGAGAGATGTCACACACAGATGCATTTACTTATACGCCTATGTGCGCGCGAGAGACTGTAAACTATAAACATTCACATCAATAATTCAATCTTTATGTATCTACATAAACGAATAAATAATTGCGTCTACACATATGTACCATGTACGAATACGAGCAGCGGAGAGTCAATGCGCAAACACATGCATATATCTGAGAAGTTTGAGAGCTACTGGACTAGTAGATTCTGGAAGCGCCTAAAAGATGTATAAAATTGTGCAATTTTAGTTATAGCTGAGAAGTTTGAGAGTTCATGGACAATGCTAGTACCTTCTGGAAAAATGCGAACGAGCAAACCAAAGGGTATAAAAGGCAACAGATGTTGAGGCGCGGTAATTCAGTTTGAGTTGAGCACTCAATCAGTTATTGATTAAGCACGCGATCTGGCGGCCAATAGTAGAGTTTCATTTGAGTTATCAATCAGTTTGGATATTAAGCCAGCGAGTAGCAAAGTATAAGTGTTATTGTGAAGTAATTTAATAAAGGTCATTTTTCCATTATTCAATATTGGAGTTATTTATTCAACAGTTTAGTGATACGAACTCAGCAGAGGATTGCAAATAAGAGGACTTGCAAGTAAATTCGTTACAATATATATACCACCGATCTCTATGATTATTTCAGACAACAATATATGCTATATACGTAAGCATTTGGTGAAATTTGAAGCTTCTAGCTGTTAAAATGGTGCAGAAATTGAGCAAAGTTTCTTATCTGAGCAATCGGTTGTATGAGATATATACTATATATACCACCGATCTCAATGATTTCTTCAGACAACAATATATGCTCTATACGTAAGCATTTGGTGAAATTTGAAGCTTCTAGCTGTTAAAATGGGGCAGAAATTGCGCAAAGTTTCTTATCTGAACAATCGGTTGTATGATATATATAATATATATACCACCGGTATCTATGGTTTTTTTAGACAACAATATATGCTATACACGTAAGCATTTGGTGAAATTTGAACATATCTAAACGATTTTTAAGATAGATATAAAATAAAAAATAGGTAGGTACTTTGTGTGAGGACGCAAAGCTTCAGGTTTTTTGTGGTCTGCATGTAAAAACTATGACTACGAAACACGTATTTCAAAAATATATGACGTAAACGTAACTATTTGATGGAATTTGATGCATTTTGAAGCTTCTAGCCGTAAAAAAGGGGCAAAAATGACAGTTTATATGGGGTGTATAATATAGTATAAACCACCGATCTCTATGATTTTTTCAGACAACGATATATGCTATATACGTAAGCATTTGGTGAAATTTGAAGATTCTAGCTGTTAAAATGGGGCAGAAATTGCGCAAAGTTTCTTATCTGAACAATCGGTTGTATGAGATATATAATATATATACCATCGGTCTCTATGATTTTTTCAGACAACAATATATGCTATACAAGTAAGCATTTCGTAAAATTTGCTGTTAAAATGGAGCAGAAATTGCGCAAAGTTTCTTACCTGAACAATCGGTTATATGAGATATATACTATATATACCACCGGTCTCTATGGTCTTTTTAGACAACAATATATGCTATACACGTAAGCATTTGGTGAAATTTGAACATATCTAAACGATTTTTAAGATACATATAAAATAAAAAATAGGTAGGTACTTTGTGTGAGGATGCCAAAGCTTCAGGTTTTTTGTGGTCTGCATGTAAAAACTATGACTACGAAACACGTATTTCAAAAATATATGACGTAAACGTAAGTATTTGATGAAATCTGATGGATTTTGAAGCTTCTAGCCGTAAAAAAGGGGCAAAAATAACAGTTTATATGGGGTATACAATATATATACCACCGATCTCTATGGTTTTTTCAGATAACAATATATGCTATATACGTAAGCATTTGGTGAAATTTGAAGCTTGTAGCTGTTAAAATGGGGCAGAAATTGCGCAAAGTTTCTTATCTTAACAATCGGTTGTATGAGATATATACTATGTATACCACCGATCTCAATGATTTTTTGAGATATCAATATATGCTATACATGTAAGGATTTGGTGAAATTTGAAGCTTCTAGCTGTTAAAATGGGGCAGAAATTGCGCAAAGTTTCTTATCTGAACAATCGGTTGTATAAGATATATACCATATATACCACCGGTCTCTATGATTTTTTCAGACAACAATATATGCTATAAACGTAAGCATTTGGTGAAATTTGAACATATCTAAACTATTTTTAAGATAAATATAAAATAAAAAATAGGTAGGTACTTTGTGTGAGGATGCAAAGCTTCACGTTTTTTGTGATCTGCATGTAAAAACTATGACTACGAAACACGTATTTCAAAAATATATGACGTAAACGTAACTATTTGATGAAATTTGATGAATTTTTAAGCTTCTAGCCGTAAAAAAGGGGCAAAAATGACAGTTTATATGGGGTGTATAATATATATACCACCGATCTCTATGATTTTTTCAGACAACAATATATGCTATATATGTAAGCATTTGGTGAAATTTGAAGGTTCTAGCTGTTAAAATGGGGCAGAAATTGCGCAAAGTTTCTTATCTGAACAATCGGTTGTATGAGATATATACTATATATACCACCGATCTCAATGATTTTTTCAGACAACAATATATGCTATATACGTAAGCATTTGGTGAAATTTGAAGCTTCTAGCTGTTAAAATGGGGCAGAAATTTCGCAAAGTTTCTTATCTGAACAATCGGTTGTATGATATATATACTACCGGTAGGTACTTTGTGTGAGGATGCAAAGCTTCACGTTTTTGTGGTCTGCATGTAAAAACTATGACTACGAAACACGCATTTCAAAAATATATGACGCAAACGTAACTATTTGATGAAATTTGATAAATTTTGAAGCTTCTAGCCGTAAAAAAGGGGCAAAAATGACAGTTTATATGGGGTGTATAATTATATACCACCGATCTCTATGATTTTTTCAGACAACAATATATGCTATATACGTAAGCATTTGGTGAAATTTGAAGCTTCTATCTGTTAAAATGGGGCAGAAATTGCGCAAAGTTTCTTATCTGAACAATCGGTTGTTTGAGATATATGCTATATATACCACCGGTCTCTATGATTTTTTCAGACAACAATATATGCTATAAACGTAAGCATTTGGTGAAATTTGAACATATCTAAACTATTTTTAAGATAAATATAAAATAAAAAATAGGTAGGTACTTTGTGTGAGGATGCAAAGCTTAACGTTTTTTGTGGTCTGCATGTAAAAACTATGACTACGAAACACGTATTTCAAAAATATATGACGTAAACGTAAGTATTTGATGAAATCTAATGGATTTTGAAGCTTCTAGCCGTAAAAAAGGGGAAAAAAATGACAGTTTATATGGAGTATACAATATATATACCACCGATCTCTATGGTTTTTTCAGACAACAATCTATGCTATATACGTAAGCATTTGGTGAAATTTGAAGCTTCTAGCTATTAAAATGGGGCAGAAATTGCGCAAAGTTTCTTATCTGAACAATAGGTTGTATGAGATATATACTATGTATACCAACGATCTCAATGATTTTTTAAGATATCAATATATGCTATACACGTAAGGATTTGGTGAAATTTGAAGCTTCTAGCTCTTAAAATGGGGCTGAAATTGCAAAAAAAATATATATATACTATATATACCATCATATATATATTATATATATCACCGATCTCTATGATTTTTTACACAACAATATATTCTATATACGTAAGCAATCGGTGAAATTTGAAGCTTATAGCTGTTATAATGGGGTAGAAATTGCGAAAAGTTTCTTATCTGAACAATCGGTTGTATGAGATATATACTATACATACAACCGATGTCTATGATTTTTTCAGACAACAATATATGCTATATACGTAAGCATTCGGTGAAATTTGAAGCTGCTATCTGTTAAAATGGGGCTGAAATTTCGAAAATATATATAAAAAAAAATAAATAAATGTAAGGCGCGATAACCTCCGAAGAGATCTAAGGCCGAGCTTCTCTTCCAATTTGCGTCGTGCTCCTCTTGATTTTCCCTACAAATTGGCCGGACGGGACCTACATGTTTTATGCCGACTCCGAACGGCATCTGCAAAGCAGATGAGTTTGCACTGAGAGCTTTTCATGGCAGAAATACACCCGGAGTGCTTGCCAAACACTGCCGAGGGGCAATATACCACCGATCTTTATGATTTTTTGAGACAACAATATATGCTATATACGTAAGCATTTGGTGAAATTTGAAGCTTCTAGCTGTTAAAATGGGGCAGAAATTGCGCAAAGTTTCTTATCTGAACAATCGGTGGTATGAGATAAATACTATGTATACCACCGTTCTCAATTAAGCATTCGGTGAAATTTGAAGCTGCTAGCTGTTAAAATGGGTCTGAAATTGCGCAAAGTTTCTTACCTGCACAATCGGTTGTATGATATATATACTATATATACCACCGATCTCAATGATTTTTTCAGACAACAATATATGCTATATACGTAAGCATTTGTTGAAATTTGAAGCTTCTAACTGTTAAAATGGGGCAGAAATTCCGCAAAGTTTCTTATCTGCACAATCGGTTGTATGAGATATATACTATATATACCACCGATCTCAATGATTTTTTCAGACAACAATATATGCTATATACGTAAGCATTAGGTGAAATTTGAAGCTTTTAGCTGTTAAAATGGGACAGAAATTGCGCAAAGTTTCTTATTTGAACAATCGGTTGTATGAGATATATACTATATATACCACCGATCTCAATGATTTTTTCAGACAACAATATATGCTATATACGTAAGCATTTGGTGAAATTTGAAGCTTCTAGCTATTAAAATGGGGCAGAAATTCCGCAAAGTTTCTTATCTGAACAATCGGTTGTATGAGATATATATTATACTAGCTTTACCAGGCGCACGTTGTAACGCCCGAGATCGAATGGATGTTGCGTTATTTTTTCTGTTTTGTTTGTTGATAATTTAATTTATTGCTCTGTAAATTGAATTGAATTTTGTACGCATATTTGGTGAAATTTTCTGTCAAAACATTATATTCTTGTATCTTATTTTATATTATTGTATTGCTTTTACCGCTGATGATTGTTGCGCTCAGGCATGCTTAACCAACGAACCGATATCATTTCGTTACGATAATTAACGTTAATAAACGAAACGAAATGACTTTGTTTCGTTTATTAACGTTGATTATCGTAACGAAATGATATCGGTTCGTTGGTTAAGCATGCCTGGTTGCTTTGATTACATTCCGAAGAAGCATGACTGGTCAGCCAATTTTCAAAGTTGATATATGCGCAGGCATTCCTTTTGGTTCTAAGGAGTATAGAAATTCATTTGGATAACTCAAAATTTTATTTTCATCTGTAACTGTGTCGATCGATTTAAATTTCGTCACTTCACCAGGAAATTGATTTTGAAAGCGAACATTGATTTTGTTAACATGATCATTTTTGGGAGCTAAGATAGTTCTTTCGCAAAGCCAAAAAACAAAAACATTTAAATTAAAAATTCTTAATTCTGAAAATGAAAAACTTTCGTCTTGATCGAAGGAACCTCGAACCAAAATTTGGTGATGATCGAAGTATAGCAAACACGTTTTCATAGGGAACACACACACAGAATTTGATTTTTATAAAAGATGTAGATAGACAGAAGCTAAACAATTTTTTTAACAGCGGCAGATTACTAAACGTCCAAAAGGCATAACAGCTAAACTCAACAATGCAGTCAAACTTTAGGTGTTAAAATAACTTAAGTTTGTACGTCAGCCATAGTTTTTCCCCATTCCACATTTTACTGGAGGTTTTAGGACTTAACGTCACATAGCTCTTCACCAATTTTAATTATCCTACCATTACGACATCCAGATATATGCAGTATAATATATTCCATTTGTATGGGAGGTGCCACGCCCCCTTTTTACCAATTCCATATTTTCTTGGTGGTGTTAAGGATTGACCTCAAATAACTCCTTACAGAATTTCTATGTTCTGGCATGTATACCTTCAAAGTTATGCAGTACCAAAGATTCCATTTCAATGGGAGGTTCCACGTCCCCTTTTTCCCAATTCCGCATTTTCTTGGTGGTGTTAAGGATTGACTTCATATAACTCCTTACTGAATTTCAATGTTATGGCATGTATACCTTCAAAGTTATGCAGTACCGAAGATTCCATTTGAATGGGAGGTTCCACGCCCCTTTTTCCCAATTCCGCCTTTTCTTGGTGGTGTTAGGGATTGACTTCATATAACTCCTTACTGAATTTCAATGTTCTGGCATGTATACCTTCAAAGTTATGCATTACTAAAGATTCCATTATGTATGGGAGGTGCCACGCCCCCTTTCTCCATATTCCGCATTTTCTTGGTGGTGTTAGGGATTGACCTCATATAACTCCTCATTGAATTTCAATGTTCTGGCATGTATACCTTCACAGGTATGCAGTACCAAAGATTCCATTTGTATGGGAGGTGCCACGCCCCTTTTATATATCGAACTTATTTTTAGCCTTAAACCTTCCCGTTGATCGAAGGAACCCATAACCAAAATTTGGTGATGATTGATGTGTGGGAAATACGTTTCCATAGCGAACACACACACACAGAATTTAATTTATATATATATATGGCTAAACCGATTTGGGATTTCAAAATCAACTAACCATCATCCCTCCTTCCTGTATCTTTCCTAAAAATTTCATGGCAATCTGTGGAGCCGTTCTCGAGTTATGGAGTGACAATCAAAATGTACACTTCTTTTTATATATATTGAAGATAGATAGACTGAAGCTAAACAATTTTTATAACAGCGGCAGATTACTAAACGTACAAAAGGCATAACAGCTAAACTCAACAGTGCAGTCAAACTTTAGGTGTTAAAATAACTTAAGTTTGTACGGCAGCCATAGTTTTTCCCCATTGCACATTTTATTGGAGATTTTAGGACTTAACGTCACATAGCTCCTTACCAATTTTAATTATCATACCATTACGACATCCAGATATATGCAGTATAATATATTTCATTTGTATGGGAGGTGCCACGCCCCCTCTTTCCCAATTCCATATTTTCTTGGTGGTTTTAAGGATTGACCTCAAATAACTCCTTACTGAATTTCAATGTTCTGGCATGTATACCTTCAAAGTTATGCAGTACCAAAGATTCCATTTGAATGGGAGGTTCCACGCCCCCTTTTTCTCAATTCCGCATTTTCTTGGTGGTGTTAGGGATTGACCTCATATAACTCCTTACTGAATTTCAATGTTCTGGCATGTATACCTTCAAAGTTATGCAGTACCAAAGATTCCATTTGAATGGGAGCTTCCACGCCCCTTTTTCCCAATTCCGCCTTTTCTTGGTGGTGTTAGGGATTGACCTCATATAACTCCTCACTGAATTTCAATGTTCTGGCATGTATACCTTCAAAGTTATGCATTACTAAAGATTCCATTTGTATGGGAGGTGCCACGCCCCCTTCTTCCAAATTCCGCATTTTCTTGGTGGTGTTAGGGATTGACCTCATATAACTCCTCATTGAATATCAATGTTCTGGCATGTATACCTTCAAAGGTATGCAGTACCAAAGATTCCATTTGTATGGGAGGTGCCACGGCCCTTTTATTTATCGAAATTATTTTTAGCCTAAAATCTTCCCGTTGATCGAAGGAACCCATAACCAAAATTTGGTGATGATTGATGTGTGGGAAATACGTTTCCATAGCGAAAACACACACACATATATATGGCTAAACCGATTTGGGATTTCAAAATCAACTAACCATCATCTCTCCATCCTGTATCTTTCCTAAAAATTTCATGGCAATCTGTCGAGCCGTTCTCGAGTTATGGAGTGACAATCAAAATGTACACTTCTTTTTATATATATAGATATACCACCGGTCTCTATGGCTTTTTTAGACAACAATATATGCTATACACATAAGCATTTGGTGAAATGTGAATATATCTAAACGATTTTTAAGATAAATATAAAATAAAAAATAGGTAGGTACTTTGTGTGAAGATGCAAAGCTTCAGGTTTTTTGTGGTCTGCATGTAAAAACTTTGACTACGAAACACGTATTTCAAAAATATATGACATAAACGTAACTATTTGATGAAATTTGATGAATTTTGAAGCTTCTAGGGGCAAAAATTACAGTTTATATGGGGTGTATAATTATATACCACCGATCTCTATGATTTTTTCAGACAACAATATATGCTATATACGTAAGCATTTGGTGAAATTTGAAGCTTCTAGCTGTTAAAATAAAAAATAGGTAGGTACTTTGTGTGAGGATGCAAAACTTCACGTTTTTTGTGGTCTGCGTGTAAAAACTATGACTACGAATCACGTATTTCAACAATATATGGCGTAAACGTATCTATTTGATGAAATATGATGAATTTGAAGCTTCTAGCCGTAAAAAAGGGGCAAAAATTACAGTTTATATGGGGTGTATAAGTATATACCACCGATCTCTATGATTTTTTCAGACAACAATATATGCTGTATACGTAAGAATTTGGTGAAATTTGAAGCTTATAGCTGTTAAAATGGGGCAGAAATTGCGCAAAGTTTCTTATCTGAACAATCGCTTGTATGAGATATATACTATATATACCACCGGTCTCTATGATTTTTTCAGACAACAATATATGCTATATACGTAAGCATTAGGTGAAATTTGAAAACTCTAGCTCTTAAAGTAGTGCAGTAATTACGAAAATTTCTTATCTGAACAATCGGTTGTGGGGGATATATATTCTATATGTACAACCGATCTCTATGATTTTTCAGACAACAATATATGCTATACACGTAAGCATTTGGTGAAATTTGAAGCTTCTAGCTGTTAAAATGGGGCTGAAATTGCAAAAAAAAAATATATTTATTATACATATATACTATATATACCATCATATATATATTATATATATCACCGATCTCTATGGTTTTTTACACAACAATATATACTATATACGTAAGCAATCGGTGATATTTGAAGCTTATAGCTGTTATAATGGGGTAGAAATTGCGAAAAGTTTCTTATTTGAACAATCGGTTGTATGAGATATATACTATATATACCACCGGTCTTTATGATTTTTTCACGTAAGCATTTGTTGAAATTTGAAAACTCTAGCTCTTAAAGTAGTGCAGTAATTACGAAAATTTCTTATCTGAACAATCGGTTGTGGGGGATATATACTATATGTACAACCGATCTCTATGATTTTTTCAGACAACAATATATGCTATACACGTAAGCATTTGGTGAAATTTGAAGCTTCTAGCTGTTAAAATGGGGCTGAAATTGCAAAAAAAAAATATATATATACTATATATATATACTATATATACCTTCATATATATATTATATATATCACGGATCTCTATGATTTTTTACACAACAATATATACTATATACGTAAGCAATCGGTGATATTTGAAGCTTATAGCTGTTATAATGGGGTAGAAATTGCGAAAAGTTTCTTATTTGAACAATCGGTTGTATGAGATATATACTATATAGACCACCGGTCTTTATGATTTTTTCAGACAACAATATATGCTATATACGTAAGCATTTGTTGAAATTTGAAAACTCTAGCTCTTAAAGTAGGGCAGTAATTACGAAAAGTTTCTTATCTGAACAATCGGTTGTGGGGGATATATACTATATGTACAACCGATCTCTATGATTTTTTCAGACAACAATATACGCTATATACGTAAGCATTTGGTGTAATTTGAAGCTTCTAGCTGTTAAAATGGGGCAGAAATTGCGCAAAGTTTCTTATCTGAACAATCGGTTGTATGAGATATTCTATATATATAAAAAGAAGTGCACATTTTGATTGTCACTCCATAACTCGAGAACGGATAGAAAGATTGCCATGAAATTTTTAGGAAAGATACAGGAAGGAGAGATGATGGTTAGTTGATTTTGAAATCCCAAATCGGTTTAGCTATTCTTGAGTTATGATTTTTTTTTTTAGAAAAAATTCAAAATTTGAAAAAATAAAATAAAAAGAAGTGTACATTTTGATTGTCACTCCATAATTCGAGAACGGCTCGACAGATTGAAAATGAAATGAATGCTGTTGATGAGAGCTCTAAAGTTCATTATGATATTCGATTTAGTCGCATCAACCTGGCAAAACTGATAAATATGCATGCGAAGCCGAAATAAAGACATGAATTAATAATACCCATATACCTATTTACATATATCCTATTCGATTTGCCTGAAATTTGGTATATAAATTTGCCTATATTAGTATTAACGATGCTTTTTTCCGGGAAGTAGACCAAAGACGGACTGGGACTGGGATTAGGACTGTGGCTGGGACTGAGACTGAGACTCGGGGTGGGATTGGGACTGAGACTCGAAATGGGACTGGAACAAGATACATACCTCTGGGACTGGTAATAAGATAAGAAGAAGGATGAGAAAAACTTATATTTATACACAAATATATATTTATATTTATATATTTATTTATTTATTACGACTCTTACAGCCTAGATCAACACCTAAAAGCATTATTGCATTAATTAACAATATGTACTATGTTCGAAATTGAAATTAAATTAGTATCTGAATTTGAAACATGAATTTGATTTTGAAACATGTATTTGAATTTGAAACATGTAACACAAATTCATTCGAACCCTAATATTTATTTTATATTCATTGATTTCACGTGAGCATATAATCTTTTCTTAAATAAATTATTATCACAATTCTTAATATTTGCAGGTAATTCGTTGAAACATTTTAACCCTTTGTAAAAAAGACTATTTTTTTCAGACTCCGTTTTGTAATTAGGTAATTTAAAATCATTTCTCTGCATCGTATTTCTGTCATGAACCTCGTAGTTAAATTTAATACTTGTTTTTAGATAATCAGGCAAATTTCCGTTTTTATGTTGTATATAAACTTCATACTGTTGAAAAATTTTTGCTGTTTTACGCTCATCCAATTCAGAAGAGAAAAGAGAGAAGGAGACTGAGAAAGAGATAGAATGAGACGAAGATGGAGAAAGATGAAGCGAAAAATACGGAGGGAGGAGTGAATATACGGATCTGATAGTATACTATATATACCACCGGTCTCTATGATTTTTTCAGACAACAATATATGCTATACACGTAAGCATTTGGTGAAATTTGAAGCTTCTTGTTGTTAAAACGGGGCAGAAATTGCGCAAAGTTTCTTATCTGAACAACCGGTTGTATGAGATATATACTATGTATACCACCGATCTCAATGATTTTTTCAGACATCAATATATGCTATACACGTAAGCATTTGGTGAAATTTGAACATATCTAAACGATTTTTAAGATAAATATAAAATAAAAAATAGGTAGGTCCTTTGTGTTAGGATGCAAAGCTTCACGTTTTTTGTGGTCTGCATGTAAAAACTATGACTACGAAACACATATTTCAAAAATATATGACGTAAGCGTAACTATTTGATGAAACTTGATGAATTTTGAAGCTTCTAGCCGTAAAAACGGGGCAAAAATTACAGTTTATATGGGGTATATAATATAAGTTAAGGAGCCCAAGGACTAGGGCTCCAAAAAGTTAAAGTTGGGGGCCGTCCCGCGGCCCCATTTCAACCTGTAAAGATCCAAATAAAAATAGTCTTTAGTCCGCTTAATAATATTTACCATTTATTTCCGTTCAATGTCAAAAACAGCCTGACTTTATCATTAATTTAAACTAAGCTCTAATTCTACATTAGTGTAAGTGATTTCATAATTGCTGACACTGCACTTCCCACGAATGGCCAAAATAATATTTTATCGCTTGCGTGGCGAATCACACGACTTGCATTTTGTCCGCATATCATATCGCCTACGCTGCAGTTCCCATGGATTGCATTTTGTCTGCGTACGCAATATGATATCGGATCAATTACCTACGTTGGCTTTGCTTGTGTTTGTTGAAGTGTGGTGTCAGCACATTCTTACAAGTAAGTGTGTCTGCCCCCTTGTTAAGTACCCCCCTTTAAACATCTGCGTCCCGCAGATGAGCTCCTTTTTCAGAAGGGTCCTTTGCATGGCTTGGCTGGTCCTGATCTGTGGTCTGATTTAGTCTAGGAAAGTTGATTGTAGTAGTGAGTTTTCTCGAGATAATGTAGCATACGGCTGCCAGAATGGCCAAGGCAAGAGCGTCAAAAATTAGCGAAAAGTGAAAATTATTGCCAAGTTGTTTAAGCTGATTAATATTTCCCATGCTCAGGTCATGAATGTAGTTAAGGTTCAATTTTAGTCCTTCGCTCGTGATGTTTACCAAGGGCGGTGGCAGGGCCTGCGCTGTGCGTACTCTTCTGCTGGTGAATGTTTGATTTCCCACCGTGACTGTTTCGTTTCAACGTACGTTCCATTTAGGGTTGTGGAGTAGTACCTCCCTTGTAATAGGCCTTCAAAGTTTGTAACAAATATTGTTGAGTCTGTGATCATCTCGACGGTTTTGGTGTTGTCTGGTTCAAAGCATCATTTGGCATCGCCACCTTTAACTAGCCTAGCTAGGCACCCGTTTTCCCGAAGTTTAGTCAGGGATTTGGGAGAACAAATTGTTGTATTGCTGATCGAAGGGCAATCCTCGTTCACCACGTACTTTCAACTTCGTTTATTAGCATTTCTTTATAGCTGAGGTCAACGTGTTGTCCTTTTATAACAGCGGCCCGTGTTATTAGGAGTCGGTAGCCATCTGGTTTTACCTTTGGCATTGAGAGTACGTACAAAAGTGTGCTACCGTTTGAATACACGGAGGCCGACCCGTACTCTATGGCTTCAATGGTGTTCTGATATGGTAGGGAATCTTCCTCCATTATGAGCCTTCCAATCTCGTCTCGATCAAGAAGATTTGAGTTGATTACGCCAGATTTCGTCATTTAGCACGCTTGGACGACTTCTGACACCTGTTCCTTCAAGATAAGGAATTTGCTTAGGTCAAAAAATTCGATATTCTCCTCGCTAATGTTTTTGCTTATAGCGTTAATGTGGAGCATCGCGTCGTTTGCTTTCTCGATTGCCTCGCGGGTACCGTTGAATAGTTTTTCGTTGACACGGTACTGGTGATTGTTGTTTATTATCACGTCATTCATGCTTTGAAGAATATAGGCCCAATCCGCTGCATCTGGAGACCCAGCTATCCACTTCCACGCAGAACCAATCCAGTCAATGGAACGTACCCTTCGTGATTTGCTTATTTGTAGTTCGTCGAGACGCAGCTTAGTTTGATTTAGGTGGAATTGTAACACAGTCCGCACAGCCCTGCTTGTAATATCGTGCTCTGTTGACTCCATCAATTTGTCCAAAGCCGTGTTGAAGTAGTTTAGGTCGACCACATGGACTAAACTGAAGTGTCCGTTCAGGATCCAACCACGCCCGTGCTCAATAGTTACCAGTGGGGAGCCATAATTGTAGATGTTGAGGCCGTACACGCCAGATATTAAAAATAAACTGTGTTCCATTATGGAGAGAAAAAACCTCATTAGTGTTGGTAAGATTAGTATTGACCATTTTTTGTTTTTAGGCACTTTTATTATTTATCCCAGGGACGGTGAACTAATAACAAATGGTTACATAATGTAAATCTTGTTTTCTTTTGGTTTTTTTTCTTTTATTATTACTATTTAAAGAACATTCTATTGTATAAGAAAAAAAAAATCTTTCCACACTAAGGAAGAAATTAAATTTTTTGAGTGCTTTTTGGAATTGAACTGCAATTTATTTATGTGTTTTTTGTTACTTTTAAATGTATTCCTATATCCAACCACCGTCCCCGGCTACCCATCGTGGTACTTGGAAGGTCCACAGGATCCGAGAACATGGATATGAAAGGGAGGTAGTTTGTAATTCTTTACTTTTGTTTGAAAGGTAGCGTTAAAGGTTTACTACCCTTGGATCCTGCCGCCTTACAAAAACTCGTGGTAAGGAAGCTGAGGAGAGAGGATAATATTTCTAAGAATTACTGAAATGTTTCCTCTTTACTCCCTCCTTTAAAGTTTTTTGTTTGTTTTTTTTTTTGTTTTTTTTTTTCCTATTTTTTTGTTTTGTCCAATTTGTCTTGTTGTGGGCAGATTTCTTCTTAAGAAAAAAACATTTATTTTTTATTTCGCCTCTTTTATTAAGCGTGTAATTAATTTCTTGTGGGCAGATATTGCTTTGTTAAAATTTTTTAAACGAAAAATCGTTTCTTCTGTTTTTTTTTTGTATTTTTTTTTTGTTTTTTTTTTTTTTTACAATATTTTATGTTGCCTCTTTAATCGCTTATGTGGTTTGTTATAGAAAAGATCTTTGATTTTGAAATTTGGCGGACGCCTTTTTTGCGTCGTCTGTGCTATAGAATTTCAAATCTTTGTGGTCCCTTATTGGGACATCTTTTTGTTATTGACTTCCCGTGGTGACCTTATTATATTTTTTTTTGTTTGTTTTTTTTTTACCTTATGTTGGCGTATTTTTTATCTGCGCTTTATGAATCCTTTTGCCAGTGTCTGTGAGCAATGTCACTGTATTGTCCTTACCAACCGTTTCCTTTTTGTAAAGTGCCTTTTGTTTTGATTTTATCTGTTTATCCCTGACGTAAATCTCATCTCCTGGCCTAAATTCATTAGCCTATTATCCCATCAAACGAGCTTAAACCAGGAAGTGCGTAAAAGGTCACCATAGCTTCGTTACCAGCATTTTGGAAAAATCTCCCCCTGATTTTTTTGTTTATTACTACAGGTCGTGCCACGGTGGTTACTGAGAAAGGTGGATTGACTGGGACTGTATTAGTTGCCAATTCAGGTCTTATAAAATTTTTATTTGCCCCTGTGTCAACTAAGAACTTTAGGGCTACTTTGTTTGGTGTCAAATAAGTGAGATAGGGTATACTGGATTGCGCGGTAGTCCTTATATGAAGTAGGCTGGTGGTCCGTCCGCCATAAAATTTACCTGCTGGAATTTGTCTTCTGTCGATTCAGCATACGCCCAAGGTCCGCTTTCTACATCTGCGCTGCTGGCTTCCATTTTGTAGAGCCTCTGCTGTTTGGGCATCTTTTCAATCGATGATGTAGGTCCCCTTTTGAAGACGTTGTTATTCGTCGGTCGGTTCATGTAGTTCACCTGTCTGGTTTGAACACTGTCGTCGACATCCATTCTTTCCGCAGGTTTTGGGGCTGCGGGTCTACCAGGAGGTGCGGTGTTCGTCCTTTGATTGCCTTGGAATCTGTTGTAGGATGACCGGATATTCCCTTGGGTATTGTTCCGATTCGTCCAGTTGTATGTAGACCGGGAACGAGGAGGTAACGGTGGTCTCTGAGTAACTTGCGACAGGGTATTGGTGGGGACAACTACTCTATTTGGAGTGTTTGCATGGACTATTAACGTTAGGTTCTGGATGTCAAGGCAGGCCGAGTACGCTTCTGGCAGTGCTTTTGGCTTCTGCACTATAAGCATACGCGACAATTCTGGACTGAGATCCTGTATGAAAATATCGAGTGCCCTGTTACGGTACGTTTCCACAAGGACCGACTATAGTCATCGCACTTGATTTTGTTCACTACTAGAGACAACTGATGATTGACCGTTGCATAGAAAGCATCTAGTTTTGAATCTCTCTGAGCTAGCTGATTCAGTTGGTGCTCTAAAATCCTAATGCCCCTTTTGTCTGCGTAATGCAGCGATAATACCCTTTTTATTTCTACCCAATCGCTATCGAAAACATTATACGCTACTAGTGCTGCATCGGCAAAGCCACGGATTTTCTGCCTAATATGTTGCAGAATAGCACGATACAGGGGCCTTTCCTTAACGATATCGTAGTCCCACAGAATTCCTTCAACGCTGTGAACCCATGAGATGTATTGAGAAGGGCTGCCTTCAAAAACTTGCAGCTCCTTCACGCAGTCGGGAAGTCTGCCAATATCCTTTAGGTCTTGCTCCGACAGTGGTGTTCGCACCGCTGCCAATACCCCCTGTGGCTGCGTTCTTACGCCACCCTGTTCTACTCTTCCCAATCGCTCATCGATTCTGGCAAGATTTTTTACTAAACTCGCGTTATTGCATTCAATTTTCCCTAGCCTAGAGTTCAGAGCAACACCGTTGCTTTCGATACCCCCAAGGCGTGTCTCAAGCCGCCTAATCTGCTCGAGGAGAGCATTGATGCCCCGATTAAGTTCGTTAACTTTCGTGGCTAAAGCGTCCATTTCAGATAAAAAAAAATTTTGTTTGAGATTAAAAAATATATTTTTAAATTTTAATTTGGCACACGGTGGCTCTTTAAAAATTGTTTTTATTTTGTGTTACTTACTGGCGTTCGCGATCACCTGACGGGATAGTCCTTATAGCACAGACGATTTGTTTTTTTTTTTTGTTTCAGTTTTAAGGTTGTCCTTACACTTTGACAGTTTCCTGCAAAGAAAAAAAGGACTTTAGTTACATTTGTGAAACTTTTACCGTGTTCTTATGGCAACGGCGACATGTACCAAGTTGGCGTTTCACAGTACATTAGTCTTTAAATAATTATGGTTTTGGTCAGGGGAGGCTGTGTCATTCCTTTTTAGTCGTCGACAATCAGATTGAAGGCAACGTACTAAGGCACAGTTGCTCCACAACGCTCTGGACATATTGCAAATCTTTAGCGTGTTCTTATGGGTACGCTGAAAGTATCGCAAGTAACGAGTGACCGTTTCCAGTATGTGCTGATGTGTACCCTGGAAACTCCACAAAAGGATAAGCCGGCCCAAGTGTGTTCTTATGTGTACGCTCGGGTTAACTTTTAAAGCCGGCCCAAGTGTGTTCTTATGTGTATGCTCGGGTTAACTTTTTCAGAAGGAAATTTTTGCCGTATCCTGAAGGGAGCGGCAAGTTGCATATTGCAAAAAAATGTTTGTGTACATGACACGATCACAGGAGTCGTTAACCATTTTTCGGCCTTTGGTATGGTGAGGTCCGTCCTAGAAGTATAGGTATACGGACTCACCCAGCCAGTGTGATTATACGTGCACTTGAAATAGCAATAGTGGGGCCGTAGGATAATTCACTTATAAAATGTTTCAATTTTCGTGTTGAATTTTATTCGCGCGCCAGAGGATCTTAGGGGTCACAGGCTCGCTTATTTTGATATTATTCCTGTATAGCCCTCTGAGGGCTTTTAGGATTGGACGTAGTAATTTATTGCGTGTAGCATCACTTTTCACTCAACTTTTTGTTATTCACTGTTTTTTTTTTTTTTTTTGATTATTCGTTTTACCTCTCCTGGGGAGAAGAGCTTTTATACCCTGGAGGGTCCCGAAGGGAATCGCAGAGTTAAGCTATCGTTATAACCGGAGGGTCCCCTCGAAGGTGAATCTCGGTTTTGGTATTTTCGTTATTGGCTGTACAAGCCTTAAATTATCTAAGCTCAGGTCTTGCCTCTCTATATTTTTTTTATTCCTTTATCGGTAAAATTTCTATTATTTTTTCTTTTTTCCTTAGCACTCCACTATCACTATCACTTTGTCACTAATCACTATGGACCTCACATTTAAGGAGGTCCTTTTTGAAGGACCCACTTGCCAGTGGGTCCCTGCTCGGGCGCCAGTTAAGGAGCCCAAGGACTAGGGCTCCAAAAAGTTAAAGTTGGGGGCCGCCCCGCGGCCCCATTGCAACCTGTAAAGATCCAAATAAAAATAGTCTTTAGTCCGCTTAATAATATTTACCATTTATTTCCGTTCAATGTCAAAAACAGCCTGACTTTATCATTAATTTAAACTAAGCTCTAAGCTTCTACATTAGTCTAAGTCATTTCATAATTGCTGACACTGCACTTCCCACGATTGGCCAAAATAATATTTTATCGCTTGCGTGGCGAATCACACGACTTGCATTTTGTCCGCATATCATATCGCTTACGCTGCAGTTCCCATGGATTGCATTTTGTCTGCTTACGCAATATGATATCGGATCAATTACCTACGTTGGCTTTGCTTGTGTTTGTTGAAGTGTGGTGTCAGCACATTCTTACAAGTAAGTGTGTCTGCCCCCTTGTTAAGTTATATATACCACCGATCTCTATGATTTTCTCAGACGACAATATATGCTATACACGTAAGAATTTGGTGAAATTTGAACATATCTAAACGATTTTTAAGATAAATATAAAATAAAAAATAGGTAGGTACTTTGTGTTAGGATGCAAAGCTTCACGTTTTTTGTGGTCTGCATGTAAAAACTATGACTACGAAACACATATTTCAAAAATATATGACGTAAGCGTAACTATTTGATGAAATTTGATGAATTTTGAAGCTTCTAGCCGTAAAAAAAGGGGCAAAAATGACAGTTTATATGGGGTATATAATATATAAACCACCGATCTCTATGATTTTTTCAGAAAACAATATATGTTATATACGTACGCATTTGGTAAAACTTGAAGCTTCTAGCTGTTAAAATGGGGCAGAAATTGCGCAAAGTTTCTTATCTGAACAATCGGTTGTATGAGATATATGTATACTATGTATACCACCGATCTCAATGATTTTTTCTTCAGACATCAATATATGCTATACACGTAAGCATTTGGTGAAATTTGAGGCTTCTAGCTGTTAAAATCGGGCTGAAATAGCAAAAAAAAAATATATATATACTATATATACCATCATTTATATATTATATATATCACCGATCTCTATGATTTTTTTACACAATAATATATACTATATACGCAAGCAATCGGTGGAATTTGAAGCATATCGCTATTAAAATGGGGTAGAAATTGCGAAAATATATATATACTATCATCTACAGCTTTCATTTGATATCCATATGGTATAGACACTGTCTAGGCCAAAGCCGGCCAAAAGTTGCACATTGTGCAATTTCACTTCGTATTTTCACACCGACACTAACGATGTGTTATCCTGATCGTTTGCTTTCGCTTGTCACTCACTAAAATCAACAGTGGATGCAAAAGGAAAAGTCCATGCTACTTTTTGGGCACATAATAAAAACAATATGTTGCAATGTTAAAGTTACTTTTAATACATTTTAGTTAGTATTATTAAGTTCCTTTGAACATACAATATTTTAAAACTTAATAATGTGAAAATATTTTTACTTTTACATTGTTTTATAGTTCTTTGTACGAGCCAAATAAATATACGAGGAAACAAATATTGCAAATTTAATATAAATAACTTTTCATACATTCTACTTAGTTTTATTAATTTTTGTTAATTTTTTTATTGAATAAATTTATGTTTTGAAAATATATATTTCTATCTTTACATATACTTTGTTTTATAGTTATTTCTTAATGAAAAAGTGAATTTTTTTAAATAAATTTTGCATTGAAGAAAAAACATACCTTCTTTTATAAAAAAGTTTTATCTGGCTAGCTCGACCTCCGCGTTCTTAGTTATACGGATATAAGCAAATATAGTCAGGATTAGTCCTTTTTAATTTCAAACTTCAAACTTCACAGTCCACATTTTCTTTTAGCACACTGTGGGGAGTTGTCACTCAATTTTTACACACACTTATGCAATTGGTTTAGTATTTGTGTGGCCGGCTCTGGTCTAGGCATTCACTGGCCCACTTTTTGGCCTATATCTCGAGACCCTAGTCACCCAGGGGTATGAAAATTACCCTCTCCTAAAGCACTTATTAACAGCTTTCATTTGATATCCATATTCTATAAATACACTCTAGAGATACCCGGGTCCACATTTTGGCCTATATCTCGAGACCCTAGTCACCCAGGGGTATGAAAATTACCCTCTGTTAAAGCATCCATCAATAGCTTTCATTTGATATCCATATTCTATAAACACACTCTAGGGGTACCCGGGTCCACGTTTTTGCCTATATCTCGAAACCCGAGTCACCCAGGGGTATGAAAATTACCCTCTACTAAAGCACTCATCAACAGCTTTCATTTGATATCCATATTCTATAAACACACTCTAGGGGTACCCGGGTCCACGTTTTTGCCTATATCTCGAAACCCGAGTCACCCAGGTGTATGAAAATTACCCTCTACTAAAGCACTCATCAACAGCTTTCATTTGATATCAATATTCTATAGACACATTCTAGGGGTACCCGGGCCCACTTTTTGGCCTATAGCTCGAGCCCCTATTCACCCAGTGGTATGAAAATTACCCTCTACTAAATCACTCATCAACAGCTTTCATTTGATATCCATATTCTATACACACATTCTAGGGGTACCCGGGTCCACGTTTTGGCCTATATCTCGAGACCCGAGTCACCCAGGGGTATGAAAATTACCCTCTACTAAAGCACTCATCAACAGCTTTCATTTGATATCCATATTCTATAAACACACTCTAGGGGTACCCGGGTCCACGTTTTGGCCTATATCTCGAGACCCTAGTCACCCAGGGTTATGAAAATTACCCTCTCCTAAAGCACTCATTAACAGCTTTCATTTGATATCCATATTCTATAAATACATTCTAGGGGTACCCGGGTCCACGTTTTGGCCTATATCTCGAGACCCTAGTCACCCAGGGGTATGAAAATTACCCTCTGCTAAAGCATCCATCAATAGCTTTCATTTGATATCCATATTCTACAAACACACTCTTGGGGTACCCGGGTCCACGTTTTGGCCTATATCTCGAGACCCTAGTCACACAGGGGTATGAAAATTACCCTCTACTAAAGCACTCATCAACAGCCTTCATTTGATATCAATATTCTATAACCACACTCCAGGGATACCTGGGTCCACGTTTTGGCTTATATCTCGAGACCCTAGTCACCCAGGGTGCACAAACTTGGGTCTTTCTTCGCTACACTCTTATAAACAATAAATAGATTTTTGAGTTTTTCGAAAACGTTATAAAATTCACTGTTCATTTATTATTAATGAGAATGCAAACGTTAACACAATATTAATTTTAAAACCGATATTAATGTGGATATTTAAAATGTACAAAATTTATGCGATATAAATGTAGAATGGAGCGCGTCCGCGATTGCCGGCTAATAGTACTTGACTATCGAATGGAATATTGTTCATCCCGATGGCAGTGGTGGGTGTTCGTTGGCGCCTTTCCATTCGCCGCGCACGGCTGCGCATAGGAATTGCCGCCGTCTAATGGGGATGGAGGCGGCTTAAACATCCTACCCGCCCTGCAGGGAGGTGCTTATAAGGACCTTCTGCAGTTCCTGCAAGGCGCGGATGGTGGTATTTGAGGCGCGACTGGCTATATTACGTCGTTTGCAGGCCTTGTGGGGTGCGCGTGATCGTGCGCTTGGCCATATGTTCCGGTTTGGGGGTTGCCGCTGGTTTCTTCGATCTATCCGCTGCGCGTGGTAGTGGAGGCAGAGCCGACACTGAAGGCAGCTGTCGGTCTCTGCCGTGGAAGCCAGATGGGTGTCGTCCTGGAAGTATAAGAGCAGACAGAGAAACGAGAAGTAGTTGGATACAGCGGGTGATAAACGGAAATTTAATTATACAGGGGAAACGTATATAAGTTAGAGCGCTGTGGTCCAAGAGTGCTCCATTGGAAGGAAGCACAGTTTAACTAAGGGGCGCATGACAAACCCATTGCGGGTGCGAACCTCTACAACCCGAACATGGTTGTCAGGGCCGAGGCGAACGTTCTCGATTCGTCCCAGACGCCACTCGGTGGGTGGGGGCGAATCTTCTTTAATTACGACGAGGTCGCCTGGTTCAGTATTTCGCTGTGGCGTTTGCCATTTATAGTGCTTCCGAAGGTCCTTCAGATAATCCTCTTTCCAGCGTCGACTGAATTGGTGATGAAGCAATTTGAGTTTTTCCCATCGACTTATCCAGGAGAGGTCTTCCGCGTTTGGCTCAGGAATGGCTAATAGCGGTGCACCTCGAAGGAAGGATAGTGAGGTTAGAGGCCTCGAATTGAGAACTGCTTCAATACGCACCAACAGCGTCGGGAATTCTTCGAATGTAAACTTGTGGGATGCAGCGGTTTTTTTGAAGTGGGTTTTAAAACTTTTTACTGCGGATTCTCACAAGCCGCCCATATGAGAGGCACTGGGTGGAAGATACTGCCAGTTTATTCCCTGGGGGCATATTTCTGCACAATGTCCGCGGAGCATTCGTTAAGAAATTTAACGAAGTCCCGTTCGAGTGCGCGCTGAGCGCCAATGAACGTTTTACCATTGCCGCTCATCATTTTTGAGGGATAACCTCGTCTGCCAACGAATCGGGAGAATGCTGCGCGAAAGGCTTCGGTGGTAAGGTCCGAGCATAGCTCGAGGTGTACTGCCTTTGTGGAAAAACAGACGAATACAGCCACGTAGTCGACCTCAGAACTGATGCTTTTATTTGTAATGGACCTGCAAAGTCTACTCCTGTTGTGGAAAAGGGGAGTGAGAAATTGAAGCGCTCAGGTGGTAGAGCTGCCATTATTTGCGTGCGCGTTTTCTGTTTGGAAAGCGTGCAAGATTTGCATTGAAAAATGTATTTCTTTGTAAGAGGCTTTAGTTTTGGTACGAAGTATTCTTGCCTCACCATTTGGAGCATTAACCGCATTTCTGCATGAAGAAGCAGGCGGTGTAAAAACTCCAGATACAACTGGCAGAGCCTTTAATCCGGAGGAAGGATTACTGGATGCTTCTCATTGTATTGCATTGAAGAATGTTCCAATCTTCCACCGATACGTAGGAGTGCGTATCCATCCAAAAATGGGTCAAGACCCAGAAGGGAACTCTTTTTGCTTATTGGCATATTGTTTTGTAAGGCGCTGTTTTCCGCCCCGAAATGGCGAGGTTGTGCCATTGCCACAAGCCGTGTTTTCACATGTTGCAACTCTTTGTACGTCAGATGGGGATTATGTGTTGTTGCCACCGATTTGGATTTGTTGCAGGCATTGTTCGCAAAGCGGAACACGTATGCAATCACACGGAGAGCTCGAGAGTATGAGGAGAAACGTTGAAGAATATCGTCCTCTGCCTCGAGTGCGTGATATGCTTCGACCTTGCGTTTCTCGGGTGGAGAAGCGCTCCCTGCTTTCGGCTTTGGCCATGCCGAAATGTGGCCAGAAAGCCATTGTGGTCCGTGCCACCAAAATGAAGAGCCTATCAAATCATGCGGCTTGCAACCACGTGTGCCAAGATCAGCAGGGTTGTCTTGGCTAGATACATGGCGCCATGTGCCGCTGGGAAGGTATTCTCGAATTTGAGAGGTAGGGTTGGCCACATAAGTCTTCCAGGTCGACGGAGATTTCTCTAGCCAGGCTAGTACAATCTCAGAATCTGACCATAAGAAGGTGTTGCATGCTTGTAAGTCGAGCTGTTTTCGAACAGTTGAAGCCAGTTTGGCGAGTAGGACTGCACCACATAGCTCTAAGCGGGGTAAGCTTACAGTTTTTATGGGGGCAACTTTGCCTTTCGCAACCAAAAGTGAAGATTTTATTTGGTTGCCCACATGTGTGCGGATGTAAATCGCTGCGCAGTATGCTTTTTCCGAGGCATCACAGAACCCGTGGATTTGGGTGTCTTGCCCTGGAACGACATTAACCCATCGAGGGATTTCGATGTGGCAAATGGCTGGCAGATTTTCTGCGAAATGTTGCCATTTTGATAATGTTGCGGGCTTTGCGCTTTCATCCCAATCGCTGCCATCCAGCCAGATTTCTTGGAGAAGCATCTTGGCCTGGATCATAACTGGCGACAGCCATCCTGCCGGGTCAAAAAGTCTTGCAACAAAGGATAAAATTTGTGGCTTTGTGACCGCATTTTGGGTGTGTTCCGGCAGAATGGTGTAAGAGAATTTATCCGTGAGCGCGTTCCATCGAATGCCAAGAGTTTTGGTATTGGAAGTGCTCTCAAATTTTAGGAAGTTGGAGTCTAGAAGATCCTCCTTCGGAAACTGTTCTAATATGGCCGGGAGATTAGCCGCTTGTTTCTTTAGTATGAAACCAGCTGATTTTAGGGCGTTTATCCCTTGAACGAGTGATTCAGTGGCGTTATCGATGGTATGACTTCCGGATAGGATGTCGTCGACATACGTTTGCGTCTTGAGAATTGTTGCAGCCAACGGGAATGTCTCTTTCGTGTCATCGGATAGTTGATGTAACGTACGAATATCGAAATATGGTGCACAATTGACGCCGAATGTAACCGTTTTTAGATTGAAATCGCTAACATTGGAGTTGGCCGATTTGCGAAATAGGATTCGGTGAAAATCTTTGTCGTCCTCCTGTATAAGGATCTGACGGTACATTTTTTCAATGTCTCCATTGAACACATACTTATGCATGCGCCACTGTAGAATTAGTAGTATGAGATCTGGTTGGAGAGTTGGACCAGTGTATAGCACGTCATTCAGGGATTTTCCTGACCCAGGTTTTTTAGAGGCGTTGAAAACCACACGAACTTTGGTGGTAACCTTATCTGGTTTGACTACCGCATGATGTGGCAAGTAAAGTGAGAAGACCTTGCCATTCGAAGTTATTTCGCATGGGTCGGCAGATTCCATGTGATCAAGGTCGAGATATTCTTTCAATACATTGTTGTACATTGTACCTAACTCCCCCTTTTTCTGAAGCGATCGCTCCATGCTGAGAAACTGCTGCAGAGCAGCCGGGCGGGATTTGCCGAGGGAGAGTTTTTCAGGAAACTCTTCCTTGAATGGAAGTCGCAAAATGTATCGACCATTTGGTGCACGTGTCGTGGTTGTTGTGTATATTTGCTCACACGCTTGATCCTCGGGGAATATCTGTGGAGGTTGTGCAATTTCCTCCTCTTCCCAAAATTTCCTCAGTTGAGAACTGGGTGTCTCGTTTGACGCTTGGACTTGCGTCGAGAATGACACAACATTTTCAGTTATTGGACCACTGAGAATCCAACCAAAAATGGTTTGTTGCGCAAGTATGCTACCGCACACCTTTTTTATACCTTCCAGCAGAATTTGTGGAAGTATGTCGCCGCCAATGACCATGTCAGTCTGACCCGGTTTGTGCCAACTGGGATCAGCGAGCTCAAGGAGTTTGAACTGCTGCCAGATTTTGCGACTAATGGTGGATGTTGGCAAATTTTTTGTCAGTTGCGGCAACACAATGGCATGAGCCTTTATCCTTTTCATGGCCTTGGATGCAACCAGTGTCACAGGACAAAGCTTGGAGGACTTTTGTTCGACTTGTCCACCCATGCCAGAGATTTCGAACTTGGAATGTTCGAATGGAAGTTTCAACCGTTTTTGAACTTTCGAGGAAATGAAAGTTCTTTCCGAGCCCTGATCAATAAGGGCTCTCAGTTGAAATAATTCGCCTTCGTGTTCGACTGCGACCATAGCAGTAGGAAGGAGAATTTGGTTATCATTGGCTGCATGCAATGATTGAACCGGTGCATGTTTTGACAAACACGGTAGCTCGCTAGAATCAGAGCTATTCTGCGTTTGTCGAACGGGAGATGTTGACTGAGCAGTTGTGTGCTGCACGTTTCGTGCATTCGTTCGCGGGGTGGAACGTTGAGCTTGTGGGCTCGCATGCAACAGCGTGTGATGCCGTTGATGACATGTCGAACATGACCACTTGCTCGTGCACTCATTGATGATATGAGTGCTGCTAAGGCAGTTTGTACACAGCTTAGCTTGTTTTACGAATTGTGTCCGGTTTTGCACAGACATTCGTTTGAATCGTAGACAGAATCTTATAAGGTGCGGGTAGTTACAACATTGGCAAGTTTCCTTTTTAGATTCTGCCACAAAGGTTTGCGTCCTGTTGAAGGACCTGTTTTGCGCAGAATTTTGATGAGCGACTTGTTTTTGTTTGCTTGGTTGAAGCCTATTGACCCTTTCAACGACTTCATATCTCGAGGTGAGAAAGTCGTTCATTTGTGAACATGAGGGTAGATCTCTTCGAGAAGAGAGAGATTGTTCCCAAAGTGAGAGGGTTGTTTCTGGGAGCTTTGATGAACAAATGTACACCAGAATCGGATCCCAACTGTCTGTCGTAACTCCTTGGGAGTGAAGGACGAATAGGCAGTTGTTGATTATATTTTGCAATTTCTGAAGTTGCTCACTGTTTTCGGATGGAATAGTGGCAATAGTCAGTAAGGATTTTATCTGGTTGTCAACCAAGATACGCTTGTTTTCGTATCGTGACCGTAAAGCTTCCCAGGCAAGGTCAAAGTTATCATCGCTCAACACATATTGTTTGACGATGGAGCCGGCTTTGCCTTGCGTTTTGTACCGGAGATGTTACAATTTCTGAGCACGGGAGAGCCTTGGGTGGTTAATGTACACCGCTGTGAACATGTCACGAAAAGCGGGCCATTCTTCATAGCCACCATAAAAGGTCTCCGTGTCGCATGCTGGGACTTTGAGGTAAATATTTGCCTCAGCCGGGGGTTGTTCCACGCGGGGTGGTGGACTCGGCGTTGCCATCATTTTGATCAACGAAAGTTGATCGGCAATCTTTGTTTTTGTCACTTCGTACGTATCAAGGCAGGCGCATTGTTTGCCTTGTACTGAACTCTTAAAATCTTCAGGGAAACTTTCGTCTGGTTTGAAAATACCAGATCGTAAACCGATTGAAGTCGTGCCCAATAATCATCTAGTGATTTGTACTTTATCATGAGATACGATTCAGTGTGATCTTGAATCGGTGCTTCGTTAAATTTTGCACAGTATCTTATCAGATTGTCACTTTCCGCGATGAACTTTTGCGCTGATGGGTCAACTGATTTGGATTTCCGGTGGTGGGTGTTCGTTGGCGCCTTTCCATTCGCCGCGCACGGCTGCGCATAGGAATTGCCGCCATCTAATGGGGATGGGAGCGGCTTAAACACAGGGGTATGAAAATTACCCTCTGCTAAAGCACTCATCAACAGCTTTCATTTGATATCCATATTCTATAAACACACCCTAGGGGTATCCGGGTCCACGTTTTGGCCTATATCTCGAGACCCTTGTCACCCAGGGGTATGAAAGTTACCCCCTACTAAAGCACTCATCAACAGCTTTTATTTGATATCCATATTCTATAAACACGCTCTAGGGGTACCCGGGCCCACGTTTTGGCCTATATCTCGAGACCCTCGTCACCCAGTCACCTATCCTATATTTCAAGTTAGATCAAACTACTAGGTGTAAGTACTTTGTGTGAGGATGCAAAGCTTCACATTTTTTGTGGTCTGCATGTAAAAACTATAACTACGAAACACGTATTTCAAAATAATTGTAACGAATTTACTTGCAAATCCTTTTATTTGCAACCCTCTGCTAAGTTCGTATCGCTAAACTGTTGAATAAATAACTCCAATATTGAATAATGGCCTTTATTACAGTACTTCACAATTACACTTATACTTTGCAACGAATAGCAAGCTTAATAACCAAACTGATTGATAGCTCAAATGAAACTCTACTATTCAACATAATTCTGCTATAGCTCGCTAGATAGCGCTTAATCGAAATCTCAAATCAAACTGAATTACTTCTTACTCGCCTGCCCCGCTTTTATAGTTTACGCTGCATACTTCTAGGCTCTTCGATTTCCAGAACTTACTAGTTAGTTTCGGCTACAAAATTGCCAGCCACAACTACGTGCACAAATTATTGCTCTCTCTTGTGACAACTCAGATAAGATATATGCATGTGTTTGTGCATTGACTCTCCGCTGCTCGTAAACGTACATGGTACATATATGTAGACGCAGTAATTGTTTCGTTTATGTAGATACATAATGATTGAATTATTGATGTGCATTCACGTCACTGCTTAGCATCGGCTTAGAGACGATAGCATCGCTCAGCGTTGCTAACATTCGTTACAATATATAACGTAAACGTAACTATTTGATGAAATTTGATGAATTTTGAAGCTTGTAACCGTAAAAGAGGGGCAAAAATGACAGTTTATATGGGGTATATACTGTATATACCACCGATCTCAATGATTTTTACAGACAACAATATATGCTAAATACGTAACAATTTGGTGAAATTTAAAGCTTTTAGCTGTTAAAATGGGGCAGAAATTGCGCAAAGTGTCTTATCAGAACAATCTGTTGTATGAGATATATACTATGTATACCACCGATCTCAATGATTTTTTCAGACATCAATATATGCTATACACGTACGCATTTGGTGAAATTTGAAGCTTATAGCTGTTAAAATGGGGTAGAAATTGCGAAAAGTTTCTTATCTGAACAATCGGTTGTATGAGATATATACTATATATACAACCGATCTCTATGATTTTTTCAGACAACAATATATGCTATATACGTAAGCATTTGGTGAAATTTGAAGCTTGTAGCTGTTAAAATGGGGCAGAAATTGCGCAAAGTTTCTTATCTGAACAATCATTTGTATGAGATAGGTAGGTCCTTTGTGTTAAAAAATATATATGTCCTTTGTGTTAGGATGCAAAGCTTCACGTTTTTTGTGGTCTGCATGTAAAAACTATGACTACGAAACACATATTTCAAAAATATATGACGTAAGCGTAACTATTTGATGAAATTTGATGAATTTTGAAGCTTCTAGCCGTAAAAAAGGGGCAAAAATTACAGTTTATATGGGGTATATAATATATATACCACCGATCTCTATGATTTTCTCAGACGACAATATATACTATACACGTAAGCATTTGGTAAAATTTGAACATATCTAAACGATTTTTAAGATAAATATAAAATAAAAAATAGGTAGGTCCTTTGTGTTAGGATGCAAAGCTTCACGTTTTTTGTGGTCTGCATGTAAAAACTATGACTACGAAACACATATTTCAAAAATATATGACGTAAGCGTAACTATTTGATGAAATTTGATGAATTTTGAAGCTTCTAGCCGTAAAAAAGGGGCAAAAATGACAGTTTATATGGGGTATATAACATATATACCACCGATCTCTATGATTTTCTCAGACGACAATATATGCTATATACGTAAGCATTTGGTAAAATTTGAAGCTTCTAGCTGTTAAAATGGGGCAGAAATTGCGCAAAGTTTCTTATCTGAACAATCGGTTGTATGAGATATATACTATGTATACCACCGATCTCAATGATTTTTTCTTCAGACATCAATATATGCTATACACGTAAGCATTTGGTGAAATTTGAGGCTTCTAACTGTTAAAATGGGGCTGAAATAGCAAAAAAAAATATATATATACTATATATACCATCATATATATATTATATATATGTTGTTGTTGTTGTTGTTGTTGTAGCGATAGGGTTGCTCCCCGAAGGTTTTGGGGAGTGTTATCGATGTGATGGTCCTTTGCCTGATACAGATCCGGTACGCTCCGGTACCACAGCCCCATTAAGGTGCTGGCTCGACCATCTCGGGAACGATTTATGTGGCCACATTAAACCTTCAGGCCATCCCCTCCCTCTCAACCCCAAGATCCATGAGGAATTTAGGGTCGCCAGAGCCTCGTCTGTTAGTGAAACAGGATTCGCCGCGGATAGGTGAGGTTGACAATTGGGTTTGGAGAAGCTATATATTGCGCTGGCAACCTGCAGGGTTGCGCTACACAGCCCCTTGAATCTGGTACTTTAGTCGCCTCTTACGACAGGCATACCTACCGCGGGTATATTCTGAACCCTTAACCCGCGGGGGGGTTATATATATCACCGATCTCTACGATTTTTTTACACAACAGTATATACTATATACGTAAGCAATCGGTGAAATTTGAAGCTTATAGCTGTTAAAATGGGGTAGAAATTGCGAAAAGTTTTTTGCCTGAACAATCGGTTGTATGAGATATATACCATATATACAACCAATCTCTATGATTTTTTCAGACAACAATATATGCAATATACGAATGTATATGGTGAATTTTGAAGCTTCAAGCTAATAAATTGAGGAAGATATGACAAAAATCCTCTTTTTATGAAAAATCGGTTGTAAGGAGGATATATGCTATAGTGATCCGATCCGGCTCACCAAATTTTACCAAGATATCTCAAAAATTGAGGGACTAGTTTGCATATAAACAGACAGACGGACAGACGGACATGGCTAAATCAACTCAGCTCTTCATCCTGATTATTTCTGTATACTTAATGGTGGGTCTATCTATTTTTTTTTAAGGACTTACAATTTTGGGGTTCGTGACGAAATTAATATACCATTTCATTTTCATGAAAGGTATAATAAATCAGTTTATATTATACAATACGAATATTGAAATTATTTGTTTTCTTTTCCTTTTAATTATATTGGGCCTCCGCGCACCGAGCGTACTGCGAGGCCAACATTTGGTCCTTCAGTCGTAACATTTGGTCCATCTCACCAAGTTACAAGCGACCTAACAATATACAGTCCACTCACTATAATTTTGACATATTATACAATTGCGTAAATTCAGCAGCGCATTTTGGCCGCCAGGGGCTTTTGTTCGCGAATTTGTGCATAAGACTATTGAGATTACTCAAAATGTAGCAAAAATTCCTCTTCAAAGTTCCGATCCAAAAAACTTAATTTAACATCTTTCTTAAGCATTTACTATGAAAATGTGCGAGGCTTAAGTACTAAATTAACTGACTTATATTTGAAAACCATTCACTGTAACTATAATATTATTGTTTTAACCGAAACATGGCTGAAACCCAATGTTTTAAATTCCAAAATTTTTTGCAGTGAGTACCAGACCTATAGAAATGACCGCTTAAATAGGACCGGAGATGGTGTCTTGCTAGCTGTACATTCTTCAATTCCATCTGAAGATGTTGATTTACCCGAAGTTGATTCCATCGAGTTTAAATGCATCCGAATCTTACTAGGCCGGGGTAATATTTACTTAGCCGTTTGCTATATTCCACCGCCTTCTGATCTATCAGTGTATATGCACCATATTTCACTGTTACAAACAGTCAATTCGATGATAAAGGCCACGGACTCAATGATTGTATTAGGCGACTTTAACCTGCCACATATATTTTGGAATACCATTGATCACAATATTGTCCCCGTATCATCCAAGATGCATAACAATGACTTTCTTTTTTTGCCAGAAGACGTTCACCATCCTTCTCTTGAGATAATTTACGAAGTCATAAGCAACGTAGTCGGCTGCACTAACAAAACAAGTGTCTCTACCAAGTGCTTTGATTTTTCAAAAACTAATTTTAACAATTTAAATAAAGAGCTTTCTGAGATTACGTGGCCTCGATATAAAGAGGATGTAGAGCAAAACGTTTTACATTTTAATAAAACCATTTATACTTTATTTGAAAAACATGTGCCCAAACGCACATGCTCGTACACAGAACCAGTGCAAGCCTGGTTCACTAAAGAGCTAAAAGCATTAAAAAATAAGAAATCATGTTTATTCAAATTATATAAGAGAACCGGTTTATATTCTGATTATGCACAGTACGCTATTTTCCGTCATAAGTATTTTGAACTTAATAAAAAGTGTTATAAAGCTTACATATGTAAAATTAAAAGAAACATTATTTGCAACCCCAAGTCTTTTTATGATTTCGTAAGTTCTAAACGCAGAACTAGCGGGTTTCCTTCTGCCATGAAGTTTAGAAATAGCAATTCCAGCGACAATCAGGAGATTGCAATTTTTTCGCTCAATTCTTTCACTCTAATTACTCTGCTGTGGTTGATTCAAAAATTATCCATATGGGCTCCATTCTAGTAACTCAATATATGCTCCACATTTGTTGCCTGAAGATGTTCTATTACATTTAAAGACCCTAAAAGAATCTTTCAAATACGGTCTCGATTTGATCCCAATACGTTTTCTTAAAAAATGTGCGGAATACATTTACCAGCCCCTTACTGAACTGTTTAACCTCTCTTTAAAAAATGGCATTTTCCCGACGGCTTGGAAGGAATCTTTTCTTATCCCACTCCATAAAAAAGGAAGCAAGTCGGCTATTGAAAACTGTCGTGGAATAGCAAAGCTCTCCGCTAACCTTAAGCTTTTCGAAGCAATCGTTACCAATCACCTTACATTTTCGATTTCTACATTGATAGATAGTTCTCAGCGTAGCTGTTGTAGAGCCAAATCAACCACAACCAATTTGCTTGGATTTACAACTCACGTCTTTAATGGGTTTAGAAACAATCATCATACCGACGTTATATACACTGATTTCAGCAAAGCATTGGACAAAGTACGCCACTCATTACTTGTTTATAAACTCGGATTGCTTGGCTTTCAACCTGGCCTAACTCGCTGGATCTCCTCCTATCTTTGCTGTAGAACTCAAAGAGTCATTTTTGAAAACATTTGTTCGAATGTCATCGATGTTCCTTCCGGCGTACCTCAGGGCAGCCATCTCGGTCCTACTCTCTTTTTGCTCTTTATAAACGATATTTCCACAGCTATAAAATATTCTAAAATTTTAATGTATGCCGACTACGTAAAACTTTTTAAGGCATACGCGTTGGCTGAAGAATGTTCTGTACTCCAGGCGGATTTAAATTGTTTAGTTACTTGGTGTAATGCGAATTTTATGCCGCTCAACATAAAAAAATGTATATTCATGTGTTTTTCACGTGGGAACGTACAGCCAGCTTCTTACGCAATAAATGGCCAAACTCTGGAAAGCGTTGATGTTTTTGTCGACTTGGGAGTTACAATCAATTGCAGACTTAGTTTCAACCCTCATATTAATGCCACAGTCAATAAAGCAAGAGGAGTTTTAGCATTTGTGAAAAGATGGGCAAAAGAGTTTAGTGATCCTTACGTTACAAAAATCCTTTTTACATCATTGGTGAGGCCGATATTAGAATATGGATCGATAATTTGGAATCCGCGTTATCAATTTCATGTGGATAGACTAGAATCAATTCAAAAACAGTTTTTACTTTTCGCATTGAGAAATCTTCAATGGGACTTCCCGTATAATCTTCCTCCTTACACTAATCGGTTAAAACTAATAAATCTTCCTACCCTTACAAGTCGTAGAGAAATGCTAGGTGTACTATTTATGGCTAGATTTTAAATGGATCGATTTCAAGCCCATTTCTTTTGAACGAAGTAAACTTGAATATTCCATGCCGAGTCTCAAGGAATTATAAACCTATAATTCTTAAACAATGCAGAAGCAATTTCCAACTAAACGAACCTTTTCTATGTTTGTGTGAAGATTATAACTCTCACTCGAGAATAATTGATGTTTCGGACTCGCTATTTGCCATAAAAAAACGGTTCTAAAAAAAAAAAGGCCTTCGAGATTGAGCAGCATTTGGAATAAAACCAAACTAATCTTTGCAAACCAACTACCAAGCACAGATAGCCGCAACAACAAACAAGGTACGTCGTTATAATTTACCGCGCACAATTTTTTTTAAGTGAACATTTTTTTAAAGTGAATTAAGTGTTAAAAAACCTTTTGTCTATCAGCATTATCCCCCCACCCGTGGTAAGGTGTGCAGAATATTTAGTAGAAATATTTTTAATTTTAACTTAAACTGCACTATTTTCGGTTTCATATAACCATACATTCTTTTTAGTTTCGTTGTTTTCAACAACAACCACAGCACTTCACTTTGGTTCAATACCCAACAAAGAATTCACCAGTAATAATTGTTTTTGTTTTTATCGGCCTATTGATAAATGATTCAAAGTTCGATTCGAGCTCAAGGCCTGAACAATATTTTTTTTTCAAATGATAATTATTGTTATTTTTTTAATTTTTCTAAATTTGAAAAATTTTATTTTGTTTTTGGAATAGTAAGTAGAAAATTTTTTCAGACAACCTGCCATAGCTGCTCAGATAATTCCATTTCGAAGGGTGCTAAGCCTTCATCATCAGTACGCTTTAGGCATGCTGCGCTAACCTTTTAGCTATACATCGGTGGTTTGTTTGACTGGCAAATTTGCTACTTCTATTCTTTGTGGCTATGAAGAATGGCCCGCTTTTCGTGACATGTTCACAGCGGTGTACATTAACCACCCAAGGCTCTCCCGTGCTCAGAAATTGTAACATCTCCGGTACAAAACGCAAGGCAAAGCCGGCTCCATCGTCAAACAATATGTGTTGAGCGATGATAACTTTGACCTTGCCTGGGAAGCTTTACGGTCACGATACGAAAACAAGCGTATCTTGGTTGACAACCAGATAAAATCCTTACTGACTATTGCCACTATTCCATCCGAAAACAGTGAGCAACTTCAGAAATTGCAAAATATAATCAACAACTGCCTATTCGTCCTTCACTCCCAAGGAGTTACGACAGACAGTTGGGATCCGATTCTGGTGTACATTTGTTCATCAAAGCTCCCAGAAACAACCCTGTCACTTTGGGAACAATCTCTCTCTTCTCGAAGAGATCTACCCTCATGTTCACAAATGAACGACTTTCTCACCTCGAGATATGAAGTCGTTGAAAGGGTCAATAGGCTTCAACCAAGCAAACAAAAACAAGTCGCTCATCAAAATTCTGCGCAAAACAGGTCCTTCAACAGGACGCAAACCTTTGTGGCAGAATCTAAAAAGGAAACTTGCCAATGTTGTAACTCCCCGCACCTTATAAGATTCTGTCTACGATTCAAACGAATGTCTGTGCAAAACCGGACACAATTCGTAAAACAAGCTAAGCTGTGTACAAACTGCCTTAGCAGCACTCATATCATCAATGAGTGCACGAGCAAGTGGTCATGTTCGACATGTCATCAACGGCATCACACGCTGTTGCATGCGAGCCCACAAGCTCAACGTTCCACCCCGCGAACGAATGCACGAAACGTGCAGCACACAACTGCTCAGTCAACATCTCCCGTTCGACAAACGCAGAATAGCTCTGATTCTAGCGAGCTACCGTGTTTGTCAAAACACGCACCGGTTCAATCATTGCATGCAGCCAATGATAACCAAATTCTCCTTCCTACTGCTACGGTCGCAGTCGAACACGAAGGCGAATTATTTCAACTGAGAGCCCTTATTGATCAGGGCTCGGAAAGAACTTTCATTTCCTCGAAAGTTCAAAAACGGTTGAAACTTCCATTCGAACATTCCAAGTACGCCACTCATTACTTGTTTATAAACTCGGATTGCTTGGCTTTCAACCTGGCCTAACTCGCTGGATCTCCTCCTATCTTTGCTGTAGAACTCAAAGAGTCATTTTTGAAAACATTTGTTCGAATGTCATCGATGTTCCTTCCGGCGTACCTCAGGGCAGCCATCTCGGTCCTACTCTCTTTTTGCTCTTTATAAACGATATTTCCACAGCTATAAAATATTCTAAAATTTTAATGTATGTCGACTACGTAAAACTTTTTAAGGCATACGCGTTGGCTGAAGAATGTTCTGTACTCCAGGCGGATTTAAATTGTTTAGTTACTTGGTGTAATGCGAATTTTATGCCGCTCAACATAAAAAAATGTATATTCATGTGTTTTTCACGTGGGAACGTACAGCCAGCTTCTTACGCAATAAATGGCCAAACTCTGGAAAGCGTTGATGTTTTTGTCGACTTGGGAGTTACAATCAATTGCAGACTTAGTTTCAACCCTCATATTAATGCCACAGTCAATAAAGCAAGAGGAGTTTTAGCATTTGTGAAAAGATGGGCAAAAGAGTTTAGTGATCCTTACGTTACAAAAATCCTTTTTACATCATTGGTGAGGCCGATATTAGAATATGGATCGATAATTTGGAATCCGCGTTATCAATTTCATGTGGATAGACTAGAATCAATTCAAAAACAGTTTTTACTTTTCGCATTGAGAAATCTTCAATGGGACTTCCCGTATAATCTTCCTCCTTACACTAATCGGTTAAAACTAATAAATCTTCCTACCCTTACAAGTCGTAGAGAAATGCTAGGTGTACTATTTATGGCTAGATTTTAAATGGATCGATTTCAAGCCCATTTCTTTTGAACGAAGTAAACTTGAATATTCCATGCCGAGTCTCAAGGAATTATAAACCTATAATTCTTAAACAATGCAGAAGCAATTTCCAACTAAACGAACCTTTTCTATGTTTGTGTGAAGATTATAACTCTCACTCGAGAATAATTGATGTTTCGGACTCGCTATTTGCCATAAAAAAACGGTTCTAAAAAAAAAAAGGCCTTCGAGATTGAGCAGCATTTGGAATAAAACCAAACTAATCTTTGCAAACCAACTACCAAGCACAGATAGCCGCAACAACAAACAAGGTACGTCGTTATAATTTACCGCGCACAATTTTTTTTAAGTGAACATTTTTTTAAAGTGAATTAAGTGTTAAAAAACCTTTTGTCTATCAGCATTATCCCCCCACCCGTGGTAAGGTGTGCAGAATATTTAGTAGAAATATTTTTAATTTTAACTTAAACTGCACTATTTTCGGTTTCATATAACCATACATTCTTTTTAGTTTCGTTGTTTTCAACAACAACCACAGCACTTCACTTTGGTTCAATACCCAACAAAGAATTCACCAGTAATAATTGTTTTTGTTTTTATCGGCCTATTGATAAATGATTCAAAGTTCGATTCGAGCTCAAGGCCTGAACAATATTTTTTTTTCAAATGATAATTATTGTTATTTTTTTAATTTTTCTAAATTTGAAAAATTTTATTTTGTTTTTGGAATAGTAAGTAGAAAATTTTTTCAGACAACCTGCCATAGCTGCTCAGATAATTCCATTTCGAAGGGTGCTAAGCCTTCATCATCAGTACGCTTTAGGCATGCTGCGCTAACCTTTTAGCTATACATCGGTGGTTTGTTTGACTGGCAAATTTGCTACTTCTATTCTTTGTGGCTATGAAGAATGGCCCGCTTTTCGTGACATGTTCACAGCGGTGTACATTAACCACCCAAGGCTCTCCCGTGCTCAGAAATTGTAACATCTCCGGTACAAAACGCAAGGCAAAGCCGGCTCCATCGTCAAACAATATGTGTTGAGCGATGATAACTTTGACCTTGCCTGGGAAGCTTTACGGTCACGATACGAAAACAAGCGTATCTTGGTTGACAACCAGATAAAATCCTTACTGACTATTGCCACTATTCCATCCGAAAACAGTGAGCAACTTCAGAAATTGCAAAATATAATCAACAACTGCCTATTCGTCCTTCACTCCCAAGGAGTTACGACAGACAGTTGGGATCCGATTCTGGTGTACATTTGTTCATCAAAGCTCCCAGAAACAACCCTGTCACTTTGGGAACAATCTCTCTCTTCTCGAAGAGATCTACCCTCATGTTCACAAATGAACGACTTTCTCACCTCGAGATATGAAGTCGTTGAAAGGGTCAATAGGCTTCAACCAAGCAAACAAAAACAAGTCGCTCATCAAAATTCTGCGCAAAACAGGTCCTTCAACAGGACGCAAACCTTTGTGGCAGAATCTAAAAAGGAAACTTGCCAATGTTGTAACTCCCCGCACCTTATAAGATTCTGTCTACGATTCAAACGAATGTCTGTGCAAAACCGGACACAATTCGTAAAACAAGCTAAGCTGTGTACAAACTGCCTTAGCAGCCCTCATATCATCAATGAGTGCACGAGCAAGTGGTCATGTTCGACATGTCATCAACGGCATCACACGCTGTTGCATGCGAGCCCACAAGCTCAACGTTCCACCCCGCGAACGAATGCACGAAACGTGCAGCACACAACTGCTCAGTCAACATCTCCCGTTCGACAAACGCAGAATAGCTCTGATTCTAGCGAGCTACCGTGTTTGTCAAAACACGCACCGGTTCAATCATTGCATGCAGCCAATGATAACCAAATTCTCCTTCCTACTGCTATGGTCGCAGTCGAACACGAAGGCGAATTATTTCAACTGAGAGCCCTTATTGATCAGGGCTCGGAAAGAACTTTCATTTCCTCGAAAGTTCAAAAACGGTTGAAACTTCCATTCGAACATTCCAAGTACGCCACTCATTACTTGTTTATAAACTCGGATTGCTTGGCTTTCAACCTGGCCTAACTCGCTGGATCTCCTCCTATCTTTGCTGTAGAACTCAAAGAGTCATTTTTGAAAACATTTGTTCGAATGTCATCGATGTTCCTTCCGGCGTACCTCAGGGCAGCCATCTCGGTCCTACTCTCTTTTTGCTCTTTATAAACGATATTTCCACAGCTATAAAATATTCTAAAATTTTAATGTATGCCGACTACGTAAAACTTTTTAAGGCATACGCGTTGGCTGAAGAATGTTCTGTACTCCAGGCGGATTTAAATTGTTTAGTTACTTGGTGTAATGCGAATTTTATGCCGCTCAACATAAAAAAATGTATATTCATGTGTTTTTCACGTGGGAACGTACAGCCAGCTTCTTACGCAATAAATGGCCAAACTCTGGAAAGCGTTGATGTTTTTGTCGACTTGGGAGTTACAATCAATTGCAGACTTAGTTTCAACCCTCATATTAATGCCACAGTCAATAAAGCAAGAGGAGTTTTAGCATTTGTGAAAAGATGGGCAAAAGAGTTTAGTGATCCTTACGTTACAAAAATCCTTTTTACATCATTGGTGAGGCCGATATTAGAATATGGATCGATAATTTGGAATCCGCGTTATCAATTTCATGTGGATAGACTAGAATCAATTCAAAAACAGTTTTTACTTTTCGCATTGAGAAATCTTCAATGGGACTTCCCGTATAATCTTCCTCCTTACACTAATCGGTTAAAACTAATAAATCTTCCTACCCTTACAAGTCGTAGAGAAATGCTAGGTGTACTATTTATGGCTAGATTTTAAATGGATCGATTTCAAGCCCATTTCTTTTGAACGAAGTAAACTTGAATATTCCATGCCGAGTCTCAAGGAATTATAAACCTATAATTCTTAAACAATGCAGAAGCAATTTCCAACTAAACGAACCTTTTCTATGTTTGTGTGAAGATTATAACTCTCACTCGAGAATAATTGATGTTTCGGACTCGCTATTTGCCATAAAAAAACGGTTCTAAAAAAAAAAGGCCTTCGAGATTGAGCAGCATTTGGAATAAAACCAAACTAATCTTTGCAAACCAACTACCAAGCACAGATAGCCGCAACAACAAACAAGGTACGTCGTTATAATTTACCGCGCACAATTTTTTTTAAGTGAACATTTTTTTAAAGTGAATTAAGTGTTAAAAAACCTTTTGTCTATCAGCATTATCCCCCCACCCGTGGTAAGGTGTGCAGAATATTTAGTAGAAATATTTTTAATTTTAACTTAAACTGCACTATTTTCGGTTTCATATAACCATACATTCTTTTTAGTTTCGTTGTTTTCAACAACAACCACAGCACTTCACTTTGGTTCAATACCCAACAAAGAATTCACCAGTAATAATTGTTTTTGTTTTTATCGGCCTATTGATAAATGATTCAAAGTTCGATTCGAGCTCAAGGCCTGAACAATATTTTTTTTTCAAATGATAATTATTGTTATTTTTTTAATTTTTCTAAATTTGAAAAATTTTATTTTGTTTTTGGAATAGTAAGTAGAAAATTTTTTCAGACAACCTGCCATAGCTGCTCAGATAATTCCATTTCGAAGGGTGCTAAGCCTTCATCATCAGTACGCTTTAGGCATGCTGCGCTAACCTTTTAGCTATACATCGGTGGTTTGTTTGACTGGCAAATTTGCTACTTCTATTCTTTTTACCAACTATATTTATTCAGTGTTGCGCCATCTGGTGCAAATCACTGATAATGCTGGATTTTTGTTTATTGTCAATTACTTTGTTTGACATTCCCAAGTGCTCATGGTTTATTAACAATTGTTTTTGTTTTTATCGGCCTATTGATAAATGATTCAATGTTCGATTCGAGCTCAAGGCCTCAACAATAATTTTTTTTTTTCTAATGATAATTATTGTTATTTTTTTAATTTTTCTAAATTTGAAAAATTGTATTTTGTTTTTGGAATAGTAAGTAGAACAATTTTTCAGACTACCTGCCATAGCTACGCAGATAGATCCATTTCGAAGGGTGCTAAGCCTTCATCATCAGTACGCTTTAGGCATGCTGCGCTAACCATTTAGCTATACAGCGGTGGTTTGTTTGACTGGCAAATTTGCTGCTTCTATTCCTCTTTACCAACTATATTTATTCAGTGTTGCGCCATCTGGTGCAAATCACTGATAATGCTGGATTTTTTTTTATTGTCAATTACTTTGTTTGACATTCCGAAGTGCTCATGATTTATTAACAATTGTTTTTGTTTTTATCGGCCTATTGATAAATGATTCAAGGTTCGATTCGAGCTCAAGGCCTGAACAATAATTTTTTTTCTAATGATAATTATTGTTTTTTTTTAAATTTTTCTAAATTTTAAAAATTATATTTTGTTTTTGGAATAGTAAGTAGAAAAATTTTTCAGACAACCTGCCATAGCTGCGCAGATAGATCCATTTCGAAGGGTGCTAAGCCTTCATCATCAGTACGCTTTAGACATGCTGCGCTAACCATTTAGCTATACAACGGTGGTTTGTTTGACTGGCAAATTTGCTACTTCTATTCCTTTTTACCAACTATATTTATTCAGTGTTGCGCCATCTGGTGCAAATCACTGAAAATGCTGGATTTTTGTTTATTGCCAATTACTTTGTTTGACATTCCCAAGTGCTCATGGTTTATTAACAATTGTTTTTGTTTTTATCGGCCTATTGATAAATGATTCAAGGTTCGATTCGAGCTCAAGGCCTGAACAATAATTTTTTTTTCTAATGATAATTATTGTTATTTTTTTTAATTTTTCTAAATTTGAAAAATTGTATTTTGTTTTTGGAATAGTAAGTAGAAAAATTTTTCAGACAACCTGCCATAGCTGCGCAGATAGATCCATTTCGAAGGGTGCTAAGCCTTCATCATCAGTACGCTTTAGGCATGCTGCGCTAACCATTTAGCTATACAGCGGTGGTTTGTTTGACTGGCAAATTTGCTACTTCTATTCCTGTTTACCAACTATATTTATTCAGTGTTGCGCCATCTGGTGCAAATCACTGATAATGCTGGATTTTTGTTTATTGTCAATTACCTTGTTTGACATTCCCAAGTGCTCATGGTTTATTAACAATTGTTTTTGTTTTTATCGGCCTATTGATAAATGATTCAAGGTTCGATTCGAGCTCAAGGCCTGAGCAATAATTTTTTTTTCTAATGATAATTATTGTTATTTTTTTTTTTTATTTTTCTAAATTTGAAAAATTGTATTTTGTTTTTGGAATAGTAAGTAGAAAAATTTTTCAGACAACCTGCCATAGCTGTGCAGATAGATCCATTTCGAAGGGTGCTAAGCCTTCATCATCAGTACGCTTTAGGCATGCTGCGCTAACCATTTAGCTATAAAGCGGTGGTTTGTTTGACTGGCAAATTTGCTACTTCTATTCCTTTTTACCAACTATATTTATTCAGGGTTGCGCCATCTGGTGCAAATCACTGATAATGCTGGATTTTTGTTTATTGTCAATTACTTTGTTTGACATTCCCAAGTGCTCATGGTTTATTAACAATTGTTTTTGTTTTTATCGGCCTATTGATAAATGATTCAAGGTTCGATTCGAGCTCAAGGCCTGAGCAATAATTTTTTTTTCTAATGATAATTATTGTTATTTTTTTTTTAATTTTTCTAAATTTGAAAAATTGTATTTTGTTTTTGGAATAGTAAGTAGAAAAATTGTTCAGACAACCTGCCATAGCTGCGCAGATAGATCCATTTCGAAGGGTGCTAAGCCTTCATCATCAGTACGCTTTAGGCATGCTGCGCTAACCATTTAGCTATACAGCGGTGGTTTGTATGACTGGCAAATTTGCTACTTCTATTCCTTTTTACCAACTATATTTATTCAGTGTTGCGCCATCTGGTGCAAATCACTGATAATGCTGGATTTTTGTTTATTGTCAATTACTTTGTTTGACATTCCCAAGTTCTCATGATTTATTAACAATTGTTTTTGTTTTTATCGGCCTATTGATAAATGGTGGCGGCCACCGTGGTGTGATGGTAGCGTGCTCCGCCTATCACACCGTATGCCCTGGGTTCAACTCCCGGGCAAAGCAACATCAAAATTTTAGAAATAAGATTTTTCAATTAGAAGAAAATTTTTCTAAGCGGGGTCGCCCCTCGGCAGTGTCTGGCAAGCGCTCCGATTGTATTTCTGCCATGAAAAGCTCTCAGTGAAAACTCATCTGCCTTGCAGATGCCGTTCGGAGTCGGCATAAAACATGTAGGTCCCGTCCGGCCAATTTGTAGGGAAAAATCAAGAGGAGCACGACGCAAATTGGAAGAGAAGCTCGGCCTTAGATCTCTTCGGAGGTTATCGCGCCTTACATTTATTTTTATTTATTGATAAATGGTTCAAGGTTCGATTCGAGCTCAAGGCCTGAACAATAATTTTTTTTTTCTAATGATAATTATTGTTATTTTTTTTAATTTTTCTAAATTTGAAAAATTGTATTTTGTTTTTGGAATAGTAAGTAGAAAAAGTTTTCAGACAACCTGCCGTAGCTGCGCAGATAGATCCATTTCGAAGGGTGCTAAGCCTTCATCAGCAGTACGCTTTAGGCATGCTGCGCTAACCATTTAGCTATACAGCGGTGGTTTGTTTGACTGGCAAATTTGCTACTTCTATTCCTTTTTACCAACTATATTTATTCAGTGTTGCGCCATCTGGTGCAAATCACCGATAATGCTGGATTTTTGTTTATTGTCAATTACTTTGTTTGTCATTCCCAAGTGCTCATGGTTTATTAACAATTGTTTTTGTTTTTATCGGCCTATTGATAAAGGATTCAAGGTTCGATTCGAGCTTAAGGCCTGAACAATAATCTTTTTTTTTCTAATGATAATTATTGTTATTTTTTTTATTTTTTCTAAATTTGAAAAATTGTATTTTGTTTATGGAATAGTAAGTAGAAAACTTTTCAGACAACCTGCCATAGCTGCGCAGATAGTTCCATTTCGAAGGGTGCTAAGCCTTCATCATCAGTACGCTTTAGGCATGCTGCGCTAACCATTTAGCTATACAGCGGTGGTTTGTTTGACTGGCAAATTTGCTACTTCTATTCCTTTTTACCAACTATATTTATTCAGTGTTGCGCCATCTGGTGCAAATCACTGATAATGCTGGATTTTTGTTTATCGTCAATTACTTTGTTTGACATTCCCAAGTGCTCATGGTTTATTAACAATTGTTTTTGTTTTTATCGGCCTATTGATAAAGGATTCAAGGTTCGATTCGAGCTTAAGGCCTGAACAATAATCTTTTTTTTTCTAATGATAATTATTGTTATTTTTTTTATTTTTTCTAAATTTGAAAAATTGTATTTTGTTTTTGGAATAGTAAGTAGAAAAAGTTTTCAGACAACCTGCCGTAGCTGCGCAGATAGATCCATTTCGAAGGGTGCTAAGCCTTCATCAGCAGTACGCTTTAGGCATGCTGCGCTAACCATTTAGCTATACAGCGGTGGTTTGTTTGACTGGCAAATTTGCTACTTCTATTCCTTTTTACCAACTATATTTATTCAGTGTTGCGCCATCTGGTGCAAATCACCGATAATGCTGGATTTTTGTTTATTGTCAATTACTTTGTTTGTCATTCCCAAGTGCTCATGGTTTATTAACAATTGTTTTTGTTTTTATCGGCCTATTGATAAAGGATTCAAGGTTCGATTCGAGCTTAAGGCCTGAACAATAATCTTTTTTTTTCTAATGATAATTATTGTTATTTTTTTTATTTTTTCTAAATTTGAAAAATTGTATTTTGTTTATGGAATAGTAAGTAGAAAACTTTTCAGACAACCTGCCATAGCTGCGCAGATAGTTCCATTTCGAAGGGTGCTAAGCCTTCATCATCAGTACGCTTTAGGCATGCTGCGCTAACCATTTAGCTATACAGCGGTGGTTTGTTTGACTGGCAAATTTGCTACTTCTATTCCTTTTTACCAACTATATTTATTCAGTGTTGCGCCATCTGGTGCAAATCACCGATAATGCTGGATTTTTGTTTATTGTCAATTACTTTGTTTGTCATTCCCAAGTGCTCATGGTTTATTAACAATTGTTTTTGTTTTTATCGGCCTATTGATAAAGGATTCAAGGTTCGATTCGAGCTTAAGGCCTGAACAATAATCTTTTTTTTTCTAATGATAATTATTGTTATTTTTTTTATTTTTTCTAAATTTGAAAAATTGTATTTTGTTTTTGGAATAGTAAGTAGAAAAATTTTTCAGACAACCTGCCATAGCTGCGCAGATAGATCCATTTCGAAGGGTGCTAAGCCTTCATCATCAGTACGCTTTAGGCATGCTGCGCTAACCATTTAGCTATACAGCGGTGGTTTGTTTGACTGGCAAATTTGCTACTTCTATTCCTTTTTACCAACTATATTTATTCAGTGTTGCGCCATCTGGTGCAAATCACTGATAATGCTGGATTTTTGTTTATCGTCAATTACTTTGTTTGACATTCCCAAGTGCTCATGGTTTATTAACAATTGTTTTTGTTTTTATCGGCCTATTGATAAATGGTTCAAGGTTCGATTCGAGCTCAAGGCCTGAACAATAATTTTTTTTCTAATGATAATTATTGTTTTTTTTTTTTAATTTTTCTAAATTTGAAAAATTGTATTTTGTTTTTGGAATAGTAAGTAGAAACATTTTTCAGACAACCTGCCATAGCTGCGCAGATAGATCTATTTCGAAGGGTGATAAGCCTTCATCATCAGTACGCGGTAGGCATGCTGCGCTAACCATTTAGCTATACAGCGGTGGTTTGTTTGACTGTCAAATTTGCTACTTCTGTTCCTTTTTACTAACTATATTTATTCAGTGTTGCGCCATCTGGTGCAAATCACTGATAATGCTGGATTTTTGTTTATTGTCAATTACTTTGTTTGACATTCCCAAGTGCTCATGGTTTATTAACAATTGTTTTTGTTTTTATCGGCCTATTGATAAATGATTCAAGGTTCGATTCGAGCTCAAGGCCTGAACAATAATTTTTTTTTCTAATGATAATTATTGTTATTTTTTTTTTATTTTTCTAAATTTGAAAAATTGTATTTTGCATTTGGAATAGTAAGTAGAAAAAGTTTTCAGACAACCTGCCATAGCTGCGCAGATAGATCCATTTCGAAGGGTGCTAAGCCTTCATCATCAGTACGCTTTAGGCATGTTGCGCTAACCATTTAGCTATACAGCGGTGGTTTGTTTGACTGGCAAATTTGCTACTTCTATTCCTTTTTACCAACTATATTTATTCAGTGTTGCGCCATCTGGTGCAAATCACTGATAATGCTGGATTTTTGTTTATTGTCAATTACTTTGTTTGACATTCCCAAGTTCTCATGGTTTATTAACAACTGTTTTTGTTTTTATCGGCCTATTGATAAATGATTCAAGGTTCGATTCGAGCTCAAGGCCTGAACAATAAGTTTTTCTTTCTAATGATAATTATTGTTATTTTTTTTTAATTTTTCTAAATTTGAAAAATTGTATTTTGTTTTTGGAATAGTAAGTAGAAAAATTGTTCAGACAACCTGCCATAGCTACGCAGATAGATCCATTTCGAAAGGTGCTAAGCCTTCATCATCAGTACGCTTTAGGCATGCTGCGCTAACCATTTAGCTATACAGCGGTGGTTTGTTTGACTGGCAAATTTGCTACTTCTATTCCTTTTTACCAACTATATTTTTACAGTGTTGCGCCATCTGGTGCAAATCACTGATAATGCTGGATTTTTGTTTATTGTCAATTACTTTGTTTGACATTCCGAAGTGCTCATGATTTATTAACAATTGTTTTTGTTTTTATCGGCCTATTGATAAATGATTCAAGGTTCGATTCGAGCTCAAGGCCTGAACAATAATTTTTTTTTTCTAATGATAATTATTGTTATTTTTTTAAATTTTTCTAAATTTGAAAAATTGTATTTTGTTTTTGGAATAGTAAGTAGAAAAAGTTTTCAGACAACATGCCATAGCTGCGCAGATAGATCCATTTTGAAGGGTGCTAAGCCTTCATCATCAGTACGCTTTAGGCATGCTGCGCTAACCATTTAGCTATACAGCGGTGGTTTGTTTGACTGGCAAATTTGCTACTTCTATTCCTTTTTACCAACTATATTTATTCAGTGTGGCGCCATCTGGTGCAAATCACTGATAATGCTGGATTTTTGTTTATTGTCAATTACTTTGTTTGACATTCCGAAGTGCTCATGATTTATTAACAATTGTTTTTGTTTTTATCGGCCTATTGATAAATGATTCAAGGTTCGATTCGAGCTCAAGGCCTGAACAATAATTTTTTTTTTCTAATGATAATTATTGTTATTTTTTTTTAATTTTTCTAAATTTGAAAAATTGTATTTCGTTTTTGGAATAGTAAGTAGAAAAAGTTTTCAGACAACCTGCCATATCTGCGCAGATAGATCCATTTCGAAGGGTGCTAAGCCTTCATCATCGGTACGCTTTAGGCATGCTGCGCTAACCATTTAGCTATACAGCGGTGGTTTGTTTGACTGTCAAATTTGCTACTTCTATTCCTTTTTACTAACTATATTTATTCAGTGTTGCGCCATCTGGTGCAAATCACTGATAATGCTGGATTTTTGTTTATTGTCAATTACTTTGTTTGACATTCCCAAGTGCTCATGGTTTATTAACAATTGTTTTTGTTTTTATCGGCCTATTGATAAATGATTCAAGGTTCGATTCGAGCTCAAGGCCTGAACAATAATTTTTTTTTTCTGATGATAATTATTGTTATTTTTTTTAATTTTTCTAAATTTGAAAAATTGTATTTTGTTTTTGGAATAGTAAGTAGAAAAATTTTTCAGACAACCTGCCATAGCTGCGCAGATAGATCCATTTCGAAGGGTGCTAAGCCTTCATCATCAGTACGCTTTAGGCATGCTGCGCTAACCATTTAGCTATACAGCGGTGGTTTGTTTGACTGGCAAATTTGTTACTTCTATTCCTTTTTACCAACTATATTTATTCAGGGTTGCGCCATCTGGTGCAAATCACTGATAATGCTGGATTTTTGTTTATTGTCAATTACTTTGTTTGACATTCCCAAGTGCTCATGGTTTATTTATTTATTTATTTATTTATTATTTAAAGTCGACGACAAACTATGGTCGACTGCATAATATAAAAGATATATAAATATACAACTCAAAAGATAAAATTTAAGATATATCGAGCTTTCAACAATGTTATATTACAAACAAAGAAATATTAATGAACATTACTATTTAATTTCAGAATATAATAATAATAAGAAATATGAGCAGAAATAAGATCTTATGCCGAAATCTTATACTGGCGGAATGCATCAGATTCCGCTCAGCATGACTTCGGAATGCAGTGGATTCCAATCTCCCTGTTGGAATGCAACAAGATTCCAATCAGCATGTCATGGGAATCCGGCAGTGCTAAGAGTAGTGTAATGAGGATACGCCATCACAAGGCATAAAAAAGTAACATGACCTGTGTTGTTGGAATGCACCGGATTCCAATCAGCTCGATGCCTGACCCATAAGATTATACTGCCGGAATGCATACGATTCCGGTCAGTGACTCTTGAAAAAGCATGTTTTTTACGTTGTTGGAATGCACCAGATTCCTATCAACACAGTACTGTCTTGTTCCTTCTTAATGAGACATGTTGATAAATGTTCCTCCATCCTTAAGCGAGATAGTTCCTGTTTTTTATCGAAGGAATAAATGCCGGCAAATTAAATTAGCTTGTATCTCTTAAATTAGATAGGCAAGTATTGCATTACGTATAGTGGCAAAAGTACATTCAAGACTGATGCAGCTATACAAGTCATTGTAGTGCGCGCACCAGATAAGAAGAGGATTATTTTTAGCAAAGTTTCGTCGACAAAGGGGTAAATAGAAAGGAACGTAGTGTCTGGATACTCTAGGGGGAACCGCAAAAAACAAGCGGCTGAGGAGGTCCGCGGAATCAATTTCTCCAATAATGAGCTTATGGATAAAATCCACCATTCACAATTGTAAGGTCTGCACAATCTATAAAAAACGTATACAAACCCGACTTATGGGTAACCTTCCCAAGGAACGTATCATATTTTCCCGACCATTTACTAATTCAGGGGTAGATTTTGCAGGACCATTCGACATATAAAAGTTATAGAGGTAGAGGGTGTCAAATTTCGAAAGGTTATGTCTGTCTGTTTGTCTACTTTACTAAGAAAGCCATATATTTGGAAGCCAAACCGACCCTAGCACCCAATCCTTTCTCCCGGCATTTTCCAGATTTATCGCCAGGCGAAAAATATCTATTCCGACAATGGGACTAACTTTGTCGGAGCCTCACGATCACTTAGATTTTAGTTTAGGGCATTTATAGCTGATTCGCATAAAAAGCATTGTCTAAATATGCTCATCAACTTCTGCAATGGCATTTCATCCCTACCGCCTCTCCTCATATGGGAGGTCTGTGGGAAGCAGGAGTAAAAAGTTTCAAAAGCCACTTTCGAAAAGTGGTAGGTAGGGATAAATATACCTTTGAGGAATTCACAACCCTACTTTGTCGAATAGAGGCTTGCCTCAACTCGCGACCATTAAGTCCAGCGTCGAGCGAATTGACCGGCTTAGAACCCTTAACCCCCGGTCATTTCCTGGTAGGCAGACATCTTCTCGCTCCTCCAGATATAGATTCCAATGAGAATCCTGCCTCCATAGTCAATAGGTGGCATAATTTAAAAGCTTTGCATCAAACCTTCTGCAAAAGATGGAAAAGAGAATATCTCTTAGAAATGCAAAAGCGGGTTAAATGGAAACACCCGAAAGCAAACATCAAAATAAGAGATTTAGTCGTCGTGAAAGACGACAATGTAGCTCCAAATGAATGGAGAGTTGGAAGAGTGGTCAAACTTCAACCGGAACCAGACGACCTTGTACGAGTTGTCGACATCACGACTGAAAAAGGTCAAATTACAAGGCCCTTGGCCAAACTAGTTCTACTTCCACCAGCCAATGAAACAAGTGGAGAGGTATCCACCGATGACCAAACCGATCCTTAAATGAGGACATTCCACTTCTTTAAAATATGTAATGCCACTTCGAATTATCGGCATAAAATAAAAATTAATCGAAAATCAGAATTTAGAAAATGAAAATAAATTCAATTCGCCATTTTCATTTCAAAAATCGACCATCTTTATTTTCTTCATAAAAATGTACATAATACAAAACGGTTTAATAATGTTTCAATTGTAAGGTATAACTACAACAACTTGACAACATTTCACGACAAGTTGGTGTAATTTGACAACTATAATACATAATCATTTTTTTCTTATTAAATTCCATTATTTTTCATTAAAAACCAAATTCGCAAGTAGGTATAAATAAACCTCACATGCAATCGGGTATAAACCCACCACTCGTTCAGAGCATTAATAATGCGTAGCATTGAAATTGCAAACAAATTTGCGTATTTCTTTTAAACCGGAATGGAAAATAATATTTTTAAGAGTTTAATTGCTGTTTCTTATTTCTCATAATAACTTACTACATTTTTTGTAGGGTATTGTGAGACACAGCAAATCAACCAAAAACAATACGATTAAGGTGCATATTTTTCACTCAAAATAACACAATTGTGCACAAAGCATTTAATTCCGGATTTCCTAATCAATTAAAATATGCAAACCTGATGGACGCACTCCATTAAATAGTACTTAAGGTTTTTTCTTGCCTACTCTTTGTTGTTGCTGCCAGTGCAGCGACCGGTAACACTGCAACATAAATCCCTTCTTGGGTGTTACTTTCAGCATAGTGTATATACATATGTACACACAATGACATCATTTAACTGGCATAATCTGAAAATAAAAGTAAATACAAGTTAGTCAAATCGTAAATTTACGCCCCGAGTCTGAGCGTTACCGGTAAAATAGTACCCAGAACATTATGTAACCGAATATCGTTACCAGTTCTTTTATCCGCGATTCTGGGCCAAGTGGTAATGCTGCCATCGCCGAAAAACTCACCAGTGTCTGTGGAGAAATTTGAAAGGTAGTTTTCTTCGCTTTCACGGTTGCCACTTTGGTCCATTTGGGCCAAAAATGGTCCCTTCCGTCCCCATTTGGTCCGCTGGTCCCTTTTCTTCCTTTTTAGGCAGTAATTTTCTTTCTTCTTCACTCACGTAAAAATTCACAATATTGCCAAAAAATTCGCCACACTTTCGTTTGCCCCCATATTACTTTGAATTTACTTCAATGGAAATCTCACCATTAATAATTGCTCAGTCAATACAATGTACCAGAACAATAACAATCCACCAAGGATATAATTTATGCCAGACATTAAAAATAAAAGTGTTGGCAAACACATTATCGTTAATTGTTGATGAAATAACCGACTAATAAAAAAAAAAACTCTTATTTTATAATAATATTAGCTGTGTTTTTTCACATCTATATACGTTTACGCTTAAACTTTATATGGACTGCTAATATATGACACAAAAACCATGCGCAAATATAAAACGACAAAATTTGTGCAAATGAAATTTTTACATACACGGCTCAAAAACACTGCGCAATATTCATTTTTAAAGTACGCAACAAATTAAACATGTATTTTAATTGTATAAAAAAAGGCATTAATTGTATAAAAATTCACTATTTATTTTCCACAGTGCTGGTAATTCACGGTATAAGTCGAAAAACTCGCACAGAAGCATTTATTTTCCATTGTATTTATAAAATATATATTTTAATTGCAAGACCAGCTCAACTCATTGCAGCACTGCGCAATATTCATTTTTCAACTACCGCAACAAATGAAACATGTGTTCTAATTGTATAAAAATTATTATTTATTATTGAATTTGTGTGAATTCCTGCTACAAGCTAGAGATGGTCCTTGCGCCTTCGATATTAACATTTTTAAGCAATAATTACTGATGTTATATTATCAGGAAGCACAGGTAAACTGTGTAAGATTCACCACACACGAAGAAAAAAGCATGTGCAATATTTGCAGACATGCGTAAATACCAAATCGTTTTGATTTTAGCGCAGTTTTCTGGGCAAATAGCGCAACCAGTGCACACACCGGGCAAATCCTTGTGCAAATTGGTAATTGGCACAAGGATACTTGGGCCGTGTAATTGGCGTATAAGCGACAAACTTTAAATGCACCTCTGAAATTGCTACGCATAAAATTATTACCACTAAATTTCAATACGCATTATACTCAGATGTAACTGAAACGCAAACGAAACGTATACGCGTGTAAAAAAAACACGGCTATTAATAACGGCTAGATATTTCGATCGGTTATACAACTCTATGTAAAATATATGAAAATAAAAATTACTTCTCGCATAGCATAGCTTACGGCGAGCACTCTGCCGTGAGCCTAACATTTTCAAACCTTATACAAAGAAATTCTATGCATTACTTCTCATTTGGCACTTTGATATTTAAATCTTTCTCACCCAGCTCAATGAGTTTAAGGAATTCAGGACTATTGTGGTGTTAAGCCACGCAAGGTAATTGAAAACTAAGTATCTTGGCATAAGAAATATTTTAACGCGAAGACAGAAGGAAGCAAATGCAAAAGAGATTTGATTTCGGAAGAAATGTTTTGTATAAAATTCTCCCGTAGGTGCTAGCAGAACCCCTGAGGCCTGGGATCAAAACTCAAACTTACTGAATCTAGGCTCTGATATGAAGTTTAAACGTTAAGGGAAAAAGTAAGCGTCTAAAAAATAGCACTAACAAAATTGCCTAGTTTCATTTATGATTTACTGAGTTTTCCACATACATAGTTCGGCAACACCAGAACGCAAATTTTGAACCGTTTCAATGCTACAACAACATAATGCTAGAACCAAGAGCTTTGTGGCCAAAACTAGGTTCACAACGTTTGGTTGGTGAAAGACATAGACTTATCCTATGTCAAAATATAGTACCATTTCTGGTTGCATGCACATATATTTGTTTGTTCAGCTTGAATTAAAGGAAAGTCTTCACTATGTTTAGTAAAATTTTATATGGAAACAACCTAAAATTTTGTATTTTATACTAATAAAATAAAACAAAAATTTGGTAATTTTTTTTCGATTAATTTTGGTTCCAAATGAAAACACGGTGTGGCAACCGTGTTCGCTTTACCGAAAATGTGTCACTTCCCTACAAGACGGAGGTAACCCACACATTCAAAGCTTTTTTCGCTCTCCACTAACACATCGACGTTTCATGCTGTCATCGAAATGACAGTTCATTAATTATTCCGGAAAACATTTAAACGCAAAAAAAATATAAATTGTTTACAACGAAAAATATCTTGTGCTTTTAGTTGTGACATGTGACGGAAATTAAAAATTTTGTTGCAGAGAACACCTTTTTGCGTTGGCGACCTTCGCCCAAAATAACATTAAGTTAATTTGAGTTGTGACATGTGACGGAAATTAAGAATATTGCTGCAAAGACCATCTTTTTGCGTTGGCGGCCTTCGCCCAAAATAATATTAAGGGTAAAGTTTTACTAGACGGTACACCACCTAATTTAAAAATATCAAATAATAATAAAAACGGAGCTCGAGGCGCACCTTTTGATTCCACGTTTGATAATTTTTGATAAAAATTGGGTGGTGCACCGTCTTTTAAATCGTTACCATATTAAGTTGTATAGAATCGACGGGATGGCCTACAAGGTTTTATGTCAACTAAATCTGTCCCGATATGGTCGGGCTAGTACCTTAATGGTTCCCGGAACGTACCCGATCTGCATCCGGCAAAGGACCAACAAAGTCGATAACGGGGAGTGTCCTTATCGCTACAACAACAACAACATTATTTACTTTCTGATTTTCATTCATCCGTATGTGCATTTTTAAATAATAAAAAAAATGTTATATTATTCTAATAGATAGCATCTCCGCCGGGTTGCGATTCAGCTCAGAATATGCCAAAATCAGAGGAAATCTACAAAAACAAGGTACTTTACAAGCAACATGCTTTGGAATACGGTACCAAACTGGTTGGATGTATTTCCCTAAAAAAGGGTGGAACTACGCATCTTGGTTTGCCAGTATTTCCTTCGGTAATTTATATTGATTTGTAGTGATTAAAAATTGCAATAGTAGATAATGTAATGTGAATTAAAATTGAATAGGTAGCCGGAGCAAAAAAGGCAACTGATCGGCATGCAACTGTTATTTATGTGGTGCCACCGGGAGCTGCTGCTGCTATCCTAGAAGCATTAGAAGCAGAAATGTCTTTGATTTTTTGCATCACCAAAGTTGTGCCATAACATGATAGGGTTCGCGTTAAGCACGCTCTCTTAAGGCAAAAAAAATCGCGTCTAGTCAGGCCCGATTGTCCAGGAATCATCGCACCAGAAAGGGTAAGTAAATTGGCTACCATATTAAATATATAAGCAACATGTATGCATTTTTTAGTGATAATTTGTCATGCTTTTTTTGATAATCAACTGAAGAATGCAAATACGACAGAGTTCGAAGTTCATGTGAAAACCAATTAATTTTTTTAATTAGCATTTGGAGAGAAAAATACATATGTATGTATGCATAGAACTGCATAGAAGAGGAGGAAAAATTAATTATTATCAGTAGATTTGCAAGATTTTTGTCATTTTCCCTGCATCGCAGTTGTCATTACATTGCGTTAAGAGAGGACATCAACACCTTACTACCCACAGCCAGTTAAAATTATTGTAAATTTTGCTCTTTTCATCACTGTTTCAAAACGTGGAAAGTTATATATCGAGCATTCCATGGAGAATGGTGCATTTTAGCAGACTTTCGCATTGCCGGCATTATTAATATTCAATCCCTAGAAGGTTTAATGTAGTCATATCAATAGTTCCCGAGATGGTGGGGCTAGTACCACAATGGTGCTTGTTACCGGAACGTAGATAGATAGATCATTTATTGAGGATTGCACAGTGACTTGCACATCTCCTTCACAGCACATCATCCTAGCCGACTTCCTTGATGAACCCCAGCAATGTTCTTTGCTTGAGGAATTAAATGTGGGAATTCTCTGGCCATGGTGAGCCCATAAACTTAGCCCTACGTCTTGAAATTGCGCCGCAATCTAGATGGATTTGGTCCACCGTCTGCTGATCCATCACAAAATCGGTATGTGTTGTTCGATACTATACCCAGCTTTTGCATGTGACTGTTCAGTCTACAGTGTCTTGTAAGAATAGCCGTTGGGGTTCTTAGGTTATCTTTTTGAGAGGCCTATTAATGCCCTATATCGAGTTGTGCTGTAACCCCCTAACAGTAATTTAGATTGACTCAGGCCTGGCATATTGCGCCAGTGTTCTCTCTTTCCCCTCCCTTCTGCTAATAAATGCCCCTGTGGGCCAACTGGCAGGAACGGCTCGGGATCGATGGGTCATGCAGTTGCTGCCTCTCTTTCCGTGTTGTCCGCCTGCTGTTGTTGTAGTAGCAGTGCTTCGCCCCATCCAATAGTTGCGACCGATCACAAATTGTCATCAATGTCCTCTAACGGGAGTCCAAAGAAACTTTCTGTTTCAACAGGGGTGGGCCATAATGAGAGGAGTGTTAGAGGCGTTGGTTGCACAATACAGTTAAAGAGATGGTTGGTGACATGTGGGGACACATTACAAGCGGGACAATGTTTTGTATGTCGGGGTTGATTCTAGATAGGTAAGAGTTTAACCTGTTACGTTATCCAGCTCGAAGTTGAGCTAGAGTGACTACTCTCGTTTCCCTAGGGAGAGTGCGTTCCTCCTCTGCTAGTTTTGTTCTTTGAATACAGGAATCACCGGCATAGAGGTCCGACGCCTGTTTGTGGAGTTCACTGAAGACATGCTTGTGTTTTTTAGCTTCATACGGCTGTGTTCTCAGGTGCCGTATTTCCTCATAATGTAATGAGGCCGTGAACAAGAGCCACAAAAGATTTATAAAATTTACGAGGACGCTGGATTTTGGAATCTAGCCCAGAGCAACCTGTCCGATGCAACCATCCCTTGCAAGTGAAACACTGACAAGAGTATTTATTTTTTTAATTTAATTTATTTATTATTACGGCTGTTTAAGCCCAAAACTTAAACTACTAAGTACAATTCATTGTTATAATCACTTATTTCTATTGAATATGCTGTTGGAATGCCATGTGATTCCGATCAGCATATTTACTAGCGTGACAGAGGGACGAGTCTGGGAGCCACTCATTAAAGGAAGGTTGGAAAGGACGCGTTTCCAATCCTCCAGTGCTCCCAGCTTAAGGCAACAAAATTTGGAACTTATATTTTTCAATTATATGTGTATTTTAAGCTTTCGGAATGTATTAGTCTCCGATCAATGCAGCTAAACATGTCTTTGGATGTTGGAAATTGAAAATAACGTGTATCCAATCACCACTCAACTTTGTTTAGTAAAGACGCTGTCGGAATGCATGAAGATTCCGATTAGCACAGCTCAACATATAATGGGAGGTTGAAAAGGACGTGTTTCCAATCCCCCTTGCTCCAACTTTTATTTGGCCTTATTTTCGTTATTTTTGTTACACATTATATAATTTTATTGTTATATTTATACTGTCGAAATGCGAAATATTCCGATCAGCAACAGTAAATACCAGCTGGAAATACCGAATTCCAGCGAAATTAGTTGTTGGAACTGTCTGGAGTTACAGGTGGCGACCGATTTTCTTTTCCTTAGGGCCGGATGCATTGTATTTTGCTGCTACCATTATTACCATTCCCTTTTCGCGCTCCAGTATCGGTATATTATGTAAAAAAATAAAAGAAAACTATCTTATTGGAAGGGTTTTACAATGCTCCAATAAACTTTTTTTAAAAGTATTGAAGTTATTACTACTTTTTATGTGATTAGGAAGTTCATTGAAATATTTCAGGCCCTTATATATATGACCGTCCTAAAAAGATTATTTTCCGGCAAACGCAGCAAACCCATTTCTCAGTACTGGGGTCAGGAGAAGGACCCGGATTGGGGTCGATACCTTCCCGGAAGAGGAGAGTATGGCGCAGACCCGCTGCAAGGATCTGCTGGGGGGTTGACAATTTGTGGGAAAGACGCAACAAATTAAACATGGAGTCCGCCTGCTCATTGCCCTCCACTCCCCTGTGGCCTAGGACCCAGGCCAACAGTACTACGTTGTGTGCTCCTAATTGATTCAGATTTTCTACGCACTGAAGGACAAGTGCTGACTTTATTTCGAACGCCGCAAGTGCCTTTAGTGGAACCTGACTGCCTGACTGAGTATAGCAATTGTTTCATTGGGGTATCAGCGCTGAAGGTTCAGCTTAGCGCACTAACTTATGGCGAATACTTCCGCTCGAAAATGCTCGGATGTGCTTTTAGAGTTACTAATATTTTGGTTCTGGGTCCGAAAACTCTGGCTCCAATTTCCTCTAGCGTCTTCGAGCCATCTATGTACCTTCCGATCTTGAGCCTAGTAATACATTGCACCCGGTATAGGCGGGATATCCATCCTATATGAAAGATATGCATTCAAAAGTGTTTGTACCAGTGGCTGGTGCACACCGAACTGGACCAATGTATGCTATATTGAGGCCTGCACAAATACCAAGCTATGTTTATGTAAATAATGTTACTGCTAATGTCAATTTGCACGGTTGAGCACATACAATACCTACGTTTATACAAGGTGGAACACCACACTACCTACATGGCGATGTAGCCACCGATCAGGTTGTTGTAAGAGATTAATTAAAATATGTTATTCATAAACACTGATTCCTATATTTTTATTATCATTAAACTGTAGACTAGACTCATGACGGGTATTCTTACTGGACACTGCCTTCTGGCGTCACATGCCTTTAAATTAGGCTTGGTCAGTGATAGCAGATGTAGGAAGTGCGAGTTGGAGGAGGAAACGATCGATTTCATTCTGTGTTCGTGCCCTGCGCTTGCCGGGCTAAGACTCCAGCTGACAGATGTCAGATCTAGAAGCAGCAAGTGGCTTAAGTTCTAGGAAGCCGCTAACCCGCTGGAGCCATGAGAAGCTTGAGTGCACTTTGGGTGTCGCAAGACAAGTTCCGTACCTGCTCCGAATAATTTGATAGATAGATAGATTAGATAGGGATCTGTTCTAGGTCCAACTCTTTGGAATGCGGTGTATGGCGGGGTGCTACAAATCGACCTTCCCGGAGGCACGGAAATTGTCGGCTATGCAGATGATATTGTCGTAGTAGCAGTGGCCAAGAAACTTGATCTGCTCCAAGCACTATGTAATGACGCCATGGGAAGAATAACGGAATGGTTGACGAACACGGGGCTGGAGATGGCTAGCAATAAGACAGAAGTGGTTCTGATGAGCTCAAAGCGGACTATGGATGAGTTGGTCCTAACCATAGGATATTTTCAAATAAATACAAAGCCCTCCTTGAAATATCTAGGAGTAATCATTGACTCAAAACTAACTTTTATGGAGCACTTCAGGGCGGTGGGGGACAAAGTTTCTAGAGTTAGTGGAACCCTAACGCGAATAATGCCCAACATCGGCGGCCCAAGCGAAGCTACCCGTCAGCGATTATCCAACGTAACCAGCTCTATAATATTATATGCAGCACCAGTATGGCACAGATCTAAAATGGTTCACCAAAAAGATATACTAGCAGCCTACCGCATTACTGCTATACGAATAGCATGTGCTGTTCCGACGACGCGATCCATGTTTTATCCAGGAAAATCCCAGTAGATCTACTCTCAGGTGAAATGGCCGATCTGTATGGCATTGGATTCAGCCGACCATCTGAAGATGCTAAGAAAAGCGCAAGGTCACGAACAATAGTTAGGTGGCAAGAACGGCGGGAAGATTCGAGAAAAGAGCGCTGAACCTTCATGCTAGTCCGGAATATAGCGGAATGGTACGAGCGAAAACACGGCAAACTAAATTACCATCTCACACAGATATTGAGCGGGCACGGTGGCTTGAAGGAATATCTACATAAGCGTGGGATAGAGGAGGATCCTTTCTGTCCAGGCTGTCCGTCCGAATTGGAAAGCGCAGAACATGTAATATTTCACTGCCCTCGTTTTCACGGCGAAAGACTGTCTGTAAACAGAGTTTTTGGAGAGGAACCTTCCATTAGGAATTTAGTTCCACGAATTTGCGGACAAATAGATTGTTGGATTGCTGTGAGCAAGATGGCCTTTATAGTAATGACGAAATTGATGATGCAAGCCGAAAGGGAGCGTAGAGAAATGCGCATACGAAGTAGTGGCGACTAAATCGCCTTTGAAGTTACTTTACCAGGTCCTGATTCTAGTTATCTGAAATTTCTCTTGTGCCTTTGGAAAAGAGCTATGTGTGGAGCCCTATTTATGGAACACTTTTCGGCTTATATTAAAAACTTTTAATCTATTCTTACTGATATGAGTTTCTTTTTCATTCTAGGTAATTTGATTTTGACGATGTGAGGATAGAAATATCCCAAATATTCCAGCTGTGGCTGTAAGAACATACATTTGCTCAAATTAGAAGAAAACTGCACGGTTGAGCACATCCAGTATATACGTTTATACAAGGAGGAACACCACACTACTTTTACGGGGATGTAGCCACCGATCACGTTGTTGTAAGAGCTTATTTTAAATATGTTGTTCATAAACACTGATTCTAATATTTTGTTTTGGTTTTTACTTTAGAGTCAACCTGTTATATAAGCGATGTCAGCTATGCCTGTAACTTAAGCGATGTAATAGTTACCGCGGACGCGGTCACAGGAGTAGTTCACTACGTGGGGATTACACTAATCAAGGACTTTCAATATCGGAAGGTTTTCCAGCACTATAACACACCAACAATATGTGCAATCACCCGAATAAATTGTACAACAAACGTTAACACCACATCATCAGCCAGCAACAACAACAACAAACGCAACAAGTTGAAACTTCTAAACAATTAATGACTAGTGAACCACCAACATATCCGCAATATGCGCAAACATCAACACCAACATGTGTCGCCTACTTTGCAACACGGTGAAGATGGCCAAGGCCATTCTGATTCTAATACTGATAAAGGCGAACCATTGGCAAATTTAAAAACTCAAACAGACCACGAAAAATGTTGATGATGGTATTAATTCTAGTACGGATAGTAAAGAATTTAAACCTAGGAAAAAAGCTAAACCTGATAAAAACTTAACCGAAGATGACAATGTTTCTAATACTAATACTAAGGAAGATGAACCTTTGATAAATATGAAGCTTAAAACAGAGTTATGAAAAAATGACGATGATGATAATGATGTTGATGCAAAGTCCAATGTTGAAAATGATGAAAATTATGAAACAGAATCTGAAAATAGTATGAGTGTGGATTACAACCTGAAGCAAAACTGTCATATCCGGTACGACCAGAATTAGATGTTAAGAAAAGAGCCTACATAAAGAGGCTCAGTATATTTATGGAAAATTTATCATGAGACAATGCCCAATGTATGTATTTCAATTAAATTCAGCACATTGTTGGAAAAAGCATCTAAACTTTATGCATCGTGTAGAGAAACCAGAACATTTACAATTTAAATATAACGAGCGTGGTGCAAAATTTAAATTTTGTGATATTCAAGCAGCTACACCAAGCTTCAACAAATTATTGGACCATGAGATTTCTCATATGCCTAATAGTCATTATTTAAAATGTAAATTATGCGATTGGAAGACGAAAATACATTCAAGTATGAATTTTCATTTACGTGTACAACACGCTGAAACAATTGATGTAACAACGAAAAGTTTAGAATTGAATGTTTGTCCATATTGTAATCACAATGGTATTTACGCAAACACTTAATACATCTTTTCTATGTTTAGAATGTGGTGAATAATTTAGAACAAATACAAGTTTACGTGTACACCACAAGATTTGAACGGAAATATCTTGAGGGTATGGTTACACCTATGTGGTATCTACAAGCTATTTATAATGACTAGTATGGAATGAATCCGGATATGGAAGAAAACGGAGGTGACGAAATGAATCACCATGCTTCTTTGGATTCTGGTGATACTCCTGACATGCTTCCTAATTTCCCTACGTCTGATGTTACTATACCTACCAAACTAATATGACTGCAAACTGATGAGCAACACTACCAGCGCAGGAAAAATAAGAACTTCAAAACAAGGTTTCGGAAAGGGCACGACTATGAATAGACGTTAATGTATTTATATAGTTTATAAATATAAAAATTCACATATGTAAAGTTCGCTAGAGTAATAAGGCAATAATTTAAATTGTAAAAAAACATTGTATATATGAATAATTTATAATTAAATATTATCTGAACATAAAGGACGCGTTTCATTCATAGAAAAAGCGATTTGACAGAAGGTAACCGATACGGTAAACCGATAGGCCAGTTACCCGTGTTGTTGTTGTTGCATATGTTTTGGTTAGCGATAACGAAAACATAACTGATGAAGTAACTTAAAAATGTAAATAACATCGAGCGAGAAGGAATGTCGAAAACACAATAGGTAAGAGCGAGAAAGCGAGTCACACGTACACTATTTTGAGAGAGCGCATACTTTACCTTTTTCACGACAGCAATGTAAAAGTCATTAAGACGATAATTGGTGAACAAGTTATTGGTGACGATTAAGTAATCGATTAGGGAACGGGTACCTGTCTTGTAGGGTTTTAGATGCGAGGTTAACGAATAAACGGGACGATGTGTATATGCATATTATGCATGATAAGTTTGTACATAGGTATATTGTAATTTATTCTGTGAAAGTACATAATGTAAACAAATATGTATAGCAAAATGCAACACTTTTTACTTATTTGCGCTTACAATTCTTTATTTTTCAGTTTTGCCTTTTTCTAAACAACAGCTGTTGTGTGGTTATTTCGATGTAACCACCTACTTTTGTGGGTAAAAAATTATTCGGCTACTTTCGCGGGTAGAATACCTAAAGGGTGTACAAGTTGCCACATGATTTCGTTACCGTGGTGAAGAATGTTGTTACCACACTAGAATCGGGGCGTTAATGTAAATTACAAAATTCCTCTATGTTTACTTACAGGCATGTTTATTATGTAATTGCAGTTCGCTTTTGTCATTTACATGACATTTCATCTACGCGGTATGGTATTGCCATAGCGAACATTTTTTCACACCAATATGGGTGTTTTAGTGGAACATGATCCGTTCCAATTTTTTTTCACTGTTTGTAATTGCTGATTTCACGTATACTTTATTGAAAAATATTGCAAAATAAATACGAATTGCAAGAAAATGGTTAAAAACTCGAAAGGTTTGAATTTTTTCGCAACAAAAATTTTTTCAACTACAATATTTTCACCGAAATCCACAAATTTAATTGGAAAATGCGAAACTTTCTTGGGTGGCAGGAAACTTTGTGCCAAATTAAATCACAGAAATAAAAACCAATTTATAAATTTTCGATCAGATTGGAATATACAAATTTTTATTTATTGTATTCAGTAGAAATTATGAATTGATCACTCGCAAGTGTAATTCATTCATTTTCTACGTATGATTGCAATGCAGAAACACGAAATTTAATATAAAGAGGAGATAGGATGTACTCAGGGAGCATTTAGAAAGTGATCAATAACCCGTTGATAAACAGTTGTGCGCTAACGCGGCCATTCTTTTTCGCTATTGTAAATGCAACACTGCACGAACTTTGGACAACCCATATGCATGTCCCTGCACTTGATCAATCTCCTACAAGCGCCTGGTTATTCTTTTTTATAACAAGAGTATCGAGAAACGGTAGTTTTCCATCCTTTATAAGAGATTATTATAAGAAACCCACTACGAGGAAAAATGCCGAAAACAATAAAATATATAAATCGACTACATATGTGTCAGGCCTGTCTAACAGAATAAAATATTCAAATATTTATGACAAAGAGAAATGTAATTTAGCCTTTACGTACAATAATACGTTGCGACAAATTTTCAGTAATACCAACAGTAGAATAGATAAATATGAGAAATCGGACTTGATATATAAAATTCTATGTAATGGTGACGGGTCCCAAGTATGCGAAATAGTATATGTGGGGACTACGAAATCGAAACTAAAAACGAGGATTTCCGGGCATAAGACGAATATTAAAAATCGCAACAACCCTAATGATGGCAAAACGGTCCTAACACATCATTGCAGAGAAACTGGGCCCTCTCTCGATTTAGAAAGTGTAGAAATTCTACAGCAAGAGAGGAATTCGATACTAAAATACATATATTTTTACAGAATGCCTTACTTTTCTTTCTGTAATTATGGTTAATTTAATTTAAGTCGCTATTGTAACATATATGCTGTTTTGAAAGAAAATGAATAAAAAATGAAATGAAATGAAATGAAATGAAAAATTACAACAAACGCTACATATTAGAGATGCTACACATCATAAATACACCCAGCGACAAACGCATAAACTTCAAATCGGATACAATTAGTATTGCCTCTGCCTTTAGGCAGCTGATCAGCAACAACAACAATAAAAGATAACAGCATCTCCCACTGTTTACCAAAGAGTTCAGCTGCAGGCTGCAGCTGATATCACTTGAGCGGCGCTCACTACTCATTAGCTAACTTTCTGCTTATGTTCATTTTTTGTTTATAATAACGGCTTTGTATTATTTACATTTTATTGTTATTTGCTTTGCGCTGTTCGTAAACTTATATTTTGGTTACACTAGTCGACATATTGCATTCAACAATGTAAGTTCTATACTTGTGCAAATGTGTATTTTTTTAATTTTAATATGTATGTTTGTTCTTTTCGTACCTAGTCCTGATGATGACTTCAGACTGAAGTCGAAATATCGACAAATTGCATAATATAATTGTATATCAAAAATTCATGTTTTGTGTTTTATTAAGAATATACAAATATTTGGCCTAGAGCTCGTTTATATTTAAAAAGTTATAATTCAAAGGCCGTAAACAACAAAAATAATTTTTAATTCTGCCAAAAGATATAAGCAAAAAATCGGTTCAAATTTTCATGTGGTTGTTGTTTTTTGCCAGATTTGTTGTACACACACGCACACTAATGCAGAAAGGTGTTCTGAGCGCATTTAGTTTTGATCTCCGGTGTCGGACCCACCGAGGGTAATTTTATATAAGTGCGGCCGAAGGCCGCCAACGCAGAAAGATGTTCTGTGCAAAAAAATTATGGATCGGGACCCCTATTTCGGACCCTCTCGGGGTCATTTTATGGATTTTTGTAAATAACTTTCGACAGAAAAAATGTTTGATTTCCGCTTCCGGATTCTTAAAACGGAGGTCGAGACGCGTCTTATGGTACCACCTTTGATAATTACGACTATGACATATACTGGAAAATCAACATATAAATTGACCAACTTTTTTTTTTAAATACAACATTAACACAGCGTTCAAAACAACGAACAATCTAGGGCGAAAACTAAGAACTAACACCAACTCAGAGGATCCATTTAGCAGCCACGGCGTATACAACCTTACCTGCGGATGCCAATACAGTTACATAGGACAAACAGGACGGCGAATGAGAACGAGGTTCAGAGAACACATTAGAGATTACAACAAAAAAACACGAAATCCAAACATTATACCAGAGTCAACTTCGCGAATCACATGGTCAAAAATGAATGTTCCCCAGCAAACATCAATAAAACAGTTAGGGTCCCTCACATACAATCACAAGGCCGACGTCTCAACGTACTCGAAAACCTGGAAATCTACAAACAGAAAACATTCGACGGTAGAATAATAAACGAACAGATAAACATAATTTCTGACACAATATATAAGCTTTTAAAACTTGTTTACAAGAAACAAGGAAATCACATAGGTACAACAGACAAACACAAAACAATAAATGCACCAAAGCAACAAACCCAGAAATAAGGTCAAACGAGTAGAATTACTAGTAACGTTCCAATGACGCGTGAACCAGATACGGATAGAAATTTAACATGCAAATGCAACAAGAACGTTGTGATCCTAATATTTATCTTGTTCAATTTTTGATCCGTATAGCAGTTCTGTTCGTTTCGTTTTCTGTAGTAGATTTTTTGACAGCTAACCACTTTTGAGTTGGTAGCACTCATGGCTCAACTAAATGGTTGGTTCATCTCTATAGCAGCAACATACCTTTGTTCAGATTGTCAAAATCAGCGTTTTGGTGTAAGACGAATGGAATGGAATGAAAGCTGTAACGAAAGCCTCTTAGGTTGATGCAACAGGGACTGACACCACCACAGGTGAATCCCAACAACGCCTGTTAGCAAAGTTGCACCGAGACACTAAAAAAGTACCATCGGCAGAACCGACCTTGTAACTTTTACCCCCCGTCGACCCAAAGCGAGTCCCTGGAATAAGTGTTAGGGCTGCCCAATAGGCCGGGGGGGGGGGGGGGGGGGGGGGGGTATCATCGGCAGAACCGACCTTGTAACTTTACCCCCCGTCGACCCAAAGGGAGTCCCTGGAATGTATTTATATTGGCTCGGGTAGTCTGCCAAGGTAGTGGGGAAATCCGCCCGCCACTGGCGTTGGGACGGGTTTCCTTCCTACCCGAGAAGGCTGCTCGTGCATTACCTTTCCAGTGAGTAATAAGGGGTGTAAATCCCGTCTTACTCACCGGAAATGTGGGTAAACCGGCAGGGCGCCCGATAAGCAGGGGGGCGTACCACCGGTGGAACCGACCTTGTAACGCACCCTCCTAACCCAAAGGGCACCCCTTGTCGACCACCAATGGCGACCGACACGCACTTCACTTAACTACGGCGAAGTGTGCCTGGTGTATTCCGGCCAATCATTATATTCATATGTAACTATGTACACATTGAGAATTATGCTCGCATTGTCGCGCACAGCGCGCCACGAACGAAAATTCATTGCATTGTGCGTTCACCATCGCCGGCTTGCCTAGTGCTTGCGCGATGGTTGTTGGGCCAGTATGTACGTATATGTATGTCGGTACATACAATACTAGGGGTGGGCAGTAAATGGAAAATATAACGTTAGGGGTGGGTGCTAAATGGGAAATAGATATTGTGGCGTAGCATTTGCTACGTTACATGCTTTTACATTTTATTTTAAATAAATTGTATTTTTTTATCAAAAATTATTTTATTTAAACTTACGTTTCACACTATTTTCACTTCATCACAATTTATTTTATTCAACTATTAAAATTGCTTTTAGTTTATAACACCTTTGGTTTACACACATGCTTTCTTTTATGCACAAAAATCTACTTTATAAAAAAGGAATTTAAAGAAGACAAAAAAGGGTTTATATGCGTTTAATTTTAGTGCAAATTTAATTTATTATCAAACTATTTAAAACCAAGACAAAAAAAGGAAATTTTCAATTTATTTTTATACTTGATTGAAATTTGATTGTCTTAAATTTATGCAAAAAAAGTTTTATTTAAATTTAAAGAGAGCAACCAAAAAAATTAATTTAACAATTTTTAAATAACAAGAATTTTTAAAACTGTATTACTCTTAACGGTAGCAGGATGTTGAAGGGGTTTTTTTTTCTTCTTCCCTGGGTATGCGGTTTCTTTAATAAAGTGTATTGCCGCTAAAACGGTACGACCGTATCGGTATTTTTTTTCACATAAAAAACATATATATATTTTTTTTTTTTCTTTGACTTGACTTCTTTCACACGCGACTTTCCGCAGCACAGCACGCATAATGGAAAAATTTGATAAAATCAACTCTCTAACTAATACACTCAAATGCAAATTCCAAGAAATTTTAAGATTTTTTCGCTCGACAATAAATATTTTATTTATCACAACGACATATACGCTCAAACTTTTGGTATGCAAATGAGCAATCCGCTCTCACCTACAATAGCGGATATAATTCTCGACGACCTGATTGATAAAGCTCTAAATGGGCTAAAACAAAAACATGAAATTGACATAACAAATTTAGTAAAATATGTGGACGACATTCTGGCGATTGTAAAACATAAGGACGTGGATTTAATCTTAGAAACACTTAACAAATATCACAACAAAATTCAGTTTACGATTGAAATGGAGAAAGATGACAGCATACCATACCTGGACGTAAGAACATATAAAAATATAAATAATGCAAGCCTCTCATTTGAGTGGTACGCCTTTGGAAACCTTTATCCTCCGACAGATTGATAAATTTTCATCCGTCCCAGCCAATGAAATACAAAATAAACACGGCGAAAAAATTTGATAAAGAAATTACTAACTCTAAGTGACAAGCAATACTGGAAAACAAATTAAAAAAAATTGATAAAACACTTAAAAGCACTAGCTACCCACCATACCTACACACCCTAATTAAAAATCTAACAGAACAAATAATAAGAGAAATAAAGAACGTACAAAACAACGCAACGGCACATAAGGAAAGTAATTCAAAACGATATTTCAGTGTAACCTATGTACCTAAATATACCCAAAACCTCAGCAAAACTATATATATTCCACGACAAACAAAACATATCTTTATCATATAAATCAAACTACACACTAGCAAGTATATTTACTAAAACAAAAAGCCCCACCGAAAAATTTGAACAAAACAATGTGGTATATGAAATAACGTGTAAAGGAAAAGAAACTGAAAGCTGCAGCAGGGTATATATAGGGACTAAATAACAAAAATAATAGATAGGAACAAACACGGGAGAGCCAGATATACATTGGAAAGTTTGAGAATATGGAAAAAAAGGGAAAATACGGTAAACAAGAAAGAGGACACACAAAATATAGCAGCTGTTTTCCTTTTATGTTTATAGTTAAGAGTTAGTATGACAATGATACCAGTGTTAAATGGTACTAATGTTTTTGATTTTAATAGTTAAATAATAAATATATTACGTAAGTGTTGTCTATGTTTGTACGTATGTAAATCAATGTTAGTGTTATATATATGTGTTATATATGGGGTATTCCATCCCATTTCGACCAATTTTGAACCCGACTCCTTTAGAATTGGCTGAAAGTTTTTCTTTTTTTTCTAGCTTACGAAAGACGTTTTTCAGAATTTTTTCAAATTTTTTCATCCAACTCAAAAAAGTTATGAATTTTTAAAAAAACACCGTTTTTGTTTTCAAAATGCTATAACTTTTTCCAAAATTGACCGTTTGGGATCTTTTTTTTTAAATTTGTTTTTAAATGTAATTTTCGGAAAAAATACAAACAAATTTTTAAAGTTTTTTTTTTGTAATTTTTCAGTTTTTCGAGATTTTTCGAATTTCGCTATTTTATTTTTTTTCTCATCAAAAACTTCAATCAATTCTGCAATCATCCCCACTAATCCCGGAGTGGGCCGATTATTATTTTTTTTTTTATTTAATTGAAAAAAAAAAACTTAAACATTTTTTTGTATTTTTTCCGAAAAATACATTTAAAAACAAATTTAAAAAAAAAAAGATCCCAAACGGTCAATTTTTGAAAAAGTTATAGCATTTTGAAAAAAACACCGTTTTTTTTTTAATTCATAACTATTTGAGTTGGACACCGTTTTTGTTTTCAAAATGCTATAACTTTTTCAAAAATTGACCGTTTGGTATCTTTTTTTTTAAATTTGTTTTTAAATGTACTTTTCGGAAAAAATACAAAAAAAATTTTAAAGTTTTTTTTTTTCAATTAAATAAAAATTGGGATTAGTGGGGATGATTGCAGAATTGATTGAAGTTTTCTATGAGAAAAAAAATGGCGAAATTCGAAAAATCTCGAAAAACTGAAAGATTACAAAAAAAAACTTTAAAAATTTTTTTGTATTTTTTCCGAAAAGTACATTTAAAAAAAAATTAAAAAAAAAGATCCCAAACGGTCAATTTTTGAAAAAGTTATAGCATTTTGAAAACAAAAACGGTGTTTTTTTAAAAATTCATTACTTTTTTTGAGTTGGATGAAAAAATTCTGAAAAGCGTCCTTCGTAAGCTAGAAAAAGAAGAAAAACTTTCAGCCAATTCTAAAGGGGTCGGGTTCAAAATTGGTCGAAATGGGATGGAATACCCCATATGTAAGTATTCTCATTTCAGAAACCCACCTCACTGATGCAGGCGCCTTCGTCAAGGGAGAGCTTGGTGAGTACTAACAACTGACTTTACTTACTTAATTGGCGCTTAACCGTCTAAACGGTTATGGCCGTCCAACAAGGCGCGCCAGTCGCTCCTTCGCTCCGTCAACCGGCGCCAATTGGTCACACCAAGGGAGTTTAAATCTTTTTCCACCTGGTCCTTCCAACGGAGTGGGGGCCGCCCTCTACCTCTGCTTCCATAGGCGGGTTCCGATAGAAACACTTTCTTGGCCGGAGCATCATCTTTTCATAGCCAGCGCAGCCGCTGCGTTTTAATTCGCTGGACTATGTTGATGTCTGCGTATAGCTCGTACAGCTCATCATTAAATCTTCTTCGGTACTCGCCATCGCCAACGCGTAGAGGTCCATAAATCTTTCGAACAACTTTTCTCTCGAACACTCCCAAAGCCGCTTCATCTGCTGTTGTCGTGGTCCATGCTTCTGCCCCATATAGCAGGACGGGTAAGATAAGCGACTTGTAGAGTATGATTTTCGTTCGCCGAGAGAGGACTTTACTTTTCAATTGCCTACCTAGTCCAAAGTAGCATTTATTGGCAAGATTGATTCTTTGCGGATTTCAGTGCTGATGGTGTTGCTAGTGTTAATGCTGGTTCCGAAATAAACGAAGTCTTTTACTATTTCGAAATTATGGCTGCCAACAGTAGCGTGGTTGCCAAGGCACATATGCGCTGACTCTTTGCTCGATGACAGCAGGTACTTCGTTTTGTCCTCATTCACCATCAAACCCATCTTTACCGCTTCTTTTTCCAGTTTGGAGTAAGCAGAACTAACAGCGCGGGTGTTTAGGCGGATGATATCAATGTCATCAGCATATGCCAGTAATTGCACGCTTTTATAGTATATTGTTCCAGTGCGGTTAAGTTCTGCAGCTAGTATAATTGTCTCCAGCTTCAAATTAAAGAAATCGCACGATAGGGGGTCACCCTGTCTGAAACCTCGTTTAGTTTCGAACGGCTCGGAGAGGTCCTTCCCAATTCTGACTGAGCAGATAGTGTTGCTCAACGTTATTTTGCACAGCCGTATAAGTTCTGCGGGGAAACCAAATTCAGACATAGCGGCATATAGGCAGCTCCTTTTCGTGCTGTCGAACGCGGCTTTAAAGTCGACGAAGAGGTGATGTGTGTCGATTCTCTTTTCACAGGTTTTTTCCAAGATTTGGCGCATTGTGAAAATCTGGTCGATGGTAGATTTACCAGGTCTGAAGCCGCACTGATAAGGTCCAATCAGCCGGTTCACGGTGGGCTTCAATCTTTCGCACAATACACTTGAAAGGATCTTATATGCGATATTAAGAAGGCTGATTCCACAATAGTTGGTGCATTTTGCAGTATCCCCCTTCTTGTGGACTGGGCAAAGAACACTTAGATTCCAACCGTCGGGCATGCTTTCGTCCGCCCATATTTTGCTAAGAAGCTGCTGCATGCGCCTTACCAACTCCTCGCCGCCGAACTTGAATAGCTCCGCAGGCAATCCATCAGCGCCCACGTCCTTGCTGTTTTTCAATCTGGTTATTGCTATTCTAACTTCGTCATAATCGGGCGGGGGACATATATTCCATCATCATCGATTGCGGGATCGGGTTCTTCATCTCTGCGCGGTGAATTGCTGCCTCCATTTAGGAGAGCAGAGAAGTATTCCCTCCATAATCTAAGCCATCTCTGGACATCAGTTACAAGGTCGCCGTTTTCATTCCTACAGGAGTTTGCCCCGGTCTTAAAACCTTCCGTCTGTCGCCGTATTTTTTGGTAGAATTTTTGGGCGTTATTCCTGGTGGCTAGCAGCTCAAGCTCCTCGCACTCACGCCTTTCTGCTTCTGCTTTTTTCTTCCTGAAAAAGCGTCTCGCTTCCCTTTTCAACTCACGATAGTGTTCACACATTCCTCTTGTCGCGCACGCTTTTAACGTAGCCCTGTAGGCAGCGTCTTTTCTTTCGGTTTCAACGCGGCATTCTTCATCGTACCAGTTGTTTTTTCGTGGCCGCCGGTAACCAATTTTTTCCTCGGCGGCAGTACGAAGTGCTTTGGAGATATGCTCCCACTGCTCCTGTATTCCTTCAGGATGAGTTGTGCTCTCAGAAAGCAGGTGTGAGAAGCGAGTTGCAAAATCATTGGCAGTCTGTTGTGATTGAAGCTTTTCGACGTCTAGCTTTCCTTGTGTTTTTTGTTCCTTGGTTTTAGCCGCGTTGCGGCGGGTGCGTATTTTGGCTGCAACGAGAGAATGGTCCGAGTCGATGTTAGGTCCTCGGATCGTGCGCACATCTAAAACACTGGAGGCATGCCGTCCGTCTATCACAACGTGATCGATCTGATTGCGAGTATTTCCATTAGGATACAGCCATGTAGCTTGATGTATCTTTTTATGCATGAACTTCGTGCTGGATATGACCAAGTTTCGAGCACCGGGAAAGTCAATCAGCCCCAGTCCGTTAGGAGAAGTTTCATTGTGTAGGCTGAACTTTCCGACTGTAGGGCCAAAAACACCTTTTTTACCTATCCTGGCGTTAAAGTCGCAAGCACGACTTTTATATCATGACGGGGGTAGCGCTCGTATGTGCGTTCTAATTGTACATAAAAAGTGTCTTTCACCTCATCGTCTTTCTCCTCTGTCGGCGCATGGGCGCAGATGAATGATATATTAAAAAATTTTGCTTTTATTCGGATAACGCCAGCACTTGGCGACAAAGTCTCTCTCCCACCACGAATCCGACGCCGAAACTGCGCTTATTCGTATGGCCACTCCAATATATGTCACAATTTTTGATCTTCTTTCTTCCTTGCTTCGTCCAACGCATTTCTTGGATGGCGGTGATGTCAGATTTCGCTTTGACGAGGACATCAACCAGCCGGGCATCTGCACCAATCCCATTCAGGGAGCGGACGTTCCAGGTGCATGCCCTCAATTCATTGTCCTTCAAATGTTTGCCATTGTCGTCATCAATAGAGAGTGTATTTATCCGAGGCTTGTTGTTATATTTCATTGGCGTATGGTTTTACGTGGCGGGTCCCAAGCCCAGCGCACAACCCGCTCAGCGGGGGTGAAAATATTACTTGGCACATTTATATAGCGAGCCGCTTGCTCCAAGACAGACGCCCGCTAGCAGCCGCACCTAGAGGTGTACAGACGCTGCCGATGAGATCTCCTCAGGCAAGCCCTTAAACCGATTATGTCAGAGTGGCCTAGCCAGGTTGTCGCCTTCTCACATTAGCTCACCGCTAAACGGATGTTTAGCGGCTACCCAGAGGATACTTGACCGCACGCGACCGGCAGTAGTGAGCTGCTTGAACCGCATGCAAAAGAATCGCTCTGGCCATTCCCAGGTGAATGGCGGTCAGAAGCTTTCCCCACTTTCGTGGACTTCTACACACGGCCCCACCCTCCACAAAAACTGAGTTTATGGTATAATATATTGCACACACACGTATATCCCATCTTTTCCCTGCCAACCGAAACTGCGTAAAAAACTGCATAATCTCCAAACTTTTTTTTTTAATTTTTAATGAAAACGTTTATTTAATAATATAAAAATTCATTCACAATTGTTCTAAAGTCGTTTTATCATATAATGAAAAGAATACATCTGTCAAAAGACCTTTTTGCGTTAAATTTGTCTGTATCGCACAGATAAATTTTAAGATAAAACTGTCTTAAAGTTATTAAATAGCATAAATAAAAATTATTTGTAATCACAATTTTTTCTTAAGTAATTACTAAACTATAATATTTTATATTATTAAAAAAGAAATACGAATAACATTGAAATAAAATAATTTTGAATAACAGCGTAATATTCGGATTTTTAATGACATATGTTTATTTATCAAAGTAATTAAATCGATAATTGATAAACAACACTACTCGACAAAAAAATCTCCAAAAATAAAATAGGCCTTTCCGAAAGTGAAATTTTCTCCTGATTCCGAATATGACTTCCATTTTCCTGTGGCAGATCTAGTTTCCGAGATATCGGCGAAAATATGAAAATTCCCATTTTTGCAGAACACTACTTCACATAGGTACGGCAAAAATTTGTAGTTTTAATTTTTTCGTTTTAAATTGTTGAATTACACATTATACTAATTACCATAAACATTTCTTGCCTTCATATCCTTTCAGTATCTTCAGTAGTTTGGCCACTATGCCAAAAAACATTGAAAAAATTTTGGGAAAAAAAAAGAAATTTTTTACAAAATTTCATACTTAACCACTTTAAAATCGGAAAAATTCTATGGACGAAAAAAAGTTAGCCCTCCTATGTTGTAGGTAATTTAACTACGAAAATTTTAAGCATAGTACAACAATCGGACGTGCCGCTGAGACTATAGCCCCGTTAACTTGCAAGCGTCTATCCTAAAATTTTAGTATTACTTTGATAAAATTGGCGAGACATTTCATTTGGTCACTCTACCTTAGGGTCTAATAAATTTAAAAACACATGAAGTATTTAATTGTCACTACTGTTTGTTGTAAATTTTGTTTTGCAAATTGTAGTGCAAATTTATACATACTATATCGGTAGATGTGTTTACGAAATGGCTTGTTGCAAAAGAGATTTTAAATGTAAAAATAATCCGGATGATTTTTGATTTATTTGCGAACATTATATTTTCGGAAACTCAGCTCGGAAAATAACTAATTCTCTCAAAGATGCACACTTTCATTATTTCGGTTTGCGTGTTAAAAATCTCGATAAATCTTGGACACATCATTTTATTTGCGCCTCCTGTAGATTAACTTTAATGAAATGGGTATCGGGTAAAGGTCATAACATGAAGTTTGGTGTTCCAATCATGTGGACTGAACCCTTTAACCACGACCAGTGCTATTTTTGCGTGATAGACCTTAAAGGTAAAACGAGAAAAAAGAGGAAATTAATAAGTTATCCAAATGTGGCATCAGCTGAAAAACCAAAACTACATGACCATACCTTACCCATACCTAGGCCGCCTATAAGTTTTGAAGCCTCAAGCGAAAGTAACTCCGAAGCAGATAGTTCAGACAGTGAACAAGAAGGAGAGGTCCCACATCAAGTCTCACAAACCGAACTTAATGACTTGGCCAGAGATTTGAAATTATCGAAATTTCATAGCGAAGTTCTAGGATCTCGTTTGCAGCAATAGGGCAGCCTGGGCCCTTCGACAAGTACTTCCAAATTTAGGAATAGACACAAGACTTTCTCTTCTTTTTTTACTAAAAGTGAAAATATTTGCTACTGCAATGATGTTCAAGGTTTATTTGAAGCACTAAAATTTAGAAAATAAAGTGGATGATTGGCGCTTGTTTATAGACAGTTCAAAGCATAGCTTAAAAACAGCATTACTCCATAAAGGAAATTCGTTATCGTCAATACCAGTGGCACATTCTAAAAATACTAAAGAAACTTATTTAAGCATATCCAATTTACCTGAGCTCATTCAATATAAACAATTTAATTGGAAAATTTGTGCGGACTTAAAGGTAAGCAGTTTCGGTGGTACAATTTAAAATAAATAGTATATGAAATACATCCCAGGTGGTAGCTATAATTCTAGGACTTCAAGGAGGTTTCACTAAATATTGCTGTTTTCTCTGTCTTTGAGACAGCCGAGAGAAACCCATTATATTCAGGAAAACTGGCCACCAAGAGCTGAGTACGAACCAGGTGCCTTCAATATCGCAAACCCGCCTTTAGTAAATCCCGAACGAGTTATTTTGCCAGCACTTTACATCAAATTAGGATTAATGAAAAATTTTGTAAAGGCTTTAAATAAGGGCGCGCCATCCTTCCAGTACCTAACGAAATTTTTCCCTAAAATAACTCAAGCCAAATTAAAAGAAGGCATATTTGTTGGTCCGCAAATTAGAAAGTTTCTGAAAGACGAAAGTTTTGCAAATTATTTATCATCAGTAGAAGCAGCGGCTTGGGACAGCTTTAAGCAAGTCGTTAGTGGATTTCTTGGCAACAACAAAGATCCCAACTATAGAGAGATGGTCAAAGCCTTGTTAAAAAACTACAGTGCTATGAAATGCAACATGTCCCTCAAAATGCATTTTTTGCATTCACATTTGGATAATTTTCCCACAAACTTATGTGCTGAAAGAGGTGAACAGGGTGAAAAGTTTCACCAAGACCTCATGATTTTTGAAAAGCGTTACCAAGGTAATGGGAGATGGTGGGAGATTATTGCTGGACAATAATACGGGAGACAACCCCAGAAAATTGTAAACGGGTAGTTAAAAGTACCCACGTCCCTCACTATTGACCACCACGGTAAAATCGTTCAATTTGACTTTTTTTAGATGTAGATATTGTTACGAATATTAGCAAAACTAAGGGGTGCTGCTATCTCTAAGCCGACGCTAAGCAGTGACGTGAATTCACATCAATAATTCAATCATTATGTATCTACATAAATGAAACAATAATTGCGTCTACACATATGTACCATGTACGTATACGAGCAGCGGAGAGTCAATGCACAAACACATGCATATATCTGAGATACTCCTGAAAGTATGCAATGAGAGAAGCTATAAAATCGTGCAATTGTACTTACAGCTGAGAATTTTGAGAGCTAACGGACTAGAAGATTCTGGAAATGGAAGCGCCTAGAAGATGCAACGTTGAAATCAGAGAGTATAAAAGGCAGCAAATGTAGAGGCGCTGGAATTCAGTTTGAGTTGAGCTAACAAGCAGTTATTGATTAAGCACGCAATCTGGCGGGCAATAGTAGAGTTTCATTTGAACTATCAATCAGTTTGGTTGTTAAGCAAGCTAGTTGCAAAGTATAAGTGTTATTGGGAAGTACTTTAATAAAGGCCATTTTTCCATTATTCGATATTGGAGTTATTTATTCAACAGTTTAGTGATTCGAACTTACCAGAAGGGCAAATAAGAGGACGTAGTTTGAATAAGACGATTTGCAAGTAAATTCGTTACAATATGTATGTATTTAATGTCGTTGTCATTGTTGTTTTTTACTGAATTGCTGATTTATACTCATATTACTCAATTGAATACAGTTTAACGTGCAAACATATGTCTATAATAAAACGTTATAAAAAATAAAAACGTAGTTTGAATAAAAATTGTTTCTATAAAAAATTGTAGGATAGACGCTTGCAAGTTAACGGGGCTATAGTCTCAACGGCTCGTCTGATTGTTGTACTGGTATGCTTAAAATTTTCGTAATTAAATTACCTACAACATAGGAAGGCTAACTTTTTTTCGTCAATAGAATTTTTCCGATTTGAAAGTGGTTAAATCTGAAATTTTGTAAAAAGTTTGGTTTTTTTTTTCAACATTTTTTGAACGTTTTTTGGCATAGTGGCCAAACTACTCAAGATACTTAAGGGAGGTCAAGGTAAGAAATTTTTATGGGAATTAGTATAATGTATAATTCAACAGTTTAAAACGAAAAAATGAAAACTACAAATTTTTGCCGTACCTATATGAAGTAGTGTTCTGCAAAAATGGGAATTTTCATATTTTCGCCGGAAACTGGATCTGCCACAGGAAAATGGAAGTCATATTTGGAATCAGAAGAAAACTTCACTTTAGGAAAGGCATATTTTATTCCTGGAGACTAAAGTTGATCAAAATTTGTTGAGTAGTGCAATCAAAGCTGATTAGGTCGAGCTTCCAAAAGGGCAATTCCATCAAAAACCAATCAATCGATAAGCTAAATTTTTCAAATCAATTAAAACTAAGGATTATTGTGATAAGTATCTTTTTAATTCTATTATTTAATAAAAGAACTATTAGCTTTTTGATCAACCGATTTAATAAAATTTGATATTTATCAGAGAGCCAGTCAGTTCTTTTTAACAAAAAGCCACAATGAATGAAAAATACTTATATAACTTTGCAAAAAATTGTCTTACAACAGAGATGTTTTTCTAAAATATACAACATTTTGGAAAAAACTTTTTGATTCGATCGACAGTACTATCAAAAGTAAAATCATTAATTATCTTTCTTTTGGTATATGCTTAAACTTGCAACTCGTTTACAAGGAGTGAAAAACATACACTTTTATTTCAACATTACAAAATTTTACCAAGCTTTCTTAGCTATATACATGTATTTCTTATTTTCCAAAAATTGAAAAAACTCGGATATAGATTTAAACGATAGTAGTACCGAAAGAAAAGTAATGAAATTACCTTTCTTCTGATATATACCAGCATTTATTACTCATTTACAATGAGTGAAACTTATTCACTTTCTATGTGTCTATAAATTTGAAAACATTTTCAGAAATAGTTTATCAATTTTAACGATAGTAGTATCGAGAGAAAAGTAATCAAATTAGCTATCTTTTGATAGATCCTAGTATTAATTATTCGTTTACAGTGAGTGAAAAATATTCACCTTCGTTACAACTTTACAAAATTTCTTAACATTATTTCTAGCTATATAAGTTAAACTAATATGCAAAAAAAAAATAACAATTTTTGTTGTTATATCGTAATGTGTATGTTACTGATTTGTAAGATCGCGGGTTTGAATTGAGCTCAAGGCTTAACAATAATTATTTTATCATTATTATTGTTATGCTACATTTTTTCTTAATTGAAAAAATTTTAAATTAGAATATAAGAAAGAAAAAACTTAGACAACTGCCAAAGCTCGTTGTATAGATCCATTGCGGGAACTGCTAAATTCCTTCAACGGCAACGTTTAGGCGCCGCTGCTATAACCATTCAGCTATCACAGCGGTTGTAAGAAAGAAATAACCGCTGTGATAGCTGAATGGTTATAGCAGCGGCTCCTAAAAGTTGCCGATGAAGGAATTTAGCAGTTCCCGAAATGGATCTATACAACGAGCTTTGGCAGTTGTCTAAATTTTTTTCTTTCTTATATTCTAATTTAAAATTTTTTCAATTAAGAAAAAATTTATCATAATAATAATAATGATAAAATAATTATAGTAAGGCCTTCAGCTCGATTCAAACCCGCAAGCTTACAAATCAGTAGGCCGATATAACAACAAAAATTGTTAATACATCCCAGAACACGGGGAAAAAGTCTCAATTTTCACAACTATTCTGCAACAGATGTCGCAGTGCTGTGAATATCAATTGGCAAGAACAGAATATAAGTAGAAATAATGAAGGCAAACAAACAACCGTTATGATAGCTGAATGTTTATAGCAGCGGCGCCTAAACGTTGTCGATGAAGGATTCTTATATCATTTTCATTTTTGCCATTTATAGAAATTAGAGCATCATCAGCGAAAAGTTTTATGGAGCTGGATTTCAAAACAGAATTTATATCATCAATATAAATGTTGAATAAAATTGGTGCAAGAACAGAGCCTTGGGGTAGGCCAATCTTAACATCCACTTCGTCTGATATTATGGAACCAATTACTGTTCTTTGTTTGCGGTTTGTTAAGAAATCTTTAAACCAATCCAGTTCAACATCTCTAATACCAATTCCTTCCAATTTTCCTAATAATATTTTGTTATCTATAGTTTCGAAAGCTCTTTTAAGATCAATGAAAACTGCTATTATCGCCTTTTTATTATTAAGTTCTTCTTTCCATTCAGCTAAAACCATATTCAAAGCTGTTTCACAGGAATGTTTTTTTCTAAATCCTGATTGTTGAGGTATGAACCAAGTGGTTTTTTACCACAAGTTCTAAAATCTTTTCATCACTGGCCATTGTATTTATTGGACGTAACTCCTCTGCTTTTATTGTGTTATTAACTTTTTCGATTGGCACAATGGTAGAAGTTTTCCAAATACCCGGAACTATGCCACTACTTAAACTTTCATTTATGATTTGCGCATAAACGTGTAAACGTAAAATAAATTTTCTTTTGTACAAGTCAGGAAACTGCACATACGAAATAGAAATGTTTCTATTTTTATCTGACACATAACTAGAGTATGCAGTTTTTGTATGTCGGACTAGCCCTACAACGTGAGGTATGTCTAGCAAATATTAGTTTTTTAGTGTCACACAGTGTTTATTTAAAAAAATTCATAAAAATGGAACTAAAGTGAATTTGACAAAACTAAAAAATATGGGTTATTATATTTGTCCATAGATGCTGTAAAAAAAATGTCATGCAAATCGGAAGAGGTGGGGTGTAAAATGTGAATCCATTGGTTGATTTCATTTGGAGTATCCCTGCATTTAACACTCGCAAGTGTATTTCAGCACATTGTATTGATTCAGGATATTAGTACTGAGTCGGACATAATCGAAAAGCTTGTGAATGACGTTCGAGTAATTGTGTATTTCATATGAGTCAAATATTCAAAAAATCATATTTGCGAAAACAATCGTAAAAAAATACATGTCGAATATTTTTGGACAAAGAGTCGAAAAAAATTATTTCTAGCCCTAACCGCCATTTCGGTGTAACCAACAAAGTTATGAATATCCGGTTTTGACAGATATTGGTAATTCTGTTTGTTTTAAACTATCTGACAAAATTTCACAACCGTAATAAGTTCCTTTACAAAGATAACCACAAGCAATTTTGATATGACATTTTGCATCAAATTTTTAAAAAAGATGTAATCTTAAAAACGTTCTCCTGTAAAATTTTATTTTTGTTGGTTACACTAAAATTGCTGATAGGTCTCAATTTAATTGAAATGTATTTTCCAAGTGTAAAATCGGCGTCGAATGACCAGTATATGGGGTGAAATACGTGAAGCGTGCCACTGCATTTTCGATTTTTTTTGTGCAAGCTTGTTTTCATTAAATTATAGCTCATGTAATACACGCTTCAAGAAGATATGCAACTAATACTTCTGAGCTGAACTGAAAATAAATACCAAACAAATTTTATCGAAAAATGTTAGTAACAATTTTACAAAATTAGAAAAGATTCAATTTTTTTTTCAAGTTTGATCTCTTTTTTAAATTTTTATTTTATTCTTAAATGAAAGCTCGGTTCTTTTCCTTTAAAATGATACCTATCTTGTTATGGTTCCCCCAAATTTCTTTAATAAATTTTTATTTTAAGTGAGATGTACGGCTAAAATTCATCCATAAATTGATATTATATTAAAAATTATTAAAGAAATTTTCGCGCACCATAACAAGATAGGTATATATTTAAAGGAAAAGAACCGAATTTTCATTTGAGAATAAAAAAAAATTATTAAAAATGAAAAAAATTATAAAAAATTTAAGAAGTTTTTTTTTTGAAAAATTTTCATTGAAATTTTTATAATTTCTTTTTCAAATATTATCTTTAGGAAGAACGTACAAAATACTTTTGATATCGTTTTTGGATTTCTTCTTAGAACGTCGATTACATGACAACAAATTGAAAATTCAAACGCCTTTATCTCGGTAACTATCCAATATTTAACCCCGTCCTTTAGTGAAATTAACACTACTATATACATAGTTGACCACTCTCACCAAATTTCATTCAATTCCATACTTTGCCCCATATAAATGTGGAGATTCTTACCTTTTCACCACTATATCACTGTATTCCACTGTAATGCAAACTAAAACTATTTGAATTTGTCGGTTACCATCGTAGCAACGCGAAAGGGTTGCGCAATCCAATCAGCGATGTAATTATTCCGACGTAAATAAGCGTAGCTGGTTATTGAATGTAAAGTTCGACAAACAGGTGTCGCCGCTATTACCATCTACAGTCGAGTCGCTAATATTATCCTACATAAATAATATACGAAATGTTCTATTTGTCAAGAAATCGAAGGGCTTTGAGTTTCTATTTCAATGATTCGATTAACTTACGATATCTGATTTTGTGTATACCGACGCAAGAATTACCTGAACTTTTCAAGAATCCATTCTTCGTACGTTGGTAATGGCCGAAGTTTAGTAATATTTCTTGTGTGTATTTGCTATCAACTTAAGCTTTGAATCGTCATCTCGAAAAAACCATATCTTCCAATTGCCGAATGAAAATTTTACAACACAACTTGTTAAACAACTAAGTATGGTGAATGAATCTATTTTGATGCTCCTCTCATTTTTTTACAAGTTTGAGATAAGAAATTTAGTCAAATTAAAATTTTTTTTTCAAATTTGCCGAAATTTAGGTACTAATGGTCGAAATTTCGTCATCGCATATTCAAAAATGCCGACTTCAAAAAAACTGAGATAAGAAATTTAGTATAATTCCGATTATTTTCAAATTTGGCAGGAATTTAGTTGCTAATGGTCGAAATATCGTTATCGCACATTCAAAAATGCCGACTTCTAAAAATCTGAGATAAGAAATTTAGTTGCTAATGGTCGAAATTTCGTCATCGCACATTCAAAAATGCCGACATCAAAAAAAACTGAGATAAGAAATTTAGTATAACTCCGATTAATTTCAAATTTTGCAGGAATTTAGTTGCTAATGGTCGAAATATCGTTATCGCACATTCAAAAATGCCGACTTCAAAAAAACTGGGGGGGAGAGGGTTGACACCCCCCATACCCCTACCTCGCACCGCCCCTGGCAGCGGCGCCTAAACGTTGCCGATGGAGGAATTTAGCAGTTCCCGAAATGGATCTATACAACGAGATTTGGCAGTTGTCTAAATTTTTTCTTTCTTATATTCTAATTTAAAATTGTTTCAATTAAGAAAAAATGTATCATAACAATAATAATGATAAAATAATTATTGTTAGGCCTTGAGCTCGATTCAAACCCGCGATCTTACAAATCAGTAGGCCGATATAACAACAAAAATTGTTAATATATCCCAGAGCACGGGAAAAAGTGTGAATAAAATATGACACTATGGCATCATTGCCATCAAACAAGTCCAATTTTCACAACTTTTCTGCAACAGATGTCGCAGTGCTGTGAATATCAATTGGCAAGAACCAGAATATAAGTAAGAATAATGAAGACGAACAAACAACCGCTGTGATAGCTGAATGGTTATTGCAGTGGCGCCTAAACGTTGCCTATGAAGGAATTTAGCAGTTCCCGAAATGGATCTATACAACGAGCTTTGGCAGTTGCCTAAATTTTTTCTTTCTAATATTATAATAGGGCAGTCCCTAGGAGGATTGAGCCACCAGCGAACGCGGGTGCTGGGGCAGCGGAACCCCGGAGAAGTGGACCTATTTCCACAGCCGCCAACATCGAACAGTTAAGCCAGATGATGGCGATGGTGGCACAGCAAAACCAGGTGATGGCACAATATATGAACGAGGTCCGTCATATCCGGGATAACGTGTCAAACCTCAGCAACCGCGTCGCTGATATGGAGAACTCGGCACAACCGTTAGGGCACCGGTCTAAGCGCGCGTCTACACCTGAGCCTAGGGATGCGAGAAGTTGGACCTGGATAAGAGGCATGTGAAGTTTGACGGGACGAGTAAAGGAATTACGGTGGAGAGCATCATTTTTAGAATTGAAAAGTTGAGGCGACAACACAACATATCCCACTTTCAGCTCTTCACCGATTTCCATTGCTTTGTAACGGGCTCTGCCTTGAAGTGGTACTGGCAAGTTCTTGAAGATCACGCCGACGAACCCGAATTGTGGTATTTTGAGCTCAAAGCAGAACTGCTAGCCCACTTCAAGACTGCAGAGTCCGATTACGAGATTATAAGAGAAATTATGGAACGCAAAAAACAGCCACAAGAAGGGTTCGACGACTTCTACGGTGAGGTCCATAACCTGACATTCCGCCTGCGGAAAAAGATCCAGGAGAAGGAGCTAGTGGGGATCATTAGGGGCAACCTGAAACCCTACCTTGCGAACTTAACCTTCGCATCGAAGATTGACACGTTGGCGGAGCTAAACGCTGAGTGTAGGAGAGCAGAGCGACTCATAAAGGAGAACCGAACCCGTCCCAAACCGGTCAACGAATTAGAATATCTCGAAGTGACACCTGGGGATGAGGGGATCAATAGGCAACCCGTGGAGGCGATCATGAATCCGGCCAAACCGAGGGCCCAAACCAACAACCATATCATCTAATACCTGGAGCTACGAACCAACACAAACCTTTGAGCAACTCCAAACCCACCACCAATTCGTTTTGTGCGTCCCCCTTCCACCTCATGTTATGTTTTTCGTGTGGAATGCCTGTTGATTTTTTTGTCAAGAATCCGTCCGAATTGAAGAGAGATAATCGTTGTAAATCGTCCTTTCATGATATGGTATGTTTTGCGTGTGGGGGTGATATGTCTTTTTGTGTTTACAAAGCGGGTAAGGGAAACTCCCAACTGGCGGAGATTGTCGGGAGCTCTCGCCAGGGGACAGACTACCCGGAGACCAACCCAGCTTCAGAATTTTAGAAAGGGCGAACGACAGTGCGTGTAGAGTCAAGTTATGTGTAGGGAAAGCCGAGCCAAAAAGTCTACATTAAAGGAAGCTGGAATACGAAGCAGCTAGACAAAGAATTTTTTGCGAAGAATTTCTCGCTAAGAAAAGAAATAGAAATTTTAAAAAGATAATGAAAATGCCATCAAAGAAAAAAAATATGAGAAGACTGATTAATAAAATAGTAGCGACAATAGTAACCATTAAAGGCGACAACCGTTTCTTTGCGCAGACAAAGATCGGGGAGAGGAATGTCGTAGCCTTGCTGGATTCAGGTGCTGGCGCGAGTTGTCTAGGTAAAAATTACGGGAAGCTGATAGAAGGCAGGGAGGATAGCATCATCCCACTGGCAAATCAAAACATACGCACAGCGAATGGTGGCGAAACGCCAGTGGTTGGGGCTATCACTCTGTCTGTCCTCTAAGATGGAATATATAAGGACCTAGAGTTTCTCATCGTGCCAGGCCTCCAGCAAGAGGTGTATTTAGGGGTAGACTTTTGGCAGGCTTTCGATCTGAATGTTGTTAGTCGTGGGGTTCTATCGCATCCAACTCACACTGGCGTTGCAGAACTTGTACCCGCCGAGGGCGACTTATCATTTGAAGCGGTACAGCATGTTCTGACAACAGAGCAGAGTGTGGCGTTGGAGAAGGTCAAGGCGCAGTTTCCCTCATTTGCGGTCCTAGGTTTAGGGAAAACGAATGTGGAGGAACACGTGATAGAAGTCACAAATGAAAACCTCCCAGTCAAGCAAAGGCATTACCCTATATCACCAGCGATCCAAAAGCTAGTTTTTGAAGAGCTCGATAGGATGCTTGGTTTAGGCGTGATAGAGGAGAGCAATAGTAGCTGGAGCTCCCCTGTGTCGCTGGTGATAAAGGGAGAAAAGAAGCGTCTGTGCCTTGACGCACGAAAGATTAATGAACGCACCATCAAAGATGCATATCCACTGCCAAATATCGACGGGATCATTAGCCGACTGCAGAACACTAGATTAATTTCGGCAATTGATTTGAAAGATGCCTTTTGGCAGATCCCGCTCGAGAAGAAATCTAGGGAAAAGACAGCATTTACAGTGCCAGGGCGTCCCCTATACCAATACACAGTCATGCCGTTTGGACTGTGTAACGCAGCGCAAAGAATGTGTAGACTTATGTACAAGGTTATAACCGCTTCTTTACGTGATTCCGTGTTTGTGTATTTAGATGATTTGTTGGTATGTTCCGTAGATTTTTCGTCTCATTTATGTTTGTTGGAAAAGGTAGCTAGATGTTTACGTGAGGCTAACCTTACCATTAACGTGGAAAAGAGTAAATTTTGTTTTAAAGCCGAAAACACCAAAGCAGCTCAGACGGTTTCTAGGGATGTCAGGCTGGTACCGTCGTTTTATCCAAGACTACGCAACCATTGCAGCTCCGCTGCACGACTGTCTCACTAAAGACAAAATTAAAAAGTTTACGATGACGGATGAAGCGAGAGAGTCGTTTGAGTGACTGAAGCAGAGCCTGATCTCTGCTCCCGTACTGGAACATCCTGACTTCAACAGACGTTTCTACATCCAGTGCGATGCTTCGACAGACGGAGTGGGCGGGGTACTCTTTCAGTTAGAAGACGAGAACAACGAACGACCGATAGCTTACGTTTCCGCCAGACTAAATAAAGCACAGGGAAACTACAGCATAACCCAGCTGGAGCGCTAGGCGGCAGTGATAAGCGTGAAGAGATTTAGGCCGTACGTCGAAGGGTTGCCGTTCACAATCATCACCGATCACGCGAGTCTCAAATGGTTGATGAACCAGAAAGATCTTTCTGGGAGACTCGCGCGATGGAGTTTGAAATTGCAGGCATACGGTTTTGAAATAGAGCATAGGAAAGGAGAACTTAACGTCGTCCCAGATACACTGTCGCGAGCACACATGGACGAAATTAAGCTATCTGACAGACTAATGGACATTGACTTGGACTCACCATACTTTAAAACGGACGAGTATGACGATCTTAAGAAAACTGTGACAGAGAATCAAGATAAACTACCAGAGTTGTGCGTATCAGACGGGTATGTCTATAGACGGACTCAGTTTAACCGGGGGGACGATCTTCAGCAGGACCAAGCCTGGAAACTCTGGGTGCCGTCGGAATTGCAGGATTGGTGGAAGCCTCCCACAGCTCACCTTCTGCTGGACACGGAGGCATCCATAAAACGTTCGCCCGAATACGCGAAAAATACTACTGGCCTGGTATGGTAACAGAGGTTCAAAATTATGTTAGGGAATGCGAAGTCTGTAAGGGAAATAAAACTCAGAACTCTTTTCACAAACCACTCATGGGAAAGCAACACGTGACTGAGAGACCCTTCCAATGTTTGTTTATTGACTTTATGGGCCCTTACCCACGTACGTGTGATGGTAATGTGTATGTGTTTGTTTGTCTTCACCATTTTTCCAAGTTTGTTTTTTTAAAACCCATGCGTAAAGCCACGTCTGTAGATGTTATTAAGTTTTTAGAGAAAGAGGTTTTTCACATCTTTGGAGTCCCAGAATATATCCACTCAGATAATCGCAAACAGTTTGTATCCGATGTTTTTGCAAAATTTTTAGAAAAGTATGGCACAAAACATATCCGGACTGCATTCTACTCTCCACAAGGGAATGCAGCGGAGAGGGTGAATCGCTCAGTACTACAGATAGTAAGATCCTTCATTAAAGAGAATCAAAAGAGTTGGGATAGGTGCATCAGTGATGCGGCCTTTGCCCTTCGTAGCGCGATGCACACATCAATAAACTGCTCGCCATATTATGCCACTTTTGGCTTACCGATGATGCAACATGGCACGTCTTATGAAGTATGCCGCAAATTAGGCACCGTAAAAGATACTGGTCTACAGATAATAGATGCGCGAGCAGATAGATTGTAAGGAATTAGGGACTCGATAATGAAGGAGCTTAAGTTAGCACATGAGCGAAGTCAGAAAGTTTATAACACCCGATCCAGGGATGTGAAATTCCGAATCCGACAAGTGGTATATCACCGAAATTTCAAACAGAGTTCACAAATAAACAACTACAAAGCCCCAAAGCAAGTAAAGTGTGTCGTTCTTAAAGCGATCGGCAACTCGATGTATGAACTCGGCGATACCAGTGGCAAGAAAGTCGGCGTATACCACGCTAAGGATATGTTTGTTGCTTAATTATATGTTGAATGTTAGTTTTGGTGACCTATGTTGAATGTAGATGTGTGCAACGTTTTCTAGCCTTAGTTTTAGCTTGACCATTAGAGTAATTATTTATGCAATTATTTATTTCTTTGACCATGTTTATAGTTGACCTTATTTATTCATTTATTTATTGTTTTTTATTATTTATTTATTTTTTTTTTTTTATCTTTTTATTATTATTTTATAAATTCTGTGATATTTTATTACTAACATACTAAAAACTGTGATATAGATTTAGGTAGATAGATATCTGTGATATAGGCTTAGATAATTACCAGTGATATAAATTTAGATTTAACCCTCATGCCATTCTAGTGATTAATATAAGTAGATATCTGTGATATTAGGTTATTAGTAGAAACAGTTGTTGTTCCGCGTGCTGCCCTTATACGAGTTAACATAAACCCTAAATAATCGGAAGAATAGGCAATAGCCCGGCTTTAGGTCGTGGGTCGAGGCCACACGTTAGGCGTTTGAAGGTAGCTTTAGGACAGACTGCGCTTTGAATTTTTTTTACGCCCACGCTCCATGTTGCATGCAACATCGGCGGTGCGAGCCTGTAGCGGCAGCCTGTGGGTTAATGCGATGGTAAGGATCTTCAAAAATTTACGCATGTATCTGTGTGTATATACCAGCATAGCTACGTTTACATGTTTTAGTAACTGGTAGGAAGCAAACACTTGGATAGATGTTCGAACATGTATCGGTTAGTATGTGTGAAGTTAGTTCGTGAAAGGTTATATCAGTCGTTTCCCGTCAAAATAGGATTGTATGTATTGGTGTCTTTCGTTCTTGAGTGAAAGTGGTGAGAAAGAAAGGCTTTTGATTTATGGGGTACGACCGCCGAACGATTGCAGAGAATGTCTCAAAAGAAAAGTTGACTTAAGTGAGTGCGGAAGCAAGTTTTAATTATATATATTTTTTTTTGCGAAAAAAAAAACTTTCGCATTTTTTTTCATAAAACCGTGCTAACGGGTAATTTAGCGGAATCCCAAGGAGGAACCGGAATTCCATAACCTGCTTGACAACAGCCCCAGGTGAGTCCAGTGAAACCCCTTTCCCCAGTCCATGGTGCATGTGGACTAATAGTGAATATAAATTTAAAAAAATGTTAAAAGTGCAAATTAACTTAAATAAAATTACATACATACAATCAATAAAATTTAGTGAAATAAATGAAATTATATACAAAGATAAAATTAAGTAAAAAAAAATAAAATAAAATAATGAAAGTTAAAAATAAAATAAAATTAAAATAAATTAAATAAAATTATAAAATAAAATAAAATATAAAACTAATTAAAATAACTAAAATTACATACATAAATAAATAAAGCCAGATATTTAATAAAAATCTATTGGATAAGATCAAGTAAAATAATTAAAACCAAATGAATAAATAAAATGACATAAAAAGGTAAAATGAAATAAGTAGATAAAAGTCAATAGATATAATAAGTTCACATGCATCCTAATGTGTCTTTCTCTGCCGCCATGACCCCAGTCCCTAATATTCTTCCTCTCTACACATCTAGATTGCTGTGCAAAAATTTAAGCTGTCCACCATCACAAGCCGCAAACGCAAAAATAAAGCGGGGTAGTATTTATCATCAAGAAGCCTGCCACATCTGCACCACCATCAAGAGTCATAAACTCACAAAAAAAGAGGGTAGTATTTAATATCAAGGAAGGGGAAGCATACAGACGGTGCCAGGCTATACGTCAAAGAGTAGAGGGACATCTTGACGCTCCTGTCCTGGCACCGGGATCATAAATTGGAGCAAAGCAACAACCAAAAGGGAGCAGCAGAACTGTCCGTGCGCCGCTGCCGGAGTTTATAATTGTGTTTTTTTGATATTTCATTTGGATTTTTCTTGAACTTATCAGAGAATTTTGGTTAATTTTAATCCCCATCTCCCTACACTGAATCTGTTTAATTTGATTCTTAATGTCAGCTTTTTTATGTTTTTTTTTTAATTTAAGTTAATTATAGTTCTTATTAGATTTCCCGCTTTGAATTTTTTTGTATTCGTATTAACTTTTTATTTTGAAATTTGTAAAATTGTTAGCATTTCTACTTTTTCATTCCGTTTCCTTATCCCTTCTATTTTTTTCTATCTTTTCAATCTTTCACCTGCCAATCATTGGCCTATTATTCCCGTACCTTACTTTTTTTATCTTTTCACATTTAACTCTTTTTTTTGTCTCCCTTGTTCGCTTAAAATTCAAATCCAGCTTTAATTTTTTTTTGCTTTCTGTTTTTTATGACCTTTCCGTACTTTTTTACCTTTCCCATTTTCGCCATCTTTTTTTTTACTTAGCATTTAAAAATTGCTACATTTTTTTTTCACCTGCGCAACATTTTTTATATTCTTGCCTTGATCTGCTGTTCGCACGTTCGTGCGTCTTTCTTATCCTTCATTAACGCATTTGTCTATCTTCTTTGTCACTTTTTTGTTGCTTTAGGCTTTCGTGCGCTTTTATTTTTTTATAAGGGCTATTAGGATTGTTTTAGTTTACCCTCAGATTCATTTTTTTTCACATATTAGTTAAAATTTCCGATTTCAATTTATATTTAGTTGTTGCACTATTGAATTTTGTATTTTTTAATATTTCTTATTTTATAATTTCTTTCGAATTATTATCTTTCACTCTAACGCGCATAAATTCTTTGATCCGTGCCGCAACCGCATGCCCGAATAAATTTGTTATCTTTCATTATCACTTCTTCTACCGATCGACTTTCCAGTATAGGTTTGTAGGTGTATGTATATGTACGTTCTTTGCAGCCACGCTCTCTCTTCGACGCAGGCGCCTTCGTCGCGGGACTGATCGGTAAGTGCTAGTTATAATTTATCAACATTACACGTAGTTGACATACAAACATACGTATATAGATATCAAATTTTATTAAAAACAAACCTACTGGAAGCCAGCAGAGGTTAAGGAGTTGTTGGGCTACAGTGGCGAGCCGATAACGAAGGCATTATTGGCTTTTAGCAATTTTCAATTTAAATTTTTTACGCTAATTTTTATTGTCTAATTTTCACCGGCCACCGTGGTGTGATGGTAGCGTGCTCCGCCATCACACCGTATGCCCTGGGTTCGCACCCCAGGCAAAGAAACATCAAAATTTTAGAAATAAGTTTTTTCAATTAAAAGAAAATTTTTCTAAGCGGGGTCGCCCCTCGGCAGTGTTTGGCAAGCGCTCCGGGTGTATTTCTGCCATGAAAAGCTTTCAGTGAAAACTCATCTGCCTCGCAGATGCCGTTCGGAGTCGGCATAAAATATGTAGGTCCCGTCCGGCCAGTTTGTAGGGAAAATCAAGAGGAGCACGACGCAAATTGGAAGAGAAGCTCGGCTTCAGATCTCTTCGGAGGTTATCGCGCCTTACATTTATTTATTCAAGTTAGTTTTTTTATGATTTTTTTAATTTCCCTTTTTTTCTTACGTAAAACCCCTTTCGTTTTTATTCAATGGTTTTGATTCAAAGTTTCTGTACCTTTGATTTCAGTTGATTTTTTTGTATTCAGGATTTTGGTATTAATTAAACTCCCCGTTTTGACTGTCGGAGCCTAAATTTTTCCCTGGATTCCTTAACTTGCTTTTCATTCTAATCCTATAACTCAGTTTACTTTCTTTTTCCCAAGTACCTTTCATTAAGCCACATTTACTATCATCAGTTATTGTTTTTAGTTACACATATAATCAGCTAGAATAAGTTTCAAAGCATTAACCGTAAGGAAAATTCCACATAATTGAAGTTTTTTGATCTTTAATTTTGGGATATATATTTAATAAAGAGTTTTTTATAACGTTGTGCAAAGAAATCCAAACTTATCATATTTATTAGTTCATGGGTTGAGCCTACCCTAAAAATGTCAGGCTAAGACACTCAATTGGTGTGGGTGTTGCACGAGTGCAATATAGGGGACGTGGATGTGAGGCGACTGTGACAGACTAGACGGGCTAGGGACATGGGACATTAACGTACAGACAAATGTCAGGCTAAGGGGGCGTTGCTAGAGTTCCGGAGTCAGTGCAACGCCCAAGGCTGCGTCAAGGTTTTACGCAGAAGGGGAGGGATGACTCCACCTGACACGGACAGACCTTTTCTTCCAGCTTCCCCTTTCTTTTCATAGATTTCAGGCATGAACCTCTCTCTTGTTTATATAACTGTAGGTAAAGCGAGTGAGCAAAAACTCACCCCGAACCACGAGCTAGCAGGGGCTTGCCAGCATGCCAAATGCCACCTCCGCCTTACCTCAACTGTCAGCTATACAACAAGATGTCCAAGACTATAACGTGTACGGATGAATGGGACAAGGAACAACTACGGAAGTATCAGCTAGAAGATACAGATCTGTCACATGTTATGCAAGGGCTCGAACGAAACGAAAGACCAAATAGAGGGGAGATATCAGCAGAGAGTCCTATTGCGAAGTCATATTGGGCACAGTGGAACAGTTTAGAGTTGATTTCCGGTTTCTTGCATCGAGTATGGGAGAGTGAAGATTGTCAATGTAAGAGGAAACTGATAGTTGTTCCCAGGAAAAGGATTCCTGACGTTCTCAACGAGCTGCATATTGGTCCAAGTCGAGGTCATCTGGGAATCACGAAGATGGTCGAGAAGTTTAAGCAGAGATTCTATTGGTTTGGTTGCCGTCAGTCGGTCACTGAGTGGATTGCGAACTGCGAGGTTTGCAACAGAGCGAAAGGGCCCAAAACCCAAAGTCATGGCCAGATGAATCAATATAACTCAGGTGCGCCATTTGAAAGGATCGCTATGGATGTCGTAGGTCCATTCAACTAGCAACTGCGGAAACAAATATGTACTGGTGGTTATGGATTATTTCAGCAAATGGCCAGAGGTGTACCCAATCTCAAATCAAGAAGCGGAAACAGTAGCAGAAGTGTTCATAAACAATTGGGTTGCAAGGTATGGTGTACCAATGGAGTTACATTCTGACCAAGGGAGAAATTTTGAATCAGCTGTGTTCCAGGAAATGTGTAAAACATTGGGCATTCGAAAAACACGGGCACCACATCATCAGTGCGATGGTATGGTGGAACGATTCAATAGAACCTTGGAGGAGCACTTAAGGAAAGTAGTGGAGAAGTTCCATAGAGTGGGATACACGCATACAATTATTCTTGATGGCTTACCGATCAGCAGTGCATGAGACAACAGGCCAAAACCCCGCAAAAGTAATTTCTGGCAATGACCTTTGACTGCCAGCTGATTTATAATTTAGAATAAATGCCGCTGCAGAGAGAAATGCCAAGAAATCCACTGGTGTCTTGGAGGAAGAGATAAGGGAAATACATGATCTTGTAAGACAACGAACCACGATTATGAGTGACACGATGAAAGCCATACATGTATGATAGAGCAATTAATTCGGAAAGGTTTCGGGAAGGAGAGTTGGTGCTGCTATAAAACCCACAACGAAAAAAAGGAAGGGCCATACAAAGTTATAAAATGAATCAACGATGCAGTTTACCGCATACAAACCATTGGCAAACCACGTAACAAAAAAAAGTGGTTCATTTGGAAAGGCTGGCAGCGTGTAGATCGGAAAATTTGTCTGATCGGGACGATCTGACTTAGGTGGAGGGCAGTGGGACAACAATTAGTATCACTAAGCTGATACTAAGTAAATAAAGGCACAACAACAATAAGCAAGCTGCCATTCTTGTGTACATCAAATCAATCATCATTTACACACATACATACAAGGCAATGAAGAGATAACTCACACACAGATGTAGTCATCAGCCGAAGTGTTACTCACCCATACACACGCATATGGGGAAACATTATAAACTGCAAGTACGTATACATATATGTAGCTCAATTAAGAGCAGGAGACACATCAATTCTAGAAAAGGAAACGTCTAGACTTTAGTAGGAATATGCGAGTGAAGCAACGGAGAGTATAAAAGCAGCGCAAGTTGAGTAGTCAGTAATCAGTTTGATTTACACTCGCAATTAGTTGTGAAGTATAAGTTTTATTGCGAAGTACCTTAAAGTAGTCTAATAAATACCATTTTGCAGTACAGTAGTGGAGTTATTATTCGAAAATTTAGCGATTCGAACGTTTTTAGAAGTTTGGAAATAAGCGGAGTTCCCAAAGTTCGTTACAATATGTAATGTGAAAAGAGATTGAAAACAAACACACAAAATGAGTTGCTAACTTGATCGGATTGGTGTGGGTGGTGCACTAGTACAACGAGAGGGGAAGTAGGTTGCACGGGCCTTTCACTATACCGTAAAGGACTAGATTAGGACTCATTCGGACGGCTTAGTGTCAAGATTTGGGGGAGCTGTAGAATGAGAGGAGTCAGCACAGCGCCCATGGCTTCGAGCACGCCGCGCTGAAGAGGGTGGGTAGACTCCAACGGACAGGACGGGCCTACTCTTTTCGGTGTTCTTCTGATTTTGTAACATACATATATACATACATTGCATGCATATAAGAGGATTCACACGCCATAGTGCATTTGACACTTTGGTTGCGTCGTTAGTATGAATAAGTTTATAATAATTGCAACGCAAACATATTTACGTTCCCACAGGACGACACGTGCGTTACTTGAGCTGCCCATAGTAAATACGCTACGATTTTTTACTATGTACATACGTTTTGGTAGCTCATGTATGTACGTATGTTTAGTGTGTAGGAACTTTAGTGAATAAGAAATTGTTTAGAATAATTTAGTATAAATAAGCCGAAAATTATTTTAATAAAGACACTTACACTTGGTGCTGCAATACGACACCACACAAACTTCTTTGGGTTTTACTTCCATTTTATTCCAAACTTTACTTCCATTTATTTCAAGCATTACTTGGAGATCCTGCCAGGAGAAATCCTGAGCTGCTGAAATAAAAGGCAGACTCCCTTCAAAGTCCTCCCAGATCCTGCCAGATCTGCGGTATATCGCAGAATCCCACTAAAAATCCTGAGATGCTGAAATAAAAGGCAGACACCCTTTAAAGTCCTCCCAGATCCTGCCAGATCTCCGGAATATCGCAGAATCCCTGAACTGCTGAAATAAAAGCATAAACAGGGTGGAAAAAAAATCCCGCAGCAAGGTTGAACAACAAATTTATGAGAACGAAATTTATTTGGAATCAGTAATCCCGCAGCATAAATAGGGTGGAATAAAAAAAAAATTCCGCAGCAAGGGTGAACAACAATTTTATGAGGACAAAATTTATTTGGAATCAGTAATCCCGCAGCATAAACAGGGTGGAATAAAAAAATCCCGCAGCAAGGGTGAACAAGAAAATTATATGGACAAAATTTATGCGGATGAAAAAACCATTTAATTATAGCTAGCCGTATGAATTTATAATATTTCCCATTACTTTCTAGAAGCTTTTGGCAACCTAACGGTTGCCTTTCTATGGGCAAAAAGTAGATTTCTGGCAATGGATTAAAGTAAAATTAATCCTGTTCAAATGAATGACGAAACAGATATAATTTGACGAAATATTTTTGCGTTTAGCTCTAGTCGAAGAAAATAAACAGACAGAAGAACAACCAATAGCAATAGAACCAGTTAGACAGGGCCCTAAGGCTATAACGATAGAAGAATATAGACGTAGGGCAAAACAAGTAAAGTTAGAGGATCCATAGATTCCAAGCAAAATTAAAAGAAAGAGAGAAGGAAAAGGATTCAACTTAAGAAGGGCTGTAGCCATATTATATCAAAGAATTAATCTTTCAACATGCACGGAGGAAAGAATCCGCTTAAAAAATAAGATTAGGCAATTAAAGGAACTATAAAATGAATTTTTTTTGAAAAAAAGGAATTTTTTAATAAATAAATAAAAAAAAATAAAAATTTTAAACGAACATTTTTATATTTAATTTACAATGCCGGCCAAGAACCCAATCACTTGGATTGAGAACAAAATAGAAAAAAGAGACTTAGAAAAGGAATTACAGTGGTTGAAAGGATTTGGGAAGGATATTGGAATGACTAGGGACCCAAATATTGAGGATGTTATTAATCCTACTACTACAATCGAGGAAACCAGAGGCATTATGATAATGTATAACCTTACAGATCATAAATAAAAATAATTTAAAAAAAAACACGCAAAAAAAAGAAGGGACAAAATCTTTGTATGTAACTTTTTGACAATGGGAAGCCATGAATCAAAAGTCACTAATCCAAATGCTAACATGGTGAACACGGTTCAAATAGTAGACCACACTGACGCATTGGAAATCATAAAAATTACCTCCTAGTTACTGTCGTTATTAGCGCTGTGAACTTATTTTTGAGATGCTATTCAACACATAACAATATTTTGAAAAAGAAGTACCAGAGCCGAGCAGACGGCCTGGACAAAGTCTAAATTCAAAAAAAAATCTTTATCTCAATGTACCTAAATAGGTCAATGGGAAACTCTTCTCAACACACTTGTGGAAGAAAAGACATCGGCAGAAAAGTCTTATAAATGCATTAATAAAAATACAACAATACAAACTGTAACTGCTTTGAAGCGTCTCAAGATAATATTAAAGTTGTTGAATAATGTAGGCAAGGCTATACACGAAATATATAGCCATTTAACAGCCAGTCATCAGCTGGAAGTACAACAAATTTTTTCCAGTGTTAGTGTTAATAATAGAGGTGAGTCCCCTTTTTGTTACATATTACAGAGTAGTCTCCAGGTGGCCAGGAGGGGTAGCGTGCTTTGATATCATATTGAGCTCTGTGCAGGATATATCGGGATATGAATGGAGAGTCCTTGACAGGCCACCATCCTCAGACCATGCATATATCAGCTTCAGAATCCCCCTAAAGAGGGTAGAGAAGGGAAATCCTTTAGAAACCCAAAGGCAACGGACTGGTACAAATTTCGGAAAGGTGTATCAGGAAGACTGGGCAGCCTAACCGCGGCGGACGACTCATTTCCCTTTCGAACATACTAGACCCGTAGCTGGCCTCGTCTGGCGAAGGGTCGTACGACCAAGATGAATTCCAATAAAATAAATATTAGAACTTCGTCCTCCTCCGCAAGGGGAAGGACACCTTCGGCGCAATTGCCGAAGGAGCAAACACGCCCTAAGGGCGCGAATACAACAGGGGTTAAGAGGGCCTTAAAAAGAGGAAATAGCGACTTGATGGGGGTTGGCACCAGTACGGCTGCAGGTGAGTTGCGCTGGAAACGGCGAACGCCGACCAGGCGCGGGCATGGCGACCTGTCTTCCCGCGGCTGTGACAGGGGTCTCACGACCTGTCCACTCCGAGCCAAGGGAATAGGCAGCTGCAATTTTAGGTAAAACCGGAGGACTGACCGCGATGGCAACGACGCGTCGGTTCTCCCCAAACCGTAGGAGACCAACTTCAACGGGTTCAACAGCTTCTAGCGACTCGGTGGGGGCCAGTACTAGTAACGCTGCGAAGGTAGTTGCGCCCGCAACGGCGGCCACCGGAGCGCCTGCTGCTAGTGTGCGCTCACCAGACGCCAGTTCAGCAACCGCACTCCCTATGACCGCATCAGGAGTCGCGAAATCCGCTTGATCAGGGCAGACGGAAGCGACAAAGGAGCCTCGAACCGGGAGAGCGACCGCGGAGGAAACTTCGGGTCTGAACTCTGCCGGGGATACTTCTCCTGGTGACTCCGGTCACCGGGGCAAAAAGCGGGCCGCTAAGGTCCTCAAAAAGTACGAAGGGGTACCGCTGGACTCGCTGCCACAGAGTGCCAGGAACGCGGTGGAAAGGGCGCAAACCCTGCTGCCAAATTTCCGAAGAACTCTAAGATAGAGGTCGTCGACTCTTAGGACATTCCAGCCAGGCCAAGGGCAAGAGCATGGGTTCCAGCAACATCAGCTGAACCAGAGAGAATTCTGCGGATGTTGCAGGTCATGAACCCGGCTCTCCCTACGCACGACTGGAGTGTAATCCGAGTCGAGGACGATGTAGGACCGAGGAGGCAGGTCGTCTTGGCCCTCAATAAGGATGCTCTGGAGCACCTCAAGAGGAGCAACTGAAGGGTGTATTACGGCATCGACGATGTCGTAATACATGTATACCATGGCGACGTGCATCCCTTTCGGCTGCCTCGATGACCAAGGTCACCGGGACAGCCGAAGAGGAAGCGGAGCTCCCAGCGCAGAGAGCATGGTTTCCGCCTCGTCAGATTGTGCAGGTTCTCTGGGTAATCGGAAGATGGAGGACTACCTGCTGGATAGCGACTGAGAAGAGGCCGAAGTAACGGTAGTGGAGGGAGGGGAGTCTGGATCAAATCAAAATGAAAATGCGCGTCACGTCCAATGGGAGAGTTCCGATATCAACACTCGTGGTGAGTCACTTTTTGATTACCTTTTAACAACTAAACTGGTAGTTTGCAACATCGGTAACGAACCAACTTTTATTACTAAAAATCGCAGAGAGGTCATAGACCTCACCATTGTATGTATGGATATGTAAAAAATGGCGTGTTCTAGAGGAACACTCCTTCTCAAACCACCACTACATCGAAGTTGTGATAGCTTTTTGGTGGAACAACCCATCGCAAAACGCATCCCGCGCAATACGAACTGAGAAACCCATAATTATCTGCTATCTAGGACCTACAGGAATTGTCCCCTCTTCAACGGAGGAGCTGGAGGATCTGGTAGCGACCTTTACAACGGCACTCTCTAATGCCCTCGAAGAGGCTTGCCCAGGGCCAAAACCACGCGAAAAGCGCAAACCCCACTGGTGGTCCCATGACTTGGACCTACTTCGCAAATCCTGCAGGACACAGTATAACAAGGCAAAAAGCCTAGACAATGAGCCACAATGGCTATTATACAAAGACAATTTAAGGGCATACAAAAAAGACCTAAGACAGGCGAAGAGAACTTCGTGGAGAAACTTCTGCACAGGAGTAAGAAAGCGTTAACGATTCAGCAAGGCTGCGATGCTTGCTTTCAAAATCCCAAAGAGCAATGAGCTTTTTGCGGAGGTATGACGGTACCTGGACCAGCTCAGAAGGGGAGACTCCAGAGCTGCTCCCGGACACACATTTTCCTGAAAACCAGAACTACCCACCAGAAGTACCTGTAACAAATGTGGCCGTAAATATAACCATGACGGAGGAGAGGCTTAAGTGGGCAGTTAAAAGCCTTTCAGTTTAAACCTTTCAAGGCTGCCGGACCGGATGGGATCATTCCCGCACAACTTATTAAATCCTTGGAGGTAACAGGCAGATGGCTATGTCATGTCTATTCTGCCTGTTTGGCTTTAAATTATATGCATGCGTGGAGAAACGCTACGGTCATCTTTCCCAAGGCTAGTAAAGCTTCTCATTACGAGCCAAAGGACTACAGACCGAGTAGTATCTCGTCCTTTGTGCTAAAGGCCCTAGAGAGGATCATAAGTGATTTCATCACGACCACTATTGAGTCCATATCTGGCTATCAACATACCTACATCAAGGGCAACTCCACTGAGACTGCACAGCCTAGTCTTTACTATAGAAACATCCTTGATCGAAAAGGATTTCTGTCTAGTGGCCTTCCTAGATATTGAAGCAGCCTTCAACTATATAAGCGCTAACGCCGTCAATAACGCCTTGACGGATCTAGGCGTAACAACGTCCCTCGTAGGACTAATCGATCAACTACTCAGGGGAAGGAAAATACTTTCATCCACGGGGAAGTCTGATATAATACGCTATGTCCCCGCTCTTATGGAACCTAACCGTGAACTCGCTATTACGAGACACACGTTGGTGTGGCGGCAAGGTTGTGGCATATGCGGACGACCTAGCTATTGCTTATAGGGGCAAATTCCCCCAAACCTTGTGTGACTTGATGCAAGTAGCACTGCGGAAGGTTTCTGCGTGGGCCTCCAGATGCGGACTCAGCGTCAATTCAGACAAGGTGGAACTTATCCTATACACCAAACGGTACAAAATACCACCGTTAACCCTGCCGGAACTAAATGGAATGCGCATTAATGTGGCCGATAGGGCTAAATTCCTAGGCATGGTTCTGGATAAAAGGTTGAACTGAAAAGATAATATTATCCAGCGCCAGAAAAAAGCATATATCGCTTTATACACGTGCAAAAGAACCATACGCAATAAATGGGGTCTTACCTCAACATTTGCAGATGAATCTACACATCGATTATCCGACCCATACTGCTATACGGGGTAGCTGTATGGTGGACAGCCTTGGACAAGGCGTCAAACCGAAACTTACTAGAAAAAGTGCACAGGTCTAGTATGATCTGCATAAGTGGTGCTCTGAGAACAACGCCAAGCGCTGCTCTTGAAATCATTCTTCACATCCTACCTCTGGATCTAGCAGGATACCGCACAGATCCAACGTCAGCACTGCGGTTAAGAGAATCGTCCGGCTGGAGCACTAAGCCTACAAGTCATGGCAGCATACTGTGTAACTACGACTTCCTTCTTCGAAGCACAGACCGGTGTGCGAACACAACACTTGCGGACAGCAACTTCATAGTAAAAATTCCCAGGAGGGAAGATTGTGTGGAGCCGAGCAGGTTCCTGGATATCACATCCAGCATTTCCATATTTACCGACGGTTCTACGCTGGACGGTAGTGTTGGAGGGGCGTCTTTTCAAGGGACCCAGATCTCCAACTTCCTTTCAGACTACCTAATCATTGCGGCGTCTTCCAAGCAGAAGTAGCAGCTATCATGGAAGCCGCGACTTCAATAGGCACACAGAATACCGGCAAGGAAATCTTGATTTTCAGCGATACCCAAGCGGCAATAAAATCCCTTGGTCCCTAATCATTAAACTCCGAAGTGACACTAAACTCCGCCGATCTCTTCAGGAGATGGCCCAACAGAACCGTGTACACCTCACATGGGTCCCGGGACACAGGGACATAGAGGGAAACTGCGCTGCAGACGAACTTGCTAGGCAGGGTAGGATCAGACAGATTCTTCCTGACAAAGAACGCCTAGGTATGCCTTTTGCCACTTGCAAGCTAATGCTAAAAGAGTATACCTACAGTCAAGCCAACGAAAGATGCCTACTAACCCCGGGATGTATAATATCAAAGCAATCCTGGCCTAAATTGGATACTAAGAGATGCCGTCACGTCTATACCCAAAGCAGGGACAAAATCTCCTCACTTTTAGGAGTTCTGACTGGGCACTGCCTCATCGGAAGCCATGCGGTAAGGCTAGGAGCGCTCTTCCAACGATGCTGCAGAAGTTGTAAAGAAGACGAGGTAGATGAAACGGTGACGCACCTCATCTGCAACTTCCCCACGTTACGTGGCCCCGGACAACGCTGTCTGGGAGCTACCTTCCTGAGCGATCTCCGCCAGGTCTGGGAGCATGATATAAGGGACTTGGAATCTTTCATCAAGTCCTCGAAATGGTTCGAAGAGGAGGGCTAATGATGTCCTTCTGTGGTACCACAGCGGGCCAACTGATACTGGCCTATGTGTGCCCTTGGGGCAGCCACTACTACCCAATTGTAACAGAATAATTCGACAGGCAGAACTATTCTTTAAAAATTGGGGGTGTAACATACATATATACATATGGGGTATTCCATCCCATTTCGACCAATTTTGAACCCGACCCCTTTAGAATTGGATGAAAGTTTTTCTTCTTTTTCTAGCTTACGAAAGACGTTTTTCAGAAGTTTTTCAAATTTTTTCATCCAACTCAAAAAAAGTTATGAATTTTTAAAAAAACACCGTTTTTGTTTTCAAAATGCTATAACTTTTTCAAAAATTGACCGTTTGGGATCTTTTTTTTTAATTTGTTTTTAAATGTACTTTTCGGAAAAAATTCAAAAAAATTTTTAAAGTTTTTTTTTTGCAATTTTTCAGTTTTTCGAGATTTTTCGAATTTCGCCCTTTTTTTCTCATCAAAAACTTCAATCAATTCTGCAATTATCCCCACTAATCCCGGAGTGGGTAGAGAATTCTTTTTTTTTTATACTCAGTTGAGCAGAGCTCACAGAGTATATTAACTTTGATTGGATAACGGTTGGTTGTACAGGTATAAAGGAATCGAGATAGATATAGACTTCCATATATCAAAATCATCAGTATCGAAAAAAAATTTTATTGAGCCATGTCCGTCCGTCCGTCCGTCCGTTAACACGATAACTTGAGTAAATTTTGAGGTATCTTGACGAAATTTGGTATGTAGGTTCCTGGGCACTCATCTCAGATCGCTATTTAAAATGAACGATATCGGACGCTCACTTTTTCGATATCGAAAATTTCGAAAAATCGAAAAAGTGCGATAATTCATTACCAAAGACGGATAAAGCGATGAAACTTGGTAGGTATGTTGAACTTATGACGCAGAATAGAAAATAAGTAAAATTTTGGACAATGGGTGTGGCACCGCCCACTTTTAAAAGAAGGTAATTTAGAAGTTTTGCAAGCTATAATTTGGCAGTCGTTGAAGATATCATGATGAAATTTTGCAGGAACGTTACTTGTATTACTATATGTATACTTAATAAAAATTAGCAAAATGGGAGAACGACCACGCCAACTTAAAAAAAAAAATTTTTTAAAGTGAAATTTTTACAAAAAATTTAATATCTTTACAGTATATAAGTAAATTATGTCAACAATCAACTCCAGTAATGATATGGTCCAACAAAATACAAAAATAAAAGAAAATTTCAAAATGGGCGTGGCTCCGCCCTTTTTCATTTAATTTGTCTAGGATAATTTTAATGCCATAAGTCGAACAAAAATTTACCAATCCTTGTGAAATTTGGTAGAGGCTTAGATACTAGGACGGTAACGGTTTTCTGTGAAAAAGTGCGAAATCGGTTGAAGCCACACCCAGTTTTTATACACAGTCCACCGTCTGTCCTTCCGCTCGGCCGTTAACACGATAACTTGAGCAAAAATCGATACATCTTTACTAAACTCAGTTCACGTACTTATCTGAACTCACTTTGTATTGGTGTAAAAAATGGCCGAAATCCGACTATGACCACGCCCACTTTTTCGATATCGAAAATTACGAAAAATGAAAAAAAAAATGCCATAATTATATACCAAATACGAAAAAAGGGATGAAACATGGTAATTGTATTGGTCTGTTGACGCAAAATATAACTTTAGAAAAAAACTTGGTAAAATGGGTGTGACACCTACCATATTAAGTAGAAGAAAATGAAAAAGTTCTGCAGGGCGAAATTGAAAGCCCTTGGAATCATGGCAGGAATACTGTTCGTGGTATTACAAATATAAATAAATTAGCGGTACCCGACAGATGATGTTCTGGGTCACCCTGGTCCACATTTTGGTCGAAATCTCGAAAACGCCTTCACATATACAACTACCACAATTCCCTTTTAGAATCCTTATTAATACCTTTAATTTGACACCCATATTGTACAAACACATTATAGAGTCACCCCTGGCCCACATTTATGGCGATATATCGAAAAGGCGTCCACCTATAGAACTAAGGCCCACCCCTTTTAAAATACTCATTTTCACCTTTCGTTTGATACTCATAATATACAAACGCAATCTAGAGTCAACCCTGGTCCACCTTTATAACGATATCCCAAAAAGGCGTCCACCTATAGAACTAAGGCCCACTCCCTTTTAAAATACTCATTAAGACCTTTCATTTTATACCCATATCGTACAAATTCTAGAGTCACCCCTGGTCCACCTTTATGGCAATATCTCGAAAAGGCGTCCACCCATAGAACTAAGGCCCGCTCCCTTTTAAAACAATCATTAACACCTTTCGTTTGACACCCATATTGTACAAACGTATTCTAGAGTCACCCCTGGTCCACCTTTATAACGATATCCCGAAAAGGCGTCCACCTATAGAGCTAAGGCCCACTCCCTTTTAAAATACTCATTAACACCTTTCATTTGATACCCATGTCGTACGAACAAATTCTAGAGTCACCCCTGGTCCACCTTTATGCCGATATCACGAAAATGCGTCCACCTATAGAACTAAGGCCCACTCCCTTTTAAAATAGTCATTAACACCTTTCATTTGATACCCATACCGTACAAACAAATTCTAGTGTGACCCCTGGTCCACCTTTATGGCGATATCTCGAAAAGCCGTCCGCCTATAGAACTAGGGCCCACTCCCTTTTAAAATACTCATTAGCAACTTTCATTTGATACCCATATCGTACAAACAAATTCTAGAGTCACCCCTGGTCCACCTTTATGGCGATATCTCGAAAAGCCGTCCGCCTATAGAACTAGGGCCCACTCCCTTTTAAAATACTCATTAGCAACTTTCATTTGATACCCATATCGTACAAACAAATTCCAGAGTCACCCCTGGTCCACCTTTATGGCGATATCTCGAAAAGGCGTCCACCTATAGAACTGAGGCCAACACCCTTTTAAAAAACTCATTAACACCTTTCTTTTGATACCCATATCGTACAAACAAATTCTAGAGTCACCCCTGGTCCACCTTTATGGCGATATCTCGAAAAGGCGTCCACCTATAGAACTAAGGCCCAAGCCCTTTTAAAATATTCATTAACACCTTTCATTTGATACCCATATCGTACAAACAACACATTCCAGGTTTACCCTAGGTTCATTTTCCTACATGGTGATTTTCCCTTATTTTGTCTCCATAGCTCTCAACTGAGTATGTAATGTTCGGTTACACCTGAACTTAGCCTTCCTTACTTGTTTTTTTATTTAATTGAAAAAAAAAACGTTAAAATTTTTTTTGTATTTTTTCCGAAAAGTACATTTAAAAACATATTACAAAAAAAAATGATCCCAAACGGTAAATTTTTGAAAAAGTTATGGCATTTTGAAAAAAACACCGTTTTCCAACTCAAAATAAGTTTTAAATATTTTGAAAAAAAACGGTGTTTTTTTCAAAATGCTATAACTGTTTCAAAAATTGACCGTTTGGGATCATTTTTTTTTAATATGTTTTTAAATGTACTTTTCGGAAAAAATACAGAAAAAATTTTAAAGTGTTTTTTTTTTTTCAATTAAATAAAAAAAAATTCTCGGCCCACTCCGGGATTAGTGGGGATGATTACAGAATTGATTGAAGTTTTTTATGAGAAAAAAAAGGGCAAAATTCGAAAAATCTCGAAAAAGTGAAAAATTACAAAAAAAAATTTTAAAAATTTTTTGGAATTTTTTCCGAAAAGTACATTTAAAAACAAATTTTTTAAATAAAAAAAGATCCCAAACGGTCAATTTTAGAAAAAGTTATAGCATTTTGAAAACAAAAACGGTGTTTCTTTTTAAATTCATAACTTTTTTTGAGTAGGATGAAAAAATTTGAAAAACTTCTGAAAAACGTCTTTCGTAAGCTAGAAAAAGAAGAAAAACTTTCAGCCAATTCTAAAGGGGTCGGGTTCAAAATTGGTCGAAATGGGATGGAATACCCCATATACATTGCATTCATCTAAGACGATTCACACGCCATAGTGCATTTGACACTTTGGTTGCGTCGTTAGTATGAATGAGTTTATAATAATTGCAACACAAACATATTTACGTCCCCACAGCACGACACGTGAGTTACTTGAGCTGCCCTCAGTAAAGAGTGGTACGCAGATCGCAAGTAATTGCTCAAGACAAATTTAGCTTTTTTTCTTGCGTTAAAAATAGTAGTATGGAAGGAATTTTGACTTTTAAAAATCCACGGTGAATAGTAAAACAAGCAAGAAGAAGAGCACATAAACAAAGGAAATGTAAAGAATGTCACTTCTCTTATATGTAAGTGCCCGTTTCTCCTCCGCCGTGAAATTCACTATGCGCTTTTTGCGTTTTGGTGCTGCAGCTTTGTTATTTCCATTTTTGAAATAAAATAATAATTATTTATTGCAGAAAAATTAAAAAACCATGTGCTTACCTAATTTTTCCAGGTTGTTTACCTTTTTTCTTCAAGAAATATATGGCGCTTGACATATTTCTTGCGGAAACCGGTGTTGCCGTATGCAAATTTGATAGAAAAATAGTAGTAAAATAGCGTACTAAATTTCTTGTAAACTGCGTACTACCTCAAGAAAATATACCACAAGGAATTTTCTTGAGCATTTCCTGAGCGTTTTTTATATGAAAATTTTACTTTCTTATGTTCTGCGTACCGCTCTTAAATACGCCACGATCATTTACTATGTACATACGTTTTGGTCGCACATGCAATGTGTATGTACGTACATATGTTTAGTATGTAGTAACTCTTGGTGCTGCAATACGGCACCACACAAACTTCTTTGAGTTTTACTTCCATTTTATTCCTAACTTTACTTCCATTTATTTCAAACATTACAATTTCTTTCCTCCCTGTCACAAGTGCGTTTCTAATATGGTATGACACAACAATTTTTTTTTTTTTTTTAATTACATAGCTGAAGGCGTGGCAGGTGGAAATTAAGCCCTCCCAACGGACGAGTTTTAGCTGGGCTCGCCACCATGCCACTTGCCACCCTGCCTTGCCCCAACAGCCTGTTATGTAACAAAACATAAAACTTAGCAGCTTTTGTGTGTAGTAAGGAAATGTTGTCAATGTATTGGTTTCATTTTGAGTTTACCATTTCCTTCTGACAATCCCTACTCTAGTGAAATGAAAAAAATTAAATCAGCTAATGAGATGAGCCATGGTAGCACTGAAATAAATATGTGTACTAGGGCGGGTCGATTTGTGGGGATGCAAAAAAATCGCCCATTGCTCTGTGAAAATCATATTCTAGGAATCAAAGTAAGAAGCTTTGCCGAAAGAACCATACCTCTAAAACGAATTCTAATCCCAATTGGGATTATGACATCTTTAACTAAAAAATCGCACCAAATAAGACTAGGTTTACATGGTTTTTATTAGCAGTTTTATTTTCAAGTTTTTGGTCAAAGGCATTAAACAAATATAACAAAAATAGCTATATTAATTAATTATTTTGAGAAATACAAATAAACAAAAGAATTTCAGAAATTTCCTTATAAGAAATAAAAGGAACTAAATTCAAGAAAGTAAACTCTTTATATAAAGAATTGTTCAGTTGTTTCAACAACTTTCCTACAAAACGGGCTTAAATTAAAGTATGGTTTATTTGTGACTCTCGGCCATCCTTCCAAAGCACGGGCCGCATATTTTGCCATGTCTACATAGTTTTATAATAGTATCTTTTTTATTAGTAAAGCATACTTCACAAAGAATGTCCTTAGCTACAGTTGCGAACTCGTCCTCAGGTTCATTTTCTTCCTCTTCTTCGTCGTTGCGTATGGGAAGTTCCAAATTCTCGTCAAGAATCCCATTCCATTTATTTGTGACGGTTTTTAAAACATATTTACAGCAGTTTTTTTTGGAGTTTAGCTTTTGCCATAGTATATCTATTACATTATGGCTATTTCTAAACTTCTTTCTCGTTCTATCTAATACTTGTTTCAGCTCTGTATATTTTTGTAGTTCGTCATCTTTAATAAATTTGATAAATTCCCAAACACTACCATGTTTGAACATTTTTGTCGCCAAATAGCTGTTGTGGCCTTCAAGGGCACTGGTCGTACGCACATTTTCTCCAAACAATGAAAGCTGCCGAGGAGTTATCTAAAAGAAATTTCGTATATTACTTTTCATGTAGGTACATAAAGTTATAAAGATTTACCTTTCCAAGCCACTGCCTTTCATAATATTCCAGTATTCTGTCAAAAACGTTGCCATGGTCATACTGAAAGGCTTCATTGTTTAGTGCTTCCTGCTTAGATAAAATAAACCCAACCAAAATGTTGTCCGGATCAAGAAGAGGCAGGGACATTAGTTTATTGAGAAGCCTTTTGACATCGCTGCTTTTGCTGAGAGTTTTGCTCAATTCTTCGAACTTGATTGCTCGTCTTCGCACTGCTTGCTTGAAATGAAACCAGCAACCGTTTAGCTTAGCATCAGGGAATATTTTTTTAATACCATTTCGGAGTCCCAGCTCAAAATCGGTCATGAAACTTGTGGGTTCCAGACGTAACAGGTTACTGTACGCTTTTTGAGTCTTTTTTGTCATTAACACATGTATTGTAGGAAATACCTAAAACGGTGAAAGTTGAGTTTTTGCGTAATCACTTATGGTGGGGTGTCTTAAAGCCAGAGAACATAAAGTTAATGGCGTCAAGTCCCATCCAATTGAGACATAAATGCATATGCTATAAAGTCCCAATATAATGGGACATAACGCCATAAGTTTTTTTTCGAAATGAGACATAAAGCCATATTTTTGTTAATGATTGCATGTCACCCTTTTTCATTAAAAATTTTGCCTCTGTCAAGAGATATTTGCAAAAGAAATTGACCATTTTCATGTGTTTGTTGTAATGCTGTTGTACGCAGGAGGGTGTACTAAGCAGAAGGACGGTTATACCACACACCCGGACTTGGCATGGCGTAGCCCAGGGTTATCTTTTATAAGCGCGGCCGAAGGCCGCCAACGCAAAAAGGTGTTCTCCGCAAAAATGGTTTTTATGTCCCATTTGACTAAAATCTATATGAGACTTAAGACCATTTTGAAATTATGGCTTTATGTCCGTTTGGATTTTCCCCAAAAATATGATATGATAGCAATTTTCTGATTATTTCAAGATGCAGCTAATACTTACATGGTTTTCGTGTCCGATGTATATATTAAGCAGTTCCTTATATCCACACCGTAACAACCGCAAAGTTAGCGTCTATTAAAGAATTACGCTCGGTGAAATGAGATCACCCATAGGCGCTGAGTAAAAAACGGTGTACGCAAAATCAAGTTCAATCACCGTAGTTTGATAAAACTTTTGTTTCTCAACTCTTTTACACATCCCGAATTCCTTTATATTGTTTGTGTCTTCAAACAGCGATATAAACTCCTGGTGAGTTTGTGGTACAGGTGGTATTGCCTTCGCTTTAATGCGAAAAAACTCCTTTTAACACTTGCATAGGTTATGCCATTAGAGGAATCGACATCCCATCCCACTTCTTCATTGTAAATATTTCTAAGCCGGTTGTTATCTAAAGTCGGCTGGGAAGCGCTGCTCTTTAGATTCGACAACACTTGACATTTTTTTGCTAGGGCTTCTTGATTACAATCATGGTCATGGACGCTTTTTCGCATTATGCAATCATTCGTTAATTGGTCAATATCCAAAGAGGCATGCCATCCCTTTTGGTAACACTGGTAACGTTTGTAGTTATTTTTTTAGTTTTCCACGTCGTTTTATAGGTATAAATTTGTTTCTCACACTCAATATAAATAAGCTTACTATTTTTTCGCGCACCCGAAATATATACATATTTTATAGCGTTCATTTCTTTCGCACTAAATTTTTCAACTGATTCAGAACTTTCATTCCCTTCAAAGTAAAATATCTACATTCCTAACTGTAAAGGCCGGTTCTTGTTTACAACTTTAAAATAATAGCTTGGGATTATGACTTTTTTCTACTTGGGATTATGACACCGCCTGAGGACTGTCATAATCCCAAGTAAAAAAAGTAAAAAACTTGGGATTATGACACTGTCATACATCTGTGAGGACTGCGTCCTGTATATAAATAAATAAAAATCATTGGAGTGAATAATTGTTTATGTTTAACTACTCGTATGCATTTTCGTCACATCATTTTTTTGAATCAAAGTTCAAAAATAACAGTCTGTGGATGGTCCCGAAAAATACCGGGACACCGCAATTGTCATTTTCAAAACTTGAAATCCCGGGATAGCAAGAGATCTTCGGGATTCGATGCTTTCGTACGTGCAGGAGTGGATTCACTCACTGTTGTTATGGAATCGCATCTTCGACGGAGCAGCAAGGAAGGTAGTCGGCATGATCTAGTGGTGCACTGTGGCTAGTCATGTCGGCTGGGCGGGGTTCTTACCAACCTTGCTATCCTGCGCCATAAACACAAAAACTCCTATAATGCCTTTTTAAACCAACTGTCAAAAGCGCTCAGCCTAATCAAACGCTTAAAAATCAAATAAAACAACAACGGATGCAACGCACAGACCGTTAAAATTCAAATGCAAAAAAAGCAAGAAAAAAATTCCCCAATAGGAAACCACCGGTTACCAACCGTTGAAACAAAAACATTAACACAAAAAGGCAGAATATACAAGGGGGTTCCGCTGGTATTGTTACGATGCCCTGTTCTTGGCCCACCCTCATCCATGGCCACCGACGCACCTAAATCTCGGTGGCCCTTACCTGGTTTTTTATGTGCCTTCTTGAGCAAGCAAATCAGCATTCCCATTTTGGTAACAATATTTATTTACAAAGCATTATGGAAAAAAAGGATACAAAATTTAGTTAATTATATCATCCACCCTCCTGGCGGAAGATGGAATATTGGCGACCGCAAAATTATAATTTTTTTTTTGCTTTTTTTCTAGTGGTAAACCCTTGGTGTACATTTTAGTTATAAGTTTTAGTTGTACGTTTTAATTAAAGTCCTATTCGTAGATAATTATGGGGTAGTTTTATCGAATTTGATTTTATTTTATTTTGCGTTTTATTCTTATTATTATTTATGGTCTTTACTATTTTATTATACTATGTTTTATTATAGTTTATTTTTATTTCTGTTATATTTAGTTTAATTTTACTGTAATTTATTTTATTTCATTTTATTTTAGTTTCGGTTTATTTTATATTGTTTAAGTTAAATTTTATTCTATTTAATTTTATTTTGATTTACTATTATATTTCCTTTTTTTTGTACTATAAGTATGCTAACTATATAATTTTGTATTTTCGCTTTTAATAAACAAATGCAAAATTTTATGTTTATATACGTATGTATGTAACTGCCACGCCTAACGTTATTTAATTTAATTAATAAATATTCAGTAAGTAGTTAAAGATATACTAGATAATTTCATGATGAACTAGAAGTAAATATAACATAAGTTCGAATACGTGACGACTTCAACAGGCTTAGCGCGTTTATTACTATGTGCTTATACCATTTACTTTTTGTCGTAATGTTTATCTTCAAAAAAAAAAACAAGTAAGGAAGGTTAAGTTCGGATGTAACCGAACATTACATACTCAGTTGAGAGCTATGGTGACAACATAAGGGAAAATAACCATGTAGGAAAATGAACCGAGGGTAATCCCGGAATGTGTTTGTATGACATGTGTATCAAATGAAAGGTATTAAAGAGTATTTTATGCGGGAGTGGGCCATAGTTCTATAGGTGGACGCCATTTAGGGATATCGCCATAAAGGTGAATCAGGGTTGACCCTAGAATTTGTTTGTACGATATGGGTATCAAATGAAAGGTGTTAATGATTATCTTAAAAGGGAGTGATCCTTAGTTCCATAGGTGGATGCCGTTTTGACATATCGCCATAAAGGTGGACCAGGGGTGACCCTAGAATTTGTTTGTACGATATGGGTATCAAATGAAAGGGGTTAATGAACATATTATAAGGGAGTGGGCCTTAGTTCTATAGGTGGACGCCTTTTCGAGATATCGCCATAAAGGTGGACCAGGGGTGACTCTAGAATGCGTTTGTACAATATGGGTATCAAACGAAAGGTGTTAATGAGTATTTTAAAAGGGCGTGGAGCTTAGTTTGTTTGTACGATATGGGTATCAAATGAAAAGGGTTAATGAGCATTTTAAAAGGGAGTGGGCTTTAGTTCTATAGGTGGACGCCTTTTCGAGATATAGACATAAAGGTGGACAAGGGGTGACTCTAGAATTCGTTTGTACAGTATGGGTATCAAACGAAAGGTGTTAATGAGTATTTTAAAAGGGAGTGGGCCTTAGTTCTATAGATGGATGCCTTTTCGAGATAACGCCATAAAGGTGGACCATGGGTGACTCTAGAATGTGTTTGTAAGATATGGGTATCAAATTAAAGGTACTATTGAGGGATTTAAAAGGAAGTGGTGGTAGTTGTATAGGTGGTCGCCTTTTCGAGATATCGCCATAAAGGTGGACATGGGGTGACTCTAGACTTTGTTTGTACGATATGAGTATCAAATGAAAGGTGTTAATGAGTCTTTTTAAAAGTGGGGGGCCTTAGTTCTATAGGTGTTCGCCTTTTCGAGATATCGCCATAAAGGTGGACCAGGGGTGACTCTAGAATATGTTTGTACGATATGGGTATCAAATTAAAGGTATTAATGAGGCTTTCAAAAGGGGGTGGTGGTAGTTGTATATGTGAAGGTGTTTTCCAGATATCGACCAAAATGTGGACCAGGGTGACCCAGAACATCATCTGTTGGATACCGCTAATTTATTTATATATGTAATACCTGCCAAGATTTCAAGGGTTTTTTATTTCGCCCTGCAGAACTTTTTCATTTTCTTCTACTTAATATGGTAGGTGTCACAACCATTTTACAAAGTTTTTACTAAAGTTATATTTCGCGTCAATAAACCAATCCAATTACCATGTTTCATCCCTTTTTTCGTATTTGGTATAGAATTATGGCATTTTTTTAATTTTTCGTAATTTTCGATATCGAAAAAGTGGGCGTGGTCATAGTCGGATTTCGTTCATTTTTTATACCAAGATAAAGTGAGTTCAGATAAGTACGTAAACTAAGTTCAGTAAAGATATGTCGATTTTTGCTCAAGTTATCGTGTTAACGGCCATGCGGAAGGACAGACGGACGACTGTGTATAAAAACTGGGAGTAGCTTCAACCGATTTCGCCCATTTTCACAGAAAACAGTTAACGTCATAAAATTTATGCCCCTTCCAAATTTCAAAAGGATTGGTAAATTTTTGTTCAACTTATGGCATTAAAAGTATCCTAGACAAATTAACTGAAAAAGGGCGGAGCCACGCCCATTTTGAAATTTTATTTTATTTTTGTATTTCGTTGCACCATATCATTACTGGTGTTGAATGTTGACATAATTTACTTATATACTGTAAAGATATTAAATTTTTTGTTAAAATTTTATTTAAAAAAATGGGCGTGGTCCTTCTCCGATTTTGCTAATTTTTATTAAGCGTACATATAGTAGTAGGAGTAACGTTCCTGCAAAATTTCATCATATCTTCAACGACTGCCAAATTACAGCTTGCAAAACATTTAGATTACCTTCTTTTAAAATTGGGCGGTGCCACGCCCATTGTCCAAAATTTTACCAATTTTCTATTCTGCGTCAGAAGTTCAACTCACCTACCAAGTTTCATCGCTTTATCTGTCTTTGGTAAAGAATTATTGCACTTTTTCGGTTTTTCGAAATTTTCGATATCGAAAAAGTGGGCGTGGTTATAGTCCGATATCGTTCATTTTAAATAGCGATCTGAGATGAGTGCTCAGTAACCTACATACCAAATTTCATCAAGATACCTCAAAATTTACTCAAGTTATCGTGTTAACGGACGGACGGACGGACATGGCTCAATCAAATTTTTTTTGATCCTGATGACTTTGATATATGGAAGTCTATATCTATCTCGATTCCTTTATACCTGTACAACCAACCGTTATCCAATCAAACTTAATATACTCTGTGAGCTCTGCTCAACTGAGTATAAGAAGTAGGCATTTGTATACATATATATATATAGACTACATCATATATGTAAATATATAAGCTATTACGTTGTATATATGTATGTATGCAATGGTAATAACTAACAACATACACTCTATTTACTTTTAGTTAAAACATTCCTTTTACAATGTATGTGATTCATTCTTATTACATTCAAATGTGAAATATTTTTCTTTTGTTAATTTATTTTCTTATTTTGAGTTGTCCTTCTTTTTGTTTTAATAAATCTCGTTAAATTGTATGTGAAGGTAAACATATATATATATACATATATATATATTATTATACCATTGCCCTCTCTTCAGGCGCATTTATGAATGTTAAGTATTGCCGAATTTGCGTCGTAAGTGCGCTCGATTATCTTATACCAAAATCGCGTTACAGGTACAAGTATATAATTTTAGTACCAAACACAAAAAGTTTTCCAAAACTATAAACTTTTCAAGGGGATAATTTTTTTTATGGCTTCAATTAAAAATTGTTGCTTCAATTAAAAATTGCTGACCATAAAAAAATTACGATAATCTGTTATTTGTTAATTTTTCATTATTTTGAATTTTACGAAATTGAAGAAATTATATTCAGTACATTTAATGATTGAATAGAGTAGTAAGGAAATTCATTGAATCGCTACACTCAAAAAAAATATCACTATCAGTTAAATACCGGTTGTGTTAAAATGACATTTATAGCAGTATCATTTTTTTTTTTAGTATCAATGTAAAGATGAATCATATAAAAATGATAGTGAAAAGTATTAAATCTCTATCTTGGTTATTGAATTGCTGAGGAAAAATATTAATTTTACACCTCAAATATGTCAAATTGAAACCAGTGTAATATCTTCAGTATTAATATAGCAGCGAAAATCATCAAATGGTCTGGCGAATTAAAACGCAGCGGCTGCGCTGCACAGTGGCGCCTCTGCCGTTAAAGCATGGCAAAAATCAAAAAAATTATGAAAGCGTTTGCTAAATCTAATACATGTTTCTAATAGAGAATTTTCCAGGGATCAAGAATATACAAGAAAATTATAGCTTACCAGGTAGAGCCGCTCAAAATTTACCAATTTTCAACATTGGGAAAAAATTTAAATTTTTCTTCTTTTTCGTTGTATTTAAAAGGGGTTTGTGAGTAAATAAGGCGACCGGTCGTCGTTTCCTTGGATAGCAATTAAAGATAATTTAATTTAGGATTGAAACAAAAATTAAATTATCTTTAATTGCTATCCAAGGAAACGACGACCGGTCGCCTTATTTACTCACAAACCTCTTTTAAATACAACGAAAAAGAAGAAAAATTTTAAATGTTTCCCAATGTTGAAAATTGGTAAATTTTTGTTAAAAGTTGGCGGATATACCTGTTTTTCGAAACTCCTAGTTTTAGGCCCGTTTTAAATCTTTGATGAAACAAAAAAATGTTAAAATATGTGCTCCGTCAAATTAACAGTAGTTATTTGTGAAATATTCGGTTGACTAAATTCATAAAGTCTACCTGCCTCCAGCTGCAACTTCACTTTTTACATCAAATAAAGTTAAACAACCTTGGGCATAAATACGCGCCTGAGCAGGTATATATAATTCAGTACGGCCGTAAGGTCGTTTTTGTTATTGGAACTTGTTAGCAACATACATTTTTATACTCAGTTGAGCAGAGCTCACAGAGTATATTAAGTTTGATTGGATAACGGTTGGTTGTACATATATAAAGGAATCGAGATAGATATAGACTTCCATATATCAAAATAATCAGGATCGAAAAAAAATTTGATTGAGCCATGTCCGTCCGTCCGTCCGTCCGTCCGTCCGTCCGTCCGTCCGTCCGTCCGTCCGTTAACACGATAACTTGAGTAAATTTCGAGGTATCTTCATGAAATTTGGTATGTAGGTTCCTGAGCACTCATCTCAGATCGCTATTTAAAATGAACGATATCGGACTATAACCACGCCCACTTTTTCGATATCGAAAATTTCGAAAAACCGAAAAAGTGCGATAACTCATTACAAAAGACAGATAAAGCGACGAAACTTGGTAGATGGGTTGAACTTATGACGCAGAATAGAAAATTAGTAAGATTTTGGACAATGGGCGTGGCACCGCCCACTTTTACAAGAAGGTAATTTAAAAGTTTTGCAAGCTGTAATTTGGCAGTCGTTGAAGATATCATGATGAAATTTGGCAGGAACGTTACTACTATTACTCTATATGCGCTAAATAAAAATTAGCAAAATTGGATGAAGAACACGCCCACTTCTTAAAAAAAAAAAAATTTTTGAAATTCAAATTTTAACAAAAAATTTAATATCTTTAATGTATATAAGTAAATTAAGTCAAAATTCAACTCCAGTAATGATATGATGCAACAAAATACAAAAATAAAAGAAAATTTCAAAATGGGCGTGGCTCCGCCCATTTTCATTTAGTTTGTCTAGAATACTTTTATTGCCATAAGTCGAACAAAAATTTACCAATCCTTCTCAAATTTGGTAGGAGCATAGATTCTATGACGGTAACTGTTCTCTGTGAAAATGGGCGAAATCGGTGGAAGCCACGCCCAGTTTTTATACACAGTCCACCGTCTGTCCTTCCGCTCGGCCATTAACACAATAACTTGAGCAAAATCCGATATATCTTTACTAAACTTAGCCCACGTACTTACCTGAGCTCACTTTTTCTTGGTATAAAAAATGGGCGAAATCTGACCATAACCACGCCCACTTTATCGATATCGAAAATTACGAAAAATGAAAAAAATGCCATAATTCTATACCAAACACGAAAAAAGGGATGAAACATGGTAATTGGATTGGTTTATTGACGCAAAATATAACTTTGGAAAAACCTTTGTAAAATGGGTGTGACACCTACCATATTAAGTAGAAGAAAATGAAAACTTTCTACAAGGCGAAATCAACAGCCCTTGGAATCTTGGCAGGAATACTGTTAGTGGTATTGCATATATAAATAAATTAGCAGTACCCGACAGATGATTTTCTGGATCACCTGGTCCACATTTTGGTCGATATCGCGAGAACGCCTTCACATATACATCTAAGGGCCACTCGCTTTTAAAACCCTCATTAATACCTTTAATTTGATATCCATATCGTACAAAAACATACCAGAGTCACCCCTGTCCCACCCTAATGGCGATATCTCGAAAAGGCGTCCACCTATAGACCTAATGCCCCCTCCCTCTTAAAATGCTCAGTAACACCTTTGGTTTGATACCCATATCGTACAAACATTCTAGAGTCACCCCTGGCCCACCCTAATGGCGATATCTCGAAAAGGCGTCCACCTATAGACCTAGTGTCCACTCCCTCTTAAAATGCTCAGTAACACCTTTCGTTTGATACCCATATCGTACAAACATTCTAGAGTCACACCTGGCCCACCCTAATGGCGATATTTCGAAAAGGCGTCCACCTATAGAACTAAGGATTACTCCCTTTTAAAATACTCATTACCACCTTTCATTTGATACCCATATCGTACAAACACATTCTAGAGTCACCCCTGGCCCACCCTAATGGCGATATCTCAAAAAGGCGTCCACCTATAGACCTAATGCCCACTCCCTCTTAAAATGCTCAGTAACAGCTTTCGTTTGATACCCATATCGTACAAACATTCTAGAGTCACACCTGGCCCACCCTAATGGCGATATTTCGAAAAGGCGTCCACCTATAGAACTAAGGATTACTCCCTTTTAAAATACTCATTACCACCTTTCATTTGATACCCATATCGTACAAACACATTCTAGAGTCACCCCTGGCCCACCCTAATGGCGATATCTCAAAAAGGCGTCCACCTATAGACCTAGTGTCCACTCCCTCTTAAAATACTCATTACCACCTTTCATTTGATACCCATATCGTACAAACACATTCTAGAGTCACCCTGGCCCACCCTAATGGCGATATCTCGAAAAGGCGTCCACCTATAGACCTAATGTCCACTCCCTCTTAAAATGTTCAGTAACACCTTTCGTTTGATACCCATACCGTACAAACATTCTAGAGTCACCCTTGGTCCAGCTTTATGGCGATATCTCGAAAAGGCGTCCACCTATAGAACTAAGGATTACTCCCTTTTAAAATACTCATTACCACCTTTCATTTGATATCCATATCGTACAAACACATTCTAGAGTCACCCCTGGCCCACCCTAATGGCGATATCTCAAAAAGGCGTCCACCTATAGACCTAATGCCCACTCCCTCTTAAAATGCTCAGTAACACCTTTCGTTTGATACCCATATCGTACAAACATTCTAGAGTCACCCCTGGCCCACCCTAATGGCGATATCTCGAAAGGGCGTCCACCTATAGACCTAATGCCCACTCCCTCTTAAAATGCTCAGTAACACCTTTCGTTTGATGCACATATCGTACAGACACCCCTGGTCCACCTTTATGGCGATATCTCGAAACGGCGTCCACCTATGGAACTAAGGATCACTCCTTTTCAAAATACTCATTAACAGCTTTCATTTGATACCCATATCGTACAAACACATTATAGAATCACCCCTGGTCCACCTTAATGGGGACATCTCGAAAAGGCGTCCACCGATAGACCTAAGGCCCACTCCCTCTTAAAATGCTCAGTAACACCTTTCATTTGATACCCATATCGTACAAACAAATTCTAGAGTCAGCCCTGGTCTACCTTTATGGCGATATCCCTAAATGGCGTTCATCCATAGAACTATGGCCTACTCTCTCTTAAAATACTCTTTAATACCTTTCATTTGATACACATGTTATACAACCACATTCCAGGGTTACCCCAGATTGATTTTCCTTATTTTGTCTCCATAGCTCTCAACTGAGTATGTTATGTTCGGTTACACCCGAACTTAGCCTTCCTTACTTGTTTTCGTTACGAATTGTATACATGAAATTCATTTTAATAATTTGAGTAGGTATATAAAGTTATCCATCATACAATGCACATTATCATTCGTCTTTTGGAGATTAAGGAACTAAGTATTATGTTTACTTAAATGAAGTGAATAGTATTTTTAAATATAGTTCTTAGTTTAATATTTAGTCATATACACTCGAAGCCAATTCTAATATGTATCTAGAAAACTCGAAACTATTTGCGGTGTTCAAATCTACAAAGTCAAGACGGGACTTCGTTGAGGCTATTATGAGAGCATTAGCGGGTGAAACAAGCATTAAAGAAAAGAAAGGCCTGGAAGAAAAAATTGGTTTACAATACATTATGATAGAAAGAAAATGGAAGGACGTCTATCGTAACAATTCAAAATTTCTAAGTAAGCATGTAAAGTGGCTAGCTCCCAAAACTTTTTTGGACGAAGAAACGCCTAGCACGTCAACCAATCCAACTAGAGGGAGACCAACAAAAGCCATAGAAGAGTGTTCTACCTATACAAGGAAAAGGAAGCTGTCTGATACCACAAAAGCTATGGCCATAACTCATCTTTCAGAAGCACTGGCTATTAAATATAAAAAAGACGAAGAAAACGCTAAGTCTCATATAACGGAAGCAGTTGCGGTATCAAGTCCAGTGCGACTGATGAGGATCAAAAACAGAATTCCCACACCACCAAATGCGCTACCTAGGAAATACACTCCCGAAGAACCTTTGGCAACGTAATGCCGATATTTTACCTGGATAAAAAAAAATTACTCAAGCCAAGAAAGAAGCAATTCCTCTAAGTCCCAAAATAACCGAATCATCAGCTGAAATTGGGCTACAAAACCTAATGGATCATACGTCTACACGACTCCTTCAAAGTTTTACTGAAGAAAAGTTGAAATCACTGCCAAAGGAGCTAGCATTGATAACTAAGTGGGGCTGTGAAGGATCATCAGGACAAAACGTATATAAACAAAGAATAAATGTAGACGATGAAACAATTACAGATAGTAATATGTTTATGGCTTCTATTGTTCCATTACGACTAAAAGATGAAGCTTCAAAATATTGGAAAAATCCACGTCCGTCATCAACTATATTGTGCCGCCCGATATTATTTCAATATGAGAAGGACTCTTCGGAACTCATAAAAGCTACAATGAGTGATATAAAAAACCAAATTTGCCAAATTAGAACCAACAATAATTGAAGAGGGGAATGTCATTACAATAAAGCATGATTTTCTTCTAACAATGGTCGATGGAAAAGTTTTGAACTTAATAACAAATACGACATCTACAATGAAATGTCCAATTTGTAAGTAGAGCCCAAAAGGACTTTGAAAATCTTGATGATTCAATAACTGACGAACTAAATTATGAGTATGGAATATCTCCTTTGCTTCCTAGGATAAGATGTATGGAATTTGTTTTGAAGCTGGATTATACACTACCACAACAAGTATAAGTTTTCGACGAAAATGCAACCTGTAAGGAGAAACAAAACAGGAGAAAAAAATAATTCAGGATGCATTCTAGAGATTGACCTTAGAGTTGACTGTTCAAAGGATGGATACGGAAATGCAAATGATGGTAACCCCTCAAGAAGATTTTTTGAAAACGATGAAGTGACTGCTCGCATAACAAGAGTTGATAGAGATATTGTGAAAAGATTGGGAGTAATTTTAAATATTTTAAACTGCCATGAATCAGTTAAAGGGCCCAAATTTGGAGAATATGCATCTTAAACTACAGAGTTGCTTCAACTAAAGTATCCTGAGAAGAAACTTACACCAACGGTACATAAAATTTTAGCACATGGAAAAGATTTAATAGAGTACCAGTGCTTACCATTAGGAGAATTGTCTGAAGAAGCTTAAGAATCTAAGAACAAGGACTACAAAAGATATAGATGTATGAACACCTGCAAAGTGTCATGAGTTAAACAAAACGATACCTTTTCAACATGTTAGCTATCTCTTCTGATCCAGTCATATCAACTATGAGGTATGTAAGAACACAAAAAGATCTTACAGATACGTATAGCTCAGAAAGGGTTGCTTTGTTAGATATATGTTCCAGTGACGATGACTATGTTAAGATAAAATAAGTTTCTCACATCTTATCACAACAATGAAAAAGAGATTTACTAATCAGTTTTGTTACTTTATTGAAAAATAAGATATCTATGTACAAGTTAATTTTTTATTTCAAATAAAAGAATTAATTAATTTAGAAATTTTTAAATATATACTTTTCGTTATTGCATTTCTCTAAAGTTTATCAAATTTATTTTAAAGCTTAGGCATTTCGCCTTCAAACGAGTATTAAATTTTTATAGAAATCAATACGTCTATCGAGTTTGGTACAAATCGGTAAAGCGGTTACTAAGATCAAAATTTTTAGCATAAATGGGCAGTGCCACTCCCCTTTTCCAAAATTCGTTGGCTGTTTAATCTTTAGCTCAAATAAAATTTCATTGAACCACTTTCAACAACTTTTAGTTATTAATAAAATACATATTTGGCTTGTAAATTAAAAAAAAAAACATGTAAAATTGTACGATGAATTTTGAAGTACCTTGTTATTGTGGCACCAAAAACGGACATTTGAGTTTTATAAGAGCATTGCCATTTAAAAGAAACAATACGTCTTTCGATTTTGGTAGTTATTGATTACGTGACCACTTAGACACAACTTTTTATCATAAGTGTGAAGTGCCACGCTATCTTATCATAACCATGAGTTTATCTTATTTAATGCTTAAATACGTCATTATAAGACAAATCTCATTTTATTTTTTTTTTATTTTTTACTAAAAACAATTTGTTTTTGCATTTTTCTAAAAATTTTCGACTTTGACGAATTTTTTTGAAGCACCCTGTATCTGCGATTCTGAGATTTCACACAATAAAACTTCAAATAATTAGCTTTCATTTGCATTTTAAATTTTTAAAATATCTTCATTGGTTCAAAAGTTATGATTTTTGCAAAGAAAAAACTCAAAAGGCGCCACTGTGCGCTGGCTAGGCCATATTATGCGAATGAAAGATGATGATCCGGCCAAGAAAGTGTTTCTATCGGAACCCGCCTATGGAAGCAGAGGTAGGGGGCGGCCCCCACACCGTTGGAAGGACCAGGTGGAAAACGATTTAAACTCCCTTGGTGTGGCCAATTGGCGCCGGTTGGCGGAGCGAAGGAGCAACTGGCGTGCCTTGTTGGACGGCCATACCCGTTTAGACGGTTAAGCGCAAATTAAGTAAGTAAATCATCAAATTGATCCTCAAAGATATTAGGTTACAACTTAGCTTATTATTATATTTAAGAATTCATGAGCTAAACACCGGCTTATAATAATTTAATTTCAATTATTATGTTTTCTAAGAGAAACTGAAAAGAAAGAAACATTTACTGGCATATTGCGATGGACCCATTTCTTCTTTTCAGTTTCTCTTAGAAAACATAATAATTGAAATTAAATTATATAAGTATAAACTGAACACACCATTAAACAAACACACATAAATATGTACAACTGAGCCCGAGTTTACAAAGCTTCTCATTCGCAACGAAGAAGAACTTTTCAAAAACAAATCTACATGGCACACAAATCAATATAGAGACAAAATGTCTCAATTGTGTTGTTAGTGTAGAAATGAGAAAAACTGAATTAAGCATGAAAACAAATACCAGCAGGATGGCCTAGTGGTTAAAGGCTACTGCAGTTCCACCATGTGATTCACGGTTCGAATCCCGGTGAAACCTTTGATAACATTACAAAATTGCCTGATGATGATTACGTTGGCGGTTTTCGAAATGGGTCCATCGCAATATGCCAGTAAATGTTTCTTTCTTTTCAGTTTCTCTTAGGAAACATAATAATTGAAATTAAATTATTATAAGCCGGTGTTAAGCTCATGATGGTAGCGTGCTCCGCCTATCACACCGTATGCCCTGGGTTCAACTCCCGGGCAAAGCAACATCAAAATTTTAGAAATAAGATTTTTCAATTAGAAGAAAATTTTTCTAAGCGGGGTCGCCCCTCGGCAGTGTCTGGCAAGCGCTCCGATTGTATTTCTGCCATGAAAAGATCTCAGTGAAAACTCATCTGCCTTGCAGATGCTGTTCGGAGTCGGCATAAAACATGTAGGTCCCGTCCGGCCAATTTGTAGGGAAAAATCAAGAGGAGCACGACGCAAATTGGAAGAGAAGCTCGGCCTTAGATCTCTTCGGAGGTTATCGCGCCTTACATTTATTTTGGCCATAACCGTTTAGACGGTTAAGCGCCAATTAAGTAAGTAAGTAAGTTAAGCTCATGAATTCTTAAATATTAGCTTATAATTTTCATAACTAATTAATTCGATTTTATCCCCAACTATGTCAAATTGATATTCACCTAATTATTTTAATAAGCAATAGTATCAGATTGAAACTGTAAGCGCATCACTGACTGTTCGAAAAATCGAACTTCGTTGTTCGTACATGACTCGATAGTTGTTCGTGGTTAATTATTTGTCGTTTGTTGCCGAGAATAGTGCTGTCGTGGTTGGTTGGTGCAAAAATAAAAAATTAAAAATTGCCTGCAGGAATTGCAACAAAACAGAGGAGGTGAGTAATATTAAGTTTTTTTGCAAATAAAAAAGTGATATACAAGTGTAAATGTTTGTGATAATTCCATTTTTGTTAAAAATTAGAATCAACACAATACTAACTCACATATGTACATATTTTTTCAGATTGAAGAAGAATTTAAGAAAATTTACCCTGAAAAACAATTCATATTAACGTCGAAATGGTGTGAAGCATTACCAAAGCTTATTGCTTACTTTGAGCACAACGTAAAGGACAAATACTACAGGAATCTACTGACATCTGCAAAAGGCGAGGTCGACATAAGTAAGTCCCATAATCTTCTATTTATAATGAAATACTCGTCTAAATTAATCTTTACTTTAGATTCAAGAGACTCCATTTATTTTATGCTACTTCACACTATTTTAAAACCAACACACCGGTATATAATAAAATAATGAGATTTGAAAGTGCATCGTAAAGCAACCATATAAGACTCCGTGAAAAATTCTATTTTATATATAGCAACGATAAATGATTTACAACACCAAATAGACTTGCGTACTAAAAATTCCACAGAGTAGAAATCGCCAATACCGCTATTTATAATTGTAGTGTGGTCTTGATCTTTTGAATTTAACAGATTTTTACGTGAGCTTTCGTTATCACAAATTTAAATTTAGCTCCTTTAGTCTTTTAGTATCATTGGACATTTGCTTTAAAATTTATCAAATATTTTCCTTGAAATACCCAGATGAATGCTTTCAAGTACGGAGTTTTTTACAACTTTTTTTATGATATTTCTTTCTTCTTATGCGGTAAAAAAATCATGTGTAACTAATCTTATTTGTAATTTAAGCCATTGTATGTAAATGCGGTAACACTGTTGGGCAAAAATGTTTTGTTTTAAATGCCATAAAGATTTTGTTAACTTGAGAGATTTATACTCACATTTCAATTTAAATCATGGGTTAAATGAAGTAGATATTTACAAATGTACTCACAATAATTGTATTGAAGAAAATACAAGTTTGAAAAGATTTAAAGTACACATAAAAATGCATATGAATTTAAAATTATTCAAAAATACTAAAATTGTAAGCAATATTGACAAGTAATATTGACACCAGTGTAACACATAAATATTCCAATAATAATATTGAAAGAAAAATGTACTCCTGTAATGAGTCAGTAATCTGTTTTCAGATGTGAAGATGATAATGATATCACATATGTAAAGATGAAGTATTTTCAAGGTTTGAAAGTCTCATCACACAAGCTTGTCTAGATGTTTTAATGAAATGTTACGCAAAAGATAATTTTTGTAGAAAAGATGTCTTGTTTATACAAGAAAATATACAAACTATTAATTTAACTATTGCAGACGCTTTAAAACAAATTTTTTTTAAATCATCCCAGAAGAATTTTATATATAAACAAAAAAGTTCCTTCATGTTTGCTCTAATCCTTTTACCAACATTGACATGGAATACAAGTTATTCCAAAAAAAAGGTTTGAAACAAAGTATAAAGAAGCTAAAATGTATTCCCGAAATGTTATGTGTAGCAAGAATATTACATATTCGTTAAGTATAAAAGCTGCATTGAAATTTACTACATTTTTAGAACAATATGAAAATGGAATTCCAAATACATACCAGATCCACCAGAAAAAATATTGTAATGTAGAAACGTCAGATTTTGCTTACGTACTGTTTAATGTCAATATTTATTTTGAAAATACTACAATACCGCACTTAAATTATAATGTATTAATTTATAAAGAAGATTACTTCTTAACTCTTAGAACAAATATGTTAGCTTTGCACAAAATTAAACATATTCTGATAAGTCATAGTAATGAAATCTATATTTTAAGTCAACGTTATAATATAAAAGGTTTTAATAGCACGACCAGTGCTATGAAGTTAGAATTAAAGAAAATGTTTTACAAATAAACAATATAACTGACTTTGAAGGACCCCCTATTCACATGTGCCACAATGTAAAAGGAATTAGCTTTATAGGAATAAAAAAATTGTTTTTGTTTTTATCGGCCTATTGATAAATCATTCAAGGTTCGAATTGAGCTCAAGGCCAGAACAATAATTTTTTTCTAATGATAATTATTGTTATTTTTTAATTTTTCTAAATTTGAAAAATTGTATTTTTTTGTTTTTGGAATAGTAAGTAGAAAATTTTTCAGACAACCTGCCATAGCTGCGCAGATAGATCCATTTCGAAGGGTGCTAAGCCTTCATCATCAGTACGCTTTAGGCATGCTGCGCTAACCATTTAGCTATACAGCGGTGGTTTGTTTGACTGGCAAATTTGCTACTTCTATTCCTTTTTACCAACTATATTTATTCAGTGTTGCGCCATCTGGTGCAAGGAATAGAAGTAGCAAATTTGCCAGTCAAACAAGCTACCGCTGTATAGCTAAATGGTTAGCGCAGCATGCCTAAAGCGTACTGATGATGAAGGCTTAGCACCCTTCGAAATGAATCTATCTGCGCAGCTATGGCAGGTTGTCTGAAAAATTTTCTACTTACTATTCCAAAAACAAAAAAATACAATTTTTCAAATTTAGAAAAATTAAAAAATAACAATAATTATCATTAGAAAAAAATTATTGTTCTGGCCTTGAGCTCGATTCGAACCTTGAATGATTTATCAATAGGCCGACAAAAACAAAAACAATTGTTAATAAACCATGAGCACTTGGGAATGTCAAACAAAGTAATTGACAAAAACCAAAAATCCAGCATTATCAGTGATTTGCACCAGATGGCGCAACACTGAATAAATATAGTTGGTAAAAAGGAATAGAAGTAGCAAATTTGCCAGTCAAACAAACCACCGCTGTATAGCTAAATGGTTAGCGCAGCATGCCTAAAGCGTACTGATGATGAAGGCTTAGCATCCTTCGAAATGGATCTATCTGCGCAGCTATGGCAGGTTGTCTGAAAAATTGTCTACTTACTATTCCAAAAACAAAAAAATACAATTTTTCAAATTTAGAAAAATTAAAAAATAACAATAAATATCATTAGAAAAAAATTATTGTTCTGGCCTTGAGCTCGATTCGAACCTTGAATGATTTATCAATAGGCCGATAAAAACAAAAACAATTGTTAATAAACCATGAGCACTTGGGAATGTCAAACAAAGTAATTGACAATAAACAAAAATCCAGCATTATCAGTGATTTGCACCAGATGGCGCAACACTGAATAAATATAGTTGGCAAAAAGAAATAGAAGTAGCAAATTTGCCAGTCAAACAAACCACCGCTGTATAGCTAAATGGTTAGCGCAGCATGCCTAAAGCGTACTGATGATGAAGGCTTAGCACCCTTCGAAATGGATCTATCTGCGCAGCTATGGCAGGTTGTCTGAAAAATTGTCTACTTACTATTCCAAAAACAAAAAAATACAATTTTTCAATTTTAGAAAAATTAAAAAATAACAATAATTATCATTAGAAAAAAATTATTGTTCTGGCCTTGAGCTCGATTCGAACCTTGGAAGAATAAATAAATTTTAAAACTGAAAAAAGAATTTTCTTTTTGGGAAATGGTGGAACTTATGGAAGTATCAAAATGATACTAAAACTGATATCAGGTTTATAAAAAGTAAGTATCATATTAGAGCGCAAAAATTATCAATTTAATAAAAAAATAATTTCAAACTGATACCAAAAAGGTATCAATTGGATAAAAAAAAAGATCAAATAGATACTATCTTATGGCAGAAATATTAGGAGAGAGTATCAAGTTGATAACACATACAAAATATCAAATTGATACTTGTAAGTATCAAACCATAAAGTTCGAAAATATCAAATTGCCAATTTCGAAAATATCAATTGCTTAACACGGTTAATGAAGAATAATTGATACTCGAAAATTGCATATTGATGATTATTTAGCATCGCCCTGATACCAGCTTTTTTTTAGTGTAGTCACTTACTTACTTACTTAATTGGCGCTTAACCGTCTAAACAGTTATGGCCGTCCAACAAGGCGCGCCAGTCGCTCCGCCAACCGGCGCCAATTGGTCACACCAAGGGAGTTTAAATCGTTTTCCACCTGGTCCTTGCAACGGAGTGGGGCCACCCTCTACCTCTGCTTCCATAGGCGGGTTCCGATGGAAACACTTTCTTGGCCGGAGCATCATCTTTCATTCGCATAACATGGCCTAGCCAGCGCAGCCGCTGCGTTTTAATTCGCTGGACCAGAAACAATATAATATAGAGACATTGCATAGACGAAAAATCGTGTGAGGCAAGCTTCACAAAATTCTAGTAGGTCACATTCACCACTTACCACAGCAGAATTTGTTCAACTACCACTGTCTGTATTTGTTATTTAACAATTATTTGTACACTTTTTATTCAGCTAATGTGTTCAGAATTCACATTTTTACTCTCTAAAACTCCAATCAATGTATTTCTGTGCTTAAATTATGTTAAAAGTTGTGTTAAAGTTTAGGGTGTGGTAAAAGTGACCTACTAGAATTTTGTTACGCTCCGCTGCTTTCCACCGAAATTTGCGCCTACAACATCTTTATTTTCGAAAATTTTTGGCTGGACTATGTTGATGTCTGCGTATAGCTCGTACAGCTCATCATTAAATCTTCTTCGGTACTCGCCATCGCCAACGGCTAGAGGTCCATAAATCTTTCAAAGAACTTTTCTCTCGAACACTCCCAAAGCCGCTTCATCTGCTGTTGTCATGGTCCATGCTTCAGCCCCATATAGCATTAGTGTAGTCACTACGATAAGAAATAAGAATCAAACCTAGATCAGATTGATTTCTATTTCTTGCTTACACATTCATGTTTCTGAAATAAAGGGCGCCAATACACCTATTAAATGTGGTCATTAATATGTGAACTTATGGAAGTATCAAAATGATACTAAAACTGATATCAGGTTTATAAAAAGTAAGTATCATATTAGAGCGCAAAAACTATCAATTTAATAAAAAACAATTTCAAACTGATACCAAAAAGGTATCAATTGGATAAAAAAAAAGATCAAATAGATACTATCTTATGGCAGAAATATTAGGAGAGAGTATCAAGTTGATAACACATACAAAATATCAAATTGATACTTGTTAGTATCAAACCATAAAGTTCGAAAATATCAAATTGCCAATTTCGAAAATATCAATTGCTTAACACGGTTAATGAAGAATAATTGATACTCGAAAGTTGCATATTGATGATTATTTAGCATCGCCCTGATACCAGCTTTTTTTTTAGTGTAGTCACTACGTTAAGAAATAAGAATCAAACCTAGATCAGATTGATTTCTATTTCTTGCTTACACATAAAGGGCGCCAATACACTTATTAAATGTGGTCATTAATATGTGAACACATATTTATTGCCTCATTAATTCAATATTACTACACACCTAATTGTGGTTTTGTCTCTTCTTCATATAGGTTAAATGAGGTTGTGTTGGTTTTCTTCTTGTTTACAATTCATTTTGTAGCTGAGCAGCAAATTTTTTAAAATTTACATTCATCCAAATTGAGTTAGCAATGCGCATGCATGTTACCAGTTCATTAGGGTATGTATGTATGTATTTATTTGAAAATTTGTAAATGTAAAATGTAAATGTAAATCTTAAAACTAAAGAAAAGTAATTAATAAATATTAAAGACAGCAGTAGTGACGATAACCTTTGGCTGGTTATAGATCGAATAGTATTTAACAAATAAAGAAAGAAGACACAGAGAAAGGAAAAGGACTTAGAAAGGAACATTTTAACAACAACAATTTAAGATCCAGTTTAAGGGTCGTTAAAAAATGATGTTAGCTCTTTTTTGAAGTGCAGAGCATTACTTAAGAGTCGAAGGCTTGTAGGCAGGGAGTTCCAAAGACGTATTGTAGTAACAAAGAATTGGCGCTCAGAGGTTAGCGTGCGGTATCTAATGTGCTTAAGAAGAAGCACCGATCTTGATGATTGCAGAAAAATAAGCTTACGATATAGATAGTCAGCTTCCTTCATGTGTATCAATTTATGGAGGAAGGACAGTGGTTTGACTTTTAAAAGATTTTCGAAAGAAATGTTTAACAACCTTTGAGCATGTTGTGATACGTGGTCAAGTCTTTTCAACCCATAAACATATCTAGCAATGTTGTTGTAAACAACATTTAGTTTGTTCTTGCACAGATAGTCACAGTTTGAGTAAATCACACAACCATGGAGTAGCGTATGTATTGAGTACGCTTTAGCCAGAAGTAGTCTTATGTGCAAAGGCGTGAAATACTGTGTTAACCATAGTGTACGAAGCATTCCATACACTTCTCCAACCATTCTAAAAATATGGTCTTTCCATGTCAATGTTTTGTTAAAAATTACACCTTAGTTTTTCGCCGTATCTACGTATTCTATAACGGAATTGTCGAACACTACATTCTCTAAATCATTAGTGGGAAAAGACCTTCTATGAATAACAATACATTTTGACTTATTCGGGTTTATATATAAGTCATTCATAGTAGCCCATGAAAATATTTGATTCAAATCGTGGTTTAGGTTACTTATGCACAAGCTAGTTTGATCACGAGGACAACACGTAAACAACTGCACATCATCAGCGTAAATATGAACATTACAATACTTAAGGACAGCGGGAAGTCATTGATATACAGAACAAATAACAGAGGACCCAGGATAGAGCCTTGAGGGACGCCCCTTAAGACATGTAGGAAGTCAGACTTTTCACCATCTATACATACTGCTTGAGTCCTATCGCCAAGATATGATCTTATAAGGGCAACTGCATGACCAGAGAAGTTAAATAAGTTTTCCAGCTTCCTACAGAGCAGAGTGTGGTCTACAGAATCAAAAGCTTTAGAGTGGTCAAGAAGTGTTAAGAAGGCAATGTAACTTTCATCCACTCGCTCACGAATTTCTTCTGTCACAGATAATAGTGCCGTTGTACAGCTCCGCTTTGACCTGAAACCGGACTGACTGTCTGACAGCAGCTTGTATTCATGTACATGTGATAGGATTTGCCCATGTAGAATACGTTCAACGACCTTAGAGGGGAAAGGGAGTATGTCCATTGGTCGTTACTCATTATTTTTTACGGATTGGAATAACTTTTGCAGCTTTCCAGTATAATGGGAAGATACCGGTCGTCAAAATTGAGTTGACCAAGTAAGTAATGTGGGGAAGGATTTTGGGAAGAATGACTTTTAAAAACTTTGAACATATACCATCAAGCCCCATTGCGTTAGACTTCGCAGAAAGTATTGCTTGGACAACATCACAATTATCGACACAAACAAACTCGAAAGGGCTAGTGTCAACATTAACACGCACGGAGTAGTTATCAAAACACACATTGTCGGCTGAGTTTGGTAGTCTTACAAAAGTATTATTTATTTCGTTGATGTCGACATCAGGGGGATGAGACAGGACACTTTTGGGCTTACCAATTCCTATTTGTTTGATTTTGTTCCACTTTTCTTTTGTATTCAAAGCAGAACTAAACGTATACTTAAAATAATTTGCCTTAGCCAGCCTTATGGCTTTGTTTGCAGTAAGCCGAGCTGTTTTAAAGCAGCTATGCGCTTCGACTGTTTTGTACCTTTTCCACCGTGAGTAGGCTTGGTTACGAAGGTGGATAAGGTATTTTAATGTAGCATTGAACCAAGGGCTATTCTTGTATTTAGGTGTTTTTATTTTTAGTGGAACGTGATCATCGAATAACTTATTTATGTTATCCTGATGAAACTTGGTCTGGTCATCAACCGATGTCAACGTAGGAATCAAGCTCCATTCAACCGACTCAACGGACTCAGCAAGAGAATAATAATCTATACTTCTGTAATCGCGATACGCGAACGAACTTGGCCTACATGATGTTTGGAAGTTGTAGTTTAGGAATATCAGGTCGTGTTTTGAGAAGCAGGAGGCGGATAGTTGCGTGTAGTGAATCATTTTATGAAGATCATTGACAAAAAATAAATCTAATAGAGAAGAGTTAGTATTTGTGAAATGCGTTGATATATATACAGTTTGTGGGAAAAAGTCCCAGAGATTCCATGCTTTGTTTTAAAGTGGCATCCGCCATTAAGTTACTATTAAAATCTCCAGCGATGATAATATTGTCATAGTCTATTATTAACAATTGAAGAAATTCAATAAACGCGGAAAAATCTACTAGTCGATTCGGTCTGTATGCACAGCCGATAATAAGCCTATTATTATTCTCAGAAAACATATGAACAAACACATATTCCACAGGATCACCTGGACTAGAATATTTTCTATACTTATGTTGACGTATCCAATTTGGTTACACTACATCCAATGTTATCTATTCTATTTTTGCTTTTGGAAAAAAAATTAATATTACTATTAAGTAAGAAAACACCAAAAAAATACATTTAAATAAATAAATCAACTGGAACTGAGCTCTAGTAGAGTTAGACTGTAGTGTCCTAAATGCGTCAACGCGCGTTAATGTGCATCAAATTTATATATATGCACTATCCTTAAATACATATAAACAAATTCCTAATGTAGTGAAAGTAAAAGTAAGTGCTACTGGAAGCGCGTGTTAAAAATAAAAAAAAAACAACTCCTTAAATACTGAAATTCTTATTTAAATGTTTAGGTACAACTTATAAGTTTTAGTTGTCTAATCCCAATTTCCCTTTCCTATTTATTTTAATTAAGAAAAAATATTTATTTTTATCTAATTTCTACAGATTATGCTTCTAACTACGTTGGCAGCGACTCACCCGGTATGATGATACCTACTTAGCCAGCAAGAGGCCGTCCTGTGGGCCTCTGCCGACGTGGTTACTGGTGATGTCGTTGTTCTTGTTTTGCCACCTGTTGTTGTTGTTATTGCTGGTGGCAAGGTCGGTTTAATTGTTGCGGCCTGTTGTTGTTGTTATCGCTGGTGGCAAGTCCGGTTTAATTGTTGCGGTCTGTTGTTGTTGTTAAGGCTAGCGGCAAGGCCGGTTTACTTGTTGCGGCCTGATGTTGTTATTATTGCTGGTGGCAAGGTCGATGTAGTTGTTGCGGCTGGTGGTGCAATGGGGGTGATGGCGTTGGTGCCTGTAAAGATTTAAAAAATTAGTACTTCGTGCATGTAATATTGAATACTAGGTCTGTTTAATGAACCCAAAATAAGTGCAGAACAGGTCAGAGTAAGAAATTTGGTCATTAAATTTTTCGTTCTGGAGTAATACCTATATGACACCACCTTATTTTGACTTGAATTCCAAGCTAGAAAAACTGGCGAAACTTTATCGGAACTTCAAAAACAAAAACAATTTCTACCATGAGAAAGCGAGACCACTATTCCCTAAAATTAGTGAGTTTGACATGTTTTTGCGTATGTTTTAAATTTTATTTTTACATTTACATTTTTAACAATAAAAATAATGCCAATAACACGGGAAAATTATTTCGGTCTCTATTGGTTCACTTTTTTCACAAGAAAGTTGATTTTAGTTGTGTTTTTATGCACACAATTTTCGAACTAAAAACAAAATTTTCATTTGTCAGGAAAAATAAAGAAAAAACTGCCGAATGTCAAAAAAAAAACCTATCGAAATACAAACTAGCTCGTTTGTTTTTAATGAACTAGGTTGTATTTTTCTTGAATTTCGTTAGTTTTTTCAAATATAGTTTACACCCTTACACCAGTACTGAAACCGTATTTTTCTTGTATTTCTTTAGTTTTTTTCAAATATAGTTTACACCCTTACACCAGTACTGAAACCGTATTAGGAGGGAGGCAGACAAAGATAAATTTAAGATAAAATACAAAAAAATAAGGTAGTGTCGCATAGGTATAAGCTAGAGCAGTTCACCAACCAGACATGCTATGTTCGATGACAAAAATAACGTTACACAAAAAAAATTAGCAACAATTCCGTAGTAAATAACTACTTCTGAATTGCCTTCGCTTAATCTTTTTAGTTTTACTTTACGATTACGTTTTAATATATTATTACCAAAAAAGTGTGTGATTTGCAGCTATATTGCACTTTTCAGTGTGCAACATAAAAATACTTTAAAGACCTTGTTTGTAGTTAGTAGGGGTGGGACTATTCGAATAAAAATTATTCGAATAATAATTTCTTTTATTCGCCAGGTATTCGCAATTCGAATAATATTTATTCGAACTTTTTATTTGTTTATTCGAATTCCTTTTATTCCAATAGTAAAATAAAAAAATCTGTTCATCTTACGCTCATCGCTTGTACATATGAGCATGCACATGTATGTATACATACATATATTTATGTGTGTATAGATGCATATGGGTTGCTTTGTTAATATTCATTTATTTAGTTATATATACGTAAACAAAGTTGTGCTTGAGTCTTAAGCTAGAAATATCGGGGTCGTTATCCAATGTTCTGATCATAGAAATTTGTTTATTAGTAAACAAGTGTGTAAATGTTCATACAAAAATGTACATGTATTTTAATAAAAATAATATAGTAGGGATTTTTGTTTCCCATATACATACATATGTTGTAAGTATGTGGGATTTTTATTTCATATCACCCTTTGCGCAGTTTCTTGAATTTAGATATCTACCTATGCATATATAGAGATACCCACATGCAGTTGTATATGAATCTAATTTCAAAGGAATCTGCAAGAATACAACATGTACATATGTTAGAATATGCTTATGTGCACATTTGGGTATTTATATTACAGCGTTTAACGCGTTCAAGGACAATCAAAATTTTAAGGAGGGCAGGAATTCGTTTTTAAACTAGTCACTAGTTCCACTAGAATTTTGTTACGTTTAAAATGGATTGCTTGAAACTTTATTTTATGACATTTTTTTCCAAAGTTTTCAATTAAGTTAACATTAACCTTAAATAACTTTTGAATCATCAGACATCACAAAATATGTTGACAATGACAGGTAAAAATATTTTTTTAATGGTGACCAATTAGATGTTTATACAAACCAAAAGATATCAAAATAAAATTTTTCCATACAACTTACATATTTACATATGTATGTATGTATATGGGAAACAAAAATTCCTACCATATGAATCCATATTAAAATACATGTACATTTACACACTTGTTTACTAATAAACAAAGTTCTATAATCCCCTGCAAAAATTGTTGGATTACGTGTTCCATTTTCTTCATGTTGGAATACTCTAACAATACTCCTTTGCAATGCTTTTGCGGACCACCATCAGCCGATCATTGCTCGTTTTTTAACGACCGTGATCACAACACGATGACGATCGAACAGAGTTGCCAAAAGTAAAATATTGCATACAAATAACTGATAATAAAATTTTACTTTGGCAACTCTGATAAAATGCAACCGCGCACTGGTTTTAGGTATACATACTATAGTATAGAGATATATTAGTTTCTTTATTCACGCGAATGCTAAATAACATAAGAATATTGTTAGTATAAAATATAAAAGATGTATTGCCCCTCTTCATTTACTTTCATTTTAAATTAAATTCACTCCGATAATTCTTTCCGACACAATTCCTCTTTAGTACTTTGGCATATGATCCTCTGTGGGTGCTCCATGGAGTACTACAGTGAAAGTACTTTGGAAAGTACTCTCACGTATGAATTCTATGGAATACTCATGAACAAAGCGAGAGTGGGATCACCTACTCCTCTCCTAGGGCATCGCAATGTTAATTGGAGCACATTGTTTGTATGAATACAGATTAGTTTTGGAGCACTTCCATACTCCTAAAAGGGTATTGCTTACACTATTTATGGAGTACTCGCATTTTTTAAAGGGGCAGTACAGTGGATAACGACCCCGATATTTCTAGCTTAAGACTCAAGTACAACTTTGGTTACGTATATATAACTAAATAAATGAATATTAACAAAGCAACCCCTAACAAACAAAAATATATGCACTTCCCTGCAAAAATCGTTGGATCATGGGGTCCACTGGAGTACTTACCATTATACTCCACTGTAATGCAGCAATGGGCCAACTCATGTTTCTACACGAACATATTGTAAGCCGATCATTGCTCGTTTTTAACGATTGTAATCACTACACCATGTTTATTGGACTGTGGGTATTCCATGGATTACTCTGATGTAATGCGGAACTGGACTATATGGTCCGGTCCTAGGACATCGCAATGTTAATTGGGCCATATTTTTTGTATGAATTGTGGTTGATTTTGGAGCACCCGCTTAGTCCATAGCGAGTACTCCATACATGCACGCATGGAGTACACGCGATTTTTGCAGGGATATGCATCTATTCACACATAAATATATGTATGTATACGTACATGTGCATGCTGATATGTACAAGCGATGAGCGTAAGATAAACAGATTTTTTTTAATGTTACTATTCGAATAGTATGAGTGGACTCATTTAACCTTATAAATGCCTTATAAAGTGTGTAAACGTATAAATTTATCTAGTGCGTAAACGAACTGTCAAATTTTGTATGAAAAATCATTTGCACAATTTGTATAGATTTACGCGCACATTTCATGGTGTAAACGCGGTAATCTGAAAGGAATGCAACCTTGCAAACATAATTGCCGTCCTTTTCATCAGAAATCTCCGACATCAGCAAGTCATTTACCAAGAATTTCTTAGTAAAGATGTTTTAGTTTTGATTTTTCACTTAATCTTGGCATTTTTTAATTTATATAACAATTTTTTTGGTAATAATACAGCTGATCGAAAATTAAGGTTATCAAGAGTATTATTAGGTGCGTTCATATAACAGCGTGTGTAAATGGATATAATTTTACACCTTATAAATTTATATGCTTTAATGAGTCCCCCTATTATTCGAATTGTACTATAGTAGGCAAGGATTTCGAATAAAATTCGAATAAATATTATTCGAATTATTTGAAACGAATAAATTTATTCGAATAACGTTTATTCGAATAAATTTATTCGAATAACGTTTATTCGAATATAATTCGAAAATAATCCCACTACTAGTAGTTAGCCGGTCGCAGTGCTTTCGATTCCTCGAAAGCTTATTTTACTGGAGCTCTAAATTTTGAATTTTAGAATTAAAATTTCATAATAGTTTCCGAAATCATTGCTTTTCAACAATTTTCTAAAGTTTCGACTTACCTTGGGTGTAGTGATCGGGTTGCGAAAATAATTCGCAGCAATCACAAAGTGGATCTGCATGAAGAACACAGGGCTGGAGAAATCTCGGTATCTGGATTTATGTATGCTCCTCTATATGTATGAAGTAAACCATGTAACAGCTCTTCCGATTTTCGCGCCAGCCACACTATTTTGCTTTTCAATTCCTTTTTGGATTCGACTTGGAATTTATATATCCATATATATATGTATACGCATATAATATCAGATATGGGTTGCTGTGATGGTAAATTTTTTTGAACGAATTTAGTATGAAAATGTAAAGTGCACCTATATTGGTGCTACAGAAAATTATACAACAGTCTTCAATTGGGGTATCTGAGAACGGGTAGTTATTCCAGCATTAAGAATACAAACACGGGTGCTAAGTTTTTCTACCCGTTCAACTCGACTGCAATAACACGTCCAAAAATGTGGAAAGAGGTATGAAAAGACGCGTTTTGTCCTGGTATCGATAATCCAAAGGCGAAAACGTGTTCTAATTATTGAAACCGTGGCCAAAACGCGTCTATTAATCCTTCGCCCAACTGTTTTGGTCGTGATTTAACAATCATCCCCGGTAATAAAGTATCACAATTTGATAACTAAAATTGCCAACACAAATGGATTTTAAAAAGTGATGTAATTAAGTGCTCGTTTGAAAGTAAATAAGGGTATTTCTTTGTAATTTACAATTAAATTTTTACGCAGTTTTCGTTAGCAGCTTACTTACTTACTTAATTGGCGCTTAACCATCTAAACGGTTATGGCCGTCGAACAAGGCGCGCCAGTCGCTTCTTCGCTCCGCCAACCGGCGCCAATTGGTCACACCAAGGGAGTTGAAATCGTTTTCCACCTGGTCCTTCCAACGGAGGGGAGGCCGCCCTCTACCTCTGCTGCCATAGCCGGATTCCGATAGAAACACTTTCTTGGCCGGAGCATCATCTTTCATTCGCATAACATGGCATAGCCAGCGTAGCCGCTGCGTTTTAATTCGCTGGACTATGTGGATGTCTGCGTATAGCTCGTATATCTCATCATTAAATCTTCTTCGGTACTCGCCATCGCCAACGCGTATAGGTCTATAAATCCTTCGAAGAACTTTTCTCGAATACTCCCTTCATCTGCTGTTGTCATGGTCCATGCTTCTGTCCCATATAGCAGGACGGGTACGATGAGTGACTTGTAGGGTATGATTTTCGTTCGCCGAGAGAGGTCTTTATTTTTCAATTGCCTACCTAGTCTAAAGTAGAATTTATTGGCAAGATTGATTCTTCGCTGGATTTCAGTGCTGATGTTGTTGCTAGTGTTGATGCTGGTTCCCAAATAAACGAATTCTTTTACTATTTCGAGATTATGGCTGCCAGCAGGAGCGTGGGTGCCAAGGCGCGTATGCTCGATGACAGCGGGTACTTCGTTTTGTCCTCATTCACCTTCGTTAGCAGCTACTACACTTTTTTTGGACCTAAGAATTACAACAGTGCCAAATAGCATCCAGAAAAAAAAACGAACAAGAACAAGCATTTTCATCAGGTGAGCGTGGCTGTGTATATGCGTACTGCTACATATCCTACTTGTAAACCTTTACAATGCGCTTCACGACTCAAATGAACTTTGAAATAGCGGAATGGGCTCGACGCCGTTGAAAAAAAAATCCATGCTATATAGTGAATGCGCAGTGGAAAAACGCAGTTATATGACCTGATTTAACTGTGGCTACCGTTATCGCCTGGTTCATTAATATGATTGGCCATCTCTACCGCATTAACATACCTTGTGCAGATAGTCAAAATCTTTTTGTTGATGTTAGGTGAAAGGAATGGAAAGAAAGCATACAACTTTTCAACCCTTGTGTGTTGTGGGAAAATTATGCGCTAAATAGATGAAATTATTAAAAGAAATAACTTAAAGTACTGCGAAAAATTTTTCAATAAAAAAAATTTACCACCATGCTTTTGACAATGCCTATGCCAGTGAAATAAAAAAAAATAAAATCAGCTGATGAGATGGGCCACCCATACAGTTGAGCCATGCGTTATTGGGAGTTCATTAACGCCATTGGAATTCTTGGCGATGCCGCCCGCACGAAAGAAAAAAAAAATATTTTAACCACCCCAGGCAGACGATGGGTGAGGGTGAATCCTAACTCTTTCACTTATTAACTAACCAACTAATAACAGTTAGGAGAACATTCGAAGTGAGAATCTCACAGGTGGACCATAACAAACCTGCTTCGTTTCGAAAACCTGACAGTGAAGCGAACAGGAAAACGGTTCACTTGCAGGAAGCTACTTTCAGGAACCTCCGAGGTCAGTTAACGGGGCACGACTCACCCCTAAGATAAAAGTCTCAAGGTTCTATCGCGAAGCTAACCGGGCAACCGAAGGTCCATCAGTTAAAAGAAAGTCAATTTAAAATGTTAAATTAATTTTGTTTCTTAGTTCAAAAGGCTTTGCGGCCGATAGACATTGTTATGGAGAACTCGTCAAAACTCCTTACGGTAATTTTTAGTGGATATCGCCTCCACATAAAGGCTCAAAAAATAATTATACAGACATTTTGATAAAGGAGAACTCGTCAAAATGTCGTCAGGCTAGTCCAGCCCGAGTTTGGACTGTTGGAATATTTGATGTACTTATATAGCAGAACCAGGTTATTCCGATTTAATAAAACACGTGTGGATATTTTTACGTCTTACAATAGCTGTATTTCGTTGGTAACTATTACAATTAAAACACTAGCTAGCTTACCGAATTGCATGGAAAGCAACAATAAAAATTAATCGAGTTGAGTTGGCTAAGCGGTTTCAGTTCTGTTACAATTCCTTTTAAATATAAAATTTCGCTTGTGTCCATTGCCCCTGCAATGTGTTCAGCTTCAGCGGTGGATAAGGCAACTGCCGTCCGCTTCTTTGAGTACCATTTAACCGGGTTTCCACAATGAAAAATCACACATCCGCTCGTACTTTTCCTGTCTGATTTGTCGCCTGCCCAGTCTGCATCCGAGTACGCTAATATATCAATTGGTTTGTTTGATTTCATATAAATTAGACCTTTGTTTTATCGGCTTTCTATAAGCTCGACGTTGGTTTGTCTAAGTATCGACTTAAGTATGATACCGCATATGTTATGTCTGGTCTACTATTTGTTGAAATGTATAATAAACATCCTATCAATTCTGTGAATGGAACATCCATGATTTCTCCAGTATTTTCGTATGAAAAATTACATTCCATTGGTGCTGATGCTCCTTTGCACTTAAGCATATTGAGTTTTTCCAAAATCTTGTATAGCATACGTTCTTGTTTGATTTCTATGATATTATTATGCCTTGATATTTCGAGACCCAAGTATTCTCGAATATCGCCTAGGTCTTTGACTTTAAATTCGTGTTTCAGCATCGAACGTATTTGCGTATCTTCTCCTAAAATCAATATGTCATCAACATATATTAGTACCCACGTACTATTGCTTATGTAAAGGCAGAAATCATGTTTTGATTGTTGAAATCCATTTTCAATCATGAAATCGTGAAATCTCAAGTTCCAGCATTTGGTGATTCTTTCAGTCCATATAGTACTTTGTTAAGTTTTAATACATTATTTTCTTTCTTCAACTGTACCCCTTTTGGATATATATACCTCTTTGTAAAAGATACCATTCAAGAATGCAGTTGGTACGTCAAGTTGTTTTATGCTGAGATTTTCTTGAATTGCGTGGCTTAATAATGTTCCAATTGTTGTTGATCTTGCAACTGATGAGTAGTACCCTTGTTGTTGGTAATTTTGCTGGAAATATTTCGCAACTATTCTTGCCTTTTTGTTCCATCTTGCTTTTCTCTAAAAATCCATTTCGTGTCTATAGCTTTTGCTCCTTGTGGTAGAGTTGCTTCTTTCCACGTCTCTAATTTTTTATGTGCATTTAGTTCAATTTTAATTGCTTTCTTCCATTCGTAACTCTTGTGCTTCTTTAAAGTTTTGTGGTTCTTCGGCTAATAGGCAATAGGCGATGTTCATATGTTCTTCAGCATTGTTTTCTTCTATAGCATAATTCTGCTCTAAATATTTGGGACACTTTACTTCTTTCCTGATTTTGTTTTTAACTTCTTTTTGATAACTTCGTTTTCAGTTTCTCCTTGACTTGCGTTGTCTTCATTTTCTATCTCTTCATTTTCTTTTTCGCTTTCCTTTTGACAAACTGGTTTTGTTTCATCTGTGGTAACAGATCTGTTTCGCTCTTCCTAGCGTTCGTCTTGTTCTATTATCTTATACTTATACCCTTCCTCATTATCTTCATCTACATATTTCGTTTGACTTTCGTCAAATCTGACATCTCTTGAGCAGATTATTTTACTTTCTTTAGGATGCCACAACCGATATGCGTTCATCGAGTAGCCAGCAAATCTAATTTCATTTGCTCATTGTTCAAATTTATTGCCTTTGGGTAATTGTACGACCCATGCCTTAGAGCCGAATATTTTGAGATTCGAGATGTCATACTTTCCATATCGTAACTCTGCTGGTGTCTTAAAGTTTATTGAAGATGATGGACACCTATTGATCTAATACACTGCACATCTGACTGCTTCGCCCCACAATTGTTTTGGTAATCCTGTTTCTATCATTTGGGTTCTTGCTTTGTTGTAAATTGTGCGTTCATTCTTTCAGCTACGCCGTTTGACTGTGGTGAATATGCATTTGTGAATTGTAATTGTATGCCTTTGGATTCTGTTTTTGAATTCCCCTCCGTTATTACATCTAATCTTCTTAACTTTGTTGCCTGTTTGAGTCTCTAAATATTTTAATACTTAATAATGTTGTCAGTGGCTTCACTTTTCTTGGCGTGTAGGTATACTACACTAAACTGGCTGTAGTCATCAATAATTGTATGAAAATAAGTCTCACCATTTATGGTTGGAATATTGACGAGTACTGACAAGTCTGTATGTAACTGCTCACCAACGTACCTGGACTTTGGTTTGATTATTTCTTTAAATGGTAAGCGCGACGCCTTTCCCTCTATACACGAATTGCATACATTGTTTGCTTATCGCAGATTTAATATTTGGAGATGTTTGCCACAAGTTATTGTTGTCGCTAATGACCCTTTTGCCCTACTTAACATTGAGTGCTGAAAGTCTAGATTGAAATAAATGATATATAATTTTCCGATCATTTTTCCATTCTTTTTGTACTTTTCATTATAAATGTTTAAGGAATTGTTTGAAATTTTTACATTATATTTATTGTCAATCAATTTTTGAACAGACAGTAGGTTGTGTGCTAGCCCTTCGACAATTAATCCGCTAATTTTTACATTTGTACTGTTATATTTTACTATTAGGTTGTCCTTTTTCTTAGCTACTAAATGTTGGCCATATGCTACAAATATTTTTATTTCGCTTTCTTAACATTCTACATTTGTTACATATTTTATATTTTTGCTTTGAATTAAATATTCGGTCGCACCCGAATCTATTACAAAACATATTGTATTGCTATCGCTATTTTTTGGATATACCCCTAAACCCGTGGACAGTAAATGAAACGACGTTCTCATTTTCTTCCCGTGCTGTTTGACCACAGTGACACCCTTTCTCCGCAATCCTTTTGTGTCTTCCTCTTTCCACATAGGAATTAGCTTGATTGTTTTGCGCTGGTCTAGCTTGATATTCCGGCTTATATTGCCTCTGATGAACTTTAAGCTGTTGATTGCGATTGCGATTTCGTTGGCACTCCGCTGCCTTGTGGCCTGGCTTATGACACGTAAAGCAAAGGAACGTTGAATTCACTGGAGTTACTGCATCACTTCTTAGTGAAATTACTTTTATTTCGGCATCCAGTAGTCTTGCCTTTGTAGATTCGATTGTTAAATTTTTTCCGTAGATAAAGTCTCTAGCAAGGTAATTACAAACTCGTATGCTGCTGGCATAGCAGAGAGTAACTGACATACTTGCTCTTCCTCGGAGATACTGCACCCGGTAGCTGCCAAGTCGCTTACGGCGGCGTTGAACCGGTAATAAAAATCTTGTAATTTTTCTGTTTCCCCGCGACGTATGGTTATTAACTTTTTCTTCAGGTGTAGTTTATTGAACACACTTTTTCTTTCAAACGTTTCTTTCAATTTTTTAGCATTGGTACATGTCTTTATTATTTCGAAGTGCTTGTCGCTTAAGCATTTTACTATGATCGACCGCGCTGTTGCATCATCTTTTCTAAATTTGATATTATCTGTTGCCGGTTCGCTTTCTGTTAGGGATGGCTTACAGATCTTTCTTCAAGGATTAATTGGATCCTGAATTTCCAGTTATTGAAATTTGTCTTCTCCGTCAAAGTGGGCAGCACATCTTTTTCCGCCCTTTCTTTTATTTATTTATTTTTTTTTTCTTTTATTTAACTTTCTTTGTTCCCGATTTAATTTAATGCCTTGGCGCAGTGGAAGCATTTGTTGGAATATTTTGTGTACTTATATAGCAGAGCAATGTTATTCCGATTTAATAGAACACGTGCGGATATTTTTACGTCTTACAATGATGAAGGTTTTATTAAGAAGACGGAAGTATAAAACATATCGGAAGCTTACAAACTAGAGAGTATAATCATGTATGTTATCGATTGCATATATAAGGCTGGGTTCACAATATTCAACATGGACTGCCAGGTTGTTCACTATTCCCGGTGAGAACGCGCGAGATTCGTTGCTTAAGTCGCGGAGGGGCTTTTTAAAAAAGGAGATATAAACCAAAGGCAGAATACGCTAAGAAAATCAACACTTGACTCTGAATCAAACTGAACTTTCACTTTATTACAGTTAATAATGAAACTTACAATTTGCTGATAATAATATTAATGCTTATTGCTAAATGAATGATATTATTGCTTACTAAGTATAATTAACTAGCTGTGTACTTAATGTTTTGTTAAATAGTGTTATTGGACAAATGCGTGGTGGCAACGGCGCGCACCCACTTATTTGCTAAAGATTAGTTAAGGCGAAAAAAGAGGAAGAAAATAAAAACACCAAAGGGGTTTCGTATTAATAAAATGGAATTCACAGTGTTTTTTTTATTCAATATATATAAATACAACAAGTGTTAAGGAAAATGTTAACAAATGTTGTGGAAAATGATATATATGTAATAATAATTTTGAAGATTTGAAATTACGTGAACGGGCGATTACGTGTACCTTTGCTGGCTGCTGGATTCAAAGAGGACGAGACTCTTTTCCACATGAGCCAATGAACCCACGATACAGCTCCTTCGTTCTGTTTCCCGGTAACAAAGTTGCTGTACCGCGGGCTCACAGCGGTAAAAATCTAAGATACATACGTACTACCACTCACACATGCCTATGTGTATAGTGATCACAAGAATATGTGGGTGGTAGTAACGAAGGAAAATAAACAAAGAAAGTTATGTTACGAGGGATGGGGGGGGGGGGGATATATTTAGGCCTGTGGCCTAAACATACCGGCCCCCTTGCCGTAGGCAACAAAGAAAAAAAGGAATGACACGTGATCGCACGTCCAGTAAGGCGTTATGTCGATGTGCAGATGCGGAATGCGTGCACTGCACGTCGCACGATGGACTTCGTGTATCGTTGTCCTGTGAAGAAAAAGAAAAGATGTCATTAAATATACGTACGTGGTTTTAAATTCCGTGCAGTAATTACTTAGGTTTTACCAAACGCTCCTATTTTTGGCAGGCCCCTGAGACTACCAACCCGAATACGGTCGGTTGGGTCAGGAGACCGCCAACTGTTGTTGCTGGCGTTCCGCTCACCATCAGTTCGGCGTATAGATCAGCGCCGAGTGTAAGACGAACTGGCGATGAGCGGTAGAACTGCGGATCTGCAAGCCGCATAAATTCAAATGGAACGGCAACCTTTGGATCCACATTGGATGGCAGACTCAACCGATAGTGGCCGTCGACCACGGCGGCTTGGGTAGTGACATGAGTCGTTGACCCGAACTTGCCGCGCAGAATAAGGGTGCATTGCCCTGGTCCTTGGCGCTCTAACTGCAAATCGCGTACCAGCTCTGCATCGGCGATGGTGCTGGCGGCGCAGGGATCAATGATCGCACGAACCAAGTGTATGTGCCCACGCGATTCGACGCGTACGATGGCCGTCGGCGCAATGGGCATGAAAGACCGCATGATGGGCGCTGGAGTGGCTGGGAGCAGCCGACCGATTCGGAAACCTGCCGGTGTACCACGCGATAGTGCTTGCATATTTTGGGCGTCAGAATGGTATAGCGTCGATTTATCTCGCCGCTGCTGTCTTCCGCGTTGACATGAATGATTGATCGAGATATGTAATACGCGACATGTGCGGCGTGTTGTGCGCGATATTTAGTGCGGCATGTAGTGCGTGACGTGTAGTGCGCATGTAGTGCGCGAGATGCTTGCGCATGAGGCCTAACGTTTGTATTGCAATAATCATTGACAGTCAGACATTAAATGAAGAGATTTTGACATCTGCTACGCTTTTCCATTTCCTGAATGGAAAAAAGGAAAAAAACGACATGCGGTGAGTATAGTTACTGTTCGTATAGTAAAATTTGCTAATTATAACCTTATTTCTTTCTTTTCATTGATCAATTTTTCTTTTGCATTTTCAGGTTAAAATATTACAATGAACAGTCATATCAATTAATGACCCCAAAAGGACAGTTCATCTCTGTACTGGCACTGATGAACATGGTGCAAAAATCCAACAAGCAGCAGCTCAAACCGTGCCAGTAGCACAATATTGCTAGTATATATCTGCGCTATATCGTCATGTATTCGCCGAAGCGAGTATAGCAAACACAGATTTTATACGTACTACCGAAGAGCGCAACAAGACGGCAGTAGCGCATTTTTGGCACACTTTAAAATCGTGCGGCCACATTTACTCTGCTACATACAGTGGTTGGTATTGTGTTTCAGATGAAACTTTATTAACAGAATCACAGCTACGTTTGGACACACACACGGGCGCAGGTTTATTGCTTGATTCTGGTATTCCGGTTGAGGCAGCTAAACTTTACACAATAGAGGGCTTGAAGTATTTCCTGTTGCGTGAGGGTGTGGCGCATAGCGATGGAAGTAAGTTTAAATAAAACATTAAAGCACAACAATACGCACATATTTATATATATATGTATGTAAGCACTTTGTGTGCAACAAGAATTCTCCGCAAAGTGCTTAAAGTTAAGATAACACTACTTAAACCATTTATGTAAGAAATTAGCAAAAAAAAACGGTTTGAGTGAAGCGTAAGCTTATTGAACATACCAACTATTAAGGGAAATATATTTTGAAACTTTTTTTAGGTGGCGCTAAGTCGCTTTTTACAAAGCAATTCAGTTTACTATGGCAATGGTCTTTGGCACGTTTACCAGCCCCACCAAAAAGAAATTTTATATTAATGTACTTATAAATATAAATTAAGTTTATTTACGCATACATTGCGTTTGCAGCCTTACATTCAAAAATACACCCTAAATATTAATTAAATTCAAATATATATAATCCTATATAACTATTCGTATTGTGGCTAAATGTTAAACTCGACTAAGTTTAAATGATCGACTGAACAACAACAATCAAACCAAAAGTAGGAAATTATTCCGTTTTGTTGGATACAAAAAATTATCGTATGAGCGTCGATGGTTTAACAGCAAAACGCTAAAAGGATCTAGTTTGATCCGGCATCAGCCCAAACTGTCGTGTTGATGCCTTGTTTTAATTCAATACCAGTGGTGTACAAATTATGCTTTCATACTCACATACGAATAATCCCTATTTCTCTGTTATAACGAGTATATATACAGTGAAACAAAACACAAATAATAAGACTTCAGCCATAAAAAATACCACTAGATTACACCGTAGTAGTATGCCAACATTTGCATACCTTGATATGCGGTTTTGTATTTTCATTTGTCCTTTATATTTACTAAATTCGGTGAAAGAGTTCTCCATTTTTACATATTGCAGAAACTACCAAACTCGAACTATTAAACTATTATCTTGCGGTTTCTGATTCATTGTAGCCATTTGTTGATGATAATTACGCATCTGGTTGCTATGCCGCGGCTGTGCCAAATATTCAAACATACTCTGCGAATGCTGTGAAAGCATTTTACTCAAATCACTAGGCATCGGGTCAGTCCAGAAGAGGGTTGTAAACTCTTCGAAAGTATATTTATGATAGGACGCGATCTTTTTAAAGTGGGTCTTAAGACTTTTTACCCCCGCTTCCCACAAACCTCCCATGTGAGGAGCGCTTGGCGGTATAAAATGCCATTCTAAAGTGTGATGTCTGTATTTATTCAATGTTCCGTCCCTTGCTTCACGCAGAAATGCCTTAAGCTCGGATCGTAACGATCGCGAAGCTCCGACAAAGTTAGTACCATTGTCGGAGTAAACGTTTTTTGGACAGCCTCGCCTGGATACAAATCTGGCGAAGGCAGCTAGAAAGGACCCGGTACTAAGATCGTTTGTCGCTTCTAGATGGATGGCTTTCGTCGAAAAGCAGACAAACAGGCAAACGTATCCTTTTGAAATTCGACATCCCCTCCCTCGGTAGGATTTTATATCGAATGGTCCCGCGAAATCTACCCCAGTGTTAGTGAAGGCCCTAGTAAAGGTGGTGCGCTCTTTCGGAAGGATCCCCATAAGTTGCGTTTGTGCCCGCTTCCTGTAAATAGTACAGACCTTACAGTTGTGGATAACCGACCTTATCATGACTTTAACGCGTGGGATCCAGTACTGAGTGCGGATATGACGTAGCATCAGCTGGTTCCCTCCATGCAGGGTGGTCTCATGAGAGGATTTAACTATAAATCTGGATAACCTGCAAGTATAAGGAAGAATAATGGGATGACTTTCGTTATGGGACATGTCTTTGGATGCCCCAGCCTGCCCCCCAGTTCGAATAATGCCTTCTTCATCTATATATGGGTTCAGGGGTAAAATCTCACTCTTGCCATGTATTAGCTTTCCTGACTTTAAATTTGTGTACTCTTCTTGATAATGTTGCCTTTGGCATACAGTTATCAATCTTCGTGTTGTTTTTTGTATTTCGTCAGGAGCTATCGAATGAGAATCCCTTTTAAAGGAGGCTTTCGTCGTTGGGTGCGAATTCTGGAAAAACCGAAGAATATAGGATAAAACCCGCAAAGCTCTTGGTAAATCGGAAAACCTGTCCAGAATATCTAAATTATTTTCGACCGATGTTGCATGAACTTTCACCCTCTTTTCCTCCATATTCGTATTATAATCTTCTTCTTGTGTTGACCAATTTTCGTTGTCTTCTTGTAACCAAGAAGGTCCCTGCCACCACAAAGAATTGTTAATTAGGTCCGAAGCGTAGAGGCCTCTGCTCGCCAAATCTGCAGGATTTGACGCGGAGTCTACGTGCCGCAATACTTTGTCTCCTACTTTGTCGATGATTTTAGTTATGCGATGTGCCACGAACGTTGACCACGAACATGGAGGTTTTCGGATCCATGCCAGCACTATAGTTGAATCTGTCTAAAGGGTTATTTTAATGTTCGAAAGTTTCATATTTTCGACCACAGATTCGATTATTTCTGCTAGTAGAACTGCACCGCAGAGTTCGAGTCGAGGCAAGGATATGGTTTTGACCGGAGCTACTCTCGTCTTGGCCATCAACAGGTTGGTGAATACTTGATCCTTGGTTTGTACCCTCAGGAAAACAGTAGCGACATATGCTTTTTCCGAAGCATCGTTGAATCCATGTATTTCGACATTGTCCTTCAATGTGTAGTGAGCCCATCGCGGTATGCGTATATCGTTGATCTTTTCGTAGTCAGTCATGAATGATTGCCACCGATGGAGAGTAGTTTCAGATACATCTTCATCCCAGCATGTCCCTTCCAACCAAATATTTTGCATTATTATTTTTGCTACAATTACGACTGGTGCCAGCCAGCCAAGAGGGTCGAAAAGTTTTGCTATCGCAGACAGTATTGACCTTTTTGTTACAGCAGGGTTATTATCAAAGGGTTTCGCTGCAAAGTAGAACTAGTCGAAATGAGCGTTCCATCTGATACCGAGTGCTTTTACCGTGCTGGTGTCTTCAAACTCAAGAAAATCCTCGCTTAATAAGTGTTGTTTCGGTATACCCTGTAAAATTTTCTTGCAGTTGGACGTCCATTTTCCCAATGGGAAACCTGCCGATTGCAATGCTGATGATATATCGTCCCTTGCCTTTATTGCAATTTCGATGCTGTGTCCACCGGCGAGTACGTCATCAACGTACATGCAATTCCGCAGGATATCTGCTCCCATTGGATGCGATGTCTCCACGTCATCAGCCAGTTGGTGTAGTGTTCGAATCACAAGGTAGGGAGCGCAATTCACTCCAAATGTTACTGTTTTCAGTTCATAAAGGTTGATTGAATCCTTAGGGCAGTTGCGAAATACGATTCGCTGGAATTTGATTTGATTTTCATTAACCCATATTTGACGGTACATTTTTTCTATGTCGCTGTTAAATACGTATTTGAACAGCCGCCAACGTAGTATAAGAATTGTTAGGTCGGATTGAAGAATCGGACCTGGATATAAGGCATCATTTAGACTTTTGCCATTAGTGGTAAGACAAGATGCATTAAATACGACTCTGACTTTTGTCGTTGTACTTCCCTCCTTTATAACAGCATGGTGAGGTAGGAAGTAACAGTAATCATCAGAAATATTGCCTATTTGTTTCATGTGCCCTACGGTTTCATATTCGGATACAACTCTATTGTATTCCGTTTGAAGGACTGGGTTTTTCGCAAGTCGTGTCTCGTTGCGATAGAATTGAGAACACGCACTTCTTAATGAGGAGCCTAGGCTAAATTCTTTCCTAAAGGGTAAGGAGACTACGTATTTGCCATCGTTGTTCCGAACTGTTGTGGATTTGTATAGCTCCTCGCAGTAAGTATCATCTTTATTGATGCTCCTCTTCTTTGGAATTTCCTCTACTCCCAGAAAGCCGCCAGTTGTTTGTCTAAAGTGACCTCGTTAAAATATGAAACTAGGGTCTTATTTGTATCAACCGCATCTGTCCGGCCTGTCAGAATCCAGCCGAACACCGTTTCCTGTGCTATTAATGTGTTTAGCACATCTTTCCTAATGCCACCTAACATAATTTGGGGGTATATGTCTCCGCCCATTGACAAAGAATCTTTTGTCAGCCAGTACTAAGTCAGGGAATGCTTGCCTAGTCATTGCTTTTATTTGGCAAGTTGGAAGATTCCCTGTTAATTGTGGTAAAACCAGCATGATCGCATTGATCTCGATTAATGGGTCTGTTGGTGACCGCAATTGTATGTTGCACGCTTCTTTTACTTGTGCAGACATTGTATTATTGATGCCCGAAACTTGGGCATGCATGCGTTTAGTTGGCAGATTTATTCTGCGCTTGAGTTTCTCGGTTATGAATGAGCATTCAGATCCCGAGTCTATTAGGGCTCTCGCCGAATAGTCAACACCTGTGCTGTTCCTAATAGCACTCCTTTACTTGTATTTGCGAAGCATGAATTCACATTATTAATCGAACTGTTTTCTTTTTCAGCATTGCGACGCGTTTGAGCATCTCTTGACGTTGATGATCCGATTGTATCTACCGAATTTGTGGTTTTGGGCTGATTCGGAATGTGAAGCAACGTATTGTGTCTTAAATGACATGTGGCACAGTTCACTTGACTGGTGCACTTTGTGACCGAATGGCCAGCAGAAAGGCAGTTTATACACCCACGGCTGCTCTTATTTTGCTCAAACCGTTTAGTAGGCGTTAAACGTAAGAACTTTTCGCACTTTGCAATTCGGTGTGCAGGACTTTTGCACATCTTACACGTAGGTTTGGCTACGGTTGCACTTGCCTGATAGGAGCCCAATCGTTTCGACGATGTATCTGCCGAGGAACGAGAAGCAAGTGGCTTAGAGGGTTTTGAAACCGTATCCCCTCTTATATCTACGACAGTTTCCAACGTTTGGAATCTGCTGGATAAGAATTTATCCATGTCTGCTTATTTTGAAATTTCTGTTTTATTTTCTATGGTTTGTTCCCATAGAGCCAGTGTGGTTTCTGGCAGTTTTGTGGATCACAAATACGTTAGAATTGCATCCCAGTTTGATATGTCAATCTTGTGACATTGAAGCGCTGAGATACAATTGTTTATTTCACGTTGCAGTTTTTTAATGGAGCTACCGCATTCGCTCTCAACTGCTTTTAAACTAAAAAGAATTTTTAATTGGGCATTGACCAAGATACGTTTGTTTTCGTATCGGTCACATAAATTTTTCCACGCTGTATCGAAACCGTCTGCCGTTAAGGAACACCGTTCCACGATTTCTTTGGCCTCCCCTTGGATTTTTTGCCTTAAATAGTATAGCTTTTGTACTGCATGGAGTTTACTATTATTAATGTATAGGGCAGTGAACATGTCCCTAAAGGACGGCCATGAAATATAGTCTCCCTTGAAAATATCCGTATCACACGCTGGCAGGCGCACATGATATTCCCTATTATTTGAGACTCCTACCTTTTTCTCTTTCTTTTCAAATTCTTCCAAAAGCTCAGCTATTGCCGCCTGACACTTCAGGAAGCTGAAATAGCACATTTTATGCTTCTTTTTGATAGCTGATAGGTCCTTTGACTCAAGCTCTAATGAACCTACGAGCTTTTCGTATGTCCCCTTGGTAGCTTCCCACAGAGTTTTAACTCATCCCTTTGGTATATTAGGGAGTGTTTACTGTGTTGTGAAGGTGACATATCGTGGAAGTCATTTTCATACTCGGTCACTGCATCTGCTTGGCGTGTATAGGTCTCCATTGTGGATAAAAATAAAAACCCAAAGTTTTATACAAAAATTAAAAGGAAATTGCCTTTGCAGAGAGTAGTGAGTGAAAATGTCGCCAAAGGACAGAACTTGGAAGTGATAATGTGACAAGTGAAAAGATTTGGTGTATGCGTATGTATATATAAATTTGCCAATAAGCAAGAAGAACAGTGAATATTCTAATTATGTAAGCCGATAAGTTATGGCTAAAGTGGAAAAAGGACTGTATTGAGGCTTGTGTGCTAAGTGGGATACGTACAATTTCGTGGTGACAACGACGCGCACCCACGTAAATGTTAAAAGAAGGTACTAATGCAGCTGTGTTAACGAATTGTGTAAGCCAATAAGTAATGGCTAGTGAAAAATGGTGTTAGTGAAAGAACAAACGAATCACACGTTATGGACTTTACATAGCCTAATAAAGGACTGTAATCAACTTTGATCTCGTCCAGTGATCTTTTATATCTCACCAAAAAAATAGATCAGTCTAAACTGATATTTGTATTGCCGCAAGTGGAGATAATAAATTCTTCAATTTTCTTTTTTTTTTGAAAAATTATATGAGAGACAAGCCTATTGGCCAACCAAACAACAACAACTATATGTGTGTGTAAACTAATTGCACTTTGTATTATAGCAACAAACTGAATTGCGATCGTATTGCCCGTTTAAAATAAGCGCAAGTGATTTGTATGTGGAAAATGTGTTAATTGAATGTGCGCGCAAATTAAATTAAATTTTTTGGTTAAATAACCTTAATAAATCAAAATTTTGTGCAGTGGATTAAATGAATTTTTTCAGATAAATCCTGCAATGGTGAAAGTAAAACAATTGCCCTAAGCGGTGTTTAGGTTATGTTAACCTTTTGGAGCAGTGTTGTGCTACCTTGAGCTGTGTCCGGAAAATCTTACCGCTGGTGGGGGATTATTCCGGATAGTCACAGGGCGTGATGCACAAACTTTAAGTAACTGCGTTAAGCGCTTTTTTTCTCTATTTTGGACGAAATATAAATTTTTTACTTAACACTCACTTGCACTTTTTGATGGGAAAGAACCAATTTATAATTTATGTTGAAATATTTATTAACAACAAAAAACCACTACCTCGCACGGAAAAAAACAAAGTACCTTTTAATTAATTTGTCGATCCGGAGTAATGGAATCTGGTTTTTTTTTTTGTCGGTGTTGTTGATGCTGGTGTTGCCAAAAGGATGTTGTGTGTAAACGCTGACGATTATATTATCACGATCTTAAATGCGTGTTTGGTGGATCTGCTTCCTTGATTATCACGAAATTAGAATGGTGCTTCTGATTAATGGCCTAGGGAGTGGAGTGGACTGTAATTATAGGTGATTGGCTCTTCTTACCGGCGTGGTAAGGACCATGGACAAATGCGTGGTGGCAACGGCGCGCACCCACGTATTTGTTAAAGATTAGTTAAGGCGAAAAAAGAGGAAGAAAATAAAAACACCAAAGGGGTTTCGTATTAATAAAAAGGAATTCACAGTGTTTTTTTTATTCAATGTATATAAATACAACAAGTGTTAAGGAAAATGTTAACAAATGTTGTGGAAAATGATATATATGTAATAATAATTTTGAAGATTTGAACTTACGTGAACGGGCGATTACGTGTACCTTTGCTGCCTGCTGGATTCAAAGAGGACGAGACTATTTTCCACATGAGCCGATGAACCCACGATATAGCTCCTTCGTTGGGTTTCCCGGCAACAAAGTTGCTGTACCGCGGACTCACAGCGGTAAAAATCTAAGATACATACGTACTACCACTCACACATGCCTGTGTGTATAGTGATCACAAGAATATGTGGGTGGAAGTAACGAAGGAAAATAAACAAATAAACAGTTATGGAATCGCATTTCCGGTGGAAGCAGTAAGGAAGGCGGTCGGCATGATGTGGTGGTGCACATTGGCTAGTCATTGTCGGCTGGGGCGGGTCCTTGCCAACCTTACTGTTCCTGCGCCATAAACAGAAAAAAGTTCCTATCATGCCTATTCAAAATCAACTGTCAAAATCCAAAAAAAAACCTGACAGAAGCGCAGAGACCGACTCAAAATGCTTATCAATACAAAATAAAACAACATCCGGCCGAACCGGATGTCACGGACAGACCGTTAACATTCAAAAATTTAAATTCAAATTCAAAAAAAAAAACTGACGCAAAAAAACTACCGAACCGGACATGGCCGGTTACTAACGCTGAAAATCAAAGTCAAAAAAAAAAACTGCTGAAAACTAGAATTGCAAAAAAAAAGTTGAAAATTAAAATGAAAGAACAAAAGGGCCGAATATACATAGGGGGCGCCGCGGGTGTTGTTGCGACCGCCCGGTGCTTTGTCCCACCCTCAAAAACCATGGCCACCGACGCACCTAAATTTTCGGTGGCCCCTTACCTGATTTACCTAGTGCCTTCTAAATCAGAAAGACTGTCAGACTTCCCATTTTAGAATACACAATTTATTGACAATTCATATTAACGTATGTATGCAACAAAAAAAAAATAAGATAGTGCAGGTTTCTTAACCAGGGCTACAGCATTGTTGAACTACCAATAGCTATTTACACTATGAAAACGTATGTAAGTGTGTGTAGTGTATAAAGTGAGAGAAAAAAAAATGATCCAACAGTTCACACTTTATTGGGCCGAAATCGAAACGAAATCTAATATGAATACTTAAGTCTGACTGAGCTTGTTCTGTTGGGGGTTCTTTTCTTTTCTCTTACTTGCTCGTAATATTTCAAATTATACAATTATTTATGTTCCTTTTTTTTCGATAATCGTTATAAATGCTATGTGTGAGAAAACTATGTAATTAAATGTACTTATGTATAGTAAATATACTACCTACAAGGTAAGAATTTGGTTGAATTTTTGTTTATCAATTCACAAAACATATTTTAAGACTATAAAGTTTGGATACAAATTTCGATAATTGGGGCTCTCTTACAAAATTATTATGTGGTTGTAGTAGAACTTAATTTTGAGTATAAATATCAATTTGGTATAATGCGCACAGTATAATGATACTAATATGTACTAAGAAAATTGGTTACAAAAGCAATAAAGATGGGATTGCGATAGCAATAGGTATTACGTGCACGTATATTATTTTCGTCTTGTTGTTCGAAAGATATTGCTAGCAATAGTGATTCATATGTACATATATATATGTATATATTGTATTTGTATGATATAGGAAAAAAAGGTTGAATCCTTTTGCTGTCGCAAAAATTTTTTTTTTCTTTAAATTTATGGTTCAGCTCCAAAAATGGAACGCTAAAACTTTTCAAAGGATACAAACCGCTTTTTTTATGACTAAAAACTTATCGAGCTAACTTCAATCATTTTAAAGCAAGAAAAAAATATCATTAAAATGAAAAAAAAATGTATGCCCCTTGTTGTATAGCTAACAATTTGGAGTATTCAATAATACAATTTGACAAAAAAATCGACCCTTGTTAAATAGTTCAACCGGACTGTATAAAACCCTCTAAGTATTACTTAGAAGTTTCTTTAACTACCCTGCAAAAAACGTTCTCGTCATTCCACGTCATTTGACTAGTCATTTTACAGTCATAGGTTATATTCATAGTCACATTTGCATGGGCGTGGGTAAGTTTTATGACCAAATTTTTTTTATAGGGTAATTATTTTTAAGTCTATACATTGTTATGGAAACGCATTTACAGAGGATGGAAGCAGTAAGGAAGGCGGTCGGCATGATGTGGTGGTGCACAGTGGCTAGTCATTGTCGGCTGGGGCGGGTCCCTGCCAATCTTACTGTTCCTGCGCCATAATCAGAAAAAAAGTTCCTATCATGCCTATCAAACTAGCAGCTGCCAAGTTCAAAAAAACCGACAGAAGCGCAGAGACCGACTCAAAACGCTTATAAACCGGTTGTCACGGACAGACCGTTAACATTCAAATTTAAAAATTCAAAAAAAACCTAAACGCAAAAAAAATTTTTCGAACCGGAAATGACTGGTTGCTAACGCTGGAAAGTCAAAGAAAAAAATGCTGAAAATTAAAGTAAGGAAGGAAAAACAAAAAGAGCCGAATATACAGAGGGGCGCCGCAGGTGTTGTTGCGACGCCCGGTGCTTTAACCCACCCTCAAAATCCATGGCCACGGACGCACCTATTTTTCGGTGGCCCCTTACCTGTAAACCCTACGTGCCTTCTAAATAAATGGCGACGCCAGCATTCCCATTTTAAATATTAATTTATTTATAATTCATTTCTATTAACGTATGTAAGCAACAAAAAAAATAAGATAATGCAGGTTTCTCAACCAGGGCTAAAGCAGCGGTGTGAAGTTAGCCCCCCCAACTAAAAATTTTTAATTTTTTAAAATGCTAATCGTTTGATAGTCGTTTGATAATGATTGATACGCTTCTATTTTCGTTTGATAGTTATTCGTTTTTTAGAAAAAAAAAATTTAAATATCTATGTGAAGTTAGCCCCCCCAACTAAAAATTTTTAATTTTTTAAAACGCTAATCGTTTGATAGTCGTTTGATAATGATTGATACACTTCGATATTCGTTTGATAGTTATTCGTTTGTTAGAAAAACGAAATTTTTTAAAATATCTATGTGAAGTTAGCCCCCCCAACTAAAAATGTTTAACTTTTTAAAACGCTAATCGTTTGATAGTCGTTTGATAATGATTGATACACTTCGATATTCGTTTGATAGTTATTCGTTTGTTAGAAAAACGAAATTTTTTAAAATATCTATGTGAAGTTAGCCCCCCCAACTAAAAATTTTTAATTTTTTAAAACGCTAATCGTTTGATAGTCGTTTGATAATGATTGATACACTTCGATATTCGTTTGATAGTTATTCGTTTGTTAGAAAAACGACATTTTTTAAAATATCTATGTGAAGTTAGCCCCCCCAACTAAAAATTTTTAATTTTTTAAAACGCTAATCGTTTGGTAGTCGTTTGATAATGATTGATACACTTCGATATTCGTTTGATAGTTATTCGTTTGTTAGAAAAACGAAATTTTTTAAAATATCTATGTGAAGTTAGCCCCCCCAACTAAAAATTTTTAATTTTTTAAAACGCTAATCGTTTGATAGTCGTTTGATAATGATTGATACACTTCGATATTCGTTTGATAGTTATTCGTTTGTTAGAAAAACGACATTTTTTAAAATATCTATGTGAAGTTAGCCCCCCCAACTAAAAATTTTTAATTTTTTAAAACGCTAATCGTTTGATAGTCGTTTGATAATGATTGATACACTTCGATATTCGTTTGATAGTTATTCGTTTGTTAGAAAAACGAAATTTTTTAAAATATCTATGTGAAGTTAGCCCCCCCAACTAAAAATGTTTAATTTTTTAAAACGCTAATCGTTTGATAGTCGTTTGATAATGATTTATACACTTCGATATGCGTTTGATAGTTATTCGTTCGTTAAAAAAAAAATTTAAATATCTACATATGTCAAATTGCCCCCAGTTGATAATTTTTCAGGCTCTAGAGGCCTAGGAGTTCGAAGCGATGTCTATGTCATTCTCTGGTTGATAATACGTGATAATGCAACTGACTGCACTCCCCTCGTTGCGGCTCTTAAGTTAGAAGGGCATACAAATTTTATGTCATTTTTATATATAGGAAGAAGATAAACATTAATTTCAGGGTACCTCTTATCCGTAGTTTTGATTATATCTGTTAAACGGCTTTAAATAAACCAAATAGTTTACTTTTATGTCATCAGCATCTTTATTTGATATCCATTTTGTACAATTACATAAAAAATTCCGGGGTCCCTAATATGGGTTTCGACACCATAGGCAATAATAATAAAAAAGACTTTACCCGATTGTCATATCCAATAGGTATACAAAATTTCATGAGAATCGGTCCAGCTGTTTCGGAGGAGTATGGTAGCGAAAATTGGGCCACGAGAATTTTATAAGGAGAGTTACATACATATGTACAAACTTACATACAAGTTCAATTAATAAAAGAGTGTTAAAAATATTAAAATTTCATGTGAAGTTAATCCCCCAATTGATAAGTTATAATTTTTTCGAGTTGGGTACATGTATGCATATTTTTCTGAGTTTTGGTATTTTTTCATAACGAATTTTGGTCCCAAAAATAAACGCGTTGTGGCAACAATATAATGGAGTAGAATTCAAAACTACATACATATATTAAAATTTAAACCTAATTTTTGCATTGATTGTTGTGCCGTTAACTTCAAGTGATAGCCACGTCGGCGCCGACGAAAATCAACATACTGTAGACCATTTAGTTGAATAATTAGGGCTGATCACATTCAACACGGCGTCTACAGACTACAACCACAATAAAGATAAGCTTGGCGACAACCGTAGCGAATGTCAGGGTCAAATAGATTATATTGCACAGAGTAGTGGGTGATGAAAGCAAGTCTTTTCTGTGACGTTGTAACCGTGTGCAACTCCAGAACTTCTAGGAAAGTGAGACCGCCCAAGGCAGGAACTGCACTGGAGGGATGACGCAAACGTATATATTCTGTAGTTGCAAACAGTGCACAACGGGACAGGTACTAAGAGATTGTGTCCACGACGTGCTTGTGTGTTTTTGCTGGAAAAGATAGGGGAAGATGGGGGCGGGGGCTGATGCTCGGCATTGCTCCTGACTGTGCTACTATGATTGTAGTGATGGGTTGGAGCGGCCGTAAGAGTAGGAGGCGCCGATCGGCGCCAGCAACAGCGGGCAGTAGATATAGTATGCAAAGCAGGGTTGCTGCTGGAGTGTTGCACAGGTACGCTTCTGCGTCGGCCGCGGGGCGTCGTTAGACGTGAACAGCAGGGAGCCACAAATGCGTTGAAAATTTTTCGGGGACGGGTATGGAGCAAACCAGCTGCAGGGAACTGCTCCGAGGATAACAATTTATGGGAGGGACGCAACAAATAAAATGGAAAGTGCAGTTATGCTAGTTTCGAAATTAAAAATGAAGTAAATGTAAAATTATCAATATTTGTGATTATTTAGAAAATAAAACTATGTAACACATTGTTTTAACACGAAAATAAAATAATTAAAAAAAAATTTTTAAGTTAAACGGTTTCATTGAAAACAATACTTACATGAAGTAATAATAAAACGAAAAGCTAGAAAATAATTAGGTAGGTCCTAGGTACTAGTCATCGCACTCCTTATCAACCTATGGCATAGATCAGACAATTAAATAAAAGCATTGGGCGCGCAAAATTTCTAAAAATGTGAGGCGTAGCATAACCTGATTAAGATTCAGTTGGCTTTACTTATGACTATCTATAGAAATATGACGCGGAAGCAGAAGCGTACCTGTGTAACACTCCAGCAGCAACCCTGCTTTGCATACTATATCTACTGCCCGCTGTTGCTGGCGCCAATCGGCGCCTCCTACTCTTACGGCCGCTCCAACCCATCACTACAATCATAGTAGCACAGTCAGGAGCAATGCCGAGCATCAGCCCCCGCCCCCATCTTCCCCTATCTTTTCCAGCAAAAACACACAAGCACGTCGTGGACACAATCTCTTAGTACCTGTCCCGTTGTGCACTGTTGCAACTACAGAATATATATGTACGTTTGCGTCATCCCTCCAGTGCAGTTCCTGCCTTGGGCGGTCTCACTTTCCTAGAAGTTCTGGAGTTGCACACGGATACAACGTCACAGAAAAGACTTGCATTCATCACCCACTACTCTGTGCAATATAATCTATTTGACCCTGACATTCGCTACGGTTGTCGCCAAGCTTATCTTTATTGTGGTTGTAGTCTGTAGACGCCGTGTTGAATGTGATCAGCCCTACTTATTCAACTAAATGGTCTACAGTATGTTGATTTTCGTCGGCGCCGACGTGGCTATCACTTGAAGTTAACGGCACAACAATCAATGCAAAAATATAGGTTTAAGTTTTAATATATGTATGTATTTTTGAATTCTACTTCATTATATTGTTGCCACAACGCGTTTATTTTTGGGACCAAAATTCGTTATGAAAAAATACCAAAACTCAGAAAAATATGCATACATGTACCCAACTCGAAAAAATTATAACTTATCAATTGGGGGATTAACTTCACATGAAATTTTAATATTTTTAACACTCTTTTATTAATTGAACTTGTATGTAAGTTTGTACATATGTATGTAACTCTCCTTATAAAATTCTCGTGGCCCAATTTTCGTTACCATACTCCTCCGAAACAGCTGGACCGATTCTCATGAAATTTTGTATACCTATTGGATATGACAATCGGGTAAAGTCTTTTTTATTATTATTGCCTATGGTGTCGAAACCCATATTAGGGACCCCGGAATTTTTTATGTAATTGTACAAAATGGATATCAAATAAAGATGCTGATGGCATAAAAGTAAACTATTTGGTTTATTTAAAGCCGTTTAACAGATATAATCAAAACTACGGATAAGAGGTACCCTGAAATTAATGTTTATCTTCTTCCTATATATAAAAATGACATAAAATTTGTATGCCCTTCTAACTTAAGAGCCGCAACGAGGGGAGTGCAGCCAGTTGCATTATCACGTATTATCAACCAGAGAATGACATAGACATCGCTTCGAGCTCCTAGGCCTCTAGAGCCTGAAAAATTATCAACTGGGGGCAATTTGACATATGTAGATATTTAAATTTTTTTTAACGAACGAATAACTATCAAACGCATATAAAAGCGTATCAAACATTATCAAACGATTAGCGTTTTAAAATATTAAAAATTTTTAGTTGGTGGGCTAACTTCACATAGATATTTTAAAAAATGTCGTTTTTCTAACAAACGAATAACTATCAAACGAATATCGAAGTGTATCAATCATTATCAAACGATTAGCGTTTTAAAAAATTAAAAATTTTTAGTTGGGGGGGCTAACTTCACATAGATATTTTTAAAAATGTCGTTTTTCTAACAAACGAATAACTATCAAACGAATATCGAAGTGTATCAATCATTATCAAACGACTATCAAACGATTAGCGTTTTAAAAAATTAAAAATTTTTAGTTGGGGGGGCTAACTTCACATAGATATTTTAAAAAATTTCGTTTTTCTAACAAACGAATAACTATCAAACGAATATCGAAGTGTATCAATCATTATCAAACGACTATCAAACGATTAGCGTTTTAAAAAATTAAACATTTTTAGTTGGGGGGGGGGGGGGGGGGGGGGGGGGGGCTAACTTCACATAGATATTTTAAAAAATTTCGTTTTTCTAACAAACGAATAACTATCAAACGAATATCGAAGTGTATCAAACATTATCAAACGACTATCAAACGATTAGCGTTTTAAAAAATTAAAAATTTTTAGTTCGGGGGCTAACTTCACATAGATATTTTAAAAAATGTCGTTTTTCTAACAAACGAATAACTATCAAACGAATATCGAAGTGTATCAATCATTATCAAACGACTATCAAACGATTAGCGTTTTAAAAAATTAAACAATTTTAGTTGGGGGGGCTAACTTCACATAGATATTTTAAAAAATGTCGTTTTTCTAACAAACGAATAATTATCAAACGAATATCGAAGTGTATCAATCATTATCAAACGACTATCAAACGATTAGCGTTTTAAAAAATTAAAAATTTTTAGTTGGGGGAGCTAACTTCACATAGATATTTTAAAAAATGTCGTTTTTCTAACAAACGAATAACTATCAAACGAATATCGAAGTGTATCAATCATTATCAAACGACTATCAAACGATTAGCGTTTTAAAAAATTAAAAATTTTTAGTTGGGGGGGCTAACTTCACATAGATATTTTAAAAAATTTCGTTTTTCTAACAAACGAATAACTATCAAACGAATATCGAAGTGTATCAATCATTATCAAACGACTATCAAACGATTAGCGTTTTAAAAAATTAAAAATTTTTAGTTGGGGGGGCTAACTTCACATAGATATTTTAAAAAATGTCGTTTTTCTAACAAACGAATAACTATCAAACGAATATCGAAGTGTATCAATCATTATCAAACGACTATCAAACGATTAGCGTTTTAAAAAATTAAAAATTTTTAGTTGGGGGGGCTAACTTCACATAGATATTTTAAAAAATGTCGTTTTTCTAACAAACGAATAACTATCAAACGAATATCGAAGTGTATCAATCATTATCAAACGACTATCAAACGATTAGCGTTTTAAAAAATTAAAAATTTTTAGTTGGGGGGGCTAACTTCACATAGATATTTTAAAAAATTTCGTTTTTCTAACAAACGAATAACTATCAAACGAATATCGAAGTGTATCAATCATTATGAAACGACTATCAAACGATTAGCGTTTTAAAAAATTAAAAATTTTTAGTTGGGGGGGCTAACTTCACATAGATATTTTAAAAAATTTCGTTTTTCTAACAAACGAATAACTATCAAACGAATATCGAAGTGTATCAATCATTATCAAACGACTATCAAACGATTAGCGTTTTAAAAAATTAAAAATTTTTAGTTGGGGGGCTAACTTCACATAGATATTTTAAAAAATGTCGTTTTTCTAACAAACGAATAACTATCAAACGAATATCGAAGTGTATCAATCATTATCAAACGACTATCAAACGATTAGCGTTTTAAAAAATTAAAAATTTTTAGTTGGGGGGGCTAACTTCACATAGATATTTTAAAAAATTTCGTTTTTCTAACAAACGAATAACTATCAAACGAATATCGAAGTGTATCAATCATTATCAAACGACTATCAAACGATTAGCGTTTTAAAAAATTAAAAATTTTTAGTTGGGGGGGCTAACTTCACATAGATATTTTAAAAAATGTCGTTTTTCTAACAAACGAATAACTATCAAACGAATATCGAAGTGTATCAATCATTATCAAACGACTATCAAACGATTAGCGTTTTAAAAAATTAAAAATTTTTAGTTGGGGGGGCTAACTTCACATAGATATTTTAAAAAATTTCGTTTTTCTAACAAACGAATAACTATCAAACGAATATCGAAGTGTATCAATCATTATCAAACGACTATCAAACGATTAGCGTTTTAAAAAATTAAACATTTTTAGTTGGGGGGGCTAACTTCACATAGATATTTCAAAAAATTTCGTTTTTCTAACAAACGAATAACTATCAAACGAATATCGAAGTGTATCAATCATTATCAAACGACTATCAAACGATTAGCGTTTTAAAAAATTAAAAATTTTTAGTTGGGGGGGCTAACTTCACATAGATATTTTAAAAAATTTCGTTTTTCTAGCAAACGAATAACTATCAAACGAATATCGAAGTGTATCAATCATTATCAAACGACTATCAAACGATTAGCGTTTTAAAAAATTAAAAATTTTTAGTTGGGGGGGCTAACTTCACATAGATATTTAAATTTTTTTTTTCTAACAAACGAATAACTATCAAACGAAAATAGAAGCGTATCAATCATTATCAAACGACTATCAAACGATTAGCATTTTAAAAAATTAAAAATTTTTAGTTGGGGGGGCTAACTTCACACCGCTGGCTAAAGCATTGTTGAACTACGAATAGCTAATTACACTATGAAAATGTAGGTAAGTGTGTGTAGTGCATAAGTGAGAGAAAAAAAAATGATCCAACAGATCACACTTTATTGGGCCGAAATCGAAACGAAATCTAATATGAATACTTAATTCTGACTAAGCTTGTTCTGTTGGGGGTTCTTTTCTTTTCTCTTACTTTTGCTCGTAATATTTTAAATTATACAATTATTTACGTCTCCCCCTTTTTTTTTATAATCGTTATAAACACTATGAGAAAAATATGTAATTAAATGTACTTATGTATTGTAAATATACTACCTACAAAGTAAGAATTTGGTTGAATTTTTTTCTTTTTAATTCACATTCACAAAACATATTTTAAGACTATAAAGTTTGGATACAAATTCTGATAATTGGGGCTCTCTTACAAAATATCAATTTGGTATAATGGCATAGTACGATGAGAATAATATGTAATATGTGCTAAGAAAATTTGTTATAAAAGCAATAAAGATCAAATTGTGATAGTACTACGTATTATATGCACGTATATTATTTTCTTCTGGTTGTTCGAACGATATTGCTAGCAATATTGATTCATATGTATACATATATATATATATATATATATATATATATATATATATATTGTATTTGTATGATATAAGAAAAAAAGTTTAAATCTTTTAGCCAATTCGTGCATAATCGACCAATGGCTGCGGTCGCAAATTTTTTTTTCTAACAATTTATGGTTGAGCTCCAAAAATGGATCGCTAAAACGTTTCACGTGATGAAGACGGCTTATTATGAATAAAATTTATAGAGCTAACTTCAATCATTTTAAAGCAACAAAATATATTATTAAAATGATATAAAAAATGTATGCCCTTTGTTGTAAAGCTAACAATTCGAGTATTCAATAATACAATTTGACGAAAAAAAATCGACCCTTGTTAAATGGTTTAACCGGGCTGTATAAAACTCTCTAGGTACTGCTTAGAAGTTTCTTTAACTACCCTGCAAAAACGTTCTCGTCATTCCACGTTATTTGACTAGCTATTATACAGTCATAGGCTATATTCCTAGTCACATTTGCATGGGCGTTGGTAAGTTTTATGACCAAATTTTTTTGTAGGGTAATTATTTTGAAGTTCATACATGGCTGGTACTTACATGGCCGCCAGAGTACGTACGGTGGGCCTCTGCCGGCGTGGTTACTGGTGATGTTGTTGTTGCTGGTGAAGTTGTCGCCGTTGTTGGTTATGGCGCGCGGTCTTGGGCGCGCTGTGTTGGTACTGTTGGTGGTTGTTGCGCTCTGGTCCGAGGTGATCAAGTGAACCTGGTGGCAATACAACTTCGTGTTGACCTTTACGATCTGGATCACTTGGTGCTTACGCTGCAGTTTACTGCTGGCCCTGGAGGCGGAGGTTGTGTTGGACGCTTATCCAAAGGTGGTGGTGTACGTCGTAAACGTAGAGAAAGGAATTTATCTTCGGATACCAAGGGTTTCTCATCAACAATTTGTTTAGTGCCGTCCGAATCCGAATCGGAATCACTAGAACTTTCCTCACTAGGTGTGACTGTGAAACGCCGACCTACTACTTCAACTGGATATTCTTTACGTTGAGCTTGTGTCCTCACAACACAACCGTTGTAAGGTTTATTACCATCCAAAATAGACGGGTAAAAACGAGGTTTGTCGGAATGAACTGGTCGGTACTTTGCGCTATCGACTCTTTCCTAGTTTCTGGGCATTTTTCCTTTTGTTGTTTTGGTAGTTGGGTGAAGGAATCGGCCTACAATTCCTCGTTGCGGTCTTGTGGTTCTTCACAATACTCCCTTGAATATGTGCACATCACGGCGAGGGTGTTTTGCGATGAGTTGAATATAGTCGGAGATGTGCAGTTGATGTAAGCAATAGTGTTAATGAAGCAGGAGCTGTGCTTGACGCCTTTTCCTCTTTGGTTTATAAAATTTTCCGATTAACTGCGCAAAAGAAAAGCCAACTCTTGCTTTTTTCCCGGCCGGAAAAACGTGGCTATTTTTTGCTGCTTTTTTTCTAAAATTTCCCACTCCTTCTTCGTTTTACTTGCGGCCGGAAACTCATGGCAATTTTTAGCTAGTGATCGCCGGTCTGTTTTTTTCTTGTTTTTCCGGTACTTTTTTATCGCAACTTTCGCCCCATCACCAGTCACTAGGTGTGTTCGCGCGAACACGCTCCCAAGTGGACCGTAACCGTAGACCATAACAGCAGACCGTAACAAACCTTCTTTGCTTTGAAAACCTGACGATGAAGCGAACAGGAAACCGGATCCGCTGGGGGCCAGGGGCCTCCGACGCCAATCAACGTGGGGCACGACTCACCCCTGAAATAAGAGTCTCGAAGTCCTACTACGAAGCTAGCCGGGCAACATAGGTCCATCAAAAAAAAGGTTAAGTCAAGTTGGGAATTATTTCTGTTTCCTAGTTTAAAGGGCTTTGCGGCAATCAGACATTTGTTATGGAGAACTCGTCAAAACTCCGAAAGATGATTTCTAGTGGTTATCGCCCCCACAGAAAGGCAAAACAAAAAAAAAGGTGTAGACATTTTGATCTGGAGAACTCGTCCAAACTCCGAAAGGCTAGTCCGACCTAAGCGTGGACTGCCAGGGGGTTCACGGTCCTCGGTGAGTACGCGTGTGAACCTCCTATGTCAGTGCTCGGGGAGAATACTGGGCGAGATTTCCCCGACCGCCAAAACGCCCAGACAAAAAAAGGTCCAATTGGTAGGTATATACGAAAAAATCAACTTGTAATTTGGCATAAAACCGTTCTTGTTGGTTCATTGAGGACGAATATCCGAAGCGTGGAAGCGACCTATCAATTTCCCGTTTAGCCCTTCGAGATCATACAGTGCATTGCCTATTTTTCGGAGCACGCGACACTTCAGGTATTTTGGCAGGAATTTGGCGTTAATGCCCTGTTTGAAGTTACTTAAAGCAAAGTTTTTCCGGAAAACTTCCTGACCTTCCTTGTAGTTGACTTGCCTAGAGCGCTTGTTATAGGTGGTTACTCCCCTCTAAATTTCTACGGATCTGCCCACGAATACTGGTCAACTTGTCAGCTCTACTTACTATCGTAACTTGGTCTTCCCGAAGGCTGCCGAGTTTCTCTAAAATTTTGTACGTTGAGGCATGTTGGACCATATTTTGGCCATATAATGCAAAGTATGGAGAGCACTGAATCGCCGTATGACAATCGCTTCTCAAAACTGATAAAATCTCGGGTATATGCTTATCCCAATCGGTATGGTCAGGTTTATCTTTCAGGAAAATCCTAATCTTCGAAACAATTTCTCTATTAACCGCCTCGGATGCGTTTGCTTGGGGAGAATATAACCCCGTCCTCACGTGCGTCACCCCGTAATTTGCTAAAAATTGGTTCATTTCCTTCAAGATAAACTGCTTCCCATTGTCACTATGAATAAATTCAGGGACCCCTACAGCTAGAAAAATTTCGGAAGCGAAGTAATTTATAACGTTAACAGTGGTGGCTCTCTGCATGGGCTTTAGCCAAACGTATTTTGAACAAGTAAGGAAGGTTAAGTTCGGGTGTAACCGAACATTACATACTCAGTTGAGAGCTATGGTGACAACATAAGGGAAAATAACCATGTAGGAAAATGAACCGAGGGAAACCCTGGAATGTGTTTGTATGACATGTGTATCAAATGAAAGTCATTAAAGAGTATTTTATGAGGGAGTGGGCCATAAAGGTGGATCAGGGTTGACTCTAGAATGCGTTTGTACGATATGGGTATCAAATGAAAGGTGTTAATGAGTATTTTAAAAGGGATTAATCCTTAGTTCCATAGGTGGACGCCGTTTCGAGATATCGCCATAAAGGTGGACCAGGGGTGACCCTAGAATTTGTTTGTACAATATGTGTATCAAAAGAAAGGTGTTAATGAGTATTTTAAAAGGGAGTAATCCTTAGTTCCATAGGTGGACGCCGTTTCGAGATATCGCCACAAAGGTGGACCACGGGTGACCCTAGAATTTGTCTGTACAATATGGGCATCAAACGAATGGTGTTAATGCGTATTTTAAAAGGGAGTGGGCCTTAGTTCTATAGGTGGACGCCGTTTCGAAATATCGCCATAAAGGTGGACCAGGGGTGACTCTAGAATGTGTTTGTACGATATGGGTATCAAATTAAAGGTATTAATGAGGGTTTTAAAAGGGAGTGGTGGTTGTTGAATAGGTGGTCGCCTTTTCGAGATATCGCCATAAACGTGGACCAGAGGTGACTCTAGAATGCGTTTGTACGATATGGGTATCAAATGAAAGGTGTTAATGAGTATTTTAAAAGCGAGTAATCCTTAGTTCCATAGGTGGACGCCGTTTCGAGATATCGGTATAAAGGTGGACCAGGAGTGACCCTAGAATTTGTTTGTACAATATGGGTATCAAATAAAAGGCGTTAATGAGTATTTTAAAAGGGAGTAATCCTTAGTTCCATAGGTGGACGCCGTTTCGAGACATCGCCATAAAGGTGGACCAGGGGTGACCCTAGAATTTGTTTGTACAATATGGGCATCAAACGAAAGGTGTTAATGAGTATTTTAAAAGGGAGTGGGCCTTAGTTTTATAGCTGGACGACGTTTCGAAATATCGCCATAAAGGTGGCCAGGGGTGACTCTAGAATGTGTTTGTATGATATGGGTATCAAATTGAAGGTATTAATTAGGGGTTTAAAAGGGAGTGGTGGTTGTTGTATAGGTGGTCGCATTTTCGAGATATCGCCATAAAGGTGGACCAGGGGTGACCCTAGAATTTGTTTGTACAATATGGGTATCAAAAGAAAGGTGTTAATAAGTATTTTAAAAGGGAGTAATCCTTAGTTCCATAGGTGGACGCCGTTTCGAGATATCGCCATAAAGGTGGAGCAGGGGTGACGCTAGAATTTGTTTGTACAATATGGGTATCAAAAGAAAGGTGTTAATGAGTATTTTAAAAGGGAGTAATCCTTCGTTCCATAGGTTGACGACGTTTCGAGATACCGCCATAAAGGTGGACCAGGTGTGACTCTAGAATTCGTTTGTGCAATATGGGTATCAAACGAAAGGTGTTAATGAGTATTTTAAAAGGAAGGGCCTTAGTTCTATAGGTGGACGCCTATTCGAGGTATCGCAATAAAGGTGGACCAGGGGTGACTCTAGACTTTGTTTGTACGATATGGGTATCAAATGAAAGGTGTTAATGAGTATTTTTAAAAGGGAGTGGGCGTTCGTTCTATAGGTGGACGCCTTTTCGAGATATCGCCATAAAGGTGGACTAGGGGTGACTCTAGAATGTGTTTGTACGATATGGGTATCAAATTAAAGGTATTAATGAGAGTTTTAAAAGGGAGTGGTGGTAGTTGTATATGTGAAGGCGTTTTCCAGATATCGACCAAAATGTGGACCAGGGTGACCCAGAACATCATCTGTTTATTTATATATGTAATATCTGTCAAGATTTTAAGGGTTTTTTATTTCGCCCTGCAGAACTTTTTCATTTTCTTCTACTTAATATGGTAGGTGTCACAACCATTTTATAAAGTTTTTTCTAAAGTTATATTTCGCGTCAATAAACCAATCCAATTACCTCACCATGTTTCATCCCGTTTTTCGTATTTGGTATAGAATTATGGCATTTTTTTCATTTTTCGTAATTTTCGATATCGAAAAAGTGGGCGTGGTCATTGTCGGATTTCGTTCATTTTTCATACCAAGATAAAGTGAGTTCAAGTAAGTACGTGAACTAAGTTCATTAAATATATGTCGATTTTTGCTCAAGTTATCGTGTTAACGGCCATGCGGAAGGACAGACGAACGACTGTGTATAAAAACTGGGCGTGGCATCAACCGATTTCGCCCGTTTTCACAGAAAATAGTTAACATCATAAAATCTATGCCCCTACCAAATTTCAAAAGGATTGGTTAATTTTTGTTCGACTTATGGCGTTAAAAGTATCCTAGACAAATTAAATGAAAAAGGGCGGAGCCACGCCCATTTTGAAATTTTCTTTTATTGCACCATATTATTACTGGAGTTGAATGTTGACATAATTTACTTATATACTGTAAAGATATTAAATTTTTTGTTAAAATTTTACTTAAAAAAAATTTTTTTTTTTAAGTGGGCGTGGTCCTTCTCCGATTTTGCTAATTTTTATTAGGCGTACATATAGTAATAGGAGTAACGTCCCTGCCAAATTTCATCATGATATCTTCAACGAATGACAAATTACAGCTTGCAAAAAATTTTAAATTACCTTCTTTTAAAAGTGGGCGGTGCCACGCCCATTGTCCAAAATTTTACTAATTTTCTATTCTGCGTCATAAATTCAACACATTTACCAAGTTTCGTCGCTTTATCTGTATTTGGTAATGAATTATCGCACTTTTTCGGTTTTTCGAAATTTTTGATATCGAAAAAGTGGGCGTGGTTATAGTCCGATATCGCTCATTTTAAATAGCGATCTGAGATGAGTGCTCAGCAACCTACATACCAAATTTCATCAAGATACCTCAAAATTTACTCAAGTTATCGTGTTAACGGACGGACGGGCGGACGGACATGGCTCAATCAAATTTTTTTTCGATCCTGATTATTTTGATATATGGAAGTCTATATCTATCTCGATTCCTTTATATATGTACAACCAACCGTTATCCAATCAAACTTAATATACTCTGTGAGCTCTGCTCAACTGAGTATAAAAATGGTCTAGTACTATGAAGCGAAATTGATTTCGCCGCTTAGATCTCGGATATGGCCCTAGGAAATCGCAATATAATCGCTGAAATGGCCTTTCGGATGCAAAGGTATTCTCTATAGGCGGTCTCGACTGCTGATTAGTGGGTTTTACAGCTTTGCAGGTGTCACAACGCTGGACGAAGTCACTGACGTCCTTAGCCTGCTTCGGCCAGAAGTACTTCTGCCTAACACGTTCTAAGGTTTTCTGCCACCCGCCATGGTAACTCCGGTTAGCGTCATATGCTTATCTCACTGCTTCCTCAGTCAACCCTTTGGACAACCACAAACGCCACAGCGAGTCTTCTTCCCCTTCCACTCCCTTACGAAATTTAACTCGTTTGAAAATTACCCCTCCACCACTCGTAAATCCGGAAGCGATTCCTCATTTTCGGTGACGGTCCGAATTAAGTCTAAATATTCGTTGCTGCTAAATTCGGGAGAGACTAAATCTATTTCCCCGGGAGTGGTAGTGAAAGACAACTCATCGGCATCAAACCGCGACAGCGCATCTGGGTGCCCTTACGATGTTCCATTTTAAAGTCGTATCTTTGCAGTAAGAGCGACCACCTCGCCAACCTCCCGCTCAAGTCCTTTTGTGTCATTAACCACTTGAGACTGGAGTGGTCCGTGATAATACGAAACGGTAATCCCTCCACATAGGGTCGGAAACGTTTCACGCTAATTATGGCAGCGAGACATTCCAGCTCGGTTACCGTGTAATTGCGTTGAGCATTATTCAGTTTTTTCGACACAAACGCGATCGGATGCTCAGCGCCTTCGTCATCGACCTGGAACAACACTCCGCCAACACCTATTTGGGAAGCGTCGCATTGTATTACGAATTCCCTTGAAAATTCTGGTTGGGCAAAGACAGGGATGGAACTCAAAGCTACTTTTAGCTTTTCGAAGGCCTCTATGGCTTCAGAGGTAAGCTTGAACGGGCCTGCTGACTTACGGAGAAAGTCGGTCAAGGGACCTGCCAAGTCAGCAAAATTGGTAATAAACGCCCTGTACCAATTCGCCATGCCCACAAACCTACGCACTTGCCGAGGAGATTTAGGGATCGGGAAGTTTTGCATTGCTTCTATTTTTCCCGGATCCACTTTCAGACACCCGCTGCCTATCAAGTACCCTAAGTAGCGTATTTCCTTCTGACAAAATTTACTTTTTTTCACGTTTATTGTCAGCCCTGCGTCTCTCAAACTTTGGGCCACTTCCGCTAGCAATTTCAGGTGGTCTTCAAAATTAGTGCTGCATACCATTAGGTCGTCCAGGTAGACAAAGACGTTCTCTCGCAGACGCGAAGGGATTACCTTGTCCATCAGCCTACTCATAGTCTGCGGTCCATTGCACAGACCAAATGGCATTACTTTGAAGTGGTACAGAGGCCTCCCCGGAACTGCGAATGCTGTTTTTTCCTTGGAGGACTCTGTCAATTTGATCTGGAAGAACGCGTCCTTCAGATCAATGCCACTAATAAAATGCGTATCCTTCAGTCTCCTCAATAACCCGTTGATATGAGGCAGGGGGTACGAGTCTTTCTTAGTCACCGCGTTGACCTTCCTGGAATCTATGCACAGCCTAACTTTACCTGGTTTCCGGTCCAGTACTACAGGACTACACCACGGGGAGTTTGATTATTCTATAACTCCTGATTCGAGTAACCTGTCTAGTTCGCTAAAAGCTTCGGCTTGCCTCGGTGGCGAAAGAGGGAAATGTTTGCTTTTTATGGGAACTGCATCACCGGTGTCAATGTGATGCTCCACTAATTTAGTTTGCCCTAATTTAGTTTGTTAGGCCTAACTTCTCGTACGAAGGAAACGTCTCGATGACCTTTTGCAATTCTAATATCCGGTCGGGTGACAATTCATGGCGGTTAAGTTCCTCTTCCTTTTCAAGTCTAATCTCTATGCACTCCACGATTGGGAATATTTCGGGAGCTAACGCAAATGCTCTCCAAAAATCTACCCCGAAGTAGGCTTCTTAAAGAAGTGAAGGGACAAGGTAAAAACGAATAATCTTTGTGATATTTTTAAAGGTGACCGGTAGAGATACTGAGCCTAAAATTTTTTGCTTGTTGCCGCCCGCTGTGTATACGAACGCATGTAAGGGCTGATAATCGAAGCCGTTGTTCTCTAGGAATTCTAATCCATTTTTTCCTAATATGGAGATGTTGGCTCCCGAGTCCAACAGCCCTACAAGAAAACTATCTTTAATTTTAGCCTTTACGAGAGGCCTTTCATCCTCTGTAAGCGTTAACGTGGTGGCTTGAAGCATTCTACGCTCCTGTACTCTCCTGTGGTATCTCTTCCTACACTTCAAAATATTGTCCGATACCGGGTATTGTTCGAAAATGGTATGGCTTATTTGTTCATACCTATGTTCCCTTTCTTCTAGGTTTGATAGAAATTGCGTTTGGCAAGCCACATCCCTATGCTGGCGTTGCAGAATTCTGGTCGGTTCGCCCATCGCGGATGAGGACGTTTGACTCTCGGATTCAGAACTATTCGAATTGTCCGTACTGTCAGGGTAAGTTATTATCACATTTGAGGGTTCTTCTGCCAGGGTAATACTGCACCTCGGAAGCTAACCACCTCCATGCAGAGATTCACCCTCTGGTTCAGTGCACGGGACGACGCCTCGAGCACTGGCTGTTGTGAGAGCTATGAAGCCGAACAAGGTTCACCGCCTTCTCGCTCGGGTACTGGTTTCCCTGCCTGCGATGGTCCCTAGGGCATTTTGTTGTGAATACTCCCCTATGGCCACATTTAAAACAAAAAGGATTCCTAATGGGTTCCTCACAGTATATATAGGAGTGGCCCATTGCCTGGCAATTCCAGCATTGGATTCCCGAATAGTCCGGTCTCCTGTTGCGTCGATAGTCCAGCGCCTCTATCTGCGGATCCATTTCGCCGTCCTCGCCTTCCATCCTCATGTCCGGGGTTGTCACGCGTGCTTCGTTTACATGCCGTCCTGGGTAAGTGGCTCCCAACAGCTTGCTTTCTTTCAGCACTTGTTCACCTCTGCGTGCTACATCGCGTAGATCATGAAGGGTCCTTACATCTGCGTTGAAAAGCAACAGCTTAAGGCTACTGTTGACGTTCCTTTTTATAATGTCAATCAGTAGAAGCTCCGACATGGGTTCTCTTAAGCGTGCGTTCAAGGAGATTATGTCCGTGTGGAACACGTCATAGCACTCACTTGCTTTTTGCTTTCGCATGGAGATCTCCATCATGATCTCGTGGTCAGTTTTCAAAGTGCCAAACTCTCTTTTCAATGAGTAGCACAAAAAGGCATATGTCGCATTTGGGTTTTGTTTCGTGAACAGCCAGTACCATTCTTCAGCCCGCCCAGAAAGAAACAGGTGGAAACTAGCCATTATTTGTTCGTCCGTGCATTGTGTGCGCTCACACAAGGTGTTCAGTTTAAAAAGGAAATCGGCTACGCTCCCAGTGCCGTCGAACGAGATTTTCCACTCCTGCGGTTTCACTACTATGCTGCTTGGAGTCGGGTACATTGGTGGTACTACTGTTGGAAGTGGGTTACGGTCCATCTTATTTGCGTTCCCGTTTTGATTGAATTGATTGCTGCGCGGATTCGAGAGCGGCGTTGAGCTGGTCCATATTGGTTCTGATTGACCCCATCTCTCTCCGCATTTCCTCCTGCGAAGCCTGGAACAGTTGGTGTAGCACGTCCACCTACGAGCCTCCACGAGTAGCTTCGTCCTGCATTCCTGCGTCATTTGCCCGGTCACCTGCAGCTTCTCTTATATTTCCCATTCCATAATTAGGTGGTAAAGCACCAGCTCCATCTGGAGCGTAGGTCGACACATTGGTCATTAGCCCCGGGATATCATGCGCGTTTAATAGGGGTGCATTCGGATTACTGATGCTTCCAGGTCTGTCCAGGTTATCGCGAGGGTCATTCAGGTCCGAGCCCATATTTATTACTGCGGGATCTCCGTATTGTCCACCTACTGGGGTGTGCACCACGAAGGGACGCCTGGCCTTGGGGAAAGCCCCCCTATTATTACCGCCCTGGTTCTGGCTCCCCCGAAAGCTTCCCGCACTCCCAAACGGAGTATTTCGGCCCGGTTGGCCGTACGACTGCTCGCGTGACATAATAATTCAAAAAAAAAATTTTATTTGTTAGGTAGTAGTTTGTCAAATCCTAGTATTCGGAAAAAAAACCTTTTATTTACTGCCAAACGTAAGGCCGTTAGGGGTTAGGTAAAAGGTCTGAATTCACCCCCCTTCCACCCTATATTCTAGACGATGGGTTGGTTTAAAAAAAAATTATATATAGGTATAAAAAAAAGTGCGCGAGGAAATACCAAAAAAAAAACTCGCAAGCATAAACACTAAAATAGCTAGCCGTATCTAACAAAAAAAAGTCGAGGCTGCACAAAAAAAATTGATTAGTTATGTATTTTGTATAGTCAATGGGAATGCTGATGGGCCGATTCCTCCAGAAGGCACGGGGCACAACAAAAAAAAGTCACATAAATTCATTCATACTTGTCCCTAGTGCTGCCAACCGCAGTGCGAGGGGGTCTTAAGGCCCCCCCCCCCCGAGACTGGTTGGGGCCACTAGGGTCGGTACCAGGCACACACGGGTTGGTCTCAACACGCCCAGCCGCAACGCAGGGGCAGTCTCCAGGGGCTCGCCCCTGGGACTGGTTGGGGGTGTTGAGGCCTCCCGTACATTCTCACTGGACACCCCTCCTGCCTCCGCCGCAATGGGTGGAGCGGTTTCGGAACCGCTCCCCCAGTCTGGTGGGACAGGAAGGACTGCCACTTTGAATCCCAGCTCAACCCGTCACAATCCAGGTGGCACTATGGGTTGCCACCTGAGACGTGGGATGAGCTGGGGTCCAAAACTCACTCACTCACATACTCATACCAACGACACAAATTCGGCTAAAGGGAACAAAAGAAACTATAAAAATTAGACAAAAAAAAAAACCCAATTTAGCGGACAAAATTATTCCTAGCCGACTAACGGACAACTTCCGGTAACAAAAAACCCCAATTACAAAAAAAAATAAAGTGCGTGCAGCACTGCCTCACAGGGTGAATACAAAAATCCGGAGGACTTGACGTTCAGTCTCGTGGACCCCTCAGCTACCGGAGACGATGATCACTCCGGACACCCTGATCCGTCTAACCATCCCACCGCAACGCAGGTGTCTGCTTCTGCGGCTGCTCACCCCGGACTGGTGGGATGGTCAACTTCACAGTTTGACCAGGGGTGACCCTCGCACCCGGCGCCTCAGGAACCACGTTGGGCGCCATCTGTTATGGAAACGCATTTACAGTGGATGGAAGCAGTAAGGAAGGCGGTCGGCATGATGTGGTGGTGCACAGTGGCTAGTCATTGTCGGCTGGGGTGGGTCCTTGCCAACCTTACTGTTCCTGCGCCATAATCAGAAAAAAAGTTCCTATCATGCCTATAAAACTAGCAGCTGCCAAGTTCAAAACAACCGACAGAAGCGCAGAGACCGACTCAAAACGCTTATAAATTCAAACTAAAACAACATCCGGCCGAACCGGATGTCACGGACAGACCGTTAACATTCAAATTTAAAAATTCAAAAAAAAACCTAAACGCAAAAAAAAAAATTTCGAACCGGAAATGACCGGTTGCTAATGCTGGAAAGTCAAAGAAAAAAATGCTGAAAATTAAAGTAAGGCAGGAAAAACAAAAAGGGCCGAATATACAAATGGACGCCGCGGGTGTTGTTGCGACGCCCGGTGCTTTAACCCACCCTCAAAATCCACGGCCACCGACGCACCTATTTTTCGGTGGCCCCTTACCTGTAAACCCTACGTGCCTTCTAAATAAATGGCGACGCCAGCATTCCCATTTTAAATATTAATTTATTTATAATTCATTTCTATTAACGTATGTAAGCAACAAAAAAATAAGATAATGCAGGTTTCTTAACCAGGGCTACAGCATTGTTGAACTACGAATAGCTAATTACACTATGAAAATGTAGGTAAGTGTGTGTAGTGCAGTGCATAAGTGAGAGAAAAAAAAAATGATCCAACAGATCACACTTTATTGGGCCGAAATCGAAACGAAATCTAATATGAATACTTAATTCTGACTAAGCTTGTTCTGTTGGGGGTTCCTTTCTTTTCTCTTACTTTTGCTCGTAATATTTTAAATTATACAATTATTTACGTCTCCCCCTTTTTTTATAATCGTTATAAACACTATGTGTGAGAAAAATATGTAATTAAATGTACCTATGTATTGTAAATATACTACCTACAAAGTAAGAATTTGGTTGAATTTTTTTCTTTTTCATTCACATTCACAAAACTTATTTTAAGACTATAAAGTTTGGATACAAATTCTGATAATTGGGGCTCTCTTACATAATTATTATTTTGTTGCAGTAGAACTTATTTTTGAGTGTCACAAAATATAAATTTGGTATAATGGCATAGTACGATGAAAATAATATGTAATATGTTATAAAAGCAATAAAGATCAAATTGTGATAGTACTACGTATTATATGCACGTATATTATTTTCTTCTGGTTGTTCGAACGATATTGCTAGCAATATTGATTCATATGTATACATATATATATATATATATATATATATATTGTATTTGTATGATATAAGAAAAAAAATTTAAATCTTTTAGCCAATTCGTGCATAATCGACCAATGGCTGCGGTCGCAAATTTTTTTTTTTTCTAAGAATTTATTGTTGAGCTCCAAAAATGGACCGCTAAAACGTTTCACGTGATGAAGACGGCTTATTATTAATAAAATTTATAGAGCTAACTTCAATCATTTTAAAGCAACAAAATATATTATTAAAATGATATAAAAAATGTATGCCCTTTGTTGTAAAGCTAACAATTCGAGTATTCAATAATACAATTTGACGAACAAAAATCGACCCTTGTTAAATGGTTTAACCGGGCTGTATAAAACTCTCTAGCTACTGCTTAGAAGTTTCTTTAACTACCCTGCAAGAACGTTCTCGTCATTCCACGTCATTTGACTAGCTATTATACAGTCATAGGTTATATTCCTAGTCACATTTGCATGGGCGTGGGTAAGTTTTATGACCAAATTTTTTTGTAGGGTAATTATTTTGAAGTTCATACATGGCTGGTGTTTACATTGCCGCCAGAGTACGTACCGTGGGCCTCTGCCGGCGTGGTTACTGATGATGTTGTTGCTGGTGAAGTTGTCGCCGTTGTTGGTTATGGCGCGCGGTCTTGGGCGCGCTGTGTTAGTACTGTTGGTGGTTGTTGCGCTCTGGTCCGAGGTGATCAAGTGAACCTGGTGGCAATAAAACTTCGTGTTGACCTTTACGATCTGGATGACTTGGTGCTAACTTTGGCGTTCGTTGTATTACGCTGCAGTGTACTGCTGGCCCTGGAGGCGGAGGTGGTGTTGGACGCTTATCCAAAGGTGGTGGTGTACGTCGTAAACGTAGAGAAAGGAATTTATCTTCGGATACCAAGGGTTTCTCATCAACAATTTGTTTAGTGCCGTCCGAATCCGAATCGGAATCACTAGAACTTTCCTCACTAGGTGTGACGGTGAAACGCCGACCTACTACTTCAACTGGGTATTCTTTACGTTGAGCTTGTGTCCACACAACACAACCGTTGTAAGGTTTATTACCATCCAAAATAGACGGGTAAAAACGAGGTTTGTCGGAATGAACTGGTCGGTACTTTACGCTATCGACTCTTTCCTAGTTTCTGGGCATTTTCCCGTTTGTTATTTTGGTAGTTGGGTGAAGGAGTCGGCCTACAATTCCTCGTTGCGGTCTTGTGGTTCTTCACAATACCCTATTGAATATGTGCACAGCACGGCGAGGGTGTATTGTGATGAGTTGAATATAGTCGGGGATGTGCAGTTGATGTAAGCAATAGTGTTAATGAAGCAGGAGCTGTGCTTGACGCCTTTGCCTCTTTGGTTTATAAAATTTTCCGATTAACTGCGCAAAAGAAAAGCCAACTCTTGCTTTTTCCCGGCCGGAAAAACGTGGCTATCTTTTTGCTGCTTTTTTTCTAAAATTTCCCACTCTTTCTTCGTTTTACTTGCGGCCGGAAACTCATGGCAATTTTTCGCTAGTGATCGCCGGTCTGTTTTTTTCTTGTTTTTCCGATACTTTTTTATCGCAACTTTCGCCCCATCACCAGTCACTAGGTGTGTTCGCGCGAACACGCTCCCAAGTGGACCGTAACCGTAGACCATAACAGCAGACCGTAACAACATGGCTGATACTTACATGGCCGCCAGAGTACGTACCGTGGGCCTCTGCCGGCGTGGTTACTGGTGATGTTGATTTTGCTGGTGAAGTTGACGCTGTTGTTGGTTGTGGTGCGCGGTCTTGGGTGCGCTGTGTTGGTACTGTTGGTGGTTGTTGCGCTCTGGTCCGAGGTGATCGAATGAACCTGGTGGCAATAAAACTTCGTGTTGACTTTTACGACCTGGATGATTTGGTGCTAATTTGGCGTTCGTTGTATTACGCTGCAGCGTACTGCTGGCCCTGGAGGCGGAAGTCTTGGTTTAAGAGTCTTCCAGCAATTTCGTTTGTGCTGGTACTATTATAAAAATGGTTATTTGAATTCGGACTTGTCGATGCTGTCGTATCAGCAAGATTCTTAAATGTCCTTTTTGGTCCGCAGGAAATTGCAACAAAAGATGGATGATTCCAAACGGTTCGATACTACCTAAAAGCTTCGCCACAATTAGAAGGCGAAAAAAAGTATTCACAAAAATTATTTTGCCAATGTGCTGACCGGGTAGTTGGTTGATAAGCATGTGGGGCTCAGTTAAACGGCAAGCAGTGTGCAATTATTAGGAGCACCATTCACACATTCAGCACATTTTACCATTCCGTATTGGTGGTTTTTCACTGCTGTCGCCTTTATGTGTCGCTTCTCGTCCCTTTTTCGATGAATGCCGCTTTTCTCTTTATAATTTAATGTTTCTCTTTAGTTTTTTTTTGTTTTAAGCCCGGAAACACATGGCTAACTTAGTTTTTTTTTTCGTTTCCCAAAAATGTTCACGTTCTTCTACTTTCCATGGCCGGAAACTCATGGCATTCTTTTGCTAGTGATCGCCGGTCTTTTTTTCTCGCTTTTCGATACTTTTGTATTGCAACTTTCGCCCCATCACCAGTCACTAGGTGTGTTCGCACGAAAACGCTCCCAAGTGGACCGTAACCGTAGACCATAACAGCAGACCGTAACAATAGCAGAATTCCCAGAATTGCCGGTTGACAACTTTAATTTAGACCGGATATGAATGCTTTTGTTTTTTCTTCAATATTTTCTTTTGAATTTGAAAAATAATAATCATTTATTTTTAGTGAACAGTTCGTATATTGTAACAAATTATTTTCTACTAGAATAACTATATTTTCTGTACTAATTTGATTTATTAATAAGTTTCGGGCATTCTTAATAAGAATTGTATCTATATCAATTTCTATTATTTCTAGCTCTTTGTTTTTAGTAAATTGGCAATTTGAGTTTAAAATACAATGTGTGCTTGGCTTTAATTTTCCTAGCTGTTTATTTTCTTCAAATTTATACGTTTTGTTGTTATATTCAAAAATTTCTTCGATTTCGTAGTCAATCTCATGATAGGAATCGTTTGGTATTGGTATAATGTATCTAACTTGAACATTTAGAAAAGTTACAGATATTTTTATACTAAGTATTAGAAATGTGTTATTAAAAAATGTTGTTCCAGATTGTAGGTATTTTAGCTTATCGTAGTCAATATCATACTTCGTTATTTCATTACTTGTTAAGATATTAGGGTGTATTACCTTGTACTTGGCTGCCACTACGCTATCAAGTATCTGTTCTATTCTAGTTTTCAGCGGTTGAATTTTTGTTAATTGCTCTAAATATAAACTTCTTTCATATTCCTCATGAGGTGATTTTTGTATAAGGTTGAGTCCTTTTTCTATTTTAATTTTATCGTTATTTATAATCTCGTTAATCTGTTATAGGGTGCTGCTAAAATAATCGTTTTTAAGGACCTGTTCATTAATTATATCCTGTCTATCCTCGTCGTCCATCATACCAAATATCCGTTTTGATAAGGTACCGCCTGCATTTATCAGCCCTCGCTTGTGTCGTTTGTTTTTCGGTCTTAGCGTTAGAAATTTGCTCCTTGTGTCTGCTATTTCGAGTAACAAGAGGTCTTTGTATTTTGCTTTTGTTGATACTACGTTGTCCGTCATTTTGTTTAAATTGTCTTCTATCCTGGCTATATTAATCATGTGTAAGATAATTTCAGTGTCTTTCACGATTTCTTGCGTCTTAAATTGAATGTCTGTAAATCCTGACTGATCCTTAATTTTAGTCACGACGATCTCACAATAGGATTTAGACGTCCATTGTATCATCAATATTATCATCATTATTATCTGTAAATTTAAGAGGTCTTTTAATATTACATGGATGAATACCCTTGAGACTTTTCTTCTTATATTTTGGTTGTTCCTTGTGCCTTAATGCTTTATAATTTTTTATAAAGCCTCTTCTCTTAGTTTCTACGTAGCTTTCTTGTTTCTTGTTAAGTTTTTGGATAAAATTTCCCTTAGATAACTCCATATTTTGTCTAATTCTTTCTTTACTAATCTTGCCATTTTGTACTTCTACCGGGATACCTTTTATTGTTGAATGATATCTTTCATTATAAGTTCTTATTGCTTTTTTCATAATTTGATTGATTCGTAATTTCTTGTTCAAATAACATATTATCCTAAATATCTCAGCGGCCACCGTGGTGTAATGGTAGCGTGCTCCGCCTACCACACCGTATGCCCTGGGTTCGCACCCCGAGCAAAGCAACACCAAAATTTTAGAAATAAGGTTTTTTAATTAGAAGAAAGTTTTTCTAAGCGGGGTCGCCCCTCGGCAGTGTTTGGCAAGCGCTCCGGGTGTATTTCTGCCATGAAAAGCTCTCAGTGAAAACTCATCTGCCTTGCAGATGCCGTTCGGAGTCGGCATAAAACATGTAGGTCCCGTCCGGCCAATTTGTAGGGAAAATCAAGAGGAGCACGACGCTAATAGGAAGAGAAGCTCGGCCTTGGATCTCTTCGGAGGTTATCGCGCCTTACATTTATTTTTTATTTTTAAATATCTCAGCCACAGGGTTGTGCATTCTTTCAATAACTGCATTTCCTGTGTGGCTATTAGGTTTCGTCAGGTGTAGTTCGATTCCTTCTTGATCTAAAAATTCCTTCAAACGTACTGTTTTGAATTCATTATCCGCGATTATTTTCTCTGGTTTGCCTATTTTCGAAAAATGATTTTCTAACTGTTCAATTATTGTAATGTGATTTCTATCTGTTAAGGCATATACTGCTCCAAATTTGGAGAATTTGTCTATATGTATTACTTGATTTATATCCGATGGTGTTTCAGTGTAAAAAAATTTACGTTTGATGGGATTTCGATCATACTTAACTTATTTACAAATGTCACATTGGTTAATGACTATTTGTACCAATTCCATTAACTTTGGAAAATAAATTTTTTCTTTAATTTTATTATATGTCTCCTGGATGCCTGAATGCATACTCTCTTTTACGTGGAACATTGTTATCTGTTTCACTGCCTCTACCTCCGTTTCAATGTCCCTTGCCATCATTGTACATTTATAGCATTATAATTGGTTGTCATCTGAAAACATTTCCCTTAACTTCTGTTGGACAATGTTATATTTCGTATCGGTAAGCTCTGCGTATATTCCAACCGATCCTTTGGTGATATACTTTCTAAAGATTTCCCCATTGTATTAAAATCGCTTTCCGCTATAAAAATTATTCTTTTTCCATGTAACTGTTTCATTTCTTCGATCTTGTTATTAGTTAAAATAATTTGTGTTTTATATTTGTTTACAATTTCTTCTTTGATAAAAAAAATGATTTTGAAGATTTTCTTCCGCTGAATGCATTGTAGCCATCGTCTCATCTTCTAGGTTATTTATCGTTTCCGAATCAATTTTCTTATCCTTGACTATTGGTAAATCCCTACATTTATCAATTTCTTTCACACTTTCCATTTTATCAACTTCATTATCTATTCTACTCAAAAAGTCTGCTACTTGATTTTCTTTCCCTTTTAAGTATTCTATGTTGAACTGATACTATCCTAATTTTAGAAGCCATCGTTGATGTCTAGGTGACATGTCCTTTCCTTTATATCAGGCATGCTTAACCAACGAACCGATATCATTTCGTTACGATAATTAACGTTAATAAACTAAACAAACGGCCACCGTGGTGTGATGGTAGCGTGCTCCGCCTATCACACCGTATGCACTGGGTTCAACTCCCGGGCAAAGCAACATCAAAATTTTAGAAATAAGATTTTTCAATTAGAAGAAAATTTTTCTAAGCGGGGTCGCCCCTCGGCAGTGTCTGGCAAGCGCTCCGATTGTATTTCTGCCATGAAAAGCTCTCAGTGAAAACTCATCTGCCTTGCAAGTGCCGTTCGGAGTCGGCATAAAGCATGTAGGTCCCGTCCGGCCAATTTGTAGGGAAAAATCAAGAGGAGCACGACGCAAATTGGAAGAGAAGCTCGGCCTTAGATCTCTTCGGAGGTTATCGCGCCTTACATTTATTTTATTTTTAAACTAAACAAAGTCATTTCGTTTCGTTTATTAACGTTAAGAACGTCAAATTAACGAAATGATTTTGTTTCGTTTTCTGCCATATCAAAACGAAATCAAATCGTTTATGTTGATTATTAATTTCAAACTATGCTGGCAAAGCTGATTGATGGCGGAGTCATTAAAGGTGAAAGCATTAGCCAAGCTGATTGCAACTTTTCTAATGAATTTTGACAGTACGACCATTTCTCAGAGTATTTTTGACATTACCACCAACGAACTACACAAACAAATTACATGGGGTTTGTGTGTGTATGTCCGCTCGCTGTTACCACCTTACGGCTTCACCATGGCTATAGCATTGCCAGCACAATTCAAAAATAAAGTATCACGTTTTTGTTAACGTTTTTAACGTTAACGAAAACTTTTCCTTTCGGCTAAAAACGAGATACAATTTATCTTGATAATTTCTTTATCGATAATATTTCGAAGTGTTTCAACGGAAACGGTGGACATTTTTTGATAAACGATTAGCCTAACGTTAAGGTGCATCCCTGCTTTATATTTAGCATGTAAGTATTTTATTGGCTGATGGTCTGTAAAAATTGTAAACTTTCTTCCGTAAAGGTATGGTCGTAAATAATAAACACTCAATAAAATCGCTAGAAATTCTTTATCTGTAGCAGAGTAATTTTTTTCGTGATCATTTAGTGTTCTGGAAATATAGCATATCGGATGCCCTTCTTGTGACAAAACAGCACCAATTGCATAGTTCGACGCATCAGTAGTTAGAGTAAATGGTTTATCAAAATTAGGATATCTCAAAATTGGGTGAGAACTAATTAGTATTTTCAATTTTTCGAATGCTTCTATATGGGTTGGATCCTTAGTATTGATCTTTACGTTCTTTTTTAAGTATTTTTTTATAGGATGTGCTACTCGTGCTTAGTCTTTTATAAATTTCCGGTAGTAACCTGTCACTCCTACGAAACTTTTTATTTGTTTCTCCGTTTTAGGTAACTGTAACGCTTCTATTACCTTTATTTTATACGGATTTGGTTTTAAGCCATTTTCTGTTAAAATGTGCCCCAAAAATTCAGTTTCTTTTTTCATGAATTTGCATTTTTCCATTTGAACCTTTAAATTTGCTCTTTCTAGCACCTTAAAAATTTCTGTAACATGCTCCTGAAGGGATGTACCAAATATCAAAATATCATCTAAGTACACCACACATGTTTTATTGATGAAGTCTCTTAGAGTTTCATTCATTAGACGTTGAAATGTTGCCGGGGCATTTTTCAATCCAAATGACATTCTAATAAATTCATACAACCTGTGAGGTGTTGCAAACGCCGTTTTCTCCCTATCTTGTTCCCTTATTAAGATTTGGTGATAACCTCTGGCTAGATCTAATGTAGTAAAGTATTGTGCTTTACCTAGTTTGTCCAAAATTGAATTAATATTAGGAAGAGGAAATTTGTCATCTATTGTTACTTCGTTCAGTTTTCTGTAATCTATCACAATTCTATATTTCCTTTCTCCAGAATTATCTTTTTTTTTGGATACAACAATTAATGGGCTAGAATATCGTGAGCTACTTTTTCTTATAATTCCTTGTTCTTCCATTTCTTTTATTTGTTTCCTCACCTCTGCCTCATGTTGTGGGGGATATCGATATAATTTGCTGTTAATCTGTCCGTCTGTCGTCGTCCTAATTTCGTGTACAACCTTCGTCGTGCTTGTTAGTTGGTCACCTTCTTTAAAAAATAAGTTTTTAAACCTTTTTGTTATTTTTTCAACCTCCTCTCTTTCTTACTTGTTTAAGTGGTCAAGTCTTATTATGCTCCAGTCAAACTTCTTTGCTTCTAACGTATAAATTTCAAGATTTTTATACGGGTTACTTTCAAAATAAGTTGTTTTTTCATTAAGTGTTATACATCCATCCACTAAATTGATTGTTGTATTAAAACAATTGAGTAGATCGATGCCTATTATAAAATTATATTTTCTGCCTTTTAATGGAGTTACCTTCTACTTAACTCTTGCATAATTCGGAAGATAAAATTCCGTTGGGGCTTCCGTCAATACTTCATATTTAATTATATCATTTTTAGTTATTGTACTAAATGCGATTGGATTCTTCAGCAAAATTTTTTTGAAATCGTTTATATCACTATTGATTAAACTTATACTTGCTCCAGTATCAATCAGAGCCAAATATTTCATGTTCCGCAATGTAAGCGTTATGGTGGGAGGACAGTCTGAGCTGGTCCGTCGAAAAAATTTTGTTCCTCTTCATCTGGTTTTTTATTAAATTGGGTCCTATAATATTCACAATTATTTAATTCTTCTTTTCTTTCTTCTTGGTTTGCCCGAATTTTTTCTAAATTATCAATCTCCATCGGTCTTGCCTCGGTTGATTACCGCGATTTCGACCGGAATTTGGCCTAGGGTTTCCTACCTTTGGGTACCTCTGAAGTCTATCTGAACTACTTCTGTATTTATTATTTTGGTAATAATTTTGAGGACTCTGCCTCCTTTGTAATGACACATTTTCATTTGGTATGACCCTTGCTGATTTTGTCTTACTTGTGCTGAGTTTCCTTGATTATTTCTAAAATTACCAGAGCTTCTCTCGCCTTGGCCTGTGTTTTTATTTGGAACTTTGTGGCGTTTGGTTATAGTTTTTCTTCGGCCAATCTCTATACCTTTCTTCCCTTCTATATATTTTTCTATATTCGGGTCGGATACACGTATCCTCGAATCTTCTTTGATTCATTATGGATATAATTTGGCCTAATTCCCTACATTAATATATTTTGTCTAGCAACGTGCCCTGTGTCATCTCCTTCGTTGTGTTTACTAAGAGACTATCTATGTTAGTGAGATCTATTCCCTGTCCTCCGCTATAGTATGCTATAAGCTCATCGGCTTTATACTTGATATTTTGAATTTCAACAGCCAGTTCACTTACCGAGTTCACCTTGAGGGCTGTGATCCGTTTATAGATCTCGTGAGGCTCCCTGTCGGGCTTCTATCTCATCTTTAACACTTCTTTTATCAGTTGCCAGTCGTCCGGGCGAGGGATATTTATTACTACGTTTTTTCGCTTCGCCCTGTATGGTCCGGTAGAAGATCATCCTCGTCGCCTCCTTCTTCTCGTTTACCGATACATCGTCCCTCCCGGGAAAATTGGTATCTGGGCGATGTTCTTCGACAGCCGGTCCGTCCTCGTATGGTCCGCTCTGTGTTGCACCTCCAGGTATGCTGCCCTCAGCGCCTCCAACTGTTGTTCACGTCTTGCCAGTTCCTCGACCAGATCTACTGGTGCCATTTGAGCTGGATCCTGAGCCATTGCCCTCCTTAAGTCGTATTCTCTTTACCTTGCTGTGCCAATTTTTTTTTTTGCACTATCACTTTTTATTTATGTCCGCTATTTGTGGGTGGTGCACTACAATCCTGTTGCGTTCACTTCACTGCCACTTATTTCAATATTTTGTGGGTGGTGTTCTACAAGTTTATTGTGATCACTGCACTGCCACTTTTTATTGCTGATAACAAGTTGTATTTTGTTTTTATGTATTTTATATCCTAGAGGGTTCGGCCATATCCTGAGTTGACTACGGAATCGCAGGATCGTATACGGGTGTTAATTAGTATTGTAACGAATTTGATGCAAATCCTCTTATTTGCCCTTCTACTAAGTTCGAATCACTAAACTGTTGAATAAATAACTCCAATATGTAATAATGCAAAATGGCCTTTATTCAAGTATTTCACAATAACACTCAAACTGTGCAACGAATAGCTTGCTCAATAACCAAACTGATTGACTTTCAAAATAATACTTCTGTTGCTCGCTAGATATCTTCTTAATCAAAACTGCTTGACAGCTCAAATCAAACTCAAACTCTTCGCCTTTACTGTCACGCCTTTTATATTTTTTGATTTCTAATTGCATTCTTCTAGGCTTTTCCATTCCAGAACTTACTAGTTAGTTTCGGCTACAAAATCGCCAGCCACAACTACGTGCACAAATTATTGCCCTCTCTTGTGACAACTCAGATAAGATATATACATGTGTTTGTGCATTGCCGCTCCGCTGCTCGTATACGTACATATGTGTAGACGCAATTATTTATTCGTTTATGTAGATACATAATGATTGAATTATTGATGTGAATGTTTGTAGTTTACAATCTCTCGAGTACACATAGGCGTATAAGTAAATGCATCTGTGTGTGACATCTCTCTCGGCTGCCTTATATATGTGTATACTTGATTTGATTATTGACGTAAATACTGCTTAGCATGGCATTAGTGATGGTATAGCTTAGTGATGCTAATACCCGTGACACTGCCCTCCACCTAAGTCTGATCGTCCCGATCAGACAAATCTCTCGATCTAAACGCTGCTAATCTTTCCAAATGAACCACTTTCATTTTGGTTCGTGGTTTCGTAGTGGTTTGTATGCGGTACACTACATCGTTGATCCGTATTGCAACTTTGTATGGGCCTTCCCAGTTACACTGCAATTTCGGGGACAAACCTTTTTTTCGTTGTGGGTTGTATAGCAGCACCAAATCTCCTTCCTTAAACCTTTCCGAATTAATTGCTTTATCGTACCTCGCTTTCATCTTGTCACTCATAATCTTTGCTCGTTGCCTTACCAGATCGTGTACCTCTCTCAGTTCTTCTTCCAAGACATCAGTGGATTTCTTGACATTCCTCTCCGCACCGGAATCTATCCCATACTTCAAATCAGCTGGTAGTCGAAGGTCATTGCCAAAAATTACCGTTGCGGGAGTTTGGCCCGTTGTGTCATGTACTGCCGATCGGTAGGCCATCAAGAATAATGATATATGTGTATCCCAGTCCTTATGGTACTTGTCTACTACTTTCCTTAAATGCTCCTCCAATGTTCTATTGAAACGTTCCACCATACCATCGGACTGAGGATGCAATGCAGTTGTCCGTGTTTTTCGAATGCCCAACTTCTTGCATATTTCTTGGAACACAGCTGATTCAAAATTCCTACCTTGGTCAGAATGTAACTCCATTGGTACACCATACCTTGCAACCCATTCGTTTTTAACCACTTCTGCCATGACGGGTTTTGGGCCCTTTCGCTCTGTTGCATACCTCGCAATTGGCAATCCACTCGGTGACCGACTGACGGCAACCAACCCAATAGAATCTCTGCTTAATTTTCTCGAGTGTCTTCGTGATTCCAAGATGACCTCCACTTGGACAATTGTGCAGCTCGCTGAGCACGTCAGGAATCCTCTTTCTGGGAACAACTATCAGTTTCTTCTTGCATTGACTATCCTCACTCTCCCATACTCGATGCAAGCAACCGGATATCAATTCTAAACTGTTCCACTGTGCCCAATATGGCTTCGCAAAGGGGACTCTCTGCTGACATATCCTCTCTGCTTGGTCTTTCGTTTCGTTCTAGCCCTTGCATAACACGTAACATATCAGTATCTTCTAGCTGACACTTCCTTAGTTGTTCCTTGTCCCATTCATCCGTACACGTTATAGTCATTAACCGGACATCTATAATGTCTTCTTTAGCCTCGGCCTTTGAACAGTGCTTGCATTCCAAACTACATGGTCTTCGTGACATTGCATCAGCATTTCCATGGGTACTACCTTTTCGACGCTCAATGGAAAAGTCATAGCTTTGTAGTCGCTCGATCTACCGTGCCAATTGTCCTTCCGGATTACGGAACTGCAGAAGCCATTTCAACGCTGCGTGATCTGTCCTGACACGGAATCGCTGGCCGTAGAGGTATTTGTGAAAATGTTTATTGCACTCTACCAATGCCAACAGCTCTCTCCGCGTAACGCAGTAGTTCCTCTCTGCTTTTCCAATCGAACGGCTGTAATATGCAACTACCTTTTCCTGTCCATCGACCAGTTGTGATAAAACGCCTCCTATAGCATATCCACTCGCATCTGTATCTAGAATAAATGTTGCTCCTGGAATCGGATATGCTAACATTGGGGCAGTGCACAAACGCTCCTTCAATGTTTGGAAAGCCACTTCTTGCTCCTTCTTTCTTTCAAAAGCTTTATTTTTTCTTGTAAGCTCATGGAGGCTATAGGCTACGCTGGAAAAATTTGGTACAAATCGGCGGTAATATGTGCACAGCCCAAGAAAACTTCTCAATTCATGTAGGTTCTGTGGTCTTGGCCAATCCTTTACAGCCTCTATCTTTTCGTTCGCAGTGCAGATGCCCTCTGTCGTTACCTTGTGACCCAAATAATTTACTTCCTTTTTAAACAGCGCACACTTTTTGGGACTTAACTTCAGACCAGCGCCAGCTATTCTCTGGAAAACTTCCTCCAAGTTCTTAAGATGTTCATCAAAATTCTTGCCCAATACGATGATGTCGTCCAGGTACACCAAGCATGTTTTCCAATGTAGTCCTTTCAGTACCTGGTCCATGAGTCTCAAAAGTAGCTGGTGCATTACAAAGTCCAAAAGGCATCACTGTAAATTGCCAAAGACCATCACCCACACTGAAGGCTGTTTTCTCTTTATCTTCCTCCTTCACTTCAACTTGCCAGTAGCCGCTTTTCGAGTCCAGTGTGGAAAACCATTTCGTACCAGATAGCGAGTCCAGAGTGTCGTCAATTCTTGGCAATGGGTAGCTATCCTTTTTCGTAACGTCATTCAACTTTCGGTAGTCCACGCAAAACCTCATTTTTCCATCCTTCTTCTTTACAAGTACTACCGGTGAGCTCCATGGACTAGCTGATGGTTCGATGACGCCGCTGTCGCTCATTTCTTGTATGATTTGACTCACAACTTCCCGCTTCGCCAGTGGAACACTACGTGGAGATTGACGGATCGGCCTCGCATCTCCCGTGTCAATTTGATGTTTCACAACATTGGTGCGGCCTGGTTTGGAACCATCCTGGTCAAATATGTTCGCGTACTTTAGGAGCAGTTGTTTTGCCTTACTCTGATAGGCTTCCTCTAGCCCCTGCGTCCATGCCGTGATGTCATTTGAAAGATCAGTATTACTAGATGAAACGTGTTCCTGGAGCTGTTCACAGTTAATAACTACTTCGACCTCTTGGCAACTTCCCAAAATAGCTCCTTTGGTCAAATTGAATGGTGACTTGAACTCATTGAGTACTCTTACCGGAATACGTCCATCTTGTTTTGTCATAGCCAGGGTTTTTCCTACAAGTATGTTCAGTGCTGATTTATTTGCTGCTTCGACAACCCACAATTTGTTTGTCCCACAATCTCCATCAACCTTTGCCCAGATGACTGCTTCTGATTTTGGTGGTATTTGCTGACTCTCTTCCACCAGCACTCGTTTACTGCTGTAGCCTCTCTCGTAGCCGAAATTAAGTGGCACATCCATGTTCTTATATCGCATCGTCTTACTTTGCATATCGATGGATGATGCCTTGGTTGATTAAGAAGTCCACTCCAATTATGATTTCATCAACAATACCTGCCACTATAAAATTTTGAAGTACCGTGACGTTCCCAATTGCTATTTCACATTCTACTTCTCCAATTACCTGGGTGTCCTCTCCCGTGGCTGTACGTAATCTTGCTCCAAGCAATGGTCTTATCTTCTTGTTGACTAAATCTGATCGAATGATGAAATGGGATGCACCCGTATCTACAGTCAGTAACCTTTCCTTTCCATCCACATGTCCTCCGACAGTAAGATTGCTCGACTTTCTTCCAATTTGTGAGATAGAGATTATGGGGCATTCAAATGAGGGAGTCAGCTGTCGCCCCTTGCTGCTGACTGGCTTTAGTTTAACGATTGATTTATCTTGGAGATTTGCTCATCTCCTTCTGCTCTGCGTTTACGACCACCCACATTGTTGGATCTGTTGGGGTTGGTGTTGCAATAACGCGCAATATGCCCTGGCTTTCCACACTTAAAGCATTTGACTGCATCATTATTCTTCTGCTGCGTACCCTTCAATGCTTCCAAAATTGCGACTACGTCTGGCTTTTCCACTTCCACGCAATGAGCTTTGTACGCTGGCTTACTCAAAAGTGAGGCTGTTTCCTGAGTCAGCGCATGCGATACCGTTTCAGAAAATGTTAGTTTTGGATTCGCATATGTAGCCCGCTTCGTTTCCACATCTCGTATGCCATTTATGAAACTCTGGATTTTTACCCTTTCAATGTATTCCACGGGTGCGTCCGCATTTGCGAGATGAGCCAATCTTTCAACATCCGAGGCAAACTCCTGCAAAGTCTCATTCGCTCTTTGGTGACGGTTTTGCAACTCGATTTGGAATATCTGTTTCCAATGCTCGCTTCCATAACGTCTCTCAACAGCGGCCATTAATGCTTTATAGTTGTTCCGCTCTCCTTCGGGAATCGTCTGTAGGATTTAGGCTGCTGGCCCTTTCAATGCCACGAATAGAGCTGCGACTTTATCTTCAGCATTCCAGTTGTTCACTGCTGCGGTCTTCTCAAACTGTAGCTTAAAGACCTGGAAAGGAACAGAACCGTCAAAGGATGGTGTTTTTACCTTTGGATTGCTTGCTGAAACAGTTGGGCGGTTTAATTGCAACTCTTGTATACGATCTCTCAAAGCATCCACCTCGGCTTCGATTTTTTCCTCAAACTGCGTTATTTTCTCGTCCATACGCTCTTCGAGTTTTGATTATATACGCGCCTCTTGCGCTTCGAGTTGTACTGTTATGCGTGCCTCTTGTTCCTTCAGTTGTGTCTCCATCTTTGATGTAATCTGTGTCGACATTTCCGACATACGCATTTCTTGTGCTTCAATCTTCGATGTAATCTGTGTCGACATTTCTGACATACGCGTTTCTTGTGCTTCAATCTTCGATGTTATCTGTGTCGACATTTCTGACATACGCGTTTCTTGTGCTTCAATCTTCGATGTTATGCGTATCTCCTGCGATTCCAGCTGAGATGACATTTGCGACGACATTTCGGAAATGCGTGCCTTCTGTACTTCCAATTGTGATGCCATATATGTCTTCTGTTCTGCCAGTTGAGATGTTATATCTGTCTTTTGGGATTCCAGTTGGGATGACACTGTCGATGTTTGAGCAGATATTGCAGCCAAAATCGTGTTCAAGTCTGTGCTGGTAACTGCCTGCGATGTTTCGTTTTTCTCTTCAATTTTTGTTGTTGTCTGGTCCCCATCAGGATAAAAGACATACTCGTCCACATCAATTCCTTCTGCTTCCATTGCCTCTCGTAGCCGTGCCTGAAGTTCGAGTTTAACGCCGCTTGTATTCAATCCACGGCTCTCCAACTCCTTCTTTAGTTGCTGGATCTTCAATTCACTGAACTTTGCCATGTCCTTGTTGTCCTCTGGAATTTATTCAACTATTCCTCTTTTGACACCAATTGTAACGAATTTGATGCAAATCCTCTTATTTGCCCTTCTACTAAGTTTGAATCACTAAACTGTTGAATAAATAACTCCAATATGTAATAATGCAAAATGGCCTTTATTCAAGTATTTCACAATAACACTCAAACTGTGCAACGAATAGCTTGCTCAATAACCAAACTGATTGAGTTTCAAAATAATACTTCTGTTGCTCGCTAGATATCGTCTTAATCAAAACTGCTTGACAGCTCAAATCAAACTCGAACTCTTCGCCTTTAGTGTCGCGCCTTTTATACTTTTTGATTTCTAATTGCATACTTCTAGGCTTTTCCATTCCAGAACTTACTAGTTAGTTTCGGCTACAAAATCGCCAGCCACAACTACGTGCACAAATTATTGCCCTCTCTTGTGACAACTCAGATAAGATATATGTATGTGTTTTTGCATTGCTGCTCCGCTGCTCGTATACGTACATATGTGTAGACGCAATTATTTATTCGTTTATGTAGATACATAATGATTGAATTATTGATGTGAATGTTTGTAGTTTACAATCTCTCGAGTACACATAGGCGTATAAGTAAATGCATCTGTGTGTGACATCTCTCTCGGCTGCCTTATATATGTGTATACTTGATTTGATTAATGACGTAAATACTGCTTAGCATGGCCTTAGTGATGGTATAGCTTAGTGATGCTAATATATATTTTAAGGGGAACGTTTTCCATAAGCGATCCTTTTTATTTTAAAAGGACTTTCGACTGCGCCAGATTCGTGGCTTAAGTCGCGGAGGGGCTTTTTAAAAAAGAAGATATAAACTAAAGGCAGAATACGCTAAGAAAATCAACACGACTGACTAGGGTGTGACTCTGAATCAAACTGAACTTTCACTTTATTACAGTCAATAATGAAACTTACAATTTGCTGATAATAATATTAATGCTTATTGCTAAATGAATGCTTACTAAGTAGAATTAACTAGCTGTGTACTTAATGTTTTGTTAAATAGCAGAATTCCCAGAATTGCCAGTTGACAACTTTAATTTAGACCGGATATTAATACTTTTGTTTATTTGTGATTTTTAAAATGAATTGATCAATATCGCCTGCTGCTGACTCTGCACTTATATAACTTGGCAAGCTATTGACCTTATTTGGTAGAGTAGCGGAATTATACGTAACTCGCGTGAACATCCTATGAATATCGTTGCTCGGAAGATGAAGTACAATAAAATTGGTAGATTTAAGGAAAAAAGTCAATTTTGTGAACTTGGTATCAATTTCCCGTCTAGGTTCTGAGATCATACAATGTATTGCCTTTTTTCGGAGCATTCTACACTTAAGATATTTTGGCAGGAACTTAGCGTTAATGTCCTGTTTAAAGTTACTCAAAGCAACGTTTTTCCGGAAAAATTCCTGGCCTTCCTTGTAGTTGACTTGCCTATAGCGCTTGTTATATTATTATATTCCCCTATCCGGATCTAAATTAATACGGATTTGCTCGCGAATATTAGTCAACTTGTCGGCTCTATTTGGTATTGTAACCTGGTCTTCCCTAAGGCTGCCGAGTTTCTCCAAAATATTGTACCCTGAGGCGGGTTGACCGATGTTTTGACCATATAATGCAAAGTATGGAGAGCACTGAATCGCCGTATGAAAATCGCTTTTCAAAACTGACAAAATCTCTGGCTTATCCTTCAGGAAAATTCTTATTTTAGAAACAATTTCTCTATTAACGCGTTCAGATGCGTAGGCTTGAAGAGAGTATAACCCCGTCCTCACGTGTGTTACCCCATAATTTCCTAGAAATTGTTTCATTTCCTTCGAGATAAATAGTTTACCATTGTCGCTATGAATAAACTCAGGACCCCTACAGCTGGATAAATTTCTGAATCGAAGTAATTTATAACATTAACCGCTGTGGCTCTTTGCCAGACATACTTTGCAAAATGGTCCAGAACTATGAAAAGAAATTGATTTCGTCTTTTGGATTCCGGATAAGGCCGTACAAAATCACAATTTAACCGCTAGGTGGTCTCGACTGTTGATTCGTTGACTTTACAGCTTTGCAAGTGTCACATCGCCCCACGTAGTCCATGACGTCCTTAGCTGTGGCCAAAAGTACATCTTCCTGACGCATTCCAATGTTTTCTGCCACCACCATGGTAACGCCGGTTGGCGTCATGTGCCAATCCCACGGCTCCCTCCGTCAACCCTTCGGCAACCACATACGCCATAACGAGTCTTCTACACCCTCCACCCCCTTCCGAAATTTAACTCTCTAAAATATAACACCATCAATCACGCGCAAGTCCAGGAGAAACTCCTCGTTTTCTTTTACGGTTCTAAATAAATCTGTATATTCTAAAATAATGGTAGCAAAAGTCAACTCATCTACGACAAAGCGCGAAAGCGCATCAGGTACTACATTCAGGGTGCCTTTTCGATGCTCCATTGCAAAGTCGTATCTTTGTAGCAGGAGTTACCACCTAGCCAGCCTCCCACTCAAATCCTTTTGTGTCATCAACCACTTGAGACTGGAGTGGTCCGTGATGTTTCGAAACGGTAATCCTTCAATATAGGGTCGGAAGCGATTCAAGCTGACTATGGCGGCGATACATTCCAGCTCGGTTACCATGTAATTGCGTTGAACATTACTCAATTTTTGTAAAACGAACGCGATTGGATGCTCACCGCCCCGCCAACACCTATTTTGGAAGCATAGCATTGAATGACAAATTCCTTAGAGAAGTAGGGTTTGAAAGCCTCTATTGCTTCAGGGTTAAGTATAAATGGTCCTGTTGATTTTCGAAGACAATCCATTAGGGGGCCTGCTAAGTCTGCAAAATTTGTGATGAACGCCCTATACCAATTTCCCATGCCAACGAACCTACTCATCTGTCGAGGAGACTTCGGAATTGGGAAATCTTAACGGCTTCTATTTTCTCTCGATCTACCTTTAGACACCCGCCATCTATCAGGTATACTAAGTATCGAATCTCGTTTTGGCAAAAAATTTTCTTTTTTACGTTGATTGTAAGGCCGGCATCCTTCAAACACTTCGCCATTTCCGCTAGCAGGTTCAGGTGATCCTCGAAGTTCGTGCTGCATAGCATTACATCATCCAAGAAAATTAAGACATTCTCCCTCCAGCGGAATTACCTTATCCATGAGTCTGCTCATTGTCTGCGGTCCATTACACAGGCCGAACTGCATCACCTTGAAGTGATATAGACAGAGGTTTTCCCGGAATTGCGAATGCTGTCTCCTCCTTGGATGATTCCGTCAATTTGATTTGAAAACGCGTCCTTTAGTTAGTTAAATGCCGCTGATATAATGTGTGTCCTTTAGTCTACTCAATAGACCGTTGATATGCGGCAATGGGTACGAATCCTTCTTCGTGACCGCGTTGACCTTCCTGGGGTCAATACAAATTCCGGCCTTCCGTGGTTTCCGAACCAACACTACAGGGTTACACCATGGCGAGTTCGATTCCTCTATCACTCCCATTTCAAGCAGCCTATCAATTTCTTTAAAAGATTCTGCTTCCCTTAGTGCTTGCTTTTGATCGGAACCGCGTCGCTCCTATCAATATGGTGTTCGACCAGCTGTGTTTGGCTAAGACCTAACTTTTCAAACGACGGAAACATCTCTATTACCTTCTGCAATTCGGTCTTCTGCCTTGTTGTCAAATTATGGAAATTATGTTCCTGTATTGATAACTTGCTGTAAGACTCCTGCTTTTCTTTAACACTTGCACACCTCTCCGAGCAGCATGGCGGAAGTCATGTAAATTTCTCACGTCCGCACTGAAAAGCATTAGTTTCAGGCTACTATTTACGTTTCGTTTGATTATATCTATCAACAAGGTCTCGGACAAAGGTTCACTAAGCCGCATATTTAATCCTAGTATATCTGTGTAGAAGACGTCAAAGGAATCGTTCAGTTTCAGTTTGCGCATAGAAATTTTCATCATGATTTCATGGGCACTTTTCAGTGTACCAAATTCTCGCTTCAAGGAATAACATAAGAATGGGTACTTCGCATTTGGGTTCTGTCTGGTGAACGACCAATGCCATTCTTCGGCCCGCCCAGAAATAAATAGATGAAAACTAGCCATGATTTGCTCACTAGAGCATTGTGTTCGCTCGCATAGGGTATCTAACTTAAACAGAAAATCCGAAACACTCCCAGTACCATCGAACGATACTTTCCAGTTCTGTGGTGGTTACTACCATGCTGCTCGAAGCAGGTTAGCTTGGTTTACGACCGTCCCGAGTTGTATTCCGTTCGATTATTGTTGCTGGTAAAGTTAATAGTTTCCTTGCAGACCCAAAGGCTGCATTTAGCTGGTCCATGTTCTCTCTGATTGTTCTCATCCCATTCCGCATTTCATCCTGAGAAGTCCGGAATAGTTGGTGCAGTACATTTACCCACGAGTTTTCTCGGGGGGCATCGGTACCCTCCCTTGGCATGTGCGCCCTATCATCTGCAGCTTCTTCTAAATTCCTAGGATTTCCTGACATAGCACCAGCTCCATCTTGTGTATCTGTTGACATATTAATCGGTGGTCCCGAGATATTATGTGTATTTAGTATGGACGATTCAAGAATATTAAAGCTTGCCGGTCTATTCAATTTCACGTTTTGGTCATTCTGGTCTGACCTTGCGATAGCTGGGTCTTCCCCGCCCAGGCTACTTATTGGTGAATGCATCACCAAAGGACGATTTACTTATATTTTTTTCTTTTTTCGTTTAAAGTTGAATTTTAACGGTCTGTCCGTGGCATCCGGTTCTACCGGATGTTGTTTTTATTGATTTATAGCGCTATGAGTAGGCTCTGCGCTTTTGACCGTTGGTTTAGAAGGTCATGATAGGATTTTTTCTTTTTATGGCGCAGGACAGCAAGGTTGGCAAGAACCCCGCCCAGCCGACATGAGCCACAGATCACCACGAGATCATGCCGACTGCCTTCCTTGTTGCTCCATAGAAGATGCGAAACCATAACACTGTGTGATCATTAAAACTCTGATTCTGTAAAGCAAAACTGTGAACAAGAAAACTCGCGAATAAAAATTTCGTGAGTTTTGTTTACGGCCAGTATAAATTATTGTGGCATTAAAAACTCATATGCACTGTTGCAGAATGACTTTTTTGTTTTCATGGTGTTTGATAAATATTTTGTCACTGATATATGACTTAGACATTCAGCAAAAGAGTGTGCACAATATATTACAGAACAGCATGAAAATTTAAAGTGTAAATTTTGTGTGCAAATGAGTTTTCAGTCAGTGTACATTTTTCAGTTTTTCACAGTTAGAGAACTCAGCCCAAAGCTGCACCAGTATTGTCTGGTATTGCAACGGGTCACCGTTCATACACCCATCGAGGCCTAAGGCCTAGTTTTTCAGTGCCAGTTTAGACTCCAGGTAAAGTTGACTAGAGTTAAACTCTGCCAATTCCGCCGCTTAAGATGAGATGAGCAGAAAAATTTGACGTTATCGACCAAAGTGGCAATTGAAGTCTAAACTCGCACCGGAAAAACCCGGCCTTAAGAGGGGAAAATTATAGTTTTCTAATATTTTATCGAAAAATAACATGAAAACTAAAACACTCATTTTTCAGTTTGTTTTTATTAATTTGATAAAAGTTTTATGCACAGTATAGAGTGGAATTTATAAAAATTGTATCAAATCTCATTTTATATATAACTGTTTCTTGGATATCGTCATATAAACAAACACAATGTTGCACCAAACGAAAATTGAATGAATTCGAAAGTTGGCTAACCTTACTACACGCAAGTATCGCAAGCTAATTTTGGGATATTGACTGGAAAGATTGATCAATATAAACGGCTTTTAAATTTACAATAATACACCGAATAGCATAAAGGAGATGATTCGTGCGCTTCAAATGACGTATGGTGCCGGAACTAAATGTACCAGATGGCCAATTTTTACGCGGATAATTCTTAAATGGGTGAAAACATTTGGCTTCCACCTCGGATTTTTAATCTAGCTGTAAATACGCGTATTTTGATACCACAACCGAAAAAATTCGATAAAACTTAGGAGGGCACCGTAAACTGCACAATTACCCTCAAAGGCGTATGATATATTATTAATTTTACTGATTATTAAAATATATTCACGAACACCTTTCTGCATTGGTGCCAATGCTTATAGGTGGTTTGCGCAAAAATCCTATTTTATTTTATTTATTTATTTGGATTAAAGTCGACATAGACACAATGCGGTCGACTACTAAGATATATATTACCATAAAATTAATGTCATAATTAAAAATTACTAATAATAAATACAAATGTATATATTAAATTCAACCATACATATGAAAGAAAGTACAAAATATCAGACCAGATGTGAGAGTACTGAATTCTGCAACGGGGAAAACGAACATTCAAAGCTGATGCAGTTATACAAGTTGTTGTAGTGCGAACACCAGTTACGCAGTGGATTATTTTTGGCAAAATTTTTCCGGCAAAGTGGTAAATGAAAAGGCACGAAGTGCCTGGACGTTCTACCAGGAACTACAAAATTTAGTCGACTAATAAGATCAGAGGAATCAATCACGCCCATTATGAGCTTATGGATGAACATTACCCCGAGTAAATTTCTTCGATTTTCTAAAGTTGGCAGATTAATAAGGAGAAGTCTATTTCTATATGGTAAATGCACACTTGAATCCCAGTTAACACCACGTAGTGAATTGCTTCTGTACTGACTCAACATGCTTTATAAAGTTTTGATACCCTGGACACCAGACACACGAACAATACTCTAAGATTGGTCGTACCAACGATTTGTAGGGGGTCTTAGTCAGATACGGATCCTTAGACCATCGCTTCACGAAACCGAGTATACACGTTGCTTTGCTTGCCATTGATGAAATATACATATTAAAAGTCAGTTTTGGATCGAAATGAATGCTTAAATCACTTACAACAGATATACGTTCTAAAGGCGTGCTGTTCAACGTATATGAGGTTAAACTTGGCTTCACTCGGTGAAATGTCATTAGTTTGAACTTCGAGCAGTTCAAAACTAGTAAATTTGCAATACCCCAGCATTGAAATGAGTCCAAGTCTGCCTGAAGAAACTCCACACGGGAAGGCTCCGATGGCAAGTATGAGTAGTAAATTTTATCATTATTGAGTCTTATAAGTTGTCTTGTGAACAAAGGTGGTTTACTTGTTCCAGCACTAACACATCGGTACACAGCTTTCAAAGAAGTCATCAGAATAATGAAGTCGCTGAGTCGACGTCGTTACAGAATAAAGATCCGGCCAGTCATGAGTAGCAATCAATTCGTTAAGCTTTATAAAGTCTGCTTAATAAAAACATCTTTTAATTTTGTAAAGCACAGCACCTTAGGAGGCTGAACAATATCAATTGCTTTTTCAAGTAGTAGGATGTAAGGGATCTTCTGAAAAAAATAAAGGAGAAATACGATTGAGGATCTTGTTTTTACAATTTCAATCGTTGTTGATCTGTAGGAGTGATGTATCTGAAATATTGTTAAAAAAAATCATACTGACAGGGGGGAGTCAAAGTGTTTGAGTCGCTCAAGCTAATCCAATTTACCGAGGGCAAATTGAAATCCCCAAGAACTACTAAGCGATCTTTGTTTCGCAGCTGAGAGTACAAGTTGCGAATAGCTAAATTATGGCAATTGTAAACATACATATCCGACTGGGGCGGAATATATGAGCAACAAATATATAAGCTAAAACATCGCAATGAAATCTATACTGCTATAAACTCTATATCAAATGCGTTATCCGGCCACAACAACTCGGATGAAAGGCTTGAGTCCACAGCAATGAGAACACCGCCTGATCTAGATATACGATCACGACGGTAAACGACATAGTTGCTTGAAAAAAGCTCAGCGTTAAAATTGTCAGGTTTTAAGCAGGTCTCAGTGAAAGCAACAACCTGCGCTGTAAAAGCGAAACTGTTAAGAAAAAAGGTATTTAATTTAGATCGTAAACCACGAACATTTTGGTAATGAACGACTATAGAGAATGAGTTGGTGACTCCTTTTTGCTGTACAGTAGAGGTCATAGAGTTTTTTGGCACTATATTGGTATTTTTCTTGTACAAATGCACCACATAATGCTTCGGCTAAAAAGAACAGTCAAGAACACTATCAACATAAAGGTGTGGCACAGTTATTTTGAAAGAAGAAATTTCCCTTTCATATTAAAAGTTAAATTTAAAAACTTCTACACTAGAATTATTTAGATTAAGTTTAGATCATAAATAATTTGAAGTATCATCAACGGTCCATGAAGCGTGCAACAGAGAAACAAAAATTGGTCTGCGAGGTGGAACGGCAGTCACCTCCCTAGGACCATCAGGTTGCACCACAGAAACTGTCGAAGCAGAAATTGATGTTGAAGTTGACGTTGACGTAGATGCAGAAGTTGAAGTAGATGCAGCTGACGAACCCACTGTGCTTGACTTCTTACGACGTTTGCTAATACCTGTACATTTCCTTTTATTACCCGGATCAGCAGGCTGTTACCCAACAGCATACTTTGTTGTTGTTGTTGTAGCAATACTTCGCCCCACTTAATAGCTGCGACCGATCACAAATTGGTATCAATATCCTCTAACGGGAGTCCAAGGAAACTTGCTGTTACAACAGGGGTGGCCCATAATGAAAGGGGTGTTGAGGCGTTGGTTCCACATTAAAATTAAATAGATGGTTGGTGTCATGTGGGGACACATTGCAAGCGGGGCATACATTTTGTATGTCGGGGTAGATTCTGGATATGTAAGAGTTTAACCTGTTACAGTATATTATGGTTACGCATCTATAATGCATCAGCAAGGAAGGCAGTCGGCATGAGCTGGTGGTGCACAGTGGTTAGTCATGTCGGCTGGGCTGGGTTCTTGCCAACCTTGCTGTCCTGCGCCATAAACAGAAAAAAGTTCCTATCATGCCTATTCAAATTCATCTGTTAAAAAGCGCAAAGCTCATTCAAACCCCTGCAAATTACTTTAAAACAACATCCGGTCGAACCGGATGTCACGGACAGACCGTTAAACATTCAAATCAAAATTCAAAACGCAATCGAATTGAAAATTAAAAAAAATCAAACGCACAAAAAAAATTTACTAAACCGGAAATGGCCGGTTACCCTAACGCTGCAAATCAAAAATAAACAAAGCTGAAAATTGCAAAAAGAAAAAGACTGAAAATTGAAAAGAAAAAAAATAAGGCCGAATATACATAGGGGGCGCCGCGGGTGTTGTTGCTTCGCCCGGTGCTTGTTCCCACACTCAAAAACCATGGCCACCGACGCACCTAATTTTCGGTGGCCCCTTACCTGTAACACCTAAATGCCTTCTAATTAAATGAGGAAGTCAGCATTCCCATCTTATTATAAAATTTTTTTTTTAAATTCATCTTAAACTTGCTCTAATAGTATAATTCCTTCCTCTTCTTAAGGGTTATTGCCGCATTATGTAACATATAACAAATTAAGTACAAAAGTTATAGTATTCTTAAAGGGTCCTATTTTTGTTGCAACAAATATAGCTAAATTGTACGTGTAGATAAATATATGTATTTCTAGTAATTTTGTTTTTCTTGGTTTATCTAATTAAGTTAACAAAAATAAATATATATTAATTTTATTTCCCTTAGTTTTTGTTTAATCTTCATTTGAATGAATGACAATAAAGTATGTATTAGTTATATCATATTTTTAGAATCCTATCGAGAACTTCTAACGATTGCATTTAGATTACATACAAATATTCGGATTCGACGCCTCACATATTTTACAGCATAATGGTTTCATAAATTTTGTATGTTATGTTTTGAAGGTAATACATACTTTTTTTAATTACAAGTACAATTGCATTAAATTCATTTTTATTTGTTTCATTTCGATTTTATGGAAATTAGATAGCAGCACCAAAAAGAAATGGTCGAGCAAAAACTTTCGTAACAATTTAATACGCTTTTACAGTTCAGGTTTTCGTTAGTACATACCAACTTGTGCCGTGTGCTCGTACAGAGATCATTAAACGATAATGCAATTTATGATTTTTTTTTTTCATGTAAGGTTCCAATCGCGACAATATAGCGGAGCAGTTAAACGGTATTTGAAAATATTTCGAAAAAAAATTATAAAACGAGATTTTGTTTCGTGTTCAAAACAAAAAAAAACATAAATCCTCTACTTTTTGTTGCGACTAGATTCCAATTTCTCGCGAAAGGCGTATGTCGATAATTTTAATACATTACCCATTTACATGGCTTTCACATTTATATATATATAAACAAAAAATGTTTCAGTGTGTTACATTCAAGTATGTAAAATACCATATATACGAGTGACACTATTCTGTAACTTTGATTGGAATAAAATAATTTGCAGAAACTCGAACTTTTACAATTTTGGTTTTCTACTTCCTGACAGTATTGACTTTTCAAATGCTTTACAGAACAAAGTTTCTTACTCGCAAGATTACGGTACTTGGTTTTACATTCGCAAATACAAGATGAGTCAATAGAGTTAAGAACACCAAAATATCTGAATTCATATATACGTATTTTCGAATCGAGTTACAGAAAAGGGTCTTTACGTTCATTAAATGTGTTTGAAATGAATTACAAAATTTTAAAAGATAATATGAAAGCGACGAATTGTACACTTCATATAAGTACATAGTATATTTTCTTGAGTTGGAACGGACTCACCCGGTTTCAAACGTTGTTGTTGTAGGTGGTGTTGCAGCAGGCATATGCTTAGCGGCCCTGCGGTTGTTGTTGTTCAAGCTGATGGTGTTGCAGCAGGCCTATGTTTGGCGGCCCGGCTGTTGTTGTTGAAGCTGATGCTGTTATAGCAGGCCTATTCTCGGCGGCCCTGCTGTTGTTGTTATTAAGGCTGGTATTCGGTGGTCTTGCTGGTGTTGTTACTAAGGCTGGGGGTGTTGCAGCAGGCCTATGTTCAGCGGCCCTGCTGTTGTTGTTGTAGCTGGTGCTGTTGCAGCGGTTGGTTGTGGTAAGCCTGGTGGATGTTGCGCGTTTGGTTGGCGCTGCCGATGGGGTTGCGGTTGTGATCGCGCGGTCGAAATTGTTGTTGTAGGCACTGTCGATGGTGGTTGGCACCGTTGGTGGTGGCTGCGCTCGTGGGTGGTGCAACGAAGTGGTTGTGGTTGCGTCTGGTAGTACTAGCGCGTGGTGTTGGCGCTATTATTAGTGGCCGTGCGTGGTTTTGCGCGCAATGTTGGCGCTGCTGGTGGTGCTTGTGATAGTAGCTGAGCGAGATGGTAGAATTCGGCTGCCTAATTAAAGAAATGCAGTCACGGTTTTTATATGTTGTTTGGCTGGTTTAATTTATTGCCGCGGATGTAATCTTATGTATTTTTATATCCTGGTATGTAATTGCCTTGGTAATTATAGGCGATTTTCTTCTTTCTTTGGCGAGCGACGTGAATTGTGCGGGACGTTGTATTGGCCGCTCATTGAATGGATTAATGCGATGGATCGGGTTTATTGTACACAAAGCATACGACTCCTGTCCAAGGTACTACGAAACTCATATTGTGACACACTTGGAAGTTCTCATTTGCGCAGAATCTACAATACTATCACGAACTTATGGGATTTAACAAAATTATTTTATTGTCTATTTAGAACACTCCTCTGCCTGGCTGCTTATTGCCAGTATGCCACATCACTTTGAGTTTCGCAAAAAAAATTTAATTAGTCTCCAGCAGATGTATTCGCGTGCACGTACACTAAAAATTCCCACGAGATTATGTTCTTCAATATATTAAAAAAGTTTTGTAACACGCTTCAGAAAATTTTACACCGCGTGAAGACTCACACTTCTTGAAAGAAGATCGCACAAAATTTCCGTACACGCTAGTTTCATTCACCAATTCTCGACCACGACCCACCTGCATGCACCACAATTGTTATACCGTGCGACCTCGTTAACTACTTATTTAGAATCTTTTTCAGGATCGTGCACATGCACCGCGAAATACTTTTTCTTTTTTTTCCGGCAATTTTAGCCCACTTGCTCGCCACGGCCTTTTATCAGCTTATTAGCAATAGATATATGAAAATTTTAGTTTTCGAAATCCAATTGTTTAAAACCATATACTTTATGTTAAAACCATTAAAACGTTGCACAAAATTTTCACTAGAAATTTCGTGTGTAAAAACACGCTTGTGTTCTTTACGACCACCACCGACGATGACCTTCGCAATTATTTTTCCGGGCCGTACACACGCACTGCGAAATACTTTTTTTTTCTTTTTCAGGCAATTTTAGCCCACTTACAGGCTCCGGATTTTTATTAGTGTTAAATGATTAAAACGTGGCACCAAATTTGCCTCAAGAAAATTCGCATATGGAAAACCGCCACTTGTGATCCTTCTACCACCACCGACGATGACGCTTGCAATCTTCTTAATGCTCTTTCTTTTTTGCAAGATGGCCTCCGTGCTGTCATGGCGTTAAAAAAAATCCATTCCAATCTTGCGACTGCGCAGTGGAACGACTCCGTTAAATCGCACGATTTAACTGTGATTGCCATGGTGGAACCATACCAGGGGGTAGTCGTGGTGACATTCCGCAGCCATCATTAAAAGTTCCATATACTTTGTTTTTGTGAACCGATGGAGTAATGTCAAAATCGTACTGCACTGAAAGTTAATGCGTCAATTCGTATGAAACTACTAGTCAGCTGTCACTTTGTATAGTTACGCCATGGTGGTTGCCGTTATTGGGAATTTTCCCACACCATTGGATTCTTTCGCGATGCCACCTGCGCGAAATTATTAAAAATTTGTTTTAACCACCCCAGGCAGACATGAGTGAGGGTGAATCCTACCTTTTTCCCTATCACTAGCCAACTGGTACGTTCCAAGGGTGAATCTCCCAAGTGGACCATAACAAGTATCCAGAACGAATTTGAGCCAGAGTGACTCGAATTTCCCTGGGGAGTATTTTTGAGTACTGGATTCACCGGGCAATTCCTGGCATAATGGTCCGACGCCTGTTTGTGGAGTTCACCAAGGACCTGCTTGTGTTTTTTTTGCTTCATACGGCTGAGTTATCAGGTGCCGTATTTCCTCAAAATGCTTACGGAGGTGACTCCCTAAGTCCCCAGGCGGTGTTGGCTCATCAATGAGATGTCTGTTGGGATGCCCAGGTTTCTGGGTACTCAACAGGAAATGTTTGGTTAGAATCTCATTTCTCTCCCTGATGGGGAGTATTCTCGCCTCATTATGTAGATGGTGTTCTGGGGACATAAGAAGACAGTCCGTGGCGGTTCTGAGCGCAGTATTCTGGCAGGCCTGTGGCTTATTCCAGTCGGTAATTTTTAAGCTTGGCGACCATATAGGGGACGAGTAGCATGCAATCGGCTGGCCAATTGCTTTGTATGTGGTAATGAGCGTCTCTTTGTCTTTTCCCCAAGTACTGCCAGCAAGGGATTTGAGTATTTTATTACGGCTCTGGATTTTAGGTACAATTGCAGCTGCGTGCCCACCAAATGTAGATCCTGATCAAAGGTCACACCCAAAATTTTGGGGTGTAGGACGGTCGGTAGCGTAGTGCCATCGACGTGGATGTTCAAAATGGTCGACATTTGGGACGTCCATGTTGTAAATAAGGTCGCGGAGGATTTAGTCGGTGATAATGCCAGGTTTCGCGAGGGGAAATAACTGGAGAGATCAGGGAGGTAGCCGTTTATTCTGTTGCAAAGCTCATCGATCTTTGTGCCTGTGCCTGTGGCCATTATTGTGCCGCCATCGACGTAGGAAACGATAGTAACTCCTTCTGCTGGCGAATTTAGCTTAGATATTGTAACGAATTTACTGCAATTCCCCTTATTTGCAATCTTCTGCCAACGTTCGTATCGCTAAACTGTTGAATAAATAACTCCAATATTGAATAATAGAAAAATGGCCTTTATTAAAGTACTTCACAATAACACTTATACTTTGCAACGAATAGCTTGCTTAATAACCAAACTAATTGATAGCTCAAATGAAACTGACTTCTCTCCTCCACGGTTGTTGCCCTTTTATACTGTCTGATTTCCTCGTTGCATATTTCTAGGCTTTTCTAATTCCAGAACTTACTAGTTAGTTATAAATTTCTCAGCTACCACTACAGATGTATAATTTGTATAGATTGTCTCATACCCCATGCGCTTGTATGTGTGAGCGACACTTCCACACTTGTAATTGCATACCTCAGATAAGATATCTGCAAGTGTTTGTGCATCTCTTCTCCGCTGCGTGTTCGTACATAGGTGTAGACAAAATGATTAAATTATTGATGTGCATTCACGTCACTGCTTAGCATCGGCATAGAGATGGCAGTACCCCTCAGTGCCGCCAACATTCGTAACATAACCCTCCACCTAAGTCTGATCGTCCCGATCACACAAATCTCTCGATCGAAACGTTGCCAGCCTTTCCAAATGGACTATTTTCATTTTTGTTCGAGGTTTACCGATGGTTTGTATGCAGTACACTACATCGTTGATCCGTTTTACAACTTTGTATGGGCCTTCCCAATTACACTGCAATTTCGGGGACAAACCTTTTTTACGTTGTGGGTTGTATAACAGCACCAAATCTCCTTCCTGAAAACCTTCCGAATTAATTGCTTTATCGTATCTGGTTTTCATCTTGCCACTCATAATATTTGCTCGTTGCCTTATCGGATCATGTATTTCTCTTAGCTCTTCTTCCAAATCACCAGTAGATTTCTTGACATTTCTCTCCGCATTGGCATCTATCCCAAACTTCAAATCAGCTGACAGTCTAAGGTCATTGCCAAAAATTACTTTTGCAGGGGTTTGGCCCGTTGTCTCATGCACTGCTGATCAGTAAACCATCAAGAATAATGGTATGCGGGTATCCCACCCTTTATGGTACTTGTCTACTACTTTCCTTAAGTGCTCCTCCAATGTTCTATTGAATCGTTCTACCATACCATCGGATTGAGGATGCAATGCAGTTGTCCGTGTTTTTCGAATGCCCAATGATTTACAGAGTTCCTGGGACACAGCTTATTCGAAATTCCTGCCTTGGTCAGAATGTAACTCCATTGGTACACCATACCTTGTAACCCAATTGTTTATAAACACTGCTGCTACTGTTTCCGCTTCTTAATTTGGGATTGGGTATACCTCTGGCCATTTGCTAAAATAATACATAACTACCAATACATATTTGTTTCCACCGTTGCTAGTAGGAAATGGACCGGCGACATCCATAGCGATCCTTTCAAATGGCGCACCTGAATTATATTGCTTCATCTGGTCATGACTTCGGGTTTTGGGCCCTTTCGCACTGCTGCAAACCTCACAGTTCGCAATCCACTCAGTGACGGGCTGGCCGCAACCAACCCAATAGAATCTCTGTTTAATCTTATCGAGCGTCTTCGTGATTCCAAGATGACCTCCGCTTTGACCATTATGCAGCTCGTTGAGCACGTCAGGAATCCTCTTTTTGGGAACAACTGTCAGTTTCTTTTTTCGTTGACCATCCTCACTCTCCCATACTCGATGCAAGCAACCGGATATCAATTCTAAACTGTTCCACTGTGCCCAATATGACTTCGCAATGGGACTCTCTGCTTGGTCTTTCGTTTCGTTCGAGCCCTTGCATAACATGTGACAGATCTGTATCTTCTAGCTGACACTTTCTGAGTTGTTCCTTGTCTCATTCATCCGTACACGTTATAGTCATTAGCCGGACATCTATAATGTCTTCTTTAGCCTCGGCCTTTGAACAGTGCTTGTATTCCAAACTACATGGTCTTCCTGACATTGCACCGGCATTTCCATGGGTACTACCTTTTCGATGATCAATGGAAAAGTTATAGCTTTGTAGTCGCTCGATCCACCGTGCCAATTGTCCTTCCGGATTACGGAACTGCAGAAGCCATTTTAACGCTGCGTGATCTGTCCTGACACGGAATCGCTGGCCGTAGAGGTATTTATCAAAATGTTTAATACACTCTACCAATTCGAACAGCTCTCTCCGCGTAACGTAGTAGTTCCTCTCTGGTTTTCCAATCGAACGACTGTAATATGCAGCTACCTTCTCCTCTCCATCGACCAGTTGTGATAAAACGCCTCCTATAGCATATCCACTCGCATCTGTGTCTAGAATAAGTGTTGCCCCTGGAATCGGATATGCTAACATTGGGGCAGTGCACAACCGCTCCTTCAATGTTTGGAAAGCCACTTCTTGCTTCTTCTTCTATTCAAAAACTATGGGCTACGCTGGAAAAATTTGGTACCAATCGGCGGTAATATGTGCACAGCCCAAGGAAACTTCTCTATTCATGTAGGTTCTGTGGTCTTGGCCAATCCTTTACAGCCTCTATCTTTTCGTTTGCAGTGCAGATGCCCTCTGTCGTTACCTTGTGACCCAAATAATTTACTTTCTTTTTAAACAGCGCACACTTTTTGGGACTTAACTTCAGACCAGCGCCAGCTATTCTCTGTAAAACTTCCTCCAAGTTCTTAAGATGTTCATCAAAGTTCTTGCCCAATACAGTGATGTCGTCCAGGTACACCAAGCATGTTATCCAATGTAGACCTTTCAGTACCTGGTCTCAAAAGTAGCTGGTGCATTACAAAGTCCAAAGGCATCACTGTAAATTACCAAAGACCATCACCGACACTGAAGGCTGTTTTCTCTTTATCTTCCTCCTTCACCTCAAAAGTCCAGTGTGGAAAACCATTTCGTACCAGATAGCGATTCCAGAGTGTCGTCAATTCTTGGCAATGGGTAGCTATCCTTTTTCGTAACGTCATTCAACTTCCGGTAGTCCACGCAAAACCTCATTTTTCCATCCTTCTCCTTTACAAGTACTACCGGTGAGCTCCACGGACTAGCTGATTGTTCGATGACGCCGCTGTCGCTCATTTCTTGTACGATTTGACTCACAACTTCCCGTTTCGCCAGTGGAACACTAAGAGGAGCTTGACGTATCGGCCCCGCGTCTCCAGTGTCAGTTTGATGTTTCACAACATTGGTGCGGCCTGGTTTGGAACCATCCTGGTCAAATATGTTCGCGTATTTCAGAATCAGTTGTTTTGCCTTACTCTGATAGGCTTCCTCTAGCCCCTGCGTCCATGCCGTGATGTCATTTGAAAGATCAGCATTACTAGATGAAACGAGTTCCTGGAGCTGTTCACAGTTAATAACTACTTCAGCCTCTTGGCATCTTCCCAAAATAGCTCGTTTGGTCAAATTGAATGGTGACTTGAACTCATTGAGTACTGTTACCGGAATACGTCCATCTTGTTTTGTCATAGCCAGGGTTCTTCCTACAAGTTTGTTAAGTGCTGATTTGTTTGCTGCTTCGACAACCCACAATTTGTTTGTCCCACAATCTCCATCAACCTTTGCCCAGATGACTGCTTCGGATTTTGGTGGTATTTGCTGACTCTCTTCCACCAGCACTCGTTTACTGCTGTAGCCTCTCGTAGCCGAAATTAAGTGGCACATCCATGTTCTTATATCGCATCGTCTTGCTTTGCATATCGATCTTGATGCTTTGGTCGATTAAGAAGTCCACTCCAATTATGATTTCATCAACAATCTCTGCCACTGTAAAATTGTGTAGTACCGTGACGTTCCCAATTGCTACTTCACATGCTACTTTTCCAATTACCTGGGTGTCCTCTGCCGTGGCTGGACGTAATCTTGCTCCAAGCAATGGTCTTATCTTCTTGTTGTCTAAATCTGATCGAATGATGGAATGGGATGCACCCGTATCTACAGTCAGTAAACGTTCCTTTCCATCCACAAGTCCCCCAACAGTAAGATTGCTCGATCTTCTTGCAATATGTGAGATAGAGATTATGGGGCATTCAATTGCTGGAGCCAGCTGTCGCCCCTTGCGGCTGACTCGATTTAGTTTAACGATTGAGTGGTCTTGGAGATTTGCTCATCTCTTTCAGCTCTGCGTTTTCGACCACCCACATTGTTGGAACTGTTAGGGTTGGTGTTGCAATAACGCGCAATATGCCCTGGCTTTCCACACTTAAAGCATTTGACTGCATCATTATTCTTCTGCTGCGTACCCTTCAATGCTTCCAAAATTCGTCTACCCAGTCTGGCCTTTCCACATTCACGCGATGAACTTTGTACGCTGGCTTACTCAAAAGTGAGGCTGTTTCCTGAGTCAGTGCATGCGATACCGTTTCAGCAAATGCTAGTTTTGGATTCGCATTTGTAGCCCGCTTCGTTTCCACATCTCGTATGCCATTTATGAAGCTCTGGATTTTTACCCTTTCAGTGTATACCACGGGTGCGTCCGCATTTGCAAGATGAGCCAATCTTTCAATATTTGAAGCAAACTCCTGCAATGCCTCATTTGCTTTTTGGTAGCGGTTTTGCAACTCAATTTGGAATATCTGTTTTCTATGCTCGCTTCCATAACGTCGTTCTACAGCAGCCATCAATGCTTCATAATTGTTCCGCTCTCCTTCGGGAATCGTCTGTAGGATTTCGGCTGCTGGCCCCTTCAATGCCACGAACAGTGCAGCAACTTTATCTTCCGCATTCCAGTTGTTCACTGCTGCGGTCTTCTCAAACTGTAGCTTGAAGACCTGGAAAGGAACAGAACGGTCAAAGGATGGTATTTTTACCTTCGTATTGCTTGCTGAAATAACTGGGCGATTTAGTTGCAGCTCCTGTATACGGCCTTTTAAAGCATCTACCTCAGCCTCGGTTTTGTTTTCAAACTGCATTATTTTTTTGTCCATACGGGCTTCTAGTTGGGCAGAGATCTGCGATGATACCTGTGCTGAAATTTGTCTCGACATTTCGGATATACCTGCTTCCTGTGCTTCAATCCTGGATGCTATTTGTGACGACATTTCGGATATACGTGCCTCCTGTGTTTCAATCCTGGATGTTATTTGTGACGACATTTCCGATATACGTGTCTCCTGTGATTCCATTTGGGATACCATATATGTCTTCTGTTCTGCCAGTTGAGATGTTATATTTTTCTTTTGTTCTTCCAGTTGAGTTTCCATCTTTGATATAATACGTGTCTCCTGTGATTCCAGTTGGGATGCCATATATGTTTTCTGTTCTTCCAGTTGAGATGACACTGTCGATGTTTAAGCAGATATTGCAGCCAAAATCATGTTTAATTCTGTGCTCGTAACTGTCTGCGATGTTTCTTGCATTTTTGTTGTTTCCTCGCATCAAGATGAAATTTATACTCTTCCACGTCAATTCCTCCTTATTCCATTGTCTGTCGTAGTCGTTCCTGCAGTTCTAGTTTAATGCCGGTTGTATTCAATCTACGGCTCTCCAACTCCTTCTTCAGTTGCTGGATCTTCAATTCACTTAACTTTGGCATGTCCAAGTTGTATTCGAAGTCTTCCGAATTTATTCAACAATTCCTATTCTGACATCAATTGTAACGAATTTACTGCAATTCCCCTTATTTGCAATCTTCTGGCAACGTTCGTATCGCTAAACTGTTGAATAAATAACTCCAATATTGAATAATGGAAAAATGGCTTTTTTTAAAGTACTTCACAATAACACTTATACTTTGCAACGAATAGCTTGCTTAATAACCAAACTGATTGATAGCTCAAATGAAACTGACTTCTCGTCTCCACGGTTGTCGCCTTTTTATACTGTCTGATTTCCTCGTTGCATATTTCTAGGCTTTTCTAATTCCAAAACTTACTAGTTAGTTATAAATTTCTCAGCTACAACTACAGATGTATAATTTTTATAGATTCTCTCATACCCCATGCGCTTGTATGTGTCAGCGACACTTCCACACTTATAATTGCATACCTTTAGGAGCATCTCAGATAAGATATCTGCATGTGTTTGTGCATCTCTTCTCCGCTGCGTGTACGTACATAGGTGTAAACAAAATGATTAAATTATTGATGTGTTTTATTCTTCTTGGTTTTGATGTTTCATTTCTAAATTGCACCGATGCCTGCCGACCACCAAGATAGTTTGCGGTCCATCTTTTAAAACATGGGGGAAGGGTAGACCCTTCCAGGTCTTGCAGTAACGTGCCATGGTTGACCGTATCAAAAGCTTTTGATAGGTCTAGCGCAACGAGTATTGTTCTATGGTGGGGATTTTGACTTAAACCGCAATTTATCTGGGCACTGATGGCATTTAGGTGCTCCTCCCATTTCGCCCGCTTGTGTTCATCCACAAGCAATCTGATGCATTGGTTTATATCCCTTATTTGGGGATCGCCGGGATCGAGCTGTCTTATAAGGTCACGTTCTCTCGCTAAACTTGCGGCCTCCGCCGGGAAGTGGGGCCGAATTTCGGGAATTCTACCGGAGGGAATGAAACGAGCCGAGGCAGATTCAATGACCTTGCGGAAAGCACGCTCCACTTGGAGGGCATCAGTGTGAATACGGAGGACAGCAAAGCGGTTGTCTGTAAAGGATTTATATTCATCCCACTTTCCTTTTTCAAGTTTAATGAAAGTGCGTTTTTCTGTGACGAGGAAGTCGGCGGAACGCTCGAGAGAAATAAGTATAGGCAGGTGGTCCGATGCCAATGTTACCATCGGCTGCCAGATGACGCAGTATACGACTTCTGCGCTCACGATTGAGATATCCGGCGAACTGTGACAGCTTCCTACCATACGTGTAGGGGCGTCTCCGTTTATTGTGCAGAACGTCGTTTCTTCTATTTGATCCGCCAACATCTGACCCCTACTGTCTGACTGCAAGTTTGAATTCCATAGATCGTGGTGGGCATTTAAATCGCCTAAGATTATGCGATTTTTGCCAATGAGTAAGGCGCTGATATTAGAGCGGTATCCACTGGAGCAACAGGTGGCAGGAGGGATGTAGATGTTGATGATTTGTAGATTTGCATCGCCTGACCGGACAGATAGGCCTTGACGTTCTAAGACGCTGTCCCTGCGGTCGATGTCGGGATCAAATATATGATATTGCACAGAGTGGTGTATGATAAACGCGAGGCCGCCTCCATTTCCGCTCTCGCGATCTTTTCTGTGGACATTATACCCAGAACAAGTCTACAATGCAGATCTTGCTGTGAGTTTAATCTCTTGAATCGCAGCAATGCGCATGTTGTGCCGCTTCACGAAATCGATTATCTCCGTGATCTTCCCAGCTAATCCATTACAGTTTAACTGCAGAATTCTGAAGTGCATAGGGGGAGACGTCGTCACGCTGGGAGTAAATGCCGAGTGACTACGGCTGGGTTGTGGAAGGCCAGAACGCGACTGATGTTGTTGCCCTGGGACTGGACGTCCTTGTGTAAGCATTAGGGTACCCTGTGTATTCGGGTATGCCGCCTGGCAACATGGCGCAATGAAACCCGTCGAAAGTGGAACCGTAGGAAAGTGGCACCGTGCATGGAAGGGGCGCTAAGGCACACACTACGGGACGTCCTAGGGCGTGAACAGCAAGGAGCCACAAAAGATTTATAGAAGTTACGTGGACGTCTGGTTTTGGGATCTAGCCCAGAACAACCTGTCCGATGCAACCATCCCTTACACGAGACACACTGACAAGAGTATGACCGTCCTATAAAGATTCTCTTCCGGAAAATGCAGCAAAACCATTTCTCAGGACTGGGGTCAGGAGAGGGACCCGGATTGGGTTCGATACCTTCCCGGAGCAAGATAATATGGAGCAGTCCCGCTGCAAGGAGCTGCTGGGAGGATGGCAATTTGTGGGAGGGACGCAACAAATTAAATGGGGTTACACTGAAATGGCAGTCCTTGGTCGGGAAAAATCCCGAGTCGCTCCGGTACATAGAACCGACGGCCTTGGGAAGCGAGCATAATTTGTGTTATTGGTTTTTGATATTATTGTATTGCTTGTAGTTTTGTTGTGCGTGTCATTGTTATTAACTAAACAAGAAGCATAGGTACTGTCTTTAGCACCACCAGCGCTGTTGACCAACGCTTTAGACAAAGCTGGTCAAAGGAAATGGCTGTTTAACAGAAAACTTCGCGAAATCTTCCCTCAAGCCTCTCACGTCTTTCGCTACAGCAGTGTTGTTATCACAAAGATATATAAAAACGTAGCGAAGCTCTGCTAGCAAATCGCTAAATTCAGCACGCAAACGATGGCCTTCGTCGAGTGATGACTTCAGCGCGGTTATGAGCCTGAATTCTTAGCCTTAAGCGGCAATTACCCACCGACGTGTGCCGTACGTACGGACGTTTGTCGTTCGAAACACGTTTGACAACATCAACTTTTGGAACTACAACCTTTCGTGGTGCAAAAGGCAGAAACAAATACTGAATAAGAATTTTTAGTTCATTTATTTGTAACCTCCAATTGTAACAAAATTTGAAAAAATCATTAGGCCTTTTTGTATAATAACTGCAATTGGTCCAAACATAGCACACAAAATATTAATAGGCAACTCTGTCTTGTGAGAGAGCGATCAGCTGACACGTTCTTACGGAAAAAATCAAAATTGTTTTGTTTACTTATATGAGTTTGTCGGGGATTGCCCGTATCGCTTAAAACATTTATTTCAAGCAATTTTTAATTTTATAATTTTATTTAATAATTTGGGAAAAATTTAAACAACGTGACATCAGGACGGACAAGGTTGTTTTGATTTCTACGTTCCGGGCTACGTACGTAAGTGCGTTGAACGTCGGTGAGTTTTCGTTTACATTGCACACTCATAAGCTAGGTCGTCTCAGCTGACACGTTTTTTCTACGTATGTTCGTGGATAACTGCCGCTTTAAACAAGTTGATTTCACTCACTAAAGATACGAGTGCTTGTTCAATATTAACAACACTTCGCTCATTGTCATTGTTTACATTGTTTACGGTATCGTCAATTGAGTCATTGCCCAGCGCAGACAAATCAATTATTGTATTTGCAGTTGTATTTATTGATGATGTATCACTGACTGTGAGGGGTGGCGAGCGAATAGAGCGACGACGATCACACGCAAGACTTGACTTGACTTGGCGTAAACTTGGCAACTTAGGGGCCCATTACTGATACTTATCATAGACTTGACTTGAGAACTGTCACTTACAGTTCTGTTAACTGAACATAGCATGTTACTGATTACTCAAAACTTAACAACACTTAAATTGACTTAGAGGTCTGTTGAATTTAGATTTTCTATGTAAGTTCTAAGTGACGTTTACATTTTGAGATGCCATTTGTTTGTTTCCATTTTATTTTGACAATTTGTCATACAAATTGACACTTAGAATTTACATAGAAAATCAAAATTCAACGGACTTCTAGTCAAATTAAGTGTTGCTAAGTTTTAAGTAATCAGTAACATGCAATGTTCATTTAACAGAATTTTAAGTGACAGTTCTCAAGTCAAGTCAATTCTATACTAAGTATCAGTAATGGGCCCTAAACCTTACAATAGAAAGGACTATTGATTTCACTCAAATAGTCGAGATCAGCAGGCAAATCACCGGTACATTGCAAATGAAAAAATTCACTGCACTTAGCGCATTGAACTTTAGGTTACCGCGATCGACCCTATTTCCACAAATACACGGCATTTTAGATCAGGTGTCCAAGCAAAACAAAAACAATCAAATATGATTTAATATTTGCAAAAAGGCAAGCGAACGCTTAGAAACACGTTCTAACAGCGCGAAGGTTGATTCTGACTAAAGGGCCCATTACTGATACCCAGCATAGACTTGACTTGACTTAAGAACTGTCACTTACAGTTCTGTTAAATGAATATTGCATGTTACTGATTACTCAAAACTTAGCAACACTTAACTTGACTTAGAAGTCTGTTGAAGTTTGATTTTCTATGTAAGTTCTAAGTGACGTTTACATTTTGAAATGCCATTTGTCTGCTTCCATTTCATTTTGACAATTTGTCATACAAATTGACATTTATTGATTATGATGCCAGATTGTAGTATGCGCTAAGTGGAGTATAATCGTGGCTAAGTTGCCAAGTTTACGCCAAGTCAAGTCAAGTCTATACTAAGTATCAGTAATGGGCCCTTAATACACGTCAAAAACAACAACATTAAGCATATATGACACTACTTTATTTTCTTGTTTTTTTGTTTGATACTGTTTTCACAAACGCGGTTTATTGAATAATAAAGGCAGTTTTCTACATTGAGACGCTTATTGAGCTCAATCTTCCCTACAAAATTCGAATCTAAAATTATTTCATTAGTAGCTAATCGAATGCCCAATGAAGTCAAAAGCACAATGTAACTCTGTTGGCAGCGTTCCGCTTCTTATTTTTTGGTGTGTTCAGTGCTTAAAAATGTCATTTGTCAAAGTAAATGTCATTGTCTGCATGGCGGAACGATACAAGGTGGCCGCATCGAACAGCTGATTATAACCTTTTTTATTTGATTTGATACATAAACTAACGGCGCAGTACGATTTTGACATTTGTCCATCGAATTTACAAGTACATGGAATTTTTTTTATGTTTGTAGGTATGTCACCATGCTGCCACCTTGTATCGTCATTGTCATTTTATTCGCTTGACATTTCATCCTTCATACTAATCGAGCAGTTACTTCTGTGTGAAAGCAAAAAATTTACGATTTCATTAGAAGCTGAAATGAGATCATTAAGTTTCTGTGTGAAAACAGTATGAAAAACTAACGGGAAAATTTTAGAATAGCACCCCCCGAGTTCGGGGTAAAACTTGGTATCAAATGAACGAGGGAGCTGTCCCGATCACAAATATATATATTTTAAAAGTTATTTGTTGTTAAAGTTGGCAAATTTAGCAAATTTTTATAGCACTTTAAATTACAATTTACACATCTTTCAAAACCTTAATCCACATACATATCTATATAAATTGGCAACGATAAACTTAAATTGCAATTTTGTATATTTCACATTTCATTTTTGCATTGTTTTTACTTATTTTAAATGTTTTTATTAAATCAATCGCGCTTTTGTAGCAACATGAACATTTATATATATATTTTAGTGATGACATTACAAGGCTGTGCTGCCACATAAACAAAAAAAAAAACAAATATAAATATTGCCTTACCATTAATATTACCTACCACCAAGACTAGAAAATTTAAAGATATATACATCAGATGAAAAGTAAAGGTATTTTTATGAGTTATTTTTCGATTCTGCACTTGTTCCGTTTTTTAGATTTGGCAGCACAGATTTGTAATGTCATAAAATATATATACGTATACACATATAAAAGTTGTATAGAAATTTGCAAACTTTAACAATAAATAACTTTTAAATTATAAGTTTGCGCACTTTAAAATATATATATTTGTGATCGGGAGAACTCCCTCTTTCATTTGATACCAAGTTAAACCCCGAACTCGGGGGGTGCTAAACTAAATCGCTGCCAAACTAACTTTAACCTATCGAAAGTCAAAATACAAAAACAATTCGGCAGTAAGCTGAAGAGGGACAAATATGCGCTCAAAATTAACTGGGTTGACGTTTAATTGTAAACTGAACGAAAATCAAATTGAAAAAATAATTATTACAAAAAGGAAAAATAATTTGAAATACAATTTAAAAACGGAAAAATGAAATTAAGATGGGAAGACAATTACGTCTACCATATTATTAATAAAGTTTAAAACGCGGAATTCATTTGGAACCACACGCTTCCTGCATATAAATTGAAATACAAAAAGCAACAATTTTGGATTGAGCTGGTGAAGGAAATGAATTCAATATTCACTCCCAATGTACCATTCCAATACGGTGAGGTTTCAAGATCAATTTTAATATTATCTGAGAAGTAGAGAGGTATGTGGTGAGGGTCATCAGCCTATTGTGCCATCATCTCGTTCACAACACCTCGTCCAAGCAAACATCCCACATAATTTCCTTTGGCTTATGGGTTTGTGAGCACGTTTAATTTGGCTATTGCGCGCCAACTATTTGGCCTTGAGCCTGGAAATTGTAACTAAAATAATGGCTTAGAGAGGTATATATACCTTCGAGAAGATTGTGTTGCCCAGATTATCTAACATTTTATTGTCCACACTCATACTCGTGTGGCATTCCAAGTTGACTTATTTCCTAGGTATGCCTTGCGTCTTTTTGGCATGTAACATGTTTTTTAACGGTATCGAGGAATACATAAGATTAGTATTTGATAAGATATGGTTTAGTCCACTGTATAATGTATTTACTTCCCCGATATTCAGATGAAGTTACGCATAAGTGGTGCAACTTAAAATCGTACTTTAGTGCAGAGAAGCAGCGGATAGAGAATGCAAGACGAAGCGGAGCAAGCGTTGATGAGAGGAGTCCCTGGAAATTTTATGGCTCCTTGAAGTTCCTGGTCGTCGTGAGCCAGCATACACCGTCGGTGAATAATTTCAATAAAATAAGTTTGGAGGTAATGCATTTTTCTTTTCTCTATTGTTGTATAGAAGTTTGAGTAGAGTAGAGTAGAGCCCAATGTAGATCCGATCCATATGAGTTTCCTCCCCGCGGTAGAGCCTGTCAAAAGAGACGACTAAATCTCGTACATGGGAGTAAGTAACCGCTGTTCGGCTTTTTGATATCCTCATGAAGGCATTAAAAAAGCACAATGGAGCATACAAAATAATAGTAATGTCTTCTGGTAAATCTACAATCGCCCATATCTTCAAACCCACCAGAGCCATATTTCAGAGCGGAGCTTCCCAAGGCAGCCGGTTCTATGCACCGGAGCGGCTCGGGATTTTTCCCGACCAGGGGCTGTCATTTTAGTGTAACCCCATTTAATTTGTTGCGGGAAAAGAATCTTTTTAGGATGGTCACACTCTTGTCACGTGCAAGGGATGGTTGCATCGGACAGGTTGTTCTGGGCTGGACCCCAAAACCCGACGTCCTTGTAACTTTTATAAATCTTTTGTGGCTCCTTACTGTTCACGCCCAAGGGCGTCCCGTATTCTGCGCCTAAATCACTACCGGGACGACCCCTCTTAGAAAAACTTTCTTCGATCTGGAAGAACTTGTTTCTTACATTTTGATGTTCTTTTGCCCGATGCCTGAACCCACGGCGATGCTGATGGTTGGCTAACCAAATATTCGCTCCGGTTTTCGGAGTGATATCGGTTGAAACCACCTTCGCTAGCTGGTTTTACACGCTTTGGTAGCGGAATTATCCTTGCCTATTGGAAAGACGTAGGACTTCAGTGACAAATTGAAAACGTGTAGTTTACTCCCTCATCGCCAAGGTGTCGGCATGGCTATACCATCTGGGACAATTGACTTGGTGGCTTTGCCTTTTTAATGCCTTCCTTAACCTCGGTTGAGATTCCATATATGAGGGTCCTGGCCCTTATCATGATGAGCTCGGCCGTGAAATGAACAACAATGTTCTCGGGAATCATATAATGTCGCCATTTGGGTGTTTAGTCGCCTCTTACAACAGGCATAACTGCCGCGCCTATATTCTTAGCCCTCTAACCCCCTTCTTGTTTGCTTCGCGTCTCCGATATGGTTACCGAGCTTAGAAGAAAAATATCTTATATTACTGTAACATCATCCACACAGTAAGGCGACACATCACACCAACCTTCTTTTCAATTACAATGAGAAACCAACGCCTTTAAAACCCCTCTCATTATGGTCCTCTGTTGACACAGCAAGTTCCTTTAGACTCCCGTTAGAGGACATTGATGACAATTTGTGATTGGTCGCACATATTGGGTGGGGCGAAGCTCTGCTACAACAACAACAGAGCAGATGATGATTTATAACTTTAACTATCATATCGCGTCTTGCATACAAATAATTTTAAATACTTTTTAGGTGCTCAGACAAGAACACAAAGATGATCTCGACGACTGCATTGAATTCTCAGATGAAGATATCGACGCGGAACAGTTCAACTCTGCTAGCCAGCCATTAGAAGCCATCGGCGCTACCGATGCAAATAGTTTTAAAATAGTTTCCGATGTAGTCCTTTCACCATTAGGTACCAATGAAGATAGTGTTCAATTTGTAGAAAAAAATTAAATAAGTTGGGCCATGTTTTAAAAAAACGGCGTACTAAAAAAGAAAATGATGCAAATGATAACGCTTCTGCTTTAATCGCAGCATCCCAAAATTTAACTAATGCTTATTGTGCTGCATCCAAAAATGAAAAAGCAAACAGTTTTGCCACCTACATTGCTGATGAAATATCTAAACTCGATGTTGATCTTCAGCTATCAGCTAGAAAAAATATGCATAATATTTTGATAAATTTGCAAATCGAGCAGCTAAATCGGAACGGCCAATGCCACCAGTATATACTATTTGCGAGTTTACCTTTTTATTTAACACTGTATGAACCTTAACTATGTACATATAAAATTTTTCATATTAGTTTGCTACTGAAAATATAATTAGAGAAGTTTTTGGATGCTTCCACGATGGCAAAAGCTCTTTCAAACCGCATTATATATATCCTTTTTTTTAGTAGGGTGCATCTTAATTGATTATTCTGCTTTACTGTACTTGAAGCATGGTTTGGCACAGTGTACAATAATTAAAATTTAGTTGTAATATATAAATATACCATGTCAATAAATGCAATTTAAATTGACTCTTTCTTTGCTTTATTCCATAACTAGTCTTTACCCGCGGCCCCGTCCGCAAGGAGAAAATGAAATATGTGGGCTATTCACGTTAGCCTGCTTATAAAGTTATCTGTTTAAAATTGTTTTTCTGTCTAATGCATTTTATTTTTGTAATTGAGTAAAAAAAAGAACTTTATGAGCTGATAACCTGATAGGATCCCAAAATGATAACGAAATTATCCAGAAAAAGCCACGAAATGACCCCGACGCTATCGCGGACGGATCCTGAAAACCATCCAGAAACGCCCCGGAAGTGTTTCCAAAAGTTCCCGAAGTAGTCCCAAAAACACCCGAAATGACAACGACACGATTCTAGACTTATCCAGATAACCACACAGAAATGATGCCTGAAGGGTACCAAATTGATCCCGAAATAGTTCCGAAAAAGTTCCGAAATTACCCTGACGGGCTCCCCGACGGATCTCAGAAACCATCCAGAAAATATCCAGGAAGGGTCCCTAAATTATCCCGACTAACTCCAGAAAAAGTTCCGAAATGGCTCCGAGGGGATCCACGATGGATTGCGAAAACCATACAGAAATGATTCCGGAATGATTCCTAAATAATTCCGAAATAGTCCGGAATTGACCCAGATGGGATCCCGCACAGATCCAGAAATGATCCCGGAAGGGTGCAAAAACTATCCCGGAAAAGTAACAAAAAATCCCGAAATGGCTCCTACGGCATCCCGGACGAATCCAGAAATGATCTCGGAAGGGTCCCCAAATGATCCCAAAATGGTCCCGAAATGACCCTGATGGATCCGGCAAACCATCAAGAAATTATGCCGAAAGGGTCCCAAAATGATCCCGAAATAATACAGAAAAAGTCACGAAACGACCCCTAGAGGATCCCCAAATGATCCCGTATTAGCCCCGAAAAGGTCCCGAAATAACCCCGACGGGATCCCGGACAAATCCCGAAAACCATCCAGAAATGATGCCGGAAGGAATCCCAAATGATTCCGTAAAAGTCCCGCATTGATTCCGACGGGATCCCGAACGGATACCGAAAATCATCCAGAAGTGATACCGGAAAGGTCCTCAAATGATCACCTAATAGTCCCGAAATGACCCTTAAGGGGTCATGGACGGATCCCATAAACCATCCAGAAATGATCCCGATATATTCCCGAAGAAGTCCCGAAATGACCCTGACGGGATCTCGAACGCACCCCTAAATGACCTTGACGGGATCCCGGACAGAAACCCGAAATCCATCCAGAAATGATCTTGGGAGGGACCCCAAATGATCCCGAAAAAGTCCCGCAATGATTCCGAGGGGATCCTGATCGGATACCGATAACCATCCAGAAGTGATGCCGGAAAGGTCCTCAAATGATCACCTAATACCAAAATGACCCTGACGGCATCCCGGACTGATCCCAAAATCCATCCAGAAATGATCTTGGGAAGGTCCCAAAATTATCCCGAAATAGTCTCGGAAAAGTTCAGAAATTACCCTGACGGGTTCCCGGACGAATCCTGAAAGCCATCTCTAAATGATCCCGAAAAAGTCCCGAAATGACCCTGACTGGACCCCGAAAGGATCCCGAAAACTATCCAGAAATGATGCCGGAAATGTCCTCAAATGAACACCTAATAGTTCCGAAAAGACCCTGACGGGATCCCGAACGGATCCCGACAACTATCTAGAAATGATGCCGAAAGGGCCCGCAAATGACCCCGTATTAGTCGAGAAAAAGTCTCGAAATGAACCCGACGGGATGCCGGACGAATCCCAAAAACCAGCCAGAAATGATGCCGGAAGGGACACCAAATGATCCCGAAAAAGTCCCGCAATAATTCCGACGGGATCCTGAGCGGATACCGAAAACCATCCAGAAGTGATGCCGAAAAGGTCCTCAAATGATCACCTAATAGTCCCAAAATGACCCTGACGGCATCCCGGACAGATCCCGAAATCCATCCAGAAATGATTTGGGAGGGTCCCAAAATTATCCCGAAATAGTCTGGGAAAAGTCCAGAAATTACCCTGACGGATACCGGACGAATCCTGAAAACCAATCTTAAATGATGCCGAAAAAGTCCCGAAATGACCCTGACGGGATCCCGAAAGGATTCCAAAAACTATCCAGAAATGATGCCGGAAAGGTCCTCAAATGATCCCCTAATAGTTCCGAAATGACCGTAACGGGATCCCGAACGGATCCCGACAACTATCCAGAAATGATACCGAAAGGGCCCGCAAATGATCCCGTATTAGTCGAGAAAAAGTCCCGAAATGACCCCGACGGGATGCCGGACGAATCCCAAAAACCATCCAGAAATGATTTTGGAAGGGACCCCAATGATCCCGAAAAAGTCCCGCAATTATTCCGACGGGAATCTGAACGGATACCGAAAACCATCCAGAAGTGATGCCGGAACGGTCCTAATAGTCCCAAAATGACCCTGAGGGCATCCCGGACAAATCCCGAAATCAATCCAGAAATGATCTTGGGAAGGTCCCAAAATGATCCCGAAATAGTCTCGGAAAAGTCCAGAAATTACCCTGACGGGTTCCCGGACGAATCCTGAAAGCCATCCTTAAATGATCCCGAAAAAGCCCCGAAATGACCCTGACGGGATCCCGAAAGGATTCCAAAAACTATCCAGAAATGATGCCGGAAAGGTCCTCAAATGATCCCCTAATAGTTCCGAAATGACCGTGGCGGGATCCCGAACGGATCCCGACAACTATCCAGAAATTATGCCGAAAGGGTCCGCAAATGATCCCGTATTAGTCGAGAAAAAGTCCCGAAATTACCCCGACGGGATCCCGGACGAATCCCAAAAACCATCCAGAAATGATGCCGGTAGGTATCCCAAATGATCCCGAAATAATCCCGAAATGACCTCGTCGGCATCCCGGACGGATACCGAAAATTATCCAGAAATGATGCCGGAAAGATCCACAAATGATCCCCTAATAGTCCCGAAATTACCCTGATGGGATCCCGGACGGATCCCGAAAACCATCCAGAAATGATGCCGGAAGATCCCCCAAATGATCCCGAAAAAGTCCCCAAATGACCCCGACGATATCCCGGACGGATCCCGAAAACCATCCAGAAATGATGCCGGAAGAGCCCCCAAATGATCCCGAAAAAGTCCCCAAATGACCCCGACGAGATCCCGCACGGATCCCGAAAACCATCCAGAGATGATGCCGGAAGAGCCCCAAATGATCCCGAAAAAGTCCCCAAATTACCCCGACATACTCCAGAAAAGGTTCCGAAATGGCTCCGAGGGAATCAACGACGGATCGCGAAAACCATACAGAAATGATTCCCGAAGGATCCCAAATGATCCCGAAATAGTCCGGAAATGACCCACATGGGATCCCGCACAGATCCAGAAATGATCGCGGAAGGGTCCAAAAACTATCCCGGAAAAGTAACAAAAAATCCCGAAATGGCTCCTACGGCATCCCGGACGGATCCAGAAATGATCTCGGAAGGGTCCCCAAATGATCCCAAAATGGTCCCGAAATGACCCTGATGGATCCGGCAAACCATCAAGAAATTATGCCGGAAGGGTCCCCAAATGATCCCGAAATAAAACAGAAAAAGTCACGAAACGACCCCTAGAGGATCCCCAAATGATCCCGTATTAGCCCCAAAAAAGTCCTAAAATGACCCTGACGGGATCCCGAAAGGATTCCGAAAATAATACAGAAATGATGCCGGAAAGGTCCTCAAATGATCCCCTAATAGTCCCGAAATGACCGTGACGGGATCCCGACAACTATCCAGAAATGATGCCGAAAGGGTCCGCAAATGATCCCGTATTAGTCGAAAAAAAGTCCCGAAAGGACCACGACGGGATCCCGGACGAATCCCAAAAACCATCCAGAAATGATGCCGAAAGGGTTCCCAAATGATCCCGTATTAGTCGCGAAAAAGTCCCGAAATGACCCCGACGGGATCCCGGACGGATCCCGAAAACCATCCAGAAATGATGCCGGATGAGCCCCAAAATGATCCCGAAAAAATCCCCATATGACCCCGACGAGATCCCGCACGGATCCCGAAAACCAACCAGAAATGATGCCGGAAGGGTCCCCAAATGATCGCGAAATAGTCCCGAAATGATTCCGGAATAGTCCCGAAAATGTTCCAAAATAACCCCGACGGGATCCCGGACGGATCCCATAAACTATACAGAAATGATCCCGGAAGGGTCCCAAAATGATCCCGAAATAGTCCCGAAAAAGTCCCGAAATTACCCCGGCGTAATCCCGGACCGATCCCGAAAACCATCCAGAAATGATCCCGGAAGGGTCTCGATATGACCCTTACGGGATTACAAATAAGGTGAAGCTAATTATAAAACCATGTTAATAAGGCAGCAGGCGCATTGGAGCAAATAAAAAGTTAGATAGAAACATACAGGTAAAGCTAATAAAAGCGTGCTAATAAAAACAATTGATGGAGGGCGGATGGCGGGAGTAGAGGAGAGGACCACTGATCGTTCCTCCAAAATTGTCTAGATCTCGTCCTGTATGTACCAGATACCAAAAACTATTGATTTAGGAGAAAATTTAGATTGAGTTATAACAATTTATGGATTTTACACCAGAGGGGGAGATAAAGGGGGGCGGGCGGAGGGTGTCACTGCTTACTTTGTAAGCCCTCGACTTATTTGACCCCTTGAGTCTGTGATATTGGTGAAGGCCAGTATACGTAAAGTTATAATGTGTAAAAATTATGAAAAATAATTTCTCGAAGGGTCGTGGGACCCCCACCCCTCTTTCCATGTTCGAAAAAAATTTCGCTAGTATACTACTGTCTGTGTCCCAAATTTCATCAAAATCCGTGTAGCCATTCTGGCGTGATTCAGTCGCAAAGACGAAAAAATATAATAATTAAATTATAACTGTTCCTAGGGGGCGGGGACCACGCCCCTTTTGAAAAATATATAGCTAGTAGATCCTTCTAGACTATTGTCTATATGTGTGCAAAATTTCATCCAAATCGGTCCAGCCGTTCTTGCGTTATTGAGTCACAAAGACAAACGTCTGGACAAACATCCAAACATCCAAACATCCAAACATCCAAACATCCAAACATCTAAACATCCAAACATCCAAACATCTTAACATCCAAACTTTCCCATTTATAATATATATTAGATTAGATTAGATTAGATATTAGATATTAGATTAGATTATTTATCTTTATTTTTATTTCTTTCTATACACGATGTATCAATATAGAAGTATTATAATAGAACGTTGTCTCTTTATGCACCTGTGCAACAAGCTTGCATGGGTGGGACCATAATTAATTTAACGCTGGGAAATAGTTTTCAAAATTTCGCCTTATTTCATCTGCACCACTCTTATAAAAAATAATCCTGTGCTACGCCATGCCAAGTCCGGGTGTGTGGTATAACCGTGGCTACCGCCACGGTGATGTCCTTCTGCGTAGTACACCCTTCTGCGCTGCACCCCAAATAATATTAGACTACAGATTATTAAAAGTGTTTTACAAAAACAAAATACAATGATAGTGTATGTTTGTTTGCATTTATGTCGACGTGCCACCACCTTATAATGTTCTACCAAGATAAAAAAATATTGTTGCGGAGCTGGCAACACTATTCACAACCTTCCTATGTTTTCGTTTGTTTAATTGCAACAACGAAAATGCGACAATAGTATCGACGTGTTTTCCGCGAATAACCTTTAAACGAGATAAAAAAAAATATAGTTTCTGCTTTCGGATTCTGAATCTTGACACAAATACGCGTCTATCGACATGTGCGACCCGAATTTTAAGTGCAGGACTTAAGTTGAAATTTTGCTAAATTTGGAATTTAAAAAGCTTATATTTCATAAACTAAGAGTTTCCTAGAGTTGCGGATGATAATTTTGTAATTTTTAGGACCCCCGCCACCCCTCGAAAAAAAAATGGAAAATCGGGGCACCTTATTCAAAATATTCCCCCAACCACTTGAAAATGTTTAATTTCTGTTGCAAATATCTTAATAGAATCAAAATTTGGTTTCAATAGACGCGTTTTGATCTGCTGATGCCTTAAAGTAGTCAACTAAGCAAAATACTCGGTACTTGAGCGGAGTACTTGAATATGAACTCGAAGATACCCGTATCTATCGGAACAGCACCACTAACTGTTTCTGACGCGCGCACGAAAGTGAGAAATTGCAAATCTTCGCTAGTTGTGCCATTTTATTCAAAGAGTCAAATCTATTTCAATTCAGTGTTTAAATCAAGCAAATACTAATCTTACAATCTAGTTTTTGTGCAGATACAATTTTTATTTTATTGCATTCTGTGTACAGTTGAAAATACGCAGTCTAAACGCGTGTCGTGCGGATAAAAATTGCAGAGCTTGTAAGATTTTGTAATGTTCGCACGCTTTGTATGGAAAAATGTATAAAACAAAAAAGGAAGTAGATGCTCATGTGCGAACAGCATTGTGTAAATTGCGCTCGGAGGAAGAGGTAAGCAATTAAATAAAGTCATCTAGCTTTAAATTACATTAAGGGCTCGGCAAAGTTGACATAGTCAATACGCCATAGGCTTGGTAATAGCCTAGTTGAGGGGTCGACTGCCAATACGCTACCAAAAATATCGAGAGAGGTGTCGAGACGACCCGTCTGGACATCAGTATTAATAATCCGAAGGCGGAAAATAAAAATTTTGGTAATAGTCTAGTTGAGGGGTCAACTGCTAATACGCTATCAAAAATTTCGAGAGAGGTGTCAAAACGACGCGTCTTGACATCAGGGTAATTGTGCAGTTCAGGGGCCCCACCCTAAAATTGGTCCTTTATTTTGGTAATAGTCTAGTTGAGGGGTCGACTGCTAATACGCTACCAAAAATATCGAGAGAGGTGTCAAACGACGCGTCTTGACATCAGTATTAATAATCCGAAGGCGGAAAATAAAAATTTTAACGCGTTCAAAAGATATTAACGAAAAACCGAAAAAAGACCCGCGGGTACCTCCGAAACCGGGGGTCGGATCCATAGTATTTTTGCGCAGAACACCTTTCTGCGTTGGCGGCCTTCGGCCGCGATTATAAAAAATAACCTGGGCTACGCCATGCCAAGTCCGGGTGTGTGGTATAACCGTGGCTACCGCCACGGTGATGCACAATTTTTTTTGGGGGTACAAACACAACAACAACCACATGGAAATCGCCAACTTCAAATGCAAATATCTCCGGACAGAGATAAAATTTTTCTTTTCCGCCATCGGATTATTGTTCTCGAGATTAATACGCGTTCGTTTGACACCTCTCTCGATATTTTAGGTAGCGTATTAGCAGTCGACCCCTCAACTAGACTATTACCTTTATTTTGAGTGAGGTATCAAAAGACGCGTATTCACGTGTAGATCAATAATCCAAAAGGGGAAGTTAACTTTTTTTACCCGTTCAAAAATCGAAAAGAGACCCGTGGGTACTTCCGAAATCGGGGGTGGGATCCATAGTATTTTTGCGCAGAACACCTTTCTGCGTTGGCGGCCTTCGGCCGCGCTTATAAAAAATAACCCTGGGCTACGCCATGCCAAGTCCGGGTGTGTGGTATAACCGTGGCTACCGCCACGGTGATGCACAATTTTTTTTTTTTGTGGGTACAACACAACAACAACCATATGCAAATCGCCATTTTCAACTGCAAATATCTCCGGACAGAGATACAATTTTTCTTTTCCGCCTTAGGATTATTGTTATCGAGATTAATACGCGTCTTTTGATACCTCACTCGAAAATCTTGGCCCAACTTTAGGGTGGGCCCCTAAACTGCACTACTACCGACATCAGTATTAATAATCCGAAGGCGGAAAATAAAAATTTTAACTCGTCCTGCGTTCACAATTTTTTTGTGGGTACAATTACAACAACCACATGAAAATTGCCAACTTCAACTGCAAATATCTTCGGTAATAGTCTAGTTGAGGGGTCGACTGCTAATACGCTACCAGAAATATCGAGAGAGCTGTCAGAAGACGCGTATTAATCTCGAGAACAATAATCCGATGGCGGAAAAGAAAAATTTTATCTATACCCGGAGATATTTGCAGTTGAAGTTGGCGATTTCCATATGGTTGTTGTTGTGTTCGTACCCACCAAAAAAAATTTTGCATCACCGTGGCGGTAGCCACGGTTAAACCACACACCCGGACGTGGCATGGCGTAGCCCAGGGTTATTTTTTATAAGCGCGGCCGAAGGCCGCCAACGCCGAAAGGTGTTCTGCGCAAAAATACTATGGATCCGACCCCCGGTTTCGGAGGTACCCGCGGGTCTTTTTTCGGGTTTTCGTTATTATCTTTTGAACGCGTTAATGTTGTTGTTGTGTTGTTGTTGTTGTTGTTGTTGTAGCAATGCTCGCCCCACCTAATAGCCGCGACCGATCACAAATTGTCATCAATATCCTCTAACGGGAGTCCAAGGAAACTTGCCGTTTCAACAGGGGTGGACCATAAGGAAAGGGGTGTTAGAGGCGTTGGTTCCACATTACAATTAAAGAGATGGTTGGTGTCATGTGGGGACACATTGCAAGCAGGGCATACATTTTGTATGTCGGGGTTGATTCTGGATAGGTAAGAGTTTAACCTGTTACAGTATCCAGAACGAAGTTGAGCAAGAGTGACACGCGTTTCCCTGGGGAGTATGCGTTCCTCTTCTGCGAGTTCTGGATATTTTTCTTCAAGTACTGGATTCACCGGGCAATTCCCGGCTTCATACGGCTGGGTTCTCAGGTGCCGTATTTCCTCAAAATGCTTACGGAGATGACTCCTTAGGCCCCTAGGCGGTGCTGGTTCGTCAATCAGATGTCTGTTGGGATGCCCAGGTTTCTGGGTATTCAACAGAAATTGTTTCGTCAGCATCTCATTTCTCTCCCTGATGGGGAGTATTCTCGCCTCATTATGCAGATGGTGTTCTGGGGACATAAGAAGACAGCCCGTGGCGATTCTGAGAGCAGTATTTTGGCAGGCCTGGAGTTTCTTCCAGTGGGTGGTTTTTAGGCTTGGCGACCATATGGGTGACGCGTAGCACGTAATCGGCTGGCTAATTGCTTTGTATGTGGTCAAGAGCGTTTCTTTATCTTTTCCCCAGGTACTGCCAGCAAGGGATTTGAGGATTTTATTACGGCTCTGAATTCTTGGAACAATTGCAGTTGCGTGAGCACCAAAATGTAGATCCTGATCAAACGTCACACCCAAGATTTTGGGGTGTAGGACAGTCGGTAGCGTAGTGCCATCGACGTGGATGTTCAATATGGTCGACATTTGGGGCGTCCATGTTGTAAATAAGGTCGCGGAAGATTTAGTCGGTGACAATGACAGGTTTCGCGAAAAAACTGGAGAGATCAGGGAGATAGCCGTTTATTTTATTGCATAGCTCATCGATCTTTGGGCCTGGGCCTGTGGCCATTATTGTGCAGTCATCGGCGTAGGAAACGATTGTGACTCCTTCCGGTGGTGAAGGTAGCTTAGATATGTAGAAATTAAACAAAAGCGGGGATAGGACACCACCCTGTGGCACCCCTTGTTTAATTCTCCTTTGTTTTGATGTTTCGTTTCTGAATTGCACCGATGCCTGCCGACCACCCAGATAATTTGCGGTCCACCTTTTAAGACATGGGGGAAGGGTATACCCTTCCAGGTCTTCCAGTAACGAGCCATGGTTGACCGTATCAAACGCTTTTGATAGGTCTAACGCTACGAGTACTGTTCTATGGTGGGGATATTGATTCAAACCGCAATTTATCTGGGTGCTAATGACATTTAGCGCGGAGGTAGTGCTATGGAGTTTTCTGAAGCCATGCTGATGAGGGGCTAGCTGCAAATGTGCTTGGAAATGAGGGAGCAAAATTGCTTCAAGCGTCTTTGCCACTGGCGATAGGAGAGATATCGGACGATATGACTCACCTACGTTAGCTGGTTTCCCAGGCTTTAGTAGCGGGACCACCTTGGCCATTTTCCATTTCTCGGGTATGACAAAGGTGGAAAGAGACAGGTTGAAGACATGCGCTAAATATTTGAAACCCTCTTTCCCCAGGTTTTTAAGCATCGGCATGGCTATGCCGTCTGGGCCCACTGCTACTGCTTTGGATGGTTTAGCGCGACCAATGGCGTCCTCAACCTCTCTAGCGGTGATGGTAATTGGTGACGCGCTGAGTTTGTGTTTATGTGCACGTCTATTGGCTCTCCGTCTATCTTTGTCGACCGTAGGATGCATTATATATTGTCGGCAGAAAGCGCTCGCGCATTTTTTCGCATCCGACAGCACCTTATCGCCAAAGGCGATGGAAACTTTGTCTTTGTGCTTAGTCGGATTCGATAGGGACTTTACGGTGGACCAAAGTTTACCTACACCGGTAGAGAGGTTACAACCTCTTAGGTGCTCTTCCCATTTCGCCCGCTTGTGTTCGTCCACAAGCAATCTGATGCGTTGGTTTATATCCCTTATTTGGGGGTCGCCTGGATCAAGCTGTCTTATAAGGTCGCGTTCCCTCGCTAAGCTCGCGGCCTCCGCCGGGAAGTGGGGCCGGATTTCGGGAATTCTCCCGGCGGGAATGAAATGTGCCGAGGCGGATTCAATGACCTTACGGAAGGCACACTCCTCTTGGCGGGCATCAGTCGGGATAGGGAGGGCAGCAAAGCTGCTGTCTGTTGCAGATTTATATTCTTCCCACTTTCCTTTTTTGAAGTTTATGAAAGTGCGTTTTTCGGTGACGATGAAGTCGGCGGTACGCTCGAACGAAATAAGTATGGGCAGGTGGTCGGATGCCAATGTTACCATCGGCTGCCAGTTTACGAGTTCTGCGCTCACTATTGAGATATCTGGCGAGCTATGACAGCTTCCTACCATACGTGTGGAGGCGTCTCCGTTAAGTGTGCAGAACGTCGTTTCGTCTATTTGATCCGCCAACATCTCACCCCTACTGTCCGCCCGCAAGTTTGAATGCCATAGGTCGTGATGGGCATTGAAATCGCCTAAGATAATGCGATTGTTGCCAGTGAGTAAGGCCTCGATATTAGGGCGGTATCAACTGGAACAACAGGTGACAGGAGGGATGTAGATGTTGATGATTTCTAGATTTGCATGGCCTGACCGGACAGATAGGCCTTGACGTTCTAAGACATTGTCACTGCGGTCGATGCCAGGATCAAATATATGATATTGCACAGAGTGGTGTATAATAAACGCGAGGCCGCCTCCATTTCCGCTCTCGCGGTCTTTCCTGTGGACATTATAACCAGAGCACGTCTGCAATGCAGATCTTGCTGTGAGTTTAGTCTCTTGAATCGCAGCAATGCGGATGTTGTGCCGCTTCATGAAATCGACTATCTCCGTAATCTTCCCAGTTAGTCCATTACAGTTGAACTGCAGAATTCTGAAGTGCATGAGGGGTGACGCCGCCACTCTAGGGGTAAGTGAGGGGTGACTACGCCTAGGTTGTGGAAGGCCAGGACGCAATTGCTGTTGTGGCCTTGGGACTGGGCGCCCTTGGGCAAGCATTGGGGTACCCGGATGATTTGGGTTTGCGACCTGGCAACATGGCGCGATGAAACCCGTCGAGGGGTTGCCGTCGCGGAGACCAGAACATCTAGGAAAGTGGCACCACCCAAGGCAGGAGCTGCATTGAGCGGATGTCGCAAACCTATATATTCTGTGCTGGCAGACGGTACAAACGGAGGCAGGGACTAAGAGTCTGTTTCCCTGACCTGCACGATTGCTGCCAGAAAAGAGGGGAGGAGAAGAAGACGGGGGCAGGGGCTGATGCTCAGCATTGCTACCAGCTCTACTACGAAGGTAGTAGTTATGAGTGGTATCAGCTGTTTGAGTTGTTGGCGCCGTGGGGCGCGAGCAGCAGCGGGTACTTGTTGTGGCTTGCTGAGCAGCGAAGCTGCTGGAAGGTAGTGGGGATACGCTTAGGCGTAGACTACGTGACGCCCTTGGGCGTGAGCAGCAAGGAGCCACAAAAGATTTGTAAAAGTTACGTGGACGTCGGGTTTTGGGATCAAGCCCAGAACAACCTGTCCGATGCAACCATCCCTTGCACGAGACACACTGAACAGAGTATGACCGTCCTAAAAAGATTCTTTTCTGGCAAATGCAGCAAAACCATTTCTCAGGACCGGGGTGAGGACACGGACCCGGATTGGGTTCGATACCTTCCCGGAGTAAGAGAATATGTAGCAGTCCTGCTGCAAGGAGCTGCTGGGAGGATGACAATTTGTGGGAGGGACGAAACAAATTAAATGGGGTCACACTGAAATGACAGTCCTTGGTCGGGAAAAATCCCGAGTCGCTCCGGTACATAGAACCGACTGCCTTGGGAAACGCGTTAATATTTTTATTTTCCGCCTTCGGATTATTAATACTGATGTCAAGACGCGTCGTTTGACACCTCTCTCGATATTTTTGGTAGCGTATTAGCAGTCGACCCCTCAACTAGACTATTACCATATCTCCGGACAGAGATCAAATTTTTATTTTCCGGTTTCGGATTATTGTTGTCGAGATTAATACGCGTCAGGGTCAGAATAATACGCGTCTTTTGATACCTCACTCGAAAATCTTGGCTCAACTTTAGGGTGGGCCCCTAAACTGCACTACTACCGACATCAGTATTAATAATCCGAAGGCGGAAAATAAAAATTTTAACTCGTCCTGCGTTCACAATTTTTTTGTGGGTACAATTACAACAACCACATGAAAATTGCCAACTTCAACTGCAAATATCTTCGGTAATAGTCTAGTTGAGGGGTCGACTGCTAATACGCTACCAGAAATATCGAGAGAGCTGTCAAAAGACGCGTATTAATCTCGAGAACAATAATCCGATGGCGGAAAAGAAAAATTTTATCTATACCCGGAGATATTTGCAGTTGAAGTTGGCGATTTCCATATGGTTGTTGTTGTGTTCGTACCCACCAAAAAAATTTTGCATCACCGTGGCGGTAGCCACGGTTAAACCACACACCCGGACGTGGCATGGCGTAGCCCAGGGTTATTTTTTATAAGCGCGGCCGAAGGCCGCCAACGCCGAAAGGTGTTCTGCGCAAAAATACTGTGGATCCGACCCCCGGTTTCGGAGGTACCCGCGGGTCTTTTTTCGGGTTTTCGTTACTATCTTTTGAACGCGTTAATATTTTTATTTTCCGCCTTCGGATTATTAATACTGATGTCAAGAAGCGTCGTTTGACACCTCTCTCGATATTTTTGGTAGCGTATTAGCAGTCGACCCCTCAACTAGACTATTACCATATCTCCGGACAGAGATCAAATTTTTATTTTCCGGTTTCGGATTATTGTTGTCGAGATTAATACGCGTCAGGGTCAGAATATTCCCGCGGTAGGTATGCCTGTCGTAAGAGGCGACTAAAATATCAGATTCAAGGGGCTGTGTAGCGCAACCCTTCAGGTTGCCAGCACAATATATAGTTTCTCCAAACCCAATTGTCAACCTCACCTATCCGCGGCCAACCCTGTTTCACTAACAGATGAGGCTCTGGCGACCCCAAGCTCCTCATGGAACTTAGGGGTGGGGAGGGAGGGAATGGCCTGAAGGTTTAATGTGGCCACATAAATCGTTCCCGAAATGGTCGGGCTAGCACCTTAATGGTGCTGTGGTACCTGAGGGTACCGGATCTGTATCCGGCAAAGGACCATTACATCGATAACACTCCCCAAAGCCTTCGGGGAGCAACCTTATCGCTACAACAACAACAACATGACACTGCTAATACGCGTCCAAAAATATCGAGAGAGGAATCAACCGACGCCTCTTGACATCAGTATTAAAAATCCGAAGGCGGAAAAAAGGAATTTTAACTCATTCAAAAGTTATCAACGAAAAATCGAAAAGTGACCCCGGAATGCTCCGAAACCGAGGGTGGGCTCCATAGTATTTTTGCGCAGAACACCTTTCTGCGTTGGCGGCCTTCGGCCGCGGTTATTAAAAATTACCCCGGGGTGGGTCCAACACCGGTTTGGAGACCAAAACTATATCCTCGCAAACCACCTATGTTCACAATTTTTTTTTTGTGGATACTACAACATTACAACACCACATGAGGCCTTCGGCCGCGCTTATAAAAAATTACTCTGGGTGGGTCCAACACCGGTTTGGAGACCAAAACTATATCCGCGCAAAACACTTATGTTCAAAATTTTTTTTTGTGGCTACAACATTACAACAACCACATGAAAATCGCAAATTTCAACTGCATATATCTCAGAACTGAGATAAAATTTTTATTTTCCGCGTTCGGATTATTATTTGCGAGATTAAGACGCGTCTTTTGATACCTCTCTCGTTTTTTGGTAGCGTATTAGCAGACGACCCTCAGCTAGACTTTCTAAAACGAATTCTCATGTCCCCCCTTTGGGTCGAACTTTTGGGTAGGGGCAATTTCAATTATACCTGCTGTGTCTTGTGGACTGTGATGCCGAGCAACGGAATTGATTATCAGTGCTGTCGGACTGGACGTGATTTCGAGCAGCTGATGTATATTTAACACACAATAGTAGGGCGGCGATGTGTGGGAGGTTGGAAAGGACGTGATTCTAAGCCCCTCGCCCAAAGTAACTATTGATTATTAGTGCTGTCGGAATGGACGTGATTTCCAGCAGCTGATGTATATTTAACACACAATGAGTAGGGCTGTGATGTGTGGGAGGTTGGAAAGGACGTCATTCCAAGCCACCCGCCCAAAGTAACTATTGATTATTAGTGCTATCGGAATGGACGTGATTTCGAGCAGCTGATGTATATTTAACACACAATGAGTAGGGCTGCGATGTGTGGGAGGTTGGAAAGGACGTGATTCCAAGACACCCGCCCAAAGTAACTGGAGCAGGTAACAGATTTAGGTTAACATGTGATTTGATTCAAGGCAGTGAGTATATATTTTTTTATACTGTAAAGTGTGTCGCAATATCAATATTATTGCAGTGATTATTGAAATCTTGACACAGAAAACGAAAAGGTTCATGCATTTGAAAATTCGATCTACATGTATTCAAATATAGCGGTTGGAAATACCGAGAGGGCCTAAAAGGGAACATAAACATCACCTCGCCAAGCAGAAATGAACTGTTTATCACCCCCCTTAATAGTTTTACCATAAATAAAACGCCAAGCATCTCCCTACGGCTCTGTAGTGAAGGCAGCTGTAAAAGTTTTAACCGGCTGCAATAGAGCGGTAGGTTCCTTGATGGATCCCAGGGCAAATGATTTAAAGCAAAGAACACAAATTGCTTCTGGACCGATTACAATTTTTCGCTATGAACCTGATAATGGAAGCATATTGCAATATAGGTCTTACTAACGATAAAAAAAGAGTTTTAGTGACAGGGGTCATTGAATTCCTTTGACCACCTTTTTACGAAAGCCAAAGTGCCTCTAGCCCTATTCACACAGGATTCGAAATTTAATTTGAAGTCCAGTTTAGGGTCCATTATAACGCCAAGATCAGTAAAGTTTGTGACTTGCTTAATGATATAATCGCCTGTCATGTACTGATAGGTTTTAAACGATTTCCTCGTAAAACACATGAACTTGCACTTCGGTAAATTTAGTGACATGACGTTCACGTCACACCACTAAACCAGGTTATTCAGATCCGATTGAAGAAGTGCCCTATCTTCAGGAGAGCGAATGGGCATAACCAGTTTGACATCGTCAGCGTACATCAGCGGTATGCAGCGCTTCAAACCATTTGGGAGGTCATTAATGAAGAGCAGAAACAGCACTGGACCAAGGTGACTGCCCTGTGGAACTCCAGAAGATACATTGATGAATTCAGACAAGCAATTGTTAAACACAACGGTTTGCTTTCTACCCACCAAGTACGAAGAGACCCAGAGAGAAGCCGTGATGGAAAACCCAATCGAATGAGTTTTAGTAGGAGTAAGGAATGGGAAACTTTATCAAACGCCTTACTGCAATCAGTGTAAATGACATCAACTTCGCAGTTCGTCCTTAAGTTATTGGATACGAGGGTTGTGAACTCCAGCAAGTTAGACACAATAGACTTACCACTGCAAAAGCCATGTTGTGACAGGTCCACTGCCGAAGATACTGCAAAAGCCAGTTGATTTGTGACAACTGATTCAAATAGTTTTGGAATAGCACAAAGTTTGGCTATTCCTCTATAGTTTGTGACACAAGATCTACTCCCACTTTTTTAAAGTGGTATTATAAACGAATCCTTCCACTTCTTAGGGAATATCCCTTGCCTCAAAAAGGCAATAAATAAGCAGGTAAGGAGTTGACAAAGAAATTGAGCGCAAGTTCTCAGCACAACAGATGTTATTTCCTCAGGTCCACTGGAGTAGGAAATTCTCAGACTTTCCAGATGCCTTAGTACCTCATCTGTATGAATATATGGGATACCTACTAGAGGTTTACGCCGATCACTTTATCGGCAGCGGCGGCGTAAGCTCTATTATATACCGGCGACGGCGGCGTAGGCGGCGCGCCGGCGTACGCCGGTTTTCTTACTTTAAAAGCTTGATTTTTCTATTTAAAAAAATAATATTTAGGAAAGGTTTTGTTTATATGTATTTAAGGAAATCAACGTGTTGGCCATTTCGGAGAGATCCGGGGTTTTTGCATCAAAATCTCGCAGACCGTTCAAAAATTTTCAGGAGTAGCTCCTTGCGAAGGGATTGTCCCTCGTTCGCATGCTCCAGAGAGGCTTCGAACCTAACCCCGGTCTTTGGAATTGGTACTGCTGCGTCTTCTGAAAAGAAATAGAGATACATAAAATAGTCACACTTTTGCCTGTATATCTCATGCAAAGCGTAGTTTCACCTAGGGTTAACTCCTAATAATCGTCGCGAACACATTTTCTTTAAATCATTTGTGGCTCCTTGGCGGTCACGCATTAAGGCGACTTAGGGTTGCTATGAATGGTCTACTAATACTCATGACTATCGTGGCACAGGGCGCCTCCAGTTTTTTCGGCTGTTTTTAAGAGCTAAAATTTCCGACGTGCGAACAGTAGGAATCCCTACCACCAGTCGCTACCACGCCTCCTCACACCATATGCCAGTACAGAAGCTATAGGACTGCGACTTCGAACTCATACCTTCGTCGACGTCACTTTCCTAGAAGCTCTAGGTGTTGCTCCGAAGACTTTCCAACGGATGCTTTTGTCGGGCTATGCTGCCGAGCTACACTTTGAAACGTTAGGAAGTGACTATTCGGCCAAAGATGCCGCCCTCGAAATCATAAGCAGTCTAAGTCGATGTCATTGCGTCATGGGTGAAAATCCGTATAATCCTCGGCGCATCTACATAATTAAAATTTTACAAGGACCCTGGATAAAATTTTTAAAATGTAGACCAAAGATTGCAGACGTTTGTGTTCACAACATTGATTTCAATAGTCTTCGTTAAATCAAATTTAGAATGAAAGTCGACGGATTTTAAGTTGAAAGTTGTTAACTACTGTTTTCCGGCCTTACGATATAGGAGCTCATTCTGGATGACCGCGTAGCTTCAGTTTTCAGACAAGTTCGACTGTCCACTACGTTAGGGTAGTATCACACACGGTCATTAGTTCCACTGGCTTGGGAAAGCTTTTGCTTCACCACTTTGAGTGTTCTTGCGAAGGACAAAGCCTCACCTGGTAGATATATGTGCCTACGTATTCACAATTGTAAAAGGAGCCGTAACGTGTAGGTGATATTTAAACTTGGTTGATAGGCTATAATCAATGTGATTCACTCCAAGGGATTAGTTTTGGATAGGGCCGCCAAATTTAGGAAATGTCCAACCGGGAGACTTGGGTGTTGAAGGATGAAGGGTGAAAATCAAAATTAACATTTCATACGCTATTGTATAGCTTCGCAAATAAACAGCAGATGTTTGACTTAGTGATTTTTCAAACCCTTCTCATAAGTACATATATCCTCAACTTAAGTATGAGTTAAGAATAATTTCAAAGGAGTGTTTATGCCCCTAGAATCTACTAAAGGATTTTGCATCACTGATTTCGCTTATTCTTGAGGACAATTTAAAAACATTTTCTCCTTGGGTCATTTTATTTGAATTATGCAAAGTGAGCATATAAATTTATTATATAACTTTTCTTTTAGTATTTTGTTTTAATAACTTGCTGAATTGGGTGATGGAAAGTCCGTGTTGAGTTGACACGAAAGCGCCTGTTATTTTAAATAACTTTTGAATAGTTATAAAGAGTTAAATTTCGCTATTAGTTTCTTTTAACTGGCAGTGATGCGCATCCGTTGATACCACTTTCGACCATATCCGAATAATTTTCGACATGAACAATAAATGGCCTAAACAGTCTTAAACGAGTAGAAAATATAGTAACGCGCCGGACGCCGCGCCAACACGCCGATATTTTTGACATTCGGCGGCGGCGTGCGAAAAACGACCAAAATCGGCGGCGGCGTTTATCGGCGGCGTATATCTCTAATACCTCCTGAGTTAAGCTAAGGTAACATGTATTGATAATCCACCGGAGATGAGTCAGGGATAGTCGAGTAATTAGATTTAAAAAAGTCAGCAAACATCTTTGCAATCTCGGAGTCAATACTAGAAATCCGATCGTTATACTTCATTACAGAAGGAAACCTTTTAGTTTTTCTTTTGGAGTAGACGAAGGAACCAGCATCAACACTAGCAACAACATCAGCACTGAAATCCAGCGAAGAATCAGTCTTGCCAATAAATGCTACTTTGGACTAGGTAGGCAATAAAGTCCTCTCAAGTAAATTCCTCTCTCGGCGAACGAAAATCATACTCTACAAGTCACTTATCGTACCCGTCCTGCTATATGGGGCAGATGCATGGACCATGACAACAGCAGATGAAGCGGCTTTGGGAGTGTTCGAGAGAAAAGTTCTTGGAAAGATTTATGGACCTCTACGCGTTGGCGATGGCGAGTACCGAAGAAGATTTAATGATAAGCTGTACGAGCTATAGGCAGACATCAACATAGTCCAGTATAACCGCACTGCGTTACCCGCCTTTACGCAACAAAACACACCCCTGCGTGCAAGTGGCATCGCCGTCAGCTGTTGCTGAACAGCAATGCCAATTGCACTCAGCAGGTCCAATTGCATTCAGCAATGAAAAATGATGGCCGCTGAGCGTGGGTGAAAAACGAGCCCGATTGAATTCGTTTTTGGACATTTGCAGTGACCGGTTGTAAAATCTAAGTAGTGGAGAAAATTAAAGTAAAGATTTATAAAATAGAAAGACCGAAACCAAATTGTTAAACTAAAACATTTATTATAACCAAAAAAAAGTTTAATGTGAAATTAGAATAAATAACGTGTAGGTAATTAATATGAAACATAACACAAACACAATTTACTTTAAATAAACTAAATCTAACCAAACATAAATAAAGCAGACTTATTGTTGTGTGTGTGGGAGCGGGTGTGCACATAGGGCTGCATACCCACAAGCGTGAGTATTATCCCGGCAAAAATGGTTGGTGTTAAAAAGCCAACCTTATATGGCGACCGTGACGCCAGGCCTTGCAATGGCGGCCAAAGTGGCGAAGAGGCAGACCTCTTAAAAACTGAAAAAAAAGCTTAAAATGCTAAAAACCTAAAAATAAGTTAATTAAAAATGAATTAAACAATTAGAAATTTTGCGAAAGAATAAAAAGTTAATTTACAAAAAATTTAAAAACTAAAAACTACACAAAAAAAAATGTTCTTTAAAAACTATACAATCTACAAAAAATATACAAAAATTAGAAAAACCCTGCAAATATGGGGAAAATTACAAAAAAAAAAATCAAAAACATTTAAAAATTACAAAAAAAATTACAAAAAATATACAAACATTTAAATCAAAAACGAAAAATTACTAAAATTTTCAAGAAAAAGCAGTGTTGGTGGTGTATGACAGCGGCTAGTGGAAAATTATTATAATTTAAAAGACATGTAAAGAACATATAGACACGTACATATAATACAAAAACTAATTATAAGACGGAATTAATAAAAGAAGTATACTTTTGGAAAAACTGTACCAAAAATTGGTGAAGAAAAAAAAACGGCACTAGCCACGCCACCAGAATAACGGAAAACCACCGTACACCAAAGGAAAGCCGAATAGCGGAAGACGAGTGACGCCAACGACAACAGCAACCACAGCAGCAGAACATCAGATGAAGTAGCAGAATTCAAGCGGCAAACCAAATAAAGCAGAAGTCGGTATGACGCACAGTGTGCGAAAATCATTTTTAAATTCATATACATAAATATTTATATAAAATTACATTTTTCATACGATTCATAAATATTAAAATTAAAACAGTTATATTACATATTACATATATTTTCTCACTTTTCTATCTTCACAATTATTACAAAATACTTTACATTATATATATATAAAACTGGTTTTTATCATCTACTGAAAGCGTTAAATAACCCAATTACATATACATATATATGTGTGAACTTACGGGTAGGTACAGTTGGACAGAGTTGGAAAAGCACCGCAAATTTTTTTTTTGAGTTTCCTTTAACCAGTTCAACTGGTAAATTTTCTGAAAAAAATTAAAAGCAGTTGCCATCTTCAAAAAAAAAAAAACAAATTAAATAACTTTTATCAATTTTTCGGTTTTAGTCCCACTCTGCCCTACAGTGGGCTTCATCAAAAACAATGCAAAAAATAACATGAAAAATAATTTTTTCTGCGTAAACGGTGGTTCCGTACAAAACCAATGAATTTTTTTAATCCCGGTGCGTCCGAGGATATTCGTAATACAAATTTGAAAAGATGCGGTGCGCCCGTATCTATAAAAATAAAACCATACAATTTTAATAAAAACGGTGCGTCCGTAATAGCACAAACACATTGAGATCTTTTTAATAAAGCGGTGCGTCCGTTATCAACAGCCAAGTCCTTATACCAAAATAAAATACTTTCCTTTGAAATCAAATTAAATTAAATTACTTCAATATACATTCAATTTATCATTAAATATTCAGTCTTTCATTAAATTGCTGGATAATTCTTTCAATTTCACATCAACATTCAATTCAATTTCAATTTCTGTTAAACTTTCGTAAGCAATTTCTACAAATTCGACTTTAATCAGTTTAAATATTTCTTCTTTGCTTCCTACTACATATGTTCCTTAGAAACCAAAAAGTATTTCCCAGAATTTCAGAGCAAGACTCATATTCCGAAAATTCCAAAAAATCAGATTCCAATTCCAAAAATTTTAATTCCGAAAGTTCCGATTCCGAAAATCTTGATTTTAAAAGTCCAGTTTCCGAAGGCTCAACCACATATTCGCCCAGTACAATCAAAAACCTTGTTGTTAGACTTTCTTTGTCCGGAGAATTTCACGGATTTGAGAAATTGCCCGAAACAAATATTTCAAATCCTCCTAATTCCGATACAAATATGGCGACTCCTGAAGAAAAAAGGACGTTTATCAGCATGTGTGCTGGTATTATGCGTGAAAATTATAGCGGTGAGCCCCTAGGTCTCGAATCTTTCATAAATAAAATTGAGTTAATCGAACAATTTGTTGACGAAAAATTAACTGGCATTTGTATTTCATATATTAAATCCAAACTCGATGGTAAAGCTCGAGAAGCAATACCAACTCAAATACTCTCAGTTAATGATTAGCACTACGTAACCGCATAAAACCCGACAACTCCAAAGTTGTGGCCGGAAAAATTGCGGCTTTTCATGTTAATAATAATAATTACACCGATTTTGCAAAACGCGTCGAGGAATTGTCTGATTCTTTAGAGCGTTCGCTCATTATCGAAGGGATTACTTAGACCAAAGCCCGTGAAATGGCCATCGAGCAAACAGTTAACGTTTGCCGATTGAACGCAAAAACCAGTTTAGTCAAATACATCCTCGCTTCAACCAATTTTTCTGATTCCAAGGACGTAGTAGCTAAACTGATTGTAGAGCAATCAAATGAAATAAAAGAGCGTCAAGTTCTAGCATTTAGAGCTCGGAACAATAACAATTTTAGAAATTTTCAAAGTAATTACCGAGGTCGAAATTTTCAAAATCAAAGACGTAACTTTAACAATTATAGCCAAAAGAGACCATCTTTTAGTAACAGTAACTATGGCAACAACTTAAATCGCGGCAATCAAAGGCAAAATTTCCGTTCCGGCGGCGGAAATCGGAATCAGCCTAATAATAACAATAATAGCAACAATAGTCGTACTAGCAATAATAACGGTTCTAACACTTCCAATAATAGAGGTAGAAATGCAAGCGTCCGGGATTTAAACAGGGAAGCCCCTCAGGAGCGAACACTGAGGGAGGACGAGACAAATTACTAACTAATTCAGCTCACAGTTTTTCTTCCAAAAACATTTATTGTCTTAACTTAAATTACTCCGATTTTATACAAATAAATATTACTGGCTCTAACAAATTTTGTACATTTCTAGTCGATACACAAGCCGACATTTGGTTAATTAAAGTTTCTTCTCTTAATAAAAATTTGTCAATTAATAACAATGATACAATTAATATTACTGGAGTAACTACAGAGACAGTTTCTACATTAGGTACTTTTACAACTAACTTACACTTTTCAAATTTTTATATCAAACATACGTTGCACGTGGTAGACAATGATTTCAACATTCCATCAGATGGAATACTTGGTAAGGATTTCCTAAAAACAAATAGATGCGATATCAGCTATGCAACAAATTGCATTTCCTTCTGGATAGGCAATTAAAAGATCGCACTTCCCATCCTTCACGGAATGGAAAGCGATACATTTGTTATTCCACCTCGATGCGAAGTTTATAGAATTTTCGCCTTGGAAAAACACTCAGAACCACTTTTCGTGGATTCTCAAGAGATTTCTGACGGTGTTTTTACAGCGAAATGTATAGTTGATACTAGTAATCCGATCATTAAGGTAATAAATACCACAAATAGCGTAAAATACGTAAACAACAACAACATTCAAACCGAAAAACTTTCTAATTATAACGTTTATAAAATCAATAACCCAGTAAAGCAAGATAGTCGTATCAAAGAACTTAAAAGCATTTTAGAAAAGCAAATACCTAATTATGCTGAAAACAAGCTTATTAACTTATGTTTACAATATTCCGATATTTTTGCGCTAGATAATGATAAAATGACAATAAACAATTTTTATGAACAAAAACTAAGACTAAACGATACGACGCCAGTATACATTAAAAATTACCGCCTACCTTATTCTCAACGCGAAGAAATAAATAAACAAGTTGATAAATTATTGGAAAACGATCTGATCGAAAATAGTTGTTCGAATTATAACAGTCCCTTGATTTTGGTACCGAAAAAAGACCTAAATGGCCAAAAATCGTATAGAATATGTGTTGACTTTAGGGCTGTAAATAAAAAGTTAATTGCCGACAAATTTCCCTTGGCACGTGTAGACGACATTTTGGATAACCTTGGCCGTGCGAAATTCTTTTCTACATTAGATCACCAAATCCCACTTCACAAAGATTCAAGAGACATAACATCTTTTAGTACTGACCGCGGAGCTTGTCGATGGAAGGTTTTACCATTGAAGCGTTTAAAGGGTATCCTAAGCCACGCGATAAAGACGCTGTCCGAAGATTCGTGGCATATGCAAATTATTATAGGAGATTCATTCCAAATTTCGCTTCTTTAGCAGCTCCATTGAATCGTTTGAGTAGAAAAAAGGTTGAATTTAATTGGGATACGGCATGTGAGTTAGCTTTCGAAAAACTAAGAAAAAGTCTGATTTCTCCAAAACTTACAATATCCAGATTTCACCAAAGAATTTTTAATTACGGTTGATGCTTCAAAGTTAGGTTGTGGTGCGATACTGAGTCAAAATCATAATGGTAACGACTTGCCAATTTGTTTTGCTTCAAAATCCTTTAGCAAATCGGAACAAAATAAAGCAATAATAGGATTAGAACTTTTGGCAATATATTTCCCAATAAAGCAATTTCGTGCATATATTTATGGCACTCACTTCAAAGTTAAATCAGATAATCGTCCACTAGTTTATTTATTTAATACTAGCCTTTACCCGCGGCCCCGACCGCAAGGAGAAAATTAAATATATGGGATGCTTATCAAGTTATCTGTTTAAAAAGATGTTTCTGTCTAACACATTTTATTTTTGTAATTGAGTAAAAAAAGAACTAAATGAGCTGATAACCTGATAGGATCCCCAAATGATCCCGAAATTATCCAGAAAAATCCACGAAATGATCCCGACGCTATCGCGGACAGATCCCGAAAACCATCTAGAAATGCCACGGAAGGGTCTCCAAAAGTTCCCGGAATAGTCCCAAAAAACCCGAAATGACAACGACGCGATTCTAGACTTATCCAGAGAACCACAAAGAAATGATGCCTGAAGGGTACCAAAATGATAGTCCCGAAAAAGTTCCGAAATGACCCTGACGGGCTCCCGGACGGTTCTCAAAAACCATCCAGAAAATATCCAGGAAGGGTCCTTAGGGGATCCACGACGGATCGCGAAAACCATACAGAAATGATTCCGGAAGGGTCCCAAAATGATCCCGTATTAGTCCCGAAAAAGTCCTGAAATGACCCCGACGGGATCCCAGACGGATTCCGAAAACTATCCAGAAATGATGCCGGAAAGGTCAAATGATCCCCTAATAGTCCCGAAATGACCCTGACGGGATCTCGAATGGACTCCTAAATGACCCTGACGGGATCCCGGACAGATCTCGAATCCATCCAGAAATGATCTTGGAAGGGCCCAAAATAATCCCGAAACAATCTCTGAAAAGTCCAGAAATTACCCCGACGGGATCCCGCACGGATCCTAAAAACTATCCAGAAATGATGCCGGAACGTCCTCAAATGATCCCCTAATAGTCCCGAAATGACCGAAAACCATCCAGAAATTATGCCGGAAGGGACCCCAAATGATCCCGAATACCATACAGAAATGATGCCGGAAAATACCCCAAATGATCCCGAAATAGTCCCGAAAGGGTTCCGAAATGACCCGGAAGGGATCCCGGACGGATCCCGAAAACCATCCAGAAATTATGCCGAACGGGTCCCCAAATGATCCGATACCAGTCGATAAAAAGTCCCGAAATAACCCCGACGGGATCCCGGACGGATCCTCAAAATCATATAGAAATGATGCCGGAAGGTACCCCAAATGATCCCGAAATAGTCCCGAAATGACCCTGGCAGGATCCCGTACGGATCCCGAAAACCATCCAGAAATGATGCCGAAAGGCTCCCTTAATTATCCCGTATTAGTCCCGAAAAAGTCCCGAAATGACCCCGACGGGATTCCTGACGGATCCCGAAAAGCATCCAGAAATAATGCCGAAAGGGTCCCCAAATCATACCGTATTAGTCGAGAAAAAGTCCTGAATTGACCCCGTCGGGATCCCGGATGGATCCCGAAAACTATCCAGAAATGATGCCGGAAGGTATCCCGAAATAGTCCCGAAATGACCCTGACGGGATCCCGGACGGATCCCTAAAACCATCTAGAAATGGTGCCGGAAGGTACCTCAAATGATCCCGAAATAATACCGAAGTGACCCCGACGGGATACCGGACGGATCCCGAAAACCATCCAGAAATGATGTCGAAAGCGTCCCCAAATGATCCCGTATTAGTCGAGAAAAATTCCCGAAATGACCCCGACGAGATCCCGGACGGATCCTCAAAACCATATAGAAATGATGCCGGAAGGTACCCCAAGGATCCCGAAATAGTTCCGTAATGAACCTGACGGGATCCCGAACGGATCCCGTAAACCATCTAGAAATGGTGCCGGAAGGTATCTCAAATGATCCCGAAATAGTACCGAAATAACCCTGACGGGATCCCAGACGGATCCCGAAAACCATCTAGAAATGATTCCGCAAGGTACCCCAAATGATCCCGAAATGACACCGACGGGATCCCGGACGGATCCCGAAAACCATCCATAAATGATGCCGAAAGCGTCCCCAAATGATCCCGTATTAGTCGAGAAAAAGTCCCGAAATGACCCCGACGGGTTCCCGGACGGATCCCGAAAAGCATCCAGATATGGTGCCAAAAGGGTCCCCAAATGATCCCGTATAAGTCGAGAAAAAGTCCCGAAATGACCAAGACGGGATCCCGGACGGATCCCGAAAACCATCTAGCAATGATGACGGAAGCTACCCTAAATGATCCTGTATTAGTCGAGAAAAAGTCCCGAAATTACCACGACGGGATCCCGGCCGGATCCCGAAAACCATCTAGCAATGATGACGGAAGCTACCCTAAATGATCCTGTATTAGTTGAGAAAAAGTCCCGAAATTACCACGACGGGATCCCGGACGGATCCAGAAAACCATCTAGAAATGAAGCCGGAAGCTACCCTAAATGATCCTGTATTAGTTGAGAAAAAGTCCCGAAATTACCACGACGGGATCCCGGACGGATCCAGAAAACCATCTAGAAATGAAGCCGGAAGCTACCCTAAATGATCCTGTATTAGTTGAGAAAAAGTCCCGAAATTACCACGACGGGATCCCGGACGGATCCCGAAAACCATCTAGCAATGATGACGGAAGCTACCCTAAATGATCCTGTATTAGTTAAGAAAAAGTCCCGAAATTACCACGACGGGATCCCGGACGGATCCAGAAAACCATCTAGAAATGATGCCGGAAGGTACCCCAAGTGATCCCGAAATAGTCCCGAAATGACCCCGACGGGATCCCGGACGGATCCCGAAAACCATCCAGAAATGATGCCGAAAGCGTCCCCAAATGATCCCGTATTAGTCGAGAAAAAGTCTCGAAATGACCCCGACGGGTTCCCGGACGGATCCCGAAAAGCATCCAGATATGATGCCGAAAGGGTCCCCAAATGATCCCGTATTAGTCGAGAAAAAGTCCCGAAATGACCCCGACGGGATCCCGAACGGATCCCGAAAACCATCCAGAAATGATGCCGAAAGCGTCCCCAAATGATCCCGTATTAGTCGAGAAAAAGTCCCGAAATGACCCCGACGGGTTCCCGGACGGATCCCGAAAAGCATCCAGATATGATGCCGAAAGGGTCCCCAAATGATCCCGTATAAGTCGAGAAAAAGTCCCGAAATGACCAAGACGGGATCCCGGACGGATCCCGAAAACCATCTAGCAATGATGACGGAAGCTACCCTAAATGATCCTGTATTAGTTGAGAAAAAGTCCCGAAATTACCACGACGGGATCGCGGACGGATCCAGAAAACCATCTAGAAATGAAGCCGGAAGGTACCCCAAATGATACCGAAATAGTCCCGAAATGACCCTTACGGGATCCCGGACGGATCCCGAAAACCGTCTAGAAATGAAGCCGGTAGGTACCCCAAATGATCCCGAAATAGTACCGAAATGACCCTGACGGGATCCCGGACGGATCCCGAAAACCATCTAGCAATGATGCCGGAATCTACCCGAAATGATCCCGTATTTGTCGAGAAAAAGTCCCGAAATTACCCCGACGGGATCCCGGACGGATCCAGAAAATCGTCTAGAAATGAAGCCGGAAGGTACCCCAAATGATCCCGAAATAGTCCCGAAATGACCCTGATTGGATCCTGGACGGATCCCGAAAACCATCTAGCAATGATGACGGAAGGTACCTCAAATGAACCCGTATTAGTCGAGAAAAAGTCCCAAAATTACCCTGAAGGGATCCCGAACGGATCCCGAAAACCATCTAGCAATGATGCCGGAAGCTACCCCAAATGATCCCGTATTAGTCGAGAAAAAGTCCCGAAATTACCCCGACGGGATCCCGGACGGATCCAGAAAATCGTCTAGAAATGAAGCCGGAAGGTACCCCAAATGATCCCGAAATGACCCCGACGGAATCCCGGACGGATCCCGAAAACCATCCAGAAATGATGCCGAAAGCGTCCCCAAATGATCCCGTATTAGTTGAGAAAAAGTCCCGAAATGACCCCGACGGGTTCCCGGACGGATCCGAAAGCATCCAGATATGATGCCGAAAGGATCCCCAAATGATCCCGTATAAGTCGAGAAAAAGTCCCGAAATGACCAAGACGGGATCCCGGACGGATCCCTAAAACCATCTAGCAATGATGCCGGAAGCTACCCCAAATGATCCTGTATTAGTCGAGAAAAAGTCCCAAAATGACCCTGAAGGGATCCCGAACGGATCCCGAAAACCATACAGAAATTATGCCGAAAAGGTCCCCAAATGATCCCGTATTAGTCGAGAAAAAGTCCCGAAATGACCCCGACGGGATCCCGGACGGATCCCGAAAACCATCGAGAAATGATGCCGAAAGGGCCCCAAATGATCCCGTATTAGTCGAGAAAGGGCCCCGAAATGACCCTGACGGGATCCGGACGGAACCCGAAAACCATCCAGAAATGATGCCGAAAGGGTCCTCAAATGATCCCGTATCAGACGAGAAAAAGTCCAGAAATGACCCCGACGGGACCCGGACGGATCCCGAAAACCATCCAGAAATGATGCCGAAAGGGTCCCCAAATGATCCCGTCTTAGTCGAGAAAATGTTCCGAAATGACCCCGACGGGATCCCGGACGGATCCCGAAAACCTTCCAGAAATGATGCTGGAAGGGTCCCCAAATGATCGCGAAATAGTCCCGAAATGATCCCGAAAATGTCCCAAAATAATCCCGACGGATTCCCGTGGGGATCCCGAAAACTATACACAAATGATCCCGGAAGGGTCCCAAAATAACCCCGGAATAGTCCCGAAAAAGTCCAGAAATGACCCCGGCGGGATCGCGGACGGATCCCGAAAACCATCCAGAAATGATCCCGGAAGGGTCTTGATATGACCCAAACGGGATTACAAATAGGGTGAAGATAATTATAAAACCATGTTAATAAGGCAACAGGAGCGTTGGAGCGAATGAAGAGTTACAAAGAAACATACAGGTAAAGCTAATAAAAGCGTGCTAATAATAACAATTGTAGGAGGGCGGATGGCGGGAGGAGGAGAGTACCACTGATCGTTTTTCCAAAATTGTTTAGATCTCGATCTGTATGAGCCAGATACCAAAAATTATTGATTTTAGGACAAAATTTACATTGAGTTATAACAATTTATAGATTTTGCACGAGAGGGGAAAGGAGGGGGGGGGGGTTGTATCACTGCTCACTTTGTAAGCCCTCGACTTATTTCACCCATTGAGTTTGTAATATTGGTGAAGGTCAGTATACGTAAAGTTATAATGTGTAAAAATTGTTAAAAAGTAATTATTCGAAGGGGTCGTGGGACCCCCTTCCCCCTTTCCATGTTCGAAAAAAATTTCGTCAGTAGCCTATTATCTCTGTCCCAAATTTCATCAAAATCCGTGAAGCCGTTCTGGCGTGATTCAGTCGCAAAGACAAAAAAATATAATAATTAAATTATAACTGTTCCTAGGGGGCGGAGACCAAGCCCCTTTTGAAAAATATATAGCTAGTAGATCCGTTCTTGCGTGATTGAGTCACAAAGACAAACGTCTGGACAAACATCCAAACATCTTCACATCCAAACTTTCCCATTTATAATATATATATTAGATGAAAGATCCGTCGTCGAAAATTTCCAGAATCCGTTTGGAATTGTCCGAATATAATTTTGCCATAGAATATATTAAAGGAAAATCTAACGTAGGTGCAGACGCATTATCGCGAATTTCAATTCAAGAACTTAAAAATTCCAATAATCAAATTTTAGCGGTACAGACGAGATCTATGACGAAACGTCGCGAACAATTACAGCAATCGGTTGAAGACATAAACGAAGAAAATGTCAAATTACAGGTATTCGACAAATTTTCATATAATTTTTCCAAGAAAATCCATAGGATAAAAAGCCAAATATGTCATGACAACGATAATGATAAAATCAATTTAAAAATATATGCGCATTTAAAACATAAAAGACTCGAGTTACTTAATATTGTGTGTACTAACAAAATAATGCAATTAGATGAATTACTTTTGAAGCTTGAAAAAGAAGCTGGTAAACACAGTATTAAGCAAGCAGAATGGCAAAAAGATGATCAGTTATTTAAATATTTTTCTATTTCAAATTTTAAAAGTACAGGGAATTCAATTTTAAAAAATTTACAAATACTATTAATAGAGCCTGTCGAAACAGTTACGGACAACGACAAGAAACTTAAACTAATGGAAATTTACCACAACGACCCGATAGCAGGAGGTCACTGCGGAAATAAAAAGCTTTACGCAAAAATACGTACAAAATATTATTGGAAAGGTATGACCCGTGATATTGCCACATACGTCAAAAATTGCAAAAAATGCCTTTTGAATAAAGCCAAGCCAAAAACCAAAGAAAATTTGGTGCTTACACCAACACCCTGCAAACCTTTCGATGTCGTTGTTATAGATACAATAGGACCTTTGCCTGAGTCGAATAATCGGAATAGGTTCGCGGTTACCATTATGTGCGACCTAAGCAAATACCTAGTTACAATATCAATCCCTGATAAGACAGCAAAAACAATTGCAACAGCCATTTTTGGCATAATGAAATCAATTAAAACCGATTTAGGAACCGAGTATAAAAATGAAATTTTCTCTGAATTAACTAAACTCCTAAAAATCGAACATAATTTTTCCACAGCTTACCATCATGAAACCCTAGGTACAATTGAATGAAATCATCGGGTTTTTAATGAATATTTACGAGCTTTTCTATATGATAACTTCCCCGAATGGGACGTTTATTTGAAATATTTTACATTTTTGCATAATACAACTCCTAGTACAGTTTTTGATAATGGATTTACTCCATACGAATTAGTATTCGGTAGAAATGTTACCTTACCAAATGAAGTTCAAAAGTAACAAATCGATCCAATTTACAATGTTGAAAATTATGCAAAAGATTTAATTAATAAACATAAAATTAAAAATAAGGATCTTTATGATAAGAGAGTGCGTCCGTTAGCTATTAATATAAACGATAAGGTAGTAGTACAAAAAGAACCTAGAAATAAACACGAAAGCATTTACCAAGGACCATATATAGTCACAAAAATTGATGGAGTTAATGTCACGGTTTTTGATGAAGTGAATAAAAAGGAAAAAACCGTTCACAAAAACCGAATCAATAAGGTAAACTAAAAATTTTTTTTTTCTCATACAAATTTACAAACTAGCTTGTAACTAATTTTAAATTTTCATTACTCTGTTATTATTAGAAAACAAATTACATGTAAGTAATTGAATTAATATTAACAAAATTTCATATGTAAAAGGGGAATTTTCTGATTGAACGAATGAGAAAAAAGGGGAGGAACACCCTAATATCATACATTCATTCAACCAAAATAATTTAAAAGTCATAGGAACAAGAAGAATATGACAAATCTGATCAACTTGTCAGATTCTTCTTTTTCTAAGGAAGGGTGGTATAACCGCACTGCGTTACCCGCCTTTACGCAACAAAACACACCCCTGCGTGCAAGTGGCATCGCCGTCAGCTGTTGCTGAACAGCAATGCCAATTGCACTCAGCAGGTCGAATTGCATTCAGCAATGAAAAATGATGGCCGCTGAGCGTGGGTGAAAAACGAGCCCGATTGAATTCGTTTTTGGACATTTGCAGTGACCGGTCGTAAAATCTAAGTAGTGGAGAAAACTAAAGTAAAGATTTATAAAATAGAAAGACCGAAACCAAATTGTTAAACTAAAACATTTATTATAACCAAAAAAAAGTGTAATGTGAAATAAGAATAAATAACGTGTAGTAAATTAATATGAAACATAACACAAACACAATTTACTTTAAATAAACTAAATCTAACCAAACATAAATAAAGCAGACTTATTGTTGTGTGTGTGGGAGCGGGTGTGCACATAGGGCTGCATACCCACAAGCGTGAGTATTATCCCGGCAAAAATGGTTGGTGTTAAAAAGTGTTATGGAATCGCATTTACGATGGAAGCAGTAAGGAAGGCGGTCGGCATGATGTTGTGGTGCACAGTGGCTTGTCATTGTCGGCTGGGGCGGGTCCTTGCCAACCTTACTGTTCCTGCGCCATATACAGAAAAAAGTTCCTATCATGCCTATCAAAACGAGCAGCTGTCAAATTCAAAACAAACTGACAGAAGCGCAGAGACTAACTCAAAACGCTTATAATTCAAATTAAAACGACATCCGGTCGAACCGGATGCCACGGACAAACCGTTAACATTCCAACATTTAAAAATTCAAATTCAAAAAAAAAGACTGACGCAAGAAAATTTACCGAACCGGACATGGCCCGTTACTACTCTGAAATCAAAATAACCGCTGAAAATTAAAAGAAAACAAAAAGGAAAATAAACGGGCCGAATATACATAGGGGCGCCGCGGGTGGTGTTGCGACGCCCGGTGCTATGTCCCACCCTCAAAAAAAAAAAACAGGTAAGGGGCCACCGAAATTTAGGTGCGTCGGTGGCCATGGTTTTTTTTTGAGGGTGGGACATAGCACCGGGCGTCGCAACACCACCCGCGGCGCCCCTATGTATATTCGGCCCGTTTATTTTCCTTTTTGTTTTCTTTTAATTTTCAGCGGTTATTTTGATTTCAGAGTAGTAACCGGCCATGTCCGGTTCGGTAAATTTTCTTGCGTCAGTCTTTTTTTTGAATTTGAATTTTTAAATGTTGGAATGTTAACGGTTTGTCCGTGGCATCCGGTTCGACCGGATGTCGTTTTAATTTGAATTATAAGCGTTTTGAGTCGGTCTCTGCGCTTCTGTCAGTTTGTTTTGAATTTGACAGCTGCTCATTTTGATAGGCATGATAGGAACTTTTTTCTGTATATGGCGCAGGAACAGTAAGGTTGGCAAGGACCCGCCCCAGCCGACAATGACTAGCCACTGTGCACCACAACATCATGCCGACCGCCTTCCTTACTGCTTCCATCGTAAATTCGATTCCATAACAAAATCCAACCTTATACCAGCGAATTAAAACGCAGCGGCTGCGCTGGCTAGGCCGTGTTATGCGAATGAAAGATGATGCTCCGGCCAAGAAAGTGTTTCTATCGGAACCCGCCTATGGAAGCAGAGGTAGAGGGGGCCCCTACTCCGTTGGAAGGACCAGGTGGAAATTGATTTAAACTCCCTTGGTGTGACCAATTGGCGCCGGTTGGCGGAGCAAAGGAGCGACTGGCGCGCCTTGTTCGACGGCCATAACCGTTTAGACGGTGAAGCGCCAATTAAGTAAGTAAAGTTGACGAAGGAATAAAATGCTTTTGGATTGGAAGAGATCCGATGCTTAATCTTCATCAGATAATTCTTATAGCATCTTATCTGTAGCCTGTTGTACTTAAGGCGCAAGATGGAGTATGCAGCATAGTCACTATTAGAGCCAGATAATTTGAAAAGCTTGATGAAGCGTGTTTTTTGTTTTTTAGATAATTAAGTTCTCTAGATCTCCAAGCAGTAGCTGGAGATGCTGAGGAGGTTTTGGAAAAAAGCACACATTTGAGGAATATCGCATGTAAAACGTTGGTGAAATGGACGGAGCTCGCTTCAATATCTCCGTCGTACTCATGCCACTTTATTTTAGAGTCTTCGTCGATTAGTAAAGGCCAATTGGCCTTTCTAAACAGAAACCGGCGCGAAGACGCATTCGGATCGGTAGTATTCCGCACCGTTAAGCTAAGACAATCCAGGTAAATTGAAAGTGCTGGATGATAAACATCCTCAGGCAATACCACTGGATCACATCGAGTAACAGAACAATTCGATGTGTCGTCTGAAAAAATCAAATCAAGATATTTGCCAAATTTATTATGAATTCCAATGTCTGCAAGGTCATTTAAAAACTCGTAGAATACAACATTACAAGCAGTGGGAACTAGCATTCCGTCAATAAAATTCCACGACACAAAGGGCAGATTAAAATCGCCAGCCACTAAGACAGAATCAACAGACCTTGACATAGCAAATATAAATTTCAATAGGGAAGAATGTTTTAAGTATAAATAAATATCTGACTGGGGCGGAATTTAAGACGCAACAAAATATTTATAAGTAGATAAAAGTTTAACTCGCACGCAGAGGATTTCAACATCAGAAGAATCATCGAAGTACACTTCCTCAGCAGAGAACCTGGTATGTACGGCGATTAACACGCCTCCACCAACTCTGTTTCGTCGGCCATAACCGTGATCTTTTCTAAAGATCTCATAAGAATCTGCTAATATCTCAGAGTTAAACACAGTTGGTTTCAACCATGTCCAGTAAAAACCAAAACGTCATAACAGAGTTCATGACAACGGAGAAAAAGATCAACTAGTTTAGTATTTAGACCCCTAACATTCTGATAATAGACGTTGAGGCCATTATGAAAGGTGTCAGACAAATCTATGACTCCGCGGGAATTTCTACATCTTTTCGAAAAAAAATGGAAGGGCTTAATGTATACATTACTGGGCCAAAGAGAAGCATTGAACTTTAAAAGCGATTCTCACTAAAGTGTTAATGTCGACATCTCTCTTTACTAACTTAAAACAAGCGACATTAGAAGCAGCAATGCCAAAGTGATCAGAGATGTATTTAACAATACTCTCCTCAGTGACCGATGGCTTAAATGAGGACAAATGAATCCATTTATACCGCACAAATACATCTAATTCAGCATTGTCATTGCTACCACTAACAACACGCGATTTTTGCGTAATTTCTTTTGATACACTCTTTCGTTGTCTGCCAGAAACATCAACAGATGGCACATTTGCATTAACTGCGCTAGCTGCAGAATCTGCATACGATACAGTGCCAGCAGAGCGCGACACTGCATTAGTATTTGTCACATTGTTGACAACCATTTGAGCATTAGACATTGGAATTATCAGAAGGCACATTTGAATTATTTTTATGATTGTTCGCTTTAGTTGATGTGTTGCAGTAGATCTGCATACGATACAGTGCCAGCAGAGCGCGACACTGCATTAGTATTTGTCACATTGTTGACAACCATTTGAGCATTAGACATTGGAATTATCAGAAGGCACATTTGAATTATTTTTATGATTGTTCGCTTTAGTTGATGTGGATGCAGTAGATTTAGTTTCAGATGTAGAATTGGAACTAATTGATGTTGATGTATTTCCAGATGTAGACGTAGTTTTAGACGAATGAGAGACTTTAGAACATGACGCGTTTTTAGATGTAGATGTAGATGCAGGCGAAGTAGAAGTTGTCTTTGTAGTAGAACTAGTAGAGAGAATTTTCGATGTTTGCGGCTGAGTAATAATAGCAGCAGGTTTAGATGTAGGAGTAGTAGTAGGTGCAGGTGATGAAGCATTAGCTCTCAGATTATCGATAGGGGAATTAGAGAACTCCGTGCCAAGCGGGGTAGCGGGAAAATCCATTAGGTTGATTTGTATTAAGTTGTTGTTATTGGATGCCATGTGGAGAGCAGAAATAAATAGCGCACTATTTCTGACATTCGGACAACCATATGACTCCGCAACATTTAACTTGTTGTTGGATGACTTCAAAGAGTCCATTATATGATTTTTTAGACAGCATTGGAAATTATGTCAAAACCTTGTTTTTGAGCCACAAGAATAGCGTTCAAAATATTAGATAGCTTGTCCGGCATGTTCACACACTTTTCACACAAGTAAAGCAAATGCGGGTTAGCCTTGATTAGCTTTACTTCATAGTCCTATATACCCTCACTACAGGCTCTGTGGAAAATCCTCTTGTAGATCCCATTACACGGCACTAGACTATTTTCACCAGTTCTGGAAAATTGTTTATTAAACTTTCCACAATATTCAACACTACGGACTCAATCAGTCTATGTGAGGTCCTCATGGACCGGCCAGTTCAACCTTCCACAATATTCATCCATTTTGGCAATTTAAAGTAAAAGAAAATATAAGAATACGTGAAAAAATTAAAAAAAAAAAAATAATAAAAGTAAGGCGCGATAACCTCCGAAGAGATCTAAGGCCGAGCTTCTCTTCCAATTTGCGTCGTGCTCCTCTTGATTTTCCCTACAAATTGGCCGGACGGGACCTACATGATTTTATGCCGACTTCGAACGGCATTTGCAAGGCAGATGAGTTTTCACTGAGAGCGTTTCATGGCAGAAATACACTCGGAGATCTTGCCAAACACTGCCGAGGGGCGACCCCGCTTAGAAAATTTTCTTCTAATTGAAAAACCTTATTTATAAAATTTTTGATGTTGCTTTGCCCGGGGTTTGAACCCAGGGCATCCGGTGTGGTAAGCGGAGCACGCTACCATCACACCACGGTGGCCGCCACATATTAGAGCGATTAAAAACACGTACGTACGCGGCGAGAGAACAATGAGAACCTGGGGAATTTATTTTAACATGGGTACAGTCCATTGCCCTAATTACACGCTGAAAATTAACAGCGCACATACGAAATCGTTCGCGAAAGTCAACATCGTCATAATAATGAAAAAAGTCAGGACGCTCTTTAATTTTTCTTTTTCGTCGAAGGACGATTACCTGCAGGGCTTCAAAATCGCAATCACTTTCACCAGAATCTCGAAGATCCATTAAACTTATTACAAATTTTCCACCGAGAACACAAATAAGTCACTTCAGAGAAATTGCAAATGTCACAATAGCGGGGTTGCTATATTTGCATAATGAAATAAGTATCAATACTGCCATTTAATTCGACTTAAAACTTGTACTACAGCAACACTATTGAAAGTCGAGAACAAGCCAGCTAACAGGTAGGCTAATTTGCGACTTAGCTAGGCATTGGTGGTGAAACAGAAAAATAAAAAAATATGACTTAACTAAGTTAAGTCGAGTTGGTGAAACGGGGCCATAGTATTTTTGCGCAGAACACCTTTTTGCATTGGCGGCCTTCGGCCGCGTTTATAAAAAACTACCCTGGGTGGGTCCAACACCGGTTTGGAGACCAAAACTATATCCGCGCAAAACACTTTTACCCACAGTTTTTCTTGTGGGTACGCCAAAATCATCAAAATAACAACACCCACATGAAAATTTTCAATTTTGTTTGCAAATATCTCCAAAAAGAAATACAATTTCCAATTTCCGCTTTCGGATTCGTGATCCTGGGTTAATAACGCGTCTTTTGACACCTCTCCCGATATTTTTTAGTACATTCCTCACTAGGGTAGGCACCTTGTCGTTGTTTAGAACTGACATCTACGCCGTTTCGCCTCATAGGAGGGCCGCGGGATGTCGGTGACCAAGAACTGCCAACCCCCTAATCCAGGGTGTTATGCGGACCGTGCCTATTGGACGATTTGCAGCCAGGGTATAAATTCGGCCGTATTCGAACGGAACCTTCCCGATGCCGGGCCACCTCGGGAAGTATTGATGGCCTTACCACAGTAAGGGGCGCTGTTGTGGCGGACGGTTCTTTCCCCGTATATAATACTGAACCGCTGAGCCCGCTTTGTCGGGCAGGTGGTCATTACCTAATTCTAAAAAGGACGCTGATAAGAGGCAGAAAGGACCCAGACCCAGAGCCGCGAGGCAGGGCAGTCTCATAGAAAAGACAAGTAGGCCCAACGCTGTAAGACAGGTGGGCCCCAATAGCGAGCTAGCAACTACCTTGAAAGCTGCGATTCAGAAGAAGTTCCAACTACGGAAGTAGGAGATAAGCCAAAGGGAGATAATACTAAAGCTCCGGCTTTGCGGAGGTGCTAAAGGGAGTTAACACTAAGACTCCGGCTTTCTCGGAGGTGCCAAAAGGAGATAACACTAAGACTCCGGCTTTTTCCGAGAAGATGAGTGACGTGGCAAAGCAGTTGTTGTTGTTGTAGCAATGCTCGCCCCACCTAATAGCCGCGACCGGTCACAAATTTTCATCAATATCCTCTAACGGGAGTCCAAGGAAACTTGCCGTTTCAACAGAGGTGGACCATGAGGAAAGGGGTGTTAGAGGCGTTGGTTCCACATTACAATTAAAGAGATGGTTGGTGTCATGTGGGGACACATTGCAAGCGGGGCATACATTTTGTATGTCGGGGTTGATTCTGGATAGGTAAGAGTTTAACCTGTTACAGTATCCAGAACGAAGTTGAGCAAGAGTGACATGCGTTTCCCTGGGGAGTATGCGTTCCTCTTCCGTGAGTTTTGGATACTTTTCTTTAAGTACTGGATTCATCGGGCAATTCCCGGCATAAAGGTCCGGCGCCTGTTTATGGAGTTCACCAAGGACCTGCTTGTGTTTTTCCGCTTCATACGGCTGGGTTCTCAGGTGCCTTATTTCCTCAAAATGCTTACGGAGATGACTCCTTAAGCCCCTAGGCGGTGCTGGTTCATCAATCAGATGTCTGTTGGGATGCTCAGGCTTCTGGGTATTCAACAGGAACTGTTTGGTCAGCATCTCATGTCTCTCTCCCTGATGGGGAGTATTCTCGCCTCGTTATGCGGAGTGTTCTGGGGACATAAGAAGACAGCCCGTGGCGATTCTGAGAGCAGTATTTTGGCAGGCCTGTAGTTTCTTTCAGTGGGTACTTTTTAGGCTTGGCGACCATATGGGTGACGCGTAGCACGTAATCGGCTGGCTAATTGCTTTGTATGTTGTTGTTGTTGTAGCAGTGCTTCGCCCCACCTAACAGCCGCGACAGATCACAAACTGTCATCAATATCCTCTAACGGGAGTCCAAGGAAACTTGCTGTTTCAACAGCGGTGGTCCATAAGGAAAGGGGTGTTAGAGGCGTTGGTTCCACATTACAGTTAAAGAGATGGTTGGTGTCATGTGGGGACACATTGCAAGCGGGGCATACATTTTGTATGTCGGGGTTGATTCTGGATAGGTAAGAGTTTAACCTGTTACAGTATCCAGAACGAAGTTGAGCCAGAGTGACACGCATTTCCCTGGGGAGTATGCGTTCCTCTTCCGCGAGTTTTGGGTACTTTTCTTTGATTACTGGATTCACCGGGCAATTTCCGGCATAAAGGTCCGACGCCTGTTTGTGGAGTTCACCAAGGACCTGCTTGTGTTTTTTCGCTTCATACGGCTGGGTTCTCAGGTGCCGTATTTCCTCAAAATGCGTACGGAGATGACTCCTTAAGCCCCTAGGCGGTGCTGGCTCATCAATCAGATGTCTGTTGGGATGCCCAGGTTTCTGGCTATTTAACAGGAACTGTTTGGTCAGCATCTCGTTTCTCTCCCTGATGGGGAGTATTCTCGCCTCATTATGCAGATGGTGTTCTGGGGACATAAGAAGACATCCCGTGGCAATTCTGAGAGCAGTATTTTGGCAGGCCTGTAGCTTCTTCCAGTGGGTAATTTTTAGGCTTGGCGACCATATGGGTGACGCGTAGCACGTAATCGGCTGGCTAATTGCTTTGTATGTAGTCATGAGCGTTTCTGTATCTTTTCCCCAGGTACTGCCAGCAAGGGATTTGAGGATTTTGTTACGGCTCTGAATTCTCGGAACAATTGGGCTGCGTGCTCACCGAAATGTAGATCCTGATTAAACGTCACACCCAAGATTTTGGGGTGTAGGACAGTCGGTAGCGTAAAGCCATCGACGTGGATGTTCAAAATGGTCGACATTTGGGACGTCCTTGTTGTAAATAAGGTCGCGGCAGATTTAGTCGGTGATAATGCCAGGTTTCGCGAGGTAAAAAACTGGAGAGATCAGGGAGGTAGCCGTTTATTTCATTGCATAGCTCATCGATCTGTGGGCCTGGGCCTGTGGCCATTACTGTGCAGTCATCGGCGTAGGAAACGATTGTGACTCCTTCCGGTGGTGAAGGTAGCTTAGATATATAGAAATTAAACAAAAGTGGGGATAGGACACCACCCTGTGGCACCCCTTGTTTAATTCTCCTTGGTTTTGATGTTTCGTTTCTAAATTGCACCGATGCCTGCCGACCTCCCAGATAATTTGCGGTCCACCTTTTAAGACATGGGGGAAGGGTAGACCCTTCCAGGTCTTGCAGTAACGAACCATGGTTGACCGTATCAAACGCTTTTGATAGGTCTAGCGCTACGAGTACTGTTCTATGGTGGGGGTTTTGATTTAAACCGCAATTTATCTGGGTGCTAATGGCATTTAGCGCGTAGGTAGTGCTATGGAGTTTTCTGAAGCCATGCTGATGAGAGGCTAGCTGCAAATTTGCTTGGAAATAAGGGAGCAAAATGGCTTCGAGCGTCTTTGCCACTGGCGATAGGAGATATATCGGACGATACGACTCTCCTATGTAAGCTGGTTTACCAGGCTTTAGTAGCGGGACCACCTTGGCCATTTTCCATTTCTCGGGTATGACAAAGGTGGAAAGAGACAGGTTGAAGACCTGCGCTAAATATTTGAAACCCTCTTTCCCTAGGCTTTTAAGCATCGGCATGGCTATGCCGTCTGGGCCCACTGCTTTGGATGGTTTAGCGCGACCAATGGCGTCCTCAACCTCTTTAGCGGTGATGGTGATTGGTGACGCGCTGAATTTGTGTTTATGTGCGTGTCTGTTGGCCCTCCGTCTATCTTTGTCGACCGTAGAATGCATTATATATTGTCGGCAGAAAGCGCTCGCGCATTTTTTCGCATCCGACAGCACTTTGTCGCCAAAGGCGATGGAAACTTTGTCTTTGTGCTTAGTCGGATTCGATCGGGACTTTACGGTGGACCAAAGTTTACCCACACCGGTAGAGAGGTTACAACCTCTTAGGTGCTCCTCCCATTTCGCTCGCTTGTGTTCATCCACAAGCAATCGGATGCGTTGGTTTATATCCCTTATTTGGGGGTCGCCTGGATCAAGTTGCCTTATAAGGTCACGTTCTCTCGCTAAGTTTGCGGCCTCCGCCGGGAAGTGGTGCCGTATTTCGGGAATTCTCCCGGCGGGAATGAAACGTGCCGAGGCGGATTCAATGACTTTGCGGAAGGCACGCTCCCCTTGGCGGGCATCAGTCAGGATAGGGAGGGCAGCAAAGAGGTTGTCTGTAAAAGATTTATATTCTTCCCACTTTCCTTTTTTAAAGTTTATGAAAGTGCATTTTTCGGTGACGATGAAGTCGGCGGTACGCTCGAGCGAAATAAGTATAGGCAGGTGGTCAGATGCCAATGTTACCATCGGCTGCCAGTTGACGCAGTTTACGAGTTCTGCGCTCACGATTGAGATATCTGGCGAACTGTGACAGCTTCCTACCATATGTGTGGGGCGTCTCCGTTTATTGTGCAGAACGTCGTTTCTTCTATTTGATCCGCCAACATCTCACCCCTACTGTCCGCCCGCATGTTTGAATGCCATAGATCGTGATAGGCATTGAAATCGCCTAAGATAATGCGATTGTTGCCAGTGAGTAAGGCTCTGATATTGGGGCAACAGGTGGCAGGGGGATGTAGATGTTGATGATTTCTAGGTTTGCATCGCCTGACCGGACAGATAGTTTACGTTCTAAGACATTGTCCCTGCGGTCGATGCCAGGATCAAATATATAATATTGCACAGAGTGGTGTATTATAAACGCGAGGCCGCCTCCATTTCCGCTCTCGCGATCTTTCCTGTGGACATTATACCCAGAGAAGGTCTGCAATGCAGATCGTGCTGTGAGTTTAGTCTCTTGAATCGCAGGAATGCGGATGTTGTGCCGCTTCATGAAATCGACTATCTCCGTAATCTTCCCAGTTAGTCCATTACAGTTTAACTGCAGAATTCTGAAGTGCATGGGGGGAGACGTTGCCACTCTGGGGGTAAGTGACGGGTGACTACGCCTGGGTTGAGGAAGGCCAGGACGCAATTGCTGTTGTGGCCCTGGGACTGGGCGTCCTTGGGCAAGCATTGGGGTACCCGGATGATTTGGGTTTGCGACCTGGCAACATGGCGCGATGAAACCCGTCGGGGGGTTGCCGTCGCGGAGACCAGAACATCTAGGAAAGTGGCACCACCTAAGGCAGGAGCTGCATTGGGCGGATGTCGCAAACATATATATTCTGTGCTGGCAAACGGTGCAAACGGAGGTAGGGACTAAGAGTATGTTTCCCTGACCTACACGATTGCTGCCGGAAAAGAGGGGGGAGAAGACGGGGGCAGGGGCTGTTGCTCAGCATTGCTTCCAACTCTACTACGAAGATTGTAGTTATGAGTGGTAGCAGCTGTTTGAGTTGTTGGCGCCGTGGGGCGCGAGCAGCAGCGAGTACTTGTTGTGGCTTGCTGAGCAGCGGGGCTGCTGGAAGTTAGTGGGGGGCGCTTAGGCGTAGACTACGGGACGCCCTTGGGAGCCACAAAAGATTTATAAAAGTTACGTGCACGTCGGGTTTTGGGATCAAGCCCAGAACAACCTGTCCGATGCAACCATCCCTTACACGAGACACACTGAACAGAGTATGACCGTCCTAAAAAGATTCTTTTCCGGCAGATGCAGCAAAACCATTTCTCAGGACCGGGGTCAGGAGACGGACCCGGATTGGATTCGATACCCTCCCGGAGCAAGAGAATATGGAGCACTCCTGCTGCAAGGAGCTGCTGGGAGGATGACAATTTGTGGGAGGGACGCAACAAATTAAATGGGGTTAACTGAGATGACAGTCCTTGGTCGGGAAAAATCCCGAGTCGCTCCGGTACATAGAACCGACTGCCTTGGGAAGTCTGTATGTAGTCATGAGCGTGTCTTTATCTTTTCCCCAGGTACTGCCAGCGAGGTATTTGAGGATTTTGTTGCGGCTCTGAATTCTCGGAACAATTGCGGCTGCGTGCTCACCAAAATGTAGATCCTGATCAAACGTCACACCCAAGATTTTGGGGTGTAGGACAGTCGGTAGCGTAGTGCCATCGACGTGGATGTTCAAAATGGTCGACATTTGCGACGTCCATGTTGTAAATAAGATCGCGGAAGATTCAGTCGGTGATAATGCCAGGTTTCGCGAGGCGAAAAAACTGGAGAGATCAGGGATGTAGCCGTTTATTTTATTGCATAGCGCATCGATCTTTGGGCCTGGGCCTGTGGCCATTATTGTGCAGTCATCGGCGTAGGAAACGTTCGTGACTCCTTCTGGTGGTGAAGGTAGCTTAGATATGTAGAAATTAAACAAAAGTGGGGATAGGACACCACCCTGTGGCACCCCTTGTTTAATTCTCCTTGGTTTTGATGTTTCGTTTCTAAATTGCACCGATGCCTGCCGACCTCCCAGATAATTTGCGGTCCACCTTTTAAGACATGGGGGAAGGGTAGACCCTTCCAGTTCTTGCAGTAACGAGCCATGGTTGACCGTATCAAAGGCTTTTGATAGGTCTAGCGCTACGAGTACTGTTCTATGGTGGGGGTATTGATTCAAACCGCAATTTATCTGGGTGCCAATGACATTTAGCGCGGAGGTAGTGCTATGGAGTTTTCTGAAGCCATGCTGATGAGGGGCTAGCTGCAAATGTGCTTGGAAATAAGGGAGCAAAATGGCTTCAAGCGTCTTTGCTACTGGCGATAGAAGAGATATCGGACGATACGACTCACCTATGTTAGCTGGTTTCCCAGGCTTTAGTAGCGGGACCACCTTGGCCATTTTCCATTTCCCCTGGTATCACAAAGGTGGAAAGAGACAGGTTGAAGACATGCGCTAAATATTTAAATCCTCTTTCCCTAGGCTTTTAAGCATCGGCATGGCTATGCCGTCTGGGCCCACTGCTTTGGATGGTTTAGCGCGACCAATGGCGTCCTCAACCCCTTTACCGGTGATGGTGATTGGTGACGCGCTGAATTTGTGTTTATGTGCGCGTCTATTGGCTCTCCGTCTATCTTTGTCGACCGTAGGATGCATTATATATTGTCGGCAGAAAGCGCTCGCGCATTTTTTCGCATCCGACAGTACTTTATCGCCAAAGGCGATGGAAATTTTATCATTGTGCTAAGACGGATTCGATAGGGACTTTACGGTGGACCAAAGTTTACCTACACCGGTAGAGAGGTTACAACCTCTTAGGTGCTCTTCCCATTTCGCCCGCTTGTGTTCGTCCACAAGCAATCTGATGCGTTGGTTTATATCCCTTATTTGGGGGTCGCCTGGATCAAGCTGTCTTATAAGGTCGCGTTCCCTCGCTAAGCTCGCGGCCTCCGCCGGGAAGTGGGGCCGGATTTCGGGAATTCTCCCGGCGGGAATGAAATGTGCCGAGGCGGATTCAATGACCTTACGGAAGGCACGCTCCCCTTGGCGGGCATCAGTCGGGATAGGGAGTGCAGCAAAGCTGCTGTCTGTTGCAGATTTACATTCTTCCCACTTTCCTTTTTTGAAGTTTATGAAAGTGCGTTTTTCGGTGACGATGAAGTCGGCGGTACGCTCGAACGAAATAAGTATGGGCAGGTGGTCAGATGCCAATGTTACCATCGGCTGCCAGTTGACGCAGTTTACGAGTTCTGCGCTCACGATTGAGATATCTGGCGAGCTATGACAGCTTCCTACCATACGTGTGGGGGCGTCTCCGTTTATTGTGCAGAACGTCGTTTCGTCTATTTGATCCGCCAACATCTCCCTACTGTCCGCCCGCAAGTTTGAATGCCATAGGTCGTGATGGGCATTGAAATCGCCTAAGATAATGCGATTGTTGCCAGTGAGTAAGGCCTCGATATTAGGGCGGTATCCACTGGGGCAACAGGTGACAGGAGGGATGTAGATGTTGATGATTTCTAGATTTGCATCGCCTGACCGGACAGATAGGCCTTGACGTTTTAAGACATTGTCACTGCGGTCGATGCCAGGATCAAATATATGATATTGCACAGAGTGGTGTATAATAAACGCGAGGCCGCCTCCATTTCCGCTCTCGCGGTCTTTCCTGTGGACATTATAACCAGAGCAGGTCTGCAATGCAGATCTTGCTGTGAGTTTAGTCTCTTGAATCGCAGCAATGCGGATGTTGTGCCGCTTCATGAAATCGACTATCTCCGTAATCTTCCCAGTTAGTCCATTACAGTTGAACTGCAGAATTCTGAAGTGCATGAGGGGTGACGCCGCCACTCTAGGGGTAAGTGAGGGGTGACTACGCCTAGGTTGTGGAAGGCCAGGACGCAATTGCTGTTGTGGCCTTGGGACTGGGCGCCCTTGGGCAAGCATTGGGGTACCCGGATGATTTGTGTTTGCGACCTGGCAACATGGCGCGATGAAACCCGTCGAGGGGTTGCCGTCGCGGAGACCAGAACATCTAGGAAAGTTGCACCACCCAAGGCAGGAGCTGCATTGAGCGGATGTCGCAAACCTATATATTCTGTGCTGGCAGACGGTGCAAACGGAGGCAGGGACTAAGAGTCTGTTTCCCTGACCTGCGCGATTGCTGCCAGAAAAGAGGGGGGAAGAAGACGGGGGCGGGGGCTGATGCTCAGCATTGCTACCAGCTCTACTACGAAGGTAGTAGTTATGAGTGGTATCAGCTGTTTGAGTTGTTGGCGCCGTGGGGCGCGAGCAGCAGCGGGTACTTGTTGTGGCTTGCTGAGCAGCGAAGCTGCTGGAAGGTAGTGGGGATACGCTTAGGCGTAGACTACGTGACGCCCTTGGGCGTGAGCAGCAAGGAGCCACAAAAGATTTATAAAAGTTACGTGGACGTCGGGTTTTGGGATCAAGCCCAGAACAACCTGTCCGATGCAACCATCCCTTGCACGAGACACACTGAACAGAGTATGACCGTCCTAAAAAGATTCTTTTCTGGCAAATGCAGCAAAACCATTTCTCAGGACCGGGGTGAGGAGACGGACCCGGATTGGGTTCGATACCTTCCCGGAGTAAGAGAATATGTAGCAGTCCTGCTGCAAAGAGCTGCTGGGAGGATGACAATTTGTGGGAGGGACGAAACAAATTAAAGAGGGTCACACTGAAATGACAGTCCTTGGTCGGGAAAAATACCGAGTCGCTCCGGTATATAGAACCGACTGCCTTGGGAAGCAAAGCAGTCACTGACTGTGGCGCTCGTTGATCGTAGCAGTCCTTTCGGACAGATGACTACTGTAAGGTGGAGATCTGTAGAAAGGGAGCTTATTAGCTTAATGCTTAAGATGATGCGAGAATAACCAAGTAAGCCTCTTCCAACCTTTGATTCGGGGGGATGGCATAATGGTGTGAAGATGATAGCGTGCGACAACATCGCGAGCTTGCGGTGGCTGGAGGAAGTGGTTCCAAACCTCCAAAGGCAAGCCACGAACGCGCGGTTTGAGGTGGTTTATAAAGCGCAAATCCCCACGGTACCAAAAGCTAAGGTATGGCTACCATGGGAGATGAGGTCGGAGGGTACACTGCGACTTCTGCAGAATCAAAATCCGAACATACCGACACAGGATTGGAAGGTACTTACTGTACCTCGGCCTACCGAGGAAGGTCAGTTCTACATCTTCCAAATAAACAAGCAGGCCGAGGATATTTTGTACACGCAGCTTGGCAAAATGTCCTTGGCACTAGCCAAATTTACATGCGACTCAGGAAAAGAAGTATTGTATTGTATTGTATTGTATTAAGGCAATTCATCCCAGCACAACAATTTAGAAAAAATTATTTTATAGTGCTATTCGGTAAAAGGCATAAAATAGGAACAATTTAAACTTGAAACTTAAAGCTAGTGACTATGACTAAGAAAATGCTACAATAAATAATCTATTTAATAAATAATAAATAAATAAATAAACGAATGAACGAGTACATTTGCTTAGACCGAAATCAGTATTTTAATTGTCTAGGTTATTATAGAAACTTGATAATTCTTTATTGAAGAGCAGAGCATTGCTTATAAGACTAAGTCTAGAAGGGAGCGAGTTCCAAAGACGTATGGAAGTAATGAAGAACTGGCGATCAGATATTAGTATACGATATCTGATGTGGGTAAGGAGAACAGATCTAGACGACTGGAGAAAATTTAGCCTCCGATACAGATAGTCAGGTTCCTTCACATAGTCCCGAGGATAAAAATCCTAACACGCTAGAGGTGGGCGAAGTCGAAAAGGACCTCAAAAGCCTAAGGGAAAAAAGACAGGTGGAGGTCCCCGACGTCACCACGAAGGTGTTAGAAGAGGACAGCCGCCAAATGGTGCTGTGACTCGCACAGAGGAACACCCGGCACAACAGTTACGAGAGGCTGAAGGGGCCTCGAATGCTCTAAACTAAAAGGGAAAGGGGAGGACGACGGCGTCACGACGAAGGTGCTGGAGGGGGACAAACAGCCCAATGGTGCTGCGAGTCCTACAGATAAACCTGCAACACAGTAAAGTGGCGTCGAGCGAACTCCTAACCCTTGAGGGGGGTTCGTTTGACGTGGCGCTGATCCAGGAGCCGTGGCTCTCATCGGGAGGAAAGGTTTCTGGACGTAGCGCGCGCGGGTTTGGCGTTTACTACGCGCAAACGGAAGGACGGGTGCGAGCTGTAGTAATGGTAAGAAAATAGCTCCATTCATATATGCTGCCTTTTTACACCACTGAGGACCTCATAGTGGTGGCCGTTGAGCAAAAGAATAAGCAGGCATTTATCCTGGCGTCCTGCTACATAGCCCATGCTGCGGAGGTTCCACCGACGGTGTGCAAAAGGCTGCATCTGCCTGTCAGTGTGTCTTGTGTAAGGGATGGTTGCATCGGACAGGTTGTTCTGGGCTAGATCCCAAAACCAGACGTCCACGTAACTTCTATAAATCTTTTGTGGCTCCTTTCTGTTCACGTCCTAGGACGTCCCGTAGTCTGCGCCTTAGCGCCCCCCGCTACCGTCCAGCAGCCCGCTGTTCAGCAAGCCACAACAAGTACCCGCTGCTGCTCGCGCCCCACGGCGCCACCAACCCACACGGCTGCTCCCACTCATACCTACAATCTCCGTAGTAGAGTCGGGAGCAATGCCGGGCATTTTCATCCAACTCAAAAAAAGTTATGAATTTAAAAAAAAAACACCGTTTTTGTTTTCAAAATGCTATAACTTTTTCAAAAATTTACCGTTTGGGATCTTTTTTTTTTTTTAAATTTGTTTGTAAAAAAAATTTTTGAAGTTTTTTTTTGTAATTTTTCAGTTTTTCGAGATTTTTCGAATTTCGCCCTTTTTTTCTCATAAAAAAACTTCAATCAATTCTGCAACCATCCCCACTAATCCCGTTTTTTTCAAAATATTTAAAACTTATTTTGAGTTGGAAAACGGTGTTTTTTTTTTAAATGCTATAACTTTTTCAAAAATTGACCGTTTGGGATCATTTTTTTTTAAATATGTTTTTAAATGTACTTTTCGGAAAAAATACAAAAAAATTTTAAAGTTTTTTTTCAATTAAATAAAAAAAAAAAAATTCTCGGCCCACTCCGGGATTAGTGGGGATGATTGCAGAATTGATTGAAGTTTTTTATGAGAAAAAAAGGGCGAAATTCGAAAAATCTCGAAAAACTGGAAAATTACAAAAAAAAAACTTTAAAATTTTTTTGAATTTTTTCCGAAAAGTACATTTAAAAACAAATATAAAAAAAAAAGATCCCAAACGGTCAAATTTGGAAAAAGTTGTAGCATTTTGAAAACAAAAACGGTGTTTTTTTTTTTTTAAATTCATAACTTTTTTTGAGTTGGATGAAAAAGAAGAAAAACTTTCAGCCAATTCTAAAGCGGTCGGGTTCAAAATTGGTCGAAATGGGATGGAATACCCCATATACATATATAATATAGATTCTGCAATGCGAAACATGCAAGCAGTGATAAACAAAAATGGTGCCCTATTAGAAGAGTACAGACGTGAATTCGAATTGGCGCTTAAACATAACGAGTATGAGATAAAAAAATTATTAGAGGCGATTGAAATTAAATTTAGCGAGAGAATAAAAGAAATGCAAAAGGTACAAGAAAAATGTGTAGTAAATATAAGTGAAGTAAAGAAAATAAGAGATGTAGCGGAGATATTTAAGAAAGAGCGAGAAAATTAGCAGTGAAATTAGAAATAGTAGCGAAGAAAATAAGAAAGCCCAAAACGAAATAAAAGAGTTAGTCGGTAAAACGAAGGCCACTAACAAACAAATGTCATTTGCTGAAGTACTAAAAAAAGATAAGAGAGTGATGCCAGATATTAGAAAAGAAGTGCTTTTAATAATAAAGCCTAAATCAAAACAAAACAGCAATCAAACAAAAACCGATTTAAATGAAAAAGTTGATCCAAAAGGACTGAAAATAAGCAGTGTACTGTCTAGAGCAAATGGTGTGATATTAATCGAAAGTGAAAACGGCACGGAAACAAATAAAATAAAATGTGCAATCGAGGACCGTATTGGTGAAAAATATGAAGTAAAAATACCCAAAGATATCTCTCATAGATTTGTGATATCGAGGATGAACTTTAAACATTCAGATGAAAAACTAATTGAAATGTTAAAAAACCAAATACTTACATTGCGGATGGAAATCTGAAAGTTTTAAAACAGTATGAAAGAAAAAAGCTCAATGTAATATACTACAATGCATTGATCGAAGCAGATCCCGAAAAGTTCCAAAAGGCTATCGCCGCCGAAAAAGTAAATATAGGTTGGGAAAAATGTAGAGTTTTTGATGGCTTAACGTCAAGCTAGCAGACCCGCAATTTAAATTTCATTTTATTTTAAATAAAAAATATATAAAAATTGGGAGCTATTTAGGGCCACAAAAGATAATTTAGGTTTTCATTTAGTTTTCGAGATATTCGCAAAAAAGTGTGCGTCTGCTAGCTTGACGTTAAGCTAGCAGACCCACAATTTAAATTTCATTTTATTTTAAATAAAAAATATATCAAAATTAGGAGCTTTTTAGGGCCACAAAAGATAATTTAGGTTTTCATTTAGTTTTCGAGATATTCGCAAAAAAGTGTGGGTCTGCTAGCTTAACGTCAAGCTAGCAGACCCACAATTTAAATTTCATTTTATTTTAAATAAAAAATATATCAAAATTAGGAGCTTTTTAGGGCCACAAAAGATAATTTAGGTTTTCATTTAGTTTTCGAGATATTCGCAAAAAAGTGTGCGTCTGCTAGCTTGACGTTAAGCTAGCAGACCCACAATTTAAATTTCATTTTATTTTAAATAAAAAATATATCAAAATTAGGAGCTTTTTAGGGCCACAAAAGATAATTTAGGTTTTCATTTAGTTTTCGAGATATTCGCAAAAAAGTGTGCGTCTGCTAGCTTAACGTCTAGCTAGCAGACCCACAATTTAAATCTCATTTTATTTTAAATAAAAAATATATCAAAAATAGGAGCTATTTAGGTGCTTTTTAGGGCCACAAAAGATAATTTAGGTTTTCATTTAGTTTTCGAGATATTCGCAAAAAAGTGTGGGTCTGCTAGCTTAACGTCAAGCTAGCAGACCCACAATTTAAATTTCATTTTATTTTAAATAAAAAATATATCAAAATTAGGAGCTTTTTAGGGCCACAAAAGATAATTTAGGTTTTCATTTAGTTTTCGAGATATTCGCAAAAAAGTGTGGGTCTGCTAGCTTAACGTCAAGCTAGCAGACCCACAATTTAAATTTCATTTTATTTTAAATAAAAAATATATCAAAATTAGAAGCTTTTTAGGGCCACAAAAGATAATTTAGGTTTTCATTTAGTTTTCGAGATATTCGCAAAAAAGTGTGCGTCTGCTAGCTTAACGTCAAGCTACCAGACCCACAATTTAAATTTCATTTTATTTTAAATAAAAAATATATCAAAAATAGGAGCTATTTAGGTGCTTTTTAGGGCCACAAAAGATAATTTAGGTTTTCATTTAGTTTTCGAGATATTCGCAAAAAAGTGTGGGTCTGCTAGATTAACGTTAAGCTAGCAGACCCACAATTTAAATTTCATTTATTTTAAATAAAAAATATATCAAAATTAGGAACTATTAAGGTGCCTTTTAGGGCCACTAAAGATAATTTAGGTTTTCATTTAGTTTTCGAGATATTCGCAAAAATGTGTGGGTCTGCTAGCTTGACGTTAAGCTAGCAGACCCACAATTTAAATTTCATTTTATTTTAAATAAAAAATATATCAAAATTAGGAGCTTTTTAGGGCCACAAAAGATAATTTAGGTTTTTATTTAGTTTTCGAGATATTCGCAAAAAAGTGTGGGTCTGCTAGCTTAACGTTAAGCTAGCAGACCCACAATTTAAATTTCATTTTATTTTAAATAAAAAATATATCAAAATTAGGAGCTATTTGGGTGCTTTTTAGCGCCACAGAAGATAATTTAGGTTTTCATTTAGTTTTCGAGATATTCGCAAAAAAGTGTGGGTCTGCTAGCTTAACGTCAAGCTAGCAGACCCACAATTTAAATTTCATTTATTTTAAATAAAAAATATATCAAAATTAGGAACTATTAAAGTGCCTTTTAGGGCCACTAAAGATAATTTAGGTTTTCATTTAGTTTTCGAGATATTCGCAAAAAAGTGTGGGTCTGCTAGCTTGACGTTAAGCTAGCAGACCCACAATTTAAATTTCATTTTATTTTAAATAAAAAATATATCAAAATTAGGAGCTATTTAGGTGGTTTTTAGGGCCTCAAAAGATAATTTAGGTTTTCACTTTGCGAATATCTCAAAAACCAAATGAGCAGCTAAATTATTTTTTGTGGCCCTAAATAGCACCTAAAATGCACTTAATTCTCAAACAACTTAAACTAATTTTTGATCACTTGGGTCTGCCAGCTTTACGCACGTAATAAACTGGAAGCTAAAAGGAGAAAAAATGGTTACTAGCAATCAAAGTCAATAATACTTTTTTATGCAAATATACAAGGACTTATAAATAATAAAGCGGAGTTAGAGCATATTATAGAAGAGCATCAATACGATATAATAATTCTATCGGAAACTCATGTAACTGAAGACATAGAACTTAGTGAAATAAAACTACAAAATTTCAATAGTTTTCAGTGTGTATCAAGCTCTCGAAGAACAGGTGGCGTGATTATATACACGCGTAAAGAAATTAAAGCGAATATTGTAGACTGTCTAGTCAGTGATATGAAAATATGGACATTAACAATAAAATGCATCGTTGATAACAACGAGCTGTACATTATGGGGCTTTTTAGATCACCAAATAGGTCGGAACGTGAATTTTGCAACACATTTCAAGATAAACTGGAAACAATAACGGAAATAAGTAAAGATTTTATAATAGCAAGCGACTTTAACATTGACTGGTCGAAAGATAGTTTATACAAGCGAGAATTAGAAAAAATAACAAATGATAACGGTATAATGCAGAAAATGAACGAGAGTACTAGAATAACTAGAAACTCTGAAACCTTGATTGATTATGTTTTAACGAATATACACAATCTGAGAGTAACAGTGCAAAATTCTCTAAAAAAATATCAGATCATGAGTCGATAGTTATAGAAAAACCTACTCGCGAAAGTGTAATAAAACCAAAGCACAAAGTAGTTGAACAATTCCACTACAACCAGCGTGAATTTAATAGAATGCTTTTAAACAAAAACCTAAAGCATAGTAACGCATATGATGTAAATGAAAACACTGTTATACTAGGTACAAACACACACCAAATTGGCAATTTATACCATTTGGGCAATTTATTACGCAATTTATCATATAATAAATTGTAACAACAAATTGCCAATTTAAAAAAAATTACGTAATAAATTGTTTGAAACTGCAAATACAACCTTGTAAAGTGTGTTTATTGAGTAGATTTAAACGTCAGTTGCGCATGGCTCAAATACATGGTTGGCTCATCTCATCAGCTGATATAATTTTTTTAATTTCACTGGAGTAGGAATTGTCAAAAGAGGATGGCAAACTCAAAATGAAACCAAAACATTGAACACATTTTCTTACAACACACAAAAATTTAAAAGTTTTATGTTTTCATTCCATTCCATTCGCCTAATTTCAACACGCACATTTGTACATTCTGAACAAAGGTATGTTGTTGCTGTAGAGATGAGCCAACCGGCTATCAAATTACTATTGTGTAAGCTAAATTGAGTTGTATGAACACCACTCAATTTAAATTGAAATTGCCTCAATCTATTTTTCTGTTTGAACATAGTATTATTCTAGAAAAGTGCATACAAGATTTGGTGGTAGCTAATACGAGAAGTAGAACGATTAGAAATAGCTCAAGTCGCAACAAATGGTTTAACTCAACGTTAAAGAAGCTAAAAATAAATAAAATTAGAGCATACCAAGCTGCAAGAGTAATGGACGATACCAATTCATGGTTAATTTATAAAAGTGCTTGTAAAACATACAAACAAGAGATAATAAAGGCAAAAAATAAATACTTTAAGCTAAAAATCAATAGCGCAACAAATCAAAAAGAAATGTGAAGAATACTTAAAAATTTAATACTTAGCAAAGGTGTAAACGAAATGAGCTCTATAATTTATAAAAACGAAGAAATAAGTGACGAAAATGAAATAGCTGATAAGCTCAATAAATACTTCATTGAGAGCATAGAATTAATAGATCATTCAATTGATAAAGAAATATATATGGTAATAGTCTACTTGAGGGGTCGACTGCTAATACGCTACCAAAAATATCGAGAGAGGTGTTAAACGACGCGTCTTGACATCAGTATTAATAATCCGAAAAAAGACCCGCGGATACCTCCGAAAACGGGGGTCGGATCCATAGTATTTTTGCGCAGAACACCTTTCTGAGTTGGCGGCCTTTGGCCGCGCTTATAAAAAATAATCCTGGGCTACGCCATCCCAAGTCCGGGTGTGTGGTATAACCTTGGCCGCCACGGTGATGCACAATTTTTTTTGTGGGTACAAACACAACAACAACCACATGAAAATCGCCAACTTCAACTGCAAATATCTCCGGACATCGGATTATTGTTCTCGAGATTAATACGCGTTTTGACGCCTCTCGATATTTTTGGCAGCGTATTAGCAGTCGACCCCTCAACTAGACTATTACCATATATATTAACAATACTGATCATTGTCCTGAAACCTTTCATTTTAAAGAAATACAAATTTGCGAACTAAAGGCAATTTGTAAAAAACTTAAGAACAAAAAGGATTGCAATAATGTGAGCCCAAAGATCATTTTGGACAATTGGAATGTGCTTGGGCCTTTCTTAACAAAGTTAATAAATCATTCATTAATGAGCGGAGTATTCCCAAATGAATGTAAGGACTCATTGGTAGTACCAATTGAAAAAATCGCTAAAACAAAAAAATGTGAAGAGTTTTGTCCAATAAATACTCTTAAGATATTTGAAAAAATAATGGAAAGTGTTGTGAAAAATCAACTACAAACGTACCTAGAAACTAATAATATACTGTCTCTAAACCAGTCCGGATTTCGTAAGAATCATTCATGTGAAAGTGCAATAAACTTCGTCGTAAGTGAGTGGAAGAAACGTTCACGAAAAACAATAATAGCAGCGATATTTCTTGATTTTAAAAGAGCATTTGAAACAATAGACAGAGGTATTCTTATAAAAAAGCTAAACATGAAAATCGCCAACTTCAACTGCAAATATCTCCGGACATCGGATTATTGTTCTCGAGATTAATACGCGTTTTGACGCCTCTCGATATTTTTGGCAGCGTATTAGCAGTCGACCCCTCAACTAGACTATTACCATATATATTAACAATACTGATCATTGTCCTGAAACCTTTCATTTTAAAGAAATACAAATTTGCGAACTAAAGGCAATTTGTAAAAAACTTAAGAACAAAAAGGATTGCAATAATGTGAGCCCAAAGATCATTTTGGACAATTGGAATGTGCTTGGGCCTTTCTTAACAAAGTTAATAAATCATTCATTAATGAGCGGAGTATTCCCAAATGAATGTAAGGACTCATTGGTAGTACCAATTGAAAAAAGCGCTAAAACAAAAAAATGTGAAGAGTTTTGTCCAATAAATACTCTTAAGATATTTGAAAAAATAATGGAAAGTGTTGTGAAAAATCAACTACAAACGTAATAGAAACTAATAATATACTGTCTCTAAACCAGTCCGGATTTCGTAAGAATCATTTATGTGAAAGTGCAATAAACTTCGTCTTGAGTGGAAGAAACGTTCACGAAAAACAATAATAGCAGCGATATTTCTTGATTTTAAAAGAGCATTTGAAACAATAGACAGAGGTATTCTTATAAAAAAGCTGTATATGTATGGAATAAGAGGAAAAGAGCTACTTTGGTTTAAGGACTACCTTACAAATCGTAGACAGCAAACAAAAATAAAATCCACAAAATCAAGTTTGTCATATGTGAATACAGGGGTGCCCCAAGGATCGATTCTGGGAGCAATTCTGTTTATAATTTACATAAATAATATAGAAAAAGTGATATCAAAATCCAAAGTGGTAATGTATGCAGACGATACATTGATATATACAGAAGCAGAAACAGTGGAAGAATGTAAACGAAAGCTAGAATGTGATATAGATGAAATTATGAAATGGGTTAAAATGAATAGGCTCAAATTGAATGAACAGAAAACAAAAGTAATGGTGATGAATACAAATAGCGAAATAAATTTAGTGATAAATAATACTAGTATTGAGCAAGTAACCAATATGAAATACTTAGGTGTAATAATAGACAATGAGCTCAAATTTAACAATCACGTAGACTATTTGTAGAAAAAAGCTGCAAAAAAATGTACTTCTTTAGAAGAATACGAAATAAATTAGACACTTTAATAGCAATAAAAATATACAATACAATCATAAAGCCACATTTTGAATACTGTTCCACAATTCTGTACACATCTTGTAACCAATCACAAATAGGAAGAATACAGAAATTACAAAACAAATGTAGGAGATCAATAATAAAATGCCACAAATACACCCCAATAAGTCACATGCTTGAAACATTGAAATGGCTAAATATTGAGCAAAAACTGATGCTCAATACACTAATAATGATTTTTAAAATTAAACACAACATGGCGTCGATGTATTTAACAAGTTGCATTCAGTATGTTAGAGATACACACCAATATGCTGTGCGGAATGCGAATGACTTTCGACTAGGATTACAGCGAACTACTGCAGCCCAAAACACATTATTATATAAGGGTCATAACATATTTAACTTTTTACCTGATTATATCAAAGGAGAGAACAATATGAATTTTAAACGGCTATGCATAGATCTTATTCGAGGCTAAAATACTTGTTTTTATTACTTTTTATTACTTAATATATATATATATATATCATACACGTTTGTGAAATGAAAATGAATTTGTGATATTTAAAATTTATTGTGAAATCAAAAAAAATATGTAAACATATTACTTATAAATATCAATCTAATCTAAACTCACAGCAAGATCTACTCTACAGACCTGTTCTGGGTATAATGTCCACAGAAAAGATGGCGAGATCGGAAAAGAGGCGGCCTCGCGTTTATCATACACCACTCAGTGCAATATCATATATTTGATCCCAACATCGGCCGTAGGGACAGTGTCTTAGAACGTCAAGGCTTATCTGTCAGGCGATGCAAACCTAGAAATCATCAACATCTGCATCCCTCCTGCCACCTGTTGCCCCAGTGGATACCGATCTGATATCAGCGCCTTACTCACTGGCAACAATCGCATTATCTTAGGCGATTTCAATGCCCATCACGATCTATGGCATTCAAACTTGCGAGTGGACAGTAGGGGTGAGATGTTGGCGGAACATAAAGAAGAAACGAAGTTCTGTGTAAAAACCGAGACGCCCCACACCTATGGTAGGAAGCTGTCACAGTTCGCCGGATATTTCAATCGTGAGCGCAGAACTCGTAAACTGCGTCAACTGGCAGCCGACGGTAACATTGGCATCCGACCACCTGCCTGTCCTTATTTCGCTCGAGCGTTCCGCCGACTTCATCGTCACAGAAAAACGCACTTTCATTAACTTTAAAAAAGGAAAGTGGGACGAATGCAAATCCTTTACAGACAACCGCTTTGCTGCCCTGCCTATCCCGACTGATGTCCGCCAATGGGAGCGTGCTTCCCGCAAGGTCATTTAATCCGCCTCGGCTCGTTTCATTCACGCCGGTAGAATTCCCGAAATTGGGCACCACTTCTCGGCGGAGACCGCAAGTTTAGCGAGAGAACGTGACCTTATAAGACAGCTCGATCCCGGCGACCCCCAAATAAGGGATATAAACCAACGCATCAGATTGCTTGTGGATGAACACAAGCGGGAGAAATGGGAGGTGCACCTAAGCGGTTGTAACCTCTGCTGGTGTAGGTAAACTTTGGTCCACCGTAAAGTCCCTATCGAATCCGTCTAAGCACAATGACAAAGTTTCCATCGCCTTTGGCGATAAAGTGCTGTCGGATGCGAAAAAATGCGCGAGCGCTTTCTGCCGACAATATATAACGCATTCTACGATCGACAAAGAGAGACGGAGGGCCAACAGACACGCACATAAACATAAATTCAGCGCGTCACCAATTACCATCACCGCCAAAGAGGTTGAGGATGCCATCGGTCATGCTAAACCATCCAAAGCAGTGGGCCCAGACGGCATAGCCATGCCGATGCTTAAAAGCCTGGGGAAAGAGGGTTACAAATATTTAGCGCATGTCTTCAACCTGTCTCTTTCCACCTTTGTCATACCCGAAAAATGGAAAATGGCCAAGGTGGTCCCGCTACTAAAGCCTGGGAAACCAGCTAACATAGGAGAGCCATATCGCCCGATATCTCTCCTATCGCCAGTAGCCAAGACGCTTGAAACCATTTTGCTCCCCTACTTCAAAGCAAATTTGCAGCTAGCCTGTCATGAGCATGGCTTCAGAAAACTCCATAGCACCACCACCGGGCTAAATGCCATCAGCACCCAGATAAATTGCGGTTTAAATCAAAACCCTCACCATAGAACAGTACTCGTTGCGCTAGACCTATCAAAAGCTTTTGATACGGTCAACCATGGCACGTTACTACAAAACCTGGAAGGGCTACCCTTCCCCATGTCTTAAAAGGTGGACCGCAAATTATCTGGGTGGTCGGCAGGCATCGGTGCAATTTAGAAATGAAACATCAAAACCAAGAAGAATTAAACAGGGGTGCCACAGGGTGGTGTCCAATCCCCACTTTTGTTTAATTTCTACATATCTAAGCTACCTTCGCCACCAGAAGGAGTTACTATAGTTTCCTACGCCGATGACTGCACAATAATGGCCACAGGTCCAGGCCCAAAGATCGATGAGCTTTGCAACAGAATAAACGGCTACCTCCCTGATATTTCCAGTTTTTTCGCCTCGAGAAACTTGGAATTATCAGCGACTAAATCCTCCGCGACCTTATTTACAACATGGACGTCCCAAATGTCGACTATTTTGAACATCCACGTCGATGGCACTACGCTAGACTGTCCTACACCCCAAAATCTTAGGTGTGACGTTTGATCAGGATTTACATTTTGGTGAGCACGCAGCCGCAATTGTTCCGAAAATCCAGAGCCGTAATAAAATCCTCAAATCCCTTGCTGGCAGTACTTGGGGAAAAGACAAAGAGACGCTCATTACCACATACAAAGCAATTGGCCAGCCGATTGCATGCTACGCGTCCCCCATATGGTCGCCAAGCCTAAAAATTACCCACTGGAGGAAGCTACAGGCCTGCCAAAATACTGCTCTCAGAACCGCCACCTGGGCATCCCAACAGACATCTGATTGGTGAGCCAACACCGCCAAGGGACCTAAGGAGTCATCTCCGTAAGCATTTTGAGGAAATACGGCACCTGAGAACTCAGCCGTATGAACCAAAAAAACACAAGCAGGTCCTTGGTGAACTCCACAAACAGGCGTCGGACCTTTATGCCAGGAATTGCCCGGTGAATCCAGTACTCAAACCACAGTACCCAAAACTTGTGGAATAGGAACGCATACTCCCCAGGGAAACGCGAGTCACTCTAGCCCAACTTCGTTCTGGATATGTTACATATGTTAACAGGTTAAAATCTTACATATCCAGAATCAACCCCGACATGCAAAATGTATGCCCCGTTTGCAATGTGTCCCCACATGTCACCATCTCTTTAATTGTAATGTGGAACCAACGCCTCTAACACCCCTTTCATTATGGTCCACCCCTGTTGAAGCAGCAAGTTTCCTTGGACTCCCGTTAGAGGATATTGATGACAATTTGTGATCGGTCGCAGCTATTAGGTGGGGCGAAGGACTGCTACAACAACAACAACAACATTGGATGGTTCTTGATAGACCATCCTTCTCCGACCATGCGTATATCAGCTTCAGCATCCCCCTAAAGAGGGTAGAGAAGGGAGGAACCTTTAGAAACCCTAGGTCAACGAACTGGACTAAATTCCAGAAACATGTAGAGACAAAACTGGGACAACCCAAAGAGGTTGCCAATGTGGAGGAACTGGAGGAACTGGAGGAGTCGAATGAATTCCAAACAAGAACGCTTATGATTGCGTATAACAAAGCTTGCCCTATAAGAAGATTCAGAGGAAAAGCAAAGCCGCCATGGTGGAGCAATGAGCTGAGTCTTCTAAGAAGACAGGTAAAAGAAATGTTTAAGCTCGCAAAGTCCGCGGAAAGCGATGCGTGTCGGGACGAGTACAGGGATCTACTGAGGATCTACAAGCGTGAAATTTCCAGGGCGAAGAGAATCTCATGGAAAAGTTTATGTACGGACATAGAGTGCTCCAGCGAAACAGCACGGTTGAAAAAAGTCTTAGCAAGGGGAAACATAGTCCAGGGACTAATAAAGAGAACGGGGGTGGGGAGGGAGGGAATGGCCTGAAGGTTTAATGTTCGTTCCCGAGATGGTCGGGCTAGCACCTTAATGGTGCTGTGGTACCGGAGCGTACCGGGTCTGTATCCGGCAAAGGACCATCACATCGATAACACTCCCCAAAGCCTTCGGGGAGAAACCTTATCGCTACAACAACAACAACAACAACGGGGAATGGTCACATAATAGTGAGGAATCCCTTGAGCTGCTTCCCATCGGGAGACGGTTTAGAAAAGCCAGCAGACATCACTCACACTTCGATCACGGAGCGGGTAGTGCCGGGCTTGGTGACCGATACCAAAATCGAATGGGCGGTGAAGACGTTTTCTAAATTTAAATCGCCGTGCCCGATGATATATTCCCGGCCATGCTACAAGTTTCAAGTATGGCTGTCGTGGAATGGCTTAAGATAATATTCGATGGGTGCATAAGGCTGTATCATGTACCGCAGTCTTGGAGAACTGCTCGTGTAGCTTTCCTACCAAAGGCGGGAAGATCGGTCACGTGTATCCCAAAGACTATAGACCCATTAGCTTAACATCATTTCTGCTCAAAACCTTTGAGAGGCTGACAGATGTGTACATAAAGTCCTACGTGGATGGAAAGCTGCTATCCACAACACAGTATGCGTACACCAACGGCAAGTCGGTAGACACCGCATTGCATAGGGTGGTAATAAGCATAGAAAAATCCCTGGAATATAAGGAATATGCTCTAGGGGTCTGCTTGGACATTGCCGGGGCTTTCAATAATGTTTCTAAATGGGCGATTATGGATGGTCTTAATTACATTAAAGTACATCCAGCCTTAACCAGATGGATCGGCTGTATGTTAAATTGCAGGAAGATTACATCACAATGGGGATTGTACGAGGCCACGAAATCAGTGGACAGGGGTACGCCGCAGGGAGGGGTGCTATCACCTCTGCTGTGGACGCTGGTCGTCAACCACCTGGTCAGGCGATTCGATGAGGGACCCGTAAAACTTACGGCTTACGCAGATGACGTTGCAATTGTCATAAGTGGAAAGTGCCTTCCAACGATTAGTTCTTTTATGGATCGAGCGATTCGGGATATTCATACCTGGGCATCTAATGTCGGGTTGAAAGTCAATGCGGAGAAGACGGATATGGTCTTGTTTACAAAGAAGTACAAGGTCCCATTGGACCAGGCCTAACTTAGGAGGGGTGACCTTACAGGAGAAACCTTGCACAAAATATCTAGGAATCATCCTAGACAGTAAGCTGTCATGGAAGCTCAACGTGGAGGAGAGGGTGAAGAAGGCCACAACGGTTCTTTATGCATGTAAAAGAATTCTGGGGTGTATGTGGGGCTTATCGCCCTCTCTTTCTCATTGGGTTTTACAGCGATTGTAAGCACTATTCTATACTATGGAGTTCTTGTTTGGTAGAAAGTCACACAAAAAACAACCTACCACAAAAAAATGAGAGGGTGGTATGTTGTTGTTGTTGTAGCAGTGCTCTCCCCACCTAACAGCCGCGACCGATCACAAATTGTCATCAATATCCTCTAACGGGAGTCCAAGGAAACTTGCTGTTTCAACAGGGTGGACCATAATGAAATGGGGTGTTAGAGGCGTTAGTTCCACATTACAATTAAAGAGATGGTTGGTGTCATGTGGGGACACATTGCAAGCGGAGCATACATTTTGTATGTCGGGGTTGATTCTGGATAGGTAAGAGTTTAACCTGTTACAGTATCCAGAACGAAGTTGGACAAGAGTGACACGCGGTTCCCTGGGGAGTATGCGTTCCTCTTCCACAAGTTTTGGGTAATTTTCTTTGAGTACTGGATTCACCGGGCAATTCTTGACATAAAGGTCCGACGCCTGTTTGTGGAGTTCACCAAGGACCTGCTTGTGTTTTTTTGCTTCATACGGCTGGGTTCTCAGGTGCCGTATTTCCTCAAAATGCTTACGGAGATGACTCCTTAAGCCCCTAGGCGGTGTTAGCTCATCAATTAGATGTCTGTTTGGATGTCCAGGTATCTGGGTATTCAACAGGAACTGTTTGTTTAGCATCTCATTTCTCTCCCTGTTGGGGAGTATTCTCGCCTCATTATGTAGATGGTGTTCTGGGGACATGGCGATTCTGAGAGCAGTATTTTGGCAGGCCTGTAGCTTCTTCCAGTGGGTAATTTTTAGGCTTGGCGACAATATGGGTCACGCGTAGCACGTAAACGGCTGGCCAATTGCTTTGTATGTAGTAATGGGCGTTTCTTTATCTTTTCCCCAGGTACTGCCAGCAAGGGATTTGAGGATTTTATTGCGGCTCTGGATTTTCGGGACAATTGCGGCTGCGTGCTCACCAAAATGTAGATCCTGATCAAATGTCACACCCAAGATTTTGGGGTGTAGGACAGTCGGTAGCGTAGTGCCATCGACGTGGATGTTCAAAATGGTCGACATTTGGGACGTCCATGTTGTACATAAAGTCGCGGAAGTTTTAGTCGGTGATAATGCCATGTTTCGCGAGGCGAAAAAACTGGAGAGATCAGGGAGGTAGCCGTTTATTCTGTTGCAGAGCTCATCGATCTGTGGGCCTGGGCCTGTGGCCGTTATTGTGCAGCCATCGGCATATGAAACGATAGTGACTCCTTCTGGTGATGTTTGGACACCACCCTGTGGCACCCCTTGTTTAATTCTTCTTGGTTTTGATGCTTCGTTTCTAAATTGCACCGATGCCTGCCGACCACCCAGATAATTTGCGGGAATTTCGGGAATTCTCCCGGCGGGAATGAAACGTGCCGAGGCGGATTCAATGACCTTGCGGAAAGCACGCTCCCCTTGGCGGGCATCAGTCGGGATAGTGAGGGTAGCAAAGAGGTTGTCTGTAAAAGACTTTTAATCATCCCACTTCCCTTTTTTAAAGTTTATGAAAGTGCGTTTTTCTGTAACGATGAAGTCCGCGGTACGCTCGAACGAAATAAGTATAGGCAGGTGGTCGGATGCCATGGTTACCATCGGCTGCCAGTTGACGCAGTTTACGAGTTCTGCGCTCACGATTGAGATATCCGGCGAACTGTGACAGCTTCCTACCATACGTGTTTGGGCGTCTCCGTTTATTGCGCAGAACGTCGTTTCTTCTATTTGATCCGCCAACATCTCACCCCTACTGTCCGCCCGCAAGTTTGAATGCCATAGATCGTGATGGGCATTAAAGTCGCCTAAGATAATGCGATTGTTGCCAGTGAGTAAGGCGTTAATATTAGGGCGGCATCCACTGGGGCAACAGGTGGCAGGGGGGATGTAGATGTTGATGATTTCTAGGTTTGCATCGCCTGACCGGACAGATAGGCCTTGACGTTCTAAGACATTGTCCCTGCGGTTGAGGCCAGGATCAAATATATGATATTGCACAGAGTGGTGTATGATAAACGCGAAGCCACCTCCATTTCCGCTCATGCGATCTTTTCTGTGGACATTATACCCAGAACAGGTTCGCAGTGCAGATCTTGCTGTGAGTTTAGTCTCTTGAATCGCAGCAATGCGGCTTGTTCCGCTTCATGAAATCGACTATCTCCGTGATCTTCCCAGTTAGTCCATTACAGTTTAACTGCAGAATTCTGAAGTACATAGGGGGAGACGTCGCCACTCTGGGGGTAAGTGACGGGTGACTACGCCTGGGTTGAGGAAGATTAGATGCCCAGGTATGAATATCCCGAAGCGCCCGATCCATCAAAGAACTAATCGTTGGAAGGCTCTTTCCACTTATGACAATTGCAACGTCATCTGCGTAAGCCGTAAGTTTTACGGGTCCCTCATCGAATTGCCTGAGCAGTTGGTTGATGACCAGCGTCCATAGCAGAGGTGATAGCACCCCTCCCTGCGGCGTGCTCCTGTCCACTGATTTTGTGGCCTCGTACAATCCCCATTGTGATGTAATCTTTCTGCAATTTAACATGCCGCCGATCCATCTGATTAAGGCAGGATGTACTTTAATGTAATTAAGACCATCCATAATCGCCCATTTTGCAACATTATTGAAAGCCCCGGCAATGTCCAAGAAGACTCCTAGAGCATACTCCTTATACTCCAGGGATTTCTCTATGCTTATTACCACCCTATGCAATGCGGTGTCTACCAACTTGCCTTTGGTGTACGCATACTGTGTTGTGGAGAGCATATTTCATCCACATTGGACATTATGTACACATCTATCAGCCTCTCAAATATTTTGAGCAGAAATGATGTTAAGCTAATGCGTCTATAGTCTTTGGGATACACGTGACCGATCTTCCCGCCTTTGGTAGAAAAGCTATACGAGCAGTTCTCCAAGAGTGCGGTACATGATTCAGTCTTATGCACCCATCGAATATTATTGTAAGCCATTCTACGGCCGCCCTACTTGAGACTTGTAGCATGGCCGGGAATTTACCTTCTGGGCCCGGCGATTTAAACTTAGAAAACGTCTTCACTGCCCACTCGATCTTGGTATCGGTCACGAAGCCCGGCACTACGGGTCTGGTATATATCAGACGAACAGCCAACGCCAGCCCGAAGCAATACATAGTTTGGATTTTCTAGAGCGTCTTGAGAATATCCTCGAAGAAAGCGCTTGTTCCTTTCGAGATGATGATGCGCCAACGAATAATGATCAATAAATTAATTTCTATGTATGGTATATTACTTAAGTTCTTCCGTCTCTTCGTTTCCGTCTTTATCTCTCCCTATCATACTTGTAAACATTCATTTATGTTGTCTTTATTGTTACGCATCGCAGATCATTCTTTATATCTCATAGATAGTGATGGTCCTAGACTATAGATTGTCTAGTTCCAAAGACTGCTTACATACACTGTTGCGCGTATTCAGCAAACGTACTCAAAGTCATCCATCTCAATGCGCAAAGCCTATATAAAAAATTGGATGAATTGAGATTCATATCTGACGGTTCTGATATAGATGTTATATGTATTTCCGAAACCTGGTTTTCTTCATGTCACAAAAATGATTTGGTGCAACTAAATGGATATCAACTTTTCAGGGCTGATAGACGTGGTCATGGTGGTGGTGTTGCTATATATGTTAAAAGTAGTTTATCCTGTAAACTTTGCTGTAGTGCTAGTCCAAGTGATTCTGTCGAATATGTATTCGTTGCCGTGTTCTCTGTAAATAATGAAAGGCTTCTTATAGGCTGTGCAGACCTAATCGTGGAGTTGACTTCTCTGGCTTTATTGAATTTCTCGAGCTTCTACTTATAAGCTATGATAATATAATCATCGCTGGGGATTTCAACTCCAACCTTCTCGTCGACTCAACTATAAAGCTAAGTATGGAGTCTCTTGGACTTTTTCCCACCAATTTAACTTCACCTACACACTTTACTGATTCAAATTCTTCTTTGTTGGATTTATTTTTTGTGAATGATCCCCTGAAATTGCTCCACTACGATCAATTTTCTGCATCTTGCTTTTCAAAATACGATCTGATATTTCTTAGTTACAACTTTCAAACGTCACAATGTTCCTTTACGTATCGTGATTTTTCGAATGGAGCTTGATCCGTACGCTGACATCGGTCGATGATCAGGCATCATTCCTACAGAACCATATTATTAGGCTTTTCGACAACCATGTGCCAGTGAAACTCAAAGCTGCTACACACAATAATAGCCCTTGGTTTAGTGCCAATCTAAAACACTTAATTCACCAGCGTAACCTTGCTTACTCACGATGGAAAAGATACAAAACCCTGGAGGCTCACAACTGCTTCAAAGCAGCAAACAAAGACATTAGGTCAGCTAAGCAGAAATTTTATAATAACAAGTTTAGTGCCAGGAAGTCGATTAAAGATATTGGTATCGGAAAATCCAAATGTGATATTTCTGTCCTCCCTGATGTAGACAATAACGAGATAAATATAAATTTTGTAAATCTGCCAATCTCAACTGACAATATATGCTGACAATTATTGTATTCCCTCTAATGTTGATTTTGGTCCTCTTGAGTTTGCTAGTGTCGATGATTGTGATGTCGTTCAAGCCATTCTTTCAGTAAAGTCTAATGCTATGGGGTTTGATGGTATATGTCCGAAATTTTTAAAAATAATTCTTCCTAATATCCTTCCTCACTTAACCTACTGGGTTAACTCTGTGCTGACGTCTTGTGTATTTCCCAAATGTTGGAAAGTTGCTAAGGTAATCCCAATCCCCAACAAAACAAGGAGTATAGACCTATCGTCGTCGAACGAATTTTGCACTGCCAGATAAATACTTATGTGCAGGATAATAAACTTCTGACAGATTCCCAGTCTCGATTCAGGTCAAATCGTAGCTGTAAAACGGCGCTCCTATCGGTGATAGAGGATATTGGAGAACAAGTTGACATAAATTTGACTGCTTTCCTAATTCTTCTCGACCATTCAAAAGCGTTTGTCTCGGTCGACCACACCGTTCTCTGCAAGAAGCTGGACAACCTATTTAATTTCTCCAACTGTGCAACAGCCCTCATCAGATCGTATTTGGCCGACCGAACTCAGGCAGTAAGTGTTGGTAGCAGAAAGTCTGACTTCGTCAGTGTTTTAAGAGGCGTCCCACAAGGCTCAATCCTTGGTCCCCTGCTACTTGTTTTGTATATAAACTCTTTGCCTGGTGTTCTCACGTATTGTAATATTCACATTTATGCTGACGACGCACAGCGGCGCCTTTTGAGTTTTTTCTTTGCAAAGATCATCTTTTGAACCAATGAAGATATTTTAGAAATTTAAAATGCAAATGAAAGCTAATTATTTGAAATTGTGTGAAAGCTCAGAATGTCACAGATACACGGTGCTTCAAAAAAATTCGTCGAAGTCGAAAATTTTTAGAAAAATGCAAAAACAAAATGTTTTTAGTAAAAAAAAAAATAAAATGAGATTTGTCTTATAATGACGTATTTAAGCATTAAATAAGATAAACTAATGATTTTGATAAGATAGCGTGGCACTGCCCACTTATGATAAAAAGTTGTATCTAAGTAGTCACGTAATCAATAACTACCAAAATCGATAGACGTATTGTTTCTTTTAAATGGCAATACTATTATAAAACTCAAATGTCCGTTTTTGGTGCCACAATAACAATGCTTCAAAATGCATCGTAAAATTTTACATGTTTTTTTTTTTACTTTACAAGCCAAATATGTATTTTATTAATAATTAAAAGTTATGGAAGGTGGTTCAATGAAATTTTATTTGAGCTAAAGATTAAACAGCCAACTAATTTTGGAAAAGGCGAGTGGCACTGCCCATTTATGCTAAAAAGTTTGATCTTAGTAACCGCTTAACCAATTTGTACCAAACTCGATAGACGTATTGATTTCTATAAAAATTTAATACTCGTTTGAAGGCGAAATGCCTAAGCATTAAAATAAATTTGATAAACTTTTGAAAATGCAATAACGAAAAGTATATATTTATAAATTACTAAATTAATTATTTCTTTTATTTGAAATAAAAAATTAACTTGTACATAGATATCTTATTTTTCAATAAAGTAACAAAATTGATCATAGTCATCGTCACTGGAACTTATATACTTATACGCATCTGTAAGATCTTTTTGTGTTCTTACATACCACATAGATGATATGACTGGATCAGAAGAGATAGCTAACATGTTGAAAAGGTCTTCATTTTGTCTAACTCGTGATACTTTGCAGGTGTTCATACATCTATATCTTTTGTAGTCCTTGTTCTTAGATTCTTGAGCTTCTTCAGACAATTCTCCTAATGGTAAGCACTGGTACTCTACTAAATCTTTTCCATGTGCTAAAATTTTATGTACCGTTGGTGTAAGTTTCTTCTCAGAATACTTTTGATGCAGCAACTCTGTAGTTTTAGATGCATATTCTCCAAATTTGGGTCCATTAACTGGTTCATGGCAGTTTAAAATATTTAAAATTACTCCCAATCTTTTCACAATAAGACCAATTCTAAATATTCTCGCGGAATTTTGTTCTCGCGGATTTTTTTATTCCCGCGGAAAAATTCCTCCAATTCTGTTCTCCTAGGGAGAACAATAATTGGGGAATAGGAATTTCGAATTTTCGAAGTCAGCTGTTTTGTCAATTGAAATTTCGTTGCACATTTCTTATTTTGTTTAAAAAATTGAAAAGTTTAATTATTGTTGCAAAGATATGCAAGAATATTGTGGTTGTAGTTGTTGTTGTATTAACAGTGAGAATATTGTGGTAGAATATAAATACATCTTTTAGCACAAATTTGTACAAATAAGTGTTCTTTCTTAAAATAACCAATTTCCTTTAACTATTTTGATGCATTCACTTAAATTTAACAAGTTAAAAAACTCCTATGAAATGGCAGAGAAATCTCCCTCTCCCTCACATTCATAATACCTACTTTTCTCCCATAACCGGTTTCCGCTTTTTCGAACATTGTTCAGAATATGAGGAAAGGGAGAAGTGAAAAAACTCACAAGGAATTTTTATTTAGAATACGAGGAATGGGAGAAGGGAGAAAACTCGCACGGTATTTTCGTTTAGAATTGGGCTGAATATCTCTATCAACTCCTGTTATGCGAGCAGTCACTTCATCGTTTTCATAAAATCTTCTTGAGGAGCTACCATCATTTGTATTTCCGTATCCATACTTTGGACAGTCAACTCTAAGGCCAATCTCTTTATGGAATGCATCCTGAATTATTTTTTTCTCCTGTTTTGTTTCTCCTTACATGTTGTATTGACGTCGAAAACTTCTCCTTGTTGTGGTAGTGTATAAGCCAGCTTCAAAACAAATTCCATACATCTTATCCTAGCATGCAAAGGAGATATTCCATACTCATAATTTATTTCGTCAGTTATTGAATCATCAAGATTTTCAAAGTCCTTTTGGCTCTTCTTACAAATTGGAAATTTCATTCTAGATGTCGTATTTGTTATTAACCTCAAAACTTTTCCATCGACCATTGTTAGAAGAAAATCATGCTTTATTGTAATGACATTCCCCTCTTCAATTTCAATTATTGTTGGTTCTAATTCAGCAATTTAATTTTTTATATCACTCACTGTAACTTTTATGAGTTCCGAAGACTCCTTCTCGTATTTAAATAATATCGGGCGGCACAATATAGTTGATGACGGACGTGGATTTTTCCAATATTCTGAAGCTTCATCTTTTAGTCATAATGGAACAATAGAAGCCATAAACATATTACTATCTGTAAATGTTTCATCGTCTACATTTATTCTTTGTTTATATGCGCTTTGTCCTGATGATCCACCACAGCCCCACTTAGTTATCAATGCTAGCTCCTTTGGCAGTGATTTCAACTTTTCTTCAGTAAAAAGGAGCCGTGTAGACGTATGATCCATTAGGTTTTGTAGCTCAATTTCAGCTGATACTTCGGTTATTTTGGGACTTAGAAGAACTGCTTCTTTCTTGGCTTGAGTAATTTTTTTGTATCCAGGTAAAATATGTGCATTACGTTGCAATAATGACTTACGCAGTATAATATTTTTTTTTTCTCGTTAAACCGAGATCTATAAACAGGGCCAAAGGTTCTTCGGGAGTGTATTCCTAGGTAGCGCATTTGGTGGTGTGGGAATGCTGTTTTTGATCCTCATCAGTCGCACTGGAGTTGCTACCGCAACTGCTTCTGTTATATGAGACTTCGCATTTTCTTCGTCTTTTTTATATTTAATAGCCAGTGCTTCTGAAAGATTAGTCGTGGCCATAGCTTTTGTGGTATCAGACAGCTTCTTTTTCCTTGTGTAGGTAGAACACTCTTCTATGGGTTTTGTTGGTCTCCCTCTAGTTGGATTGGTTGACTTACTTACTTGCGCACTTTTCAAAGTAATGACATGTCCACTTTAACATTGTTTATATTACATTTAAATACAACACTGTGTACACATTATTTTTTATTTTATTATTCCACCCATAAGAACATATGTACATATGTATGTATGTACACATGTTCATTGACGAATTGCTGGAACTAGAAATACCGTTATACATCGTAGACTAAAAGTCATTGTAGGTTTTGACAAGCTAAAGCAGCTGTTGATAACATCGCCTATCCTAAAACAAATCGACGAAAACATGCCATACATCATAAAAACCGACGCTAGCGGTTACGCATTAGAAGCAGTTTTGATTCGGGGGGAGGGTCCAGATGAACACCCCGTAGAATACGCGAGTAGACTCTTGACAAAAGCAGAGCAAAATTACTCTACCATTGAGAGGGAAGCTCTTGCCATAGTGTGGGTTGTCCAAAAGTATCGTGGCTACATTGAAGGATCCGAGGTAAAACTCATCACGGGCCATCGGCCGCTTAAATGGGTAATGACGCTAAAGTCACCAACCGGACGCCTAGCCCGATGGGCATTACTCCTCCAACCATACAATTTAAATATTGACTATAAGCCTGGAAAAATAAATGTTGTGGCAGACATGTTCTCAAGGCCACCTTGTGAAGATAGACATGAAACCAAAGAACTGTGTCATATATGCTCATTTGCTATTGATCTTCCACGCCGTGGAGCGAAGGAAATCCGTGACAGCCAACTCAGTAATCCCACACTAAAAAGTATTATTGATTGTTTCGAGGATGAGACTGATGATGCGGTACATTGGGCCAAGAGAGGATACACGATGAACGATGGCGTTCTCTATTGCTATTACTACAAGACCTGGAAGGGTCTACCCTTCCCCCATGTCTTAAAAGGTGGACCGCAAATTATCTGAGTGGTCGGCAGGCATCGGTGCAATTTAGAAACGAAACATCAAAACCAAGAAGAGTTAAACAAGGGTGCCACAGGGTGGTGTCCTATCCCCACCTTTGTTTAACTTCTACAATCAAAGCTACCTTCGCCACCAGGAGTTACTATCGTTTCCTACGCCGCTGACTGCACAATAATGACCACAGGCCCAGGTTCACAGATCGATGAGCTCTGTGATAGAATAAACGGCTACCTCCCTGATCTCTCCAGTTTTTTCGCCTCGCGAAACCTGGCATTATCACCGACAAAATCCTCAGTGACCTTATTCACAACGTGGACGTCCCAAATGTCGACCATTTTGAACATCCACGTCGATGGCACTACGCTGCCGACTGTCCCACACCCCAAATGGTTGTGACGTTTGATCAGGATCTACATTTTGGTGAGCATGCAGCCGCAATTGTACCGAAAATCCAGAGCCGTAATAAAATCCTCAAATCTCTTGCTGACAGTACTTTGGGAAAAGACAAAGAAACGCTCATTACCATTTACAAAGCAATTGCCCAGCCGATTGCATGCTACGCGTCCCCTATATGGTCGCCAAGCCTAAAAACTACACACTGGAAGAAGCTACAGGGCTGCCAAGATACTGCTCTCAGAACCGCCACGGGCTGTCTTATGTCCCCAGAACACCATCTACATAATGTGGCGAGAATACTCCCCATCAGGGAGAGAAATGAGATGCTAAACAAACAGTTCCTGTTGAATACCCAGAAACCTGGACATCCCAACAAACATCTGATTGATGAGCCAACACCGCCCAGGGGCTTACGGAGTCACTGCCGTAAGAGGATATTGATGACAATTTGTGATCGGTCGCGCCTATTGGATGGGGCGAAGCACTGCTACAATAACAACAACTGATATTTGGATAGCAATAGCTATCACTAGAGATATTTTTCATTCGCGGCGATGCATTCACCGATAGTGAAATATCGTTCCATCACTATTGCAGTTGAAGTTGACGATTTTCATGTGGTTGTTGTAATGTTGTTGTACCCACAAAAAAAAAATTGTGAACATAAGTGTTTTGCGCGGATATAGTTTTGGTCTCCAAACCGGTGTTGGACACACCCAGGGTAATTTTTTATGGTAATTCTTTACTTTAGCTCACAACTGCTACTACTTTTATATACATAAACGATATGGAAAATATACTACACGGTGGGATACAAATTTGTCAATTTGCAGATGATACATTACTATATTTGACCGGAAGTTCTAGTCAGGAATGTATTGAGCGGCTGAATGGTAATCTAAAAAATATATGTAAATATCTGGAAATGAACAAACTAAAACTTAATGTGAATAAAACAAAGGCAATGATAATCAATTTTGAGTCAAATGAACACATGCTCGATACCCTGAAATGTCTTAACATAAACCAAATAACTATCATGAATGTTCTACTTTTTGTATTTAAAATGAAGTATAATCTGCTACCAAAGTATTTATTAATAAGCAATTATTAATAAGCAAATTACTATCTAATAGGTAAATTGTACCTGAAAATTTTTATATTTTTAAATAGCAAAAAAAGCTAAATAAACAAGAACCTAGGTTAGGTTAGGTTGAACTGGCCGGTCCATGAGGACCTCACATAGACTGATTGATTCCGTAGTGTTACCAGAAGTTTGTTTTAACGATCAAACTGAAAACCCTAGCAAAAACCAGGACTTATGTTATAAAATAACTCCGTCCTCATGGCAAATACTAGAAGCTTCCTAGGACTTAAGCCACTTGCTGCTTCTAGATCTGACAGCTGTATCACTCCTAATAGCTGGAGTCTTAGCCTCCAACCCGAATTTCTTACATCTGCTATCACTGACCAAGCCTAATTTAAAGGCATGTGACGCCAGAAGGTAGTTTCCAGTCAGAATACCCGTCTTTTTAATGATAGGAGCAACTTTGTTAGTCTAAGGTTGTAAGACCTACACATAATCTTCGACACTTTACAGCCCCGCGCTTAAACTCACGCCTTTCCCGCTTGGTCGATCATATGCACCTCTCGCCTTCGCTTAATCGCGCCCAGTCTAATTGGGACGTGTACGGGAGTTACTATCGTTTCCTACGCCGCTGACTGCACAATAATGACCACAGGCCCAGGTCCACAGATCGATGAGCTCTGTAACAGAATAAACTTCTACCTCCCTGATCTCTCCAGTTTTTTCGCCTCGCGAAACCTGGCATTATCACCGACAAAATCCTCAGTGACCTTATTCACAACGTGGACGTCCCAAATGTCGACCATTTTGAACATCCACGTCGATGGCATTACGCTGCCGACTGTCCCACACCCCAAATGGTTGTGACGTTTGATCAGGATCTACATTTTGGTGAGCATGCAGCCGCAATTGTACCGAAAATCCAGAGCCGTAATAAAATCCTCAAATCTCTTGCTGGCAGTACTTTGGGAAAAGACAAAGAAACGCTCATTACCATTTACAAAGCAATTGGCCAGCCGATTGCATGCTACGCGTCCCCTATATGGTCGCCAAGCCTAAAAATTACACACTGGAAGAAGCTACAGGGCTGCCAAGATACTGCTCTCAGAACTGCCACGGGCTGTCTTCTTATGTCCCCAGAACACCATCTACATAATGAGGCGAGAATACTCCCCATCAGGACGAGAAATGAGATGCTAGGTTAGGTTAGGTTAGAGTGGCTGCCTCCGCTGTCCGAGCGGAGACTCACGTAGGCCGTTGTGGCCCGTTGTGCTACCACGTGGGGGCCCCTATTTCCTATTACCCTACTTTCGAAGAAGAGGAGAGTTTAGACCCCAGTGAGGCTAAACCAGCGCGTTTGCCTAATGAAACGCAAGATATCGTTTGGGTTTATAGATTCAAGCTCCGCAAGGCACCCAAAAGAGTGTCTGTGGAGGCATTGGTACCTGGTTTTTGACAGTGCGGGACAGTGGCACAGATAGTGCTCAACGCTTTCTATCTCCTCCTCGTCCCTACAGCTGCGGCAGAAGTCATTTGTCTGCAGGCCCATATAGGCACCGTGAGTGCCCATGAGACAGTGACCTGTAAGAAAGCCCACTAGTGGGCTTATAGAGATACGGTTTAACAATATCACCGATCGCGATCTCTTTTCATCCAGCTTAGGCCAGATTTGCTTGGATATACTACATGTAGGTTCCCTCGCCCATCTGGCCTTTGCCTGATCCGCGAAAAGAGATCGCAGGTGGTATTTGCAAGTGTTTAGAGGAGGGCTGGCCCAATCAGCGGAGGTTGTTGTTTGCAATTTGGTGCCTTCCCTAGCTAGCTCATCCGCAGCGCAGTTTCCTGAGATGTCACAGTGGCCAGGAACCCATATTATGCTTAGGTTAAATGAGATGCTAACCAAACAGTTCCTGTTGAATACCCAGAAACCTGGACATCTCAACAGACATCTGATTGATGAGCCAACACCGCCCAGGGGCTTACGGAGTCATCTCCGTAAGCATTATGAGGAAGTACGGCTCCTGATAACTCAGCCGTATGAAGCAAAAAAAAAAACACAAGCTGGTCCTCAGTGAACTCCACAAACAGGCGTCAGACCTTTATGCCAGGAATTGCCCGGTGAATCCAGTACTCAAAGAACAGTACCCAAAACTTGAGGAAGAGGAACGCACACTCCCCAGGGAAACGCGAGTCACTCTAGCTCAACTTCGATCTGGATACTGCAACAGGTTAAACTCTTACCTATCCAGAATCAACCCCGACAAAATGTATGCTCTGCTTGCAATGTGTCCCCACATGACACCAACCATCTCTTTAATTGTAATGTGGAACCAACGCCTCTAGCAACCCCCATATTATGGTCCACCCCTGTTGAAACAGCAAGTTTCCTTGGACTGCGGTTAGAGGATATTGATGACAATTTGTGATCGGTCGCGCCTATTGGATCGGGCGAAGCACTGCTACAACAACAACAACAACTGATATTTGGATAGCAATAGCTATCACTATAGATATTTTTCATTCGCGGCGATGCATTCACCGATAGTGAAATATCGTTCCATCACTATTGCAGTTGATTGGCGATTTTCATGTGGTTGTTGTAATGTTGTTGTACCCACAAAAAAAAATTGTGAACATAAGTGTTTTGCGCGGATATAGTTTTGGTCTCCAAACCGGTGTTGGACACACCCAGGGTAATTTTTTATGGTAATTCTTTACTTTAGCTCACAACTGCTAATACTTTTATATACATAAACGATATGGAAAATATACTACACGGTGGGATACAAATTTGTCAATTTGCAGATGATACATTACTATATTTGACCGGAAGTTCTAGTCAGGAATGTATTGAGCGGCTGAATGGTAATCTGAAAAATATATGTAAATATCTGGAAATGAACAAACTAAAACTTAATGTGAATAAAACAAAGGCAATGATAATCAATTTTGAGTCAAATGAACACATGCTCGATACCCTGAAATGTCTTAACATAAACCAAATAACTTATCATGAATGTTCTACTTTTTGTATTTAAAATGAAGTATAATCTGCTACCAAAGTATTTATTAATAAGCAATTATTAATAAGCAAATTACTATCTAATAGGTAAATTGTACCTGAAAATTTTTATATTTTTAAATAGCAAAAAAAGCTAAATAAAGAAGAACCTAGGTTAGGTTAGGTTGAACTGGCCGGTCCATGAGGATCTCACATAGACTGATTGATTCCGTAGTGTTACCAGAAGTTTGTTTTAACGACCAAACTGAAAACCCTAGCAAAAACCAGAACTTATGTTATAAAATAACTCCGTCCTCTTGGCAAATACTAGAAGCTTCCTAGGACTTAAGCCACTTGCTGCTTCTAGATCTGACAGCTGTATCACACCTAATAGCTGGAGTCTTAGCCTCCAACCCGAATTTCTTACATCTGCTATCACTGACCAAGCCTAATTTAAAGGCATGTGACGCCAGAAGGTAGTGTCCAGTCAGAATACCCGTATTTTTTAATGATAGAAGCAACTTTGTTAGTCTAAGGTTGTAAGACCTACACATAATCTTCGACACTTTACAGCCCCGCGCTTAAACCCACGCCTTTCCCGCTTGGTCGATCATATGCACCACTGGCCTTCGCTTAATCTCGCCCAGTCTAATTGGGACGTGTACGGAGCAAGCTTCAAGGGATGCGCCCCTTTTAGCTAGTTCATCCGATTTTTCTTTCCCATCTATTCCCATATGCCCTGGGACCCAATATAGATGTATGCTTCTCCCTGTCCCGATTCTCTCCAGGACTGCTTACACTCTAACACGCATTTAGATGCTGTGCTATGCGAGATTATTGCCTTAATTGCTGCTTGACCGGCAATATAAAAGTTAACACGGTTGCAGCTTAAGCTATTCTCTTCCAGGGTTTCTACTGCTTTGGTTACGGCTAATATTTCCGCTTGGAAAACGCTAGAGTAATCCGGCAGCCTGTAGGACCAACTTATTTCATGATCAGCACAGTATACCGCAGACCCTACTCCTTCCACATGTATCGCCTCGTCCGCCATTGCGCATCCTTGCGCCAACCGTCCACCTCTATTGTGGCCTTAAAATCTCCCTCGAAGCGCAGTTAGGGAATCAGGTAGTCTGTTCGTCTTGTGATTGATGACGCTATACTACTATGGCCATATAGTCGACGCTCAAGCTGCCCGAGGCACTGAGGCTGGTTGCATTTGTTAATGCTGCTTACGAAGCTTTGACGTGTATAGACGTGTTTTTGCTCGCTCCGTGTTCTTGATACTTTTGTTTTGTACTTTTTACATTTTTGCCTGTTTTTAAATATTAAAGAACAAATGGAATCTTTCTGCGGTAAATGCGAAAAGCTATTCTCAAAAAAAAGATAGCCTAATTGTACCATGCAGTGGATTTTGTAGAAAAATCTTTCATCGTGCCTGCTGCGAATCCATATCGGAGTTTGATGTTGATCGGTTTATGAAGAACCGCAATATAATTTATATGTATGGTGAGTGCTTGAATGTACATGATAAGCTAAAGCCTACGATACCGTACTAGTTTCCCTTAAATCTGGATTTCAATCTATTATTACTACATTTGAATTAAGATTTAATGATTTGTGCACACAAATTCACGAAATTAAGGCAGAAATTAAAGAAAATAAACAATAACACCTACACCAATAACGCCAACGTAATGCGAAGTGCATTGAAACAATAGTTGGGGGAATGAATACACTGAATGATGCTGTGAGTTCGCTCAATGCCGTGTATGCATTGAACAGATGCGCGCATATACCACAAGCTTTGTCGGTGACTGGCCCTCTCACTCCAACGCTCACTCATCCACACACAAAGTGCCTATGTTTCGCTGCTCGCTCCCCTCACTCTAGTGCACTTGCAGTTAACAGTGGCCCCGTGCCGTCAATTATACCTGTGAGCGCTTCTCCTAAATTTGGTGCTATTGGAAATGCAACCAAGACTGCTGCTAACACCGTCACTATTACCAGTGGCTCTTCAATACCTGTTGTTTCCGCTGTTAACGCTATTTCAACGGCTAATGATGCTGATGTCGAAATTGTCGCTGTTAATGATATTAATGATGGTGCTGTTAACAACACTGCTGTTGCCAGCTTTACTATTTCGGGCGGTAACTCTTCTCTCTCCACTGCTGAGCAATTGCCTAGTTCAGTTGCTGGTTCTAGTGCTGCTAGTCAAAATCTTAATCAATTGGCCAATGCACATACTTACTCCTCGGAGGGAGGTAACTGCCGTTCCCCCTCGCAAGACTATCTTCGTTTCAAGACTGTATGCTTCGTTGTCGGAAGCTGATATCGTTAATTATGTTTGTAGTAAGCTTGGTCTTGCACCAACAAGCAGCATTAATGTATACTTATACTTTAATAAAGTGCTGGATTCTTCGTTTTGGCCGGTCCATTCTGTGGTGCACCTGTATACCAGGAAGCCGAGCAGCCACCCTGTTAAGGATTCAAAAAACTTACATACCAAAGCTGTAGTAGTGTCACAATGAGTAATGCTGCTGTTCGTAATTGTATTGTATTGTATTTATTAGGCAATTCATCCCAGCACAACAATTTGGCAAAAATTATTTTATAGTGCTAGTCGGTAAAAGGCATAAAAATAGGAACAATTTAAACTTGAAACTTAAAGCTAATGACTATGACTAAGAAAAGGTTACAATAAATAATCTATTTAATAAATAATAAATAAATAAATAAAGGAATGGGAGAGTACATTTGCTGAGACAGAAATCAGTATTTTAATTGTCTAGGTTTTATAGAAACTTGTTAATTCTTTATTGAAGAGCAGAGCATTGCTTATAAGCCTAAGTCTAGAAGGGAGCGAGTTCCAAAGATGTATGGAAGTAATGAAGAACTGGTGATCATATATTAGCATACGATGTCTGAAGTGGGTAAGGAGAACAGATCTAGACGACTCACATAGAGGTATTTGAGCAATCTGGGCGGCCAAAAATCAGTTTTTTAAAACGCAAACAAACAAAACAACAACAAAAAAAATTATTTTTAGTAGGCCAATACTCTAGCGAATTAGAATCAGTAATTATTTGTTTTCGTAATTCAAATGCCTAGTGTGGATATCCACTCAAAGTTGGACCATTCGTGCGTATCTTGCGGCAGTTTTTCACGTTCTTAGAGTAAATACGTTTTCAATTGATATTTTACTACGGGCTTCAGTGAAGTTTAAAAAAAGAAGCCATGGCTTCTTATGCAACAGGTAAGTGTGTATAATATTTATGTATTTTAAGACCTATATAGTCCTTAACGCCTTCGTAATACAATTTTTAAAAAGTGATGCATTGGGGCAAAATTTTTTCCCTATTTTTTTTTTTTCAAAAGGTTATTGTTTTAGTGCCCCGCTTTGCCCCCCATTGATTCCAATTTTTTTACAAAGCCTGTGTTTTGTTAATTTAGATAGTGGAAAGATTGGTCCCGCTTATTTCCGCTTTTTGGAAAAAATTGGTAATTTTGGGCGTTGCACAGTGGTGCCATCTCCATAGGGAGAGCAATAAAAAATAGTAAACGTACTCCAATTTTGTTGAAATTCGGCGCGTGATCTTGTTGTAACATAAGAAGAATATATTGAAATATGGTGATGATTGGTACCGTGCCACGCCCTCTACTCTTGTGGGCGGTTATATTAAAAGATTCTGATTTTTATGAAACTCAGTTTGGACGTTAATCTCACGTTTAGAAACGCAATTGTAGAATTTGATCTTGTTTGGTGTATCAATGCGCTGATACCGAATCCTAGATCCATTTGGCCAATGTACCCCAAAAACTGCAATCGATGGCTAACATTTTTTTCTTTATGTTCTGTATATAGCTGTATTAAGATTTTTTAAATTAAGGTTTATCTGGTCGAGTATCACCCGTAAGAGCGAAGTTTTATATAGAGCGCTACTCATGGCATCCCATGACGCCAACACTTCACAAAATTCTGATCCATGGACCTGAGGTCATCGAGAAAGCTCTTTTGCTAATAGGTCAACTATCAGAAGAGGCAGAAGAAGCCAGAAACAAATACATTCGACTATATCGGAAAAATTTTGCAAGAAAATTCTCTAGAGAAGCCTGCAACCTGGACATATTAAAAGGTAAAACTGAATTTGTAATATAATGCAACTAAATGTTTTATAATGTTTACAGGTTACTTCTGAATTCTGACCCAGTGATGACAGGTATGAAGCCAAAGAGAAGGAAAACATCGCAAACTTGCAAAAGAAACCATTGCCATGCTTCAATGTAGTCATCATGACCTGCCTGGCATACCCTCTGATGATGAGCCCTAAAGAATGATAACTAACCATGCGACTGGACTTCTGTTACAAATAACAGTGTATCGGATTGGGATACGAGTTTTAGCTTTAGTATTGATTATTTACTAGTCTGGTAATACCGCACACGTAAGCCATGTATAGAAATTCACATTTTCCGCAGGCTTAAATTTTTTTGATAATTACATAATAAATTGTGTTAGAATTCTCGAAGCCAGGCATATAAAAATAAGTGCCTAAAATCAGCGAAACGTGCGATCTGTTTGTAAGTTGTACATTATTATACTAGAATGAATTATTATACTAGAATGTCCGTAGACATTTTTGGACCACTGTATATATAATAAAATAAAAAGTTAAATATAACTGAAATCACCAGTAGTAATATAATTAAACAATTTAAAGCAAAAAACAAGGATTTTTTAAGAAACTTTGCTGTCCGTAGACTTTTTTGGACCACTGTATATATAATAAAATAAAATATAAAGTTTAATATAACTGAAATCACCATGAGTGACATAATTAAACAATTCCATGCACAAAAAAATATTTTTAAGAAACTTTGCTATCCGTAGAATTTTTTGGGCCACTGTATATATAATAGAATAAAATAAAAAGTTTAATATAACTAAAATCACATTAATAACATAATTAAACAATTTAAAGCAAAAAACAATGATTTTTTTAAGAAACTTTGCTGTCCGTATACTTTTTTGGACCACTGTATATATAATAAAATAAAATGAATAATTAAATATAACTGAAATCACCATGAGTAACATAATTAAAGCCAAAAAATAATTTTGGCCGCCCAGATTGCTCAAATACCTCTATGTGCGACTGGAGAAAATTTAGCCTCCGATACAGATAGTCAGGTTCCTTCTTATATATTAATTTATGTAGCGTAGTGAGCGCTTTAAGTTTAATAAGAAATGTTTAGCAACCTGTAAGCATGCAACCCATAGACGTATCTAGCAATGTTGTTATAAACAACATTAAGTTTCCTGTTACATACATAGTCTCAATTAGAGTAAATCTCACAACCATAAAGGAGCGTAGGTATTAAGTACGCTTTTGCTATTAGTAGACGAATATGTAACGGAGTAAAATATTGTGTAAGCCAGAGCGTACGAAGCATCCCATGATCTTTCCATGTCAAGGTTTTGTTAAAAACTACACCTAGATTTTTGCCGTGTTAACGTATTCTATAATAGTGTTGTCTAAAATTAAATTTTCCATTCCACTTTTATCTAGTGACCTTCTATGAATGACTATACATTTCGACTTCTTAGGGTAAAGACAATTTGACACAAATCGTAATTTAAGTTATTGATACACGAACTGGTACGATCACTAGGACAGCACATATAAAATTGTACGTCACACAGTGGCGCCTCTGCCGTTAAAGCATGGCAAAAATCAAAAAATCATGAAAGGGTTCGCTAAATCTAATACATGTTTCTAATAGAGAATTTTCCAGGGATCAAGAATATACAACTGTTTTTTCACAGAAAATTATAGTTTACCAGGTAGAGCCGCTCAAAGTTGAACAATTTTCAACATTGGGAAAAATTTGAAATTTTTCGTTGTATTTAAAATGGTTTTGTGAGTAAATAAGGTGGCCGGTTGTCGTTTTCTTGTATAGCAATTAAAGATAATTTAATTTAGGATTGAAACAAAAAAAATAGTTTTTTTTTTGTTAAAAGTTGCCGGATATACCTGTTTTTTGAAATGCCTATTTTTAGGCCCTTTTTAAAACTTTGATGAAAAAAAAATGTTAAAATATGTGATCCGTCAAATTAACAGTAGTTATTTGTGAAATATTCAGTTACTTAAATTCATAAAGTCTACCTGCGTCGAGCTGCAACTTCACTTTTTACATCAAATCAAGTTAAACAACCTTGGGCATAAATACGCGCCTGAGCAGGTATATATAATTCAGTACGGCCGTAAGGTCGTTTTTGTTATTGGAACTTGTTAACAACATACATTTTTTTAGTTACGAATTGTATACCTGAAATTGATTTTAATAATTTGAGTAGGTATATAAAGGGGAGCGTAACGTTTGCCTGTTTTAGAAAATTTTGCATCGCAAAATCCTGCAAAATGTTAAAAAATCCTGCATAGGTAAAATCCTGGTTTTTTAAAATTTTGTTTTTCCAAAATCCTGGTTTTCCAAAATTCTGCTTTTGCTAAATCCGGCTTGACAAATTCTGCTTTTAGTGTACCCTTTAGATAAACTTTCTGAACAACGAAATGAACCGACATACGCAGCGAAAAGTATTCAAACTATTTTAGTCTAGTAAATTGAAATATTTTTTGCAACTCTCTTCAAATAACTTGGTTGACTTAATTCATTTTTTCTTTTTAATAACTCTTCGTAGTTGCTTGTTTTTTTTTGTTTTAATTATGTTATGTTATGTCTTTTCTTTTTTATTATTTCTCCATTTTGGTAGACTTTTCGGGCGTTATTCCTGGTGGCTAGCAGCTCAAGCTCCTCGCACTCACGCCTTTCTGCTTCTGCTTTTTTCTTCCTGAAAAGGCGTCTCGCTTCCCTTTTCAACTCACGATAGCGTTCACACACTCCTCTTGTCGCGCTCGCTTTTAACGTAGCCCTGTAGGCAGCGTCTTTTCTTTCGGTTGCAACGCGGCATTCTTCATCATACCAGTTGTTTTTTCGTGGCCGCCGGTAACCAATTTTTTCCTCGGCGGCAGTATGAAGTGCTTTGGAGATATGCTCCCACTGCTCCTGTATTCCTTCAGGATGAGTTGTGCCCTCAGAGAGCAGGTGTGAGAGTCGAGTTGCGAAATCATTGGCAGTCTGTTGTGATTGAAGCTTTTCGACGTCTAGCTTTCCTTGTGTTTTTTGTTCCTTGTTTTTAGCCGCGTTGAGCGGCTCTACCTGGTAAGCTATAATTTTCTTGTATATTCTTGATCCCTGGAAAATTCTCTATTAGAAACATGTATTAGATTTAGCGAACCCTTTCATGATTTTTTGATTTTTGCCATGCTTTAACGGAAGAGGCGCCACTGTGCGACGTACAATTTTATATGTGCTCTCCTAGTGATCGTACCAGTTCGTGTATCAATAACTTAAATTACGATTTGTGTCAAATTGTCTTTACCCTAAGAAGTCGAAATGTATAGTCATTCATAGAAGGTCACTAGATAAAAGTGGAATGGAAAATTTAATTTTAGACAACACTATTATAGAATACGTTGACACGGCAAAAATCTAGGTGTAGTTTTTAACAAAACCTTGACATGGAAAGATCACATCTTCCGCACAGTGGGAAAAGTGCATGGGATGCTTCGTACACTCTGGCTTACACAATATTTTACTCCGTTGCATATTCGTCTACTAATGGCAAAAGCGTACTTAATACCTACGCTCCTTTATGGTTGTGAGATTTACTCTAATTGAGACTATGTATGTAACAGGAAACTTAATGTTGTTTATAACAACGTTGCTAGATACGTCTATGGGTTGCATGCTTACAGATTGCTAAACATTTCTTTCGATAACCTTATTAAACTTAAAGCGCTCACTACGCTACATAAATTAATATATATGAAGGAATCTGACTATCTGTATCGGAGGCTAAATTTTCTCCAGTCGCACATAAAGGTATTTGAGCAATCTGGGCGGCCAAAATTATTTTTTGGCTTTAATTATGTTACTCATGGTGATTTCAGTTATATTTAACTATTTATTTTATTTTATTATATATACAGTGGTCCAAAAAAGTATACGGACAGCAAAGTTTCTTAAAAAATCATTGTTTTTTGCTTTAAATTGTTTAATTATGTTATTAATGTGATTTTAGTTATACTAAACTTTTTATTTTATTCTATTATATATACAGTGGTCCAAAAAAGTCTACGGATAGCAAAGTTTCTTAAAACTATTTTTTTTGTGCTTTGAATTGTTTAATTATGTTACTCATGGTGATTTCAGTTATATTAAACTTTATATTTTATTTTATTATATATACAGTGGTCCAAAAAAGTCTACGGACAGCAAAGTTTCTTAATCATTGTTTTTTGCTTTAAATTGTTTAATTATGTTATTAATGTGATTTTAGTTATATTAAACTTTTTATTTTATTTTATTATATATACAGTGGTCCAAAAATGTCTACGGACATTCTAGTATAATAATTCATTCTAGTATAATAATGTACAACTTACAAACAGATCGCACCTTTCGCTGATTTTTGGCATTTATTTTTATATGCCTGGCTTCGAGAATTCTAACACAATTTATTAAGTAATTATCAAAAAAAATTAAGCCTGCGGAAAAATGTGAATTTATATACATGGCTTACGTGTGCGGTATTACCAGACTAGTAAATAATCAATACTAAAGCTAAAACTCGTATCCCAATCCGATACACTGTTATTTGTAACAGAAGTCCAGTCGCATGGTTAGTTATCATTCTTGGCTCATCATCAGAGGGTATGCCAGGCAGGTCATGATCACTACATTGAAGCATGGCAATGGTTTCTTTTGCAAGTTTGCGATGTTTTCCTTCTTTTTGGCCTCATACCTGTCATCACTGGGTCAGAATTCAGAAGTAACCTGTAAACATTATAAAACATTTAGCTGTATTAAATTACAAATTCAGTTTTACCTTTTAATATGTCCAGGTTGCAGGCTTCTCTAGAGAATTTTCTTGCAAAATTTTTCCGATATAGTCGAATGTATTTGTTTATGGCTTCTTCTGCCTCTTCTGATAGTTGACCTATTAGCAAAAGAGCTTTCTCGATGACCTCAGGTCCATGGATCAGAATTTTAAGAAGTGTTGGCGTCATGGGATGCCCTGAGTAGCGCTCTATATAAAGCTTCGCTCTTAGGGGTGATTACTCGACCAGATAAACCTTAATTAAAAAAATCTTGATACAGCTATATACAGAACATACAAAAAAAATGTTAGCCATCGATTGCAGTTTTTGGGGCACATTGGCCAAATAGATCTAGGATTCGGTATCAGCACATTGATACACCAAACAAGATCAAATTCTACAATTGCGTTTCTAAACGTGAGATTAACGTCCAAACTGAGTTTCATAAAAATCAGACATCTTTTAATATAACCGCCCACAAGATTAGGGGGCGTGGCACGGTACCAATCATCACCATATTTCACATATATTCTTCTTATGTTACAACAAGATCACGCGTTGAATTTCAACAAAATTGGAGTACGTTTACTATTTTTTATTGCTCTCCCTATGGAGATGGCACCACTGTGCAACGCCCAAAATTACCAATTTTTTCCAAAAAGCGGAAATAAGCGGGACCAATCTTTCCACTATCTAAATTAACAAAACACAGGCTTTGTAAAACAATTGGAATCAATGCGGATCAAAGCGGGGCACTAAAACAAAAACCTTTTGGAAAAAAAAAAAAATTGGGGAAAAATTTTGCCCCAATGCATCACTTTTTAAAAATTGTATTACGAAGGCGTTAAGGACTATATAAGTCTTAAAATACATAAATATTATACACACTTACCTGTTGCATAAGAAGCCATGGCTTCTTTTTTTAAACTTCACTGAAACCCGTAAAAATATCAATTGAAAACGTATTTACTCTAAGAACGTGAAAAACTGCCGCAAGATACGCACGAATGGTCCAACTTTGAGTGGATGTCCAAACTAGGCATTTGAATTATGAAAACAAATAATTACTGATTCTAATTCGCTAGAGTATTGGCCTACTAAAAATAATTTTTTTTTATTCAAAACGCAGCAAGAAAAATTTATTTTTGGCCGCCCAGATTGCTCAAATACAAATACCTCTATGTGAGTCGTCTAGATCTGTTCTCCTTACCCACTTCAGATATCGTATGCTAATATATGATCGCCAGTTCTTCATTACTTCCATACGTCTTTGGAACTCGCTCCCTTCTAGACTTAGGCTTATAAGCAATGCTCTGCTCTTCAATAAAGAATTAACAAGTTTCTATAATAACCTAGACAATTAAAATACTGATTTCTGTCTCTCTCATTCCTTTATTTATTTATTTATTATTTATTAAATAGATTACTTATTGTAACCTTTTCTTAGTCATAGGCATTAGCTTTAAGTTTCAAGTTTAAATTGTTCCTATTTTTATGCATTTTACCGACTAGCACTATAAAATAATTTTTGCCAAATTGTTGTGCTGGGATGAATTGCCTAATAAATACAATACAATACAATTACGAACAGCAGCATTACTCATTGTGACACTACTACAGCTTGGTATGTGAGTTTTTTGAATCCTTAACAGGGTGGCTGCTCGGCTTCCTGGTATACAGGTGCACCACAGAATGGACCGGCCAAAACGAAGAATCCAACACTTTATCAAAGTATAAGTCAGGAACCGAAACTTTAAACTATGATATCTCTGTCATATTTGAAATTAAACTTGTATACATTAATGCTGCTGGTTGGTGCAACACCAAGCTTACTACAAACATAATTAACGATATCAGCTTCCGACAACGAAGCATGCAGTCTTGAAACGAAGATAGTTTTGCGAGGGGGAGCGGCAGTTACCTCCCTCCGAGGAGTAAGTATGTGCATTGGCCAATTGATTAAGATTTTGACTAGCAGCACTAGAACCAGCAACTGAACTAGGCAATTGCTCAGCAGTGGAGAGAGAAGAGTTACCGCCCGAAATAATAAAGCTGGCAACAGCAGTGTTGTTAACAGCACCATCATTAATATCATTAACAGCGACAATTTCGACATCAGTATCATTAGCCGTTGAAATAGCGTTAACAGCGGAAACAACAGGTATTGAAGAGCCACTGGTAATAGTGACGGTGTTAGCAGCAGTCTTGGTTGCATTTCCAATAGCACCAAATTTAGCAGAAGCGCTCACAGGTATAATTGACGGCACGGGGCCACTGTTAACTGCAAGTGCACTAGAGTGAGGGGAGCGAGCAGCGAAACATAGGCACTTTGTGTGTGGCTGAGTGAGCGTTGGAGTGAGAGGGCCAGTCACCGACAAAGCTTGTGGTATATGCGCGCAATTGTAGCTATATCTGTTCAATGCATGCACGGCATTGAGCGAACTCACAGCATCATTCAGTGTATTCATTCCCCCAACTATTGTTCAATGCACTTCGCATTACGTTGGCGTTATTGGTGTAGGTGTTATTGTTTATTTGCTTTAATTTCTGCCTTAATTTTGTCAATTTGTGTGCACAAATCCTTAAATCTTAATTCAAATGTAGTAATAATAGATTGAAATCCAGATTTAAGGGAAACTAGTACGGTATCGTAGGCTTTGATCAGCTTATCATGTACATTCAAGCACTCACCACACATATAAATTATATTGAGGTTCTTCATAAACCGATCAACATAAAACTCCGATATGGATTCGCAGCAGGCACGATGAAAGATTTTTCTACAAAATCCACTGCATGGTACAATTAGGCTATCTTTTTTTTTGAGAATAGCTTTTCGCATTTACCGCAGAAAGATTCCATTTGTTCTTCAATATTTAAAAACAGGCAAAAATGTAAAAAGTACAAAACAAAAGTACCAAGAACACGGGGCGAGCAAAAACACGTCTATACATGTCAAAGCTTCGTAAGCAGCATTAACAAATGCAACCAGCCTCAGTGCCAAGGGCAGCTTGAGCGTCGACTATATTGCCATAGTAGTATAGCGTCATCAATCACAAGACGAACAGACTACCTGATTCCCTATCTGCGCTTCGAGGGAGATCTTAAGGCCACAATAGAGGTGGGCGGTTGGCGCAAGGGTGCGCAATGGTAGACGAGGCGATACATGTGGAAGGAGTAGGGTCTGCGGTATACTGTGCTGATCCGGAAATAAGTTGGTCCTACAGGCTGCCGGATTACTCTAGCGTTTTCCAAGCGGAAATATTAGCCGTAACCAAAGCAGTAGAAACCCTGGAAGAGAATAGCTTAAGCTGCAACCGTGTTAACTTTTATATTGACAGTTAAGCAGCAATTAAGGCAATAATCTCGCATAGCACAGCATCTAAATGCGTGTTATAGTGTAAGCAGTTCTGGAGAAAATCGGGACAGGGAGAAGCATACATCTATATTGGGTCCCAGGGCATATGGGAATAGATGGGAATGAAAAATCGGATGAACTAGCTAAAAGGGGCGCACCCCTTGAAGCTTGCTCCGTACACGTCCCAATTAGACTGGGCGAGATTAAGCGAAGGCGAGAGGTGCATATGATCGACCAAGCGGGAAAGGCGTGAGTTTAAGCGCGGGGCTGTAAAGTGTTGAAGATTATGTGTAGGTCTTACAACCTTAGACTAACAAAGTTGCTCCTATCATTAAAAAGACGGGTATTCTGACTGGACACTACTTTCTGGCGTCACATGCCTTTAAATTAGGCTTGGTCAGTGATAGCAGATGTAAGAAATTCGGGTTGGAGGCTAAGACTCCAGCTATTAGGAGTGATACAGCTGTCAGATCTAGAAGCAGCAAGTGGCTTAAGTCCTAGGAAGCTTCTAGTATTTGCCAAGATGACGGAGTTATTTTATAACATAAGTCCTGGTTTTTGCTAGGGTTTTCAGTTTGATCGTTAAAACAAACTTCTGGTAACACTACGGAATCAATCAGTCTATGTGAGGTCCTCATGGACCGGCCAGTTCAACCTAACCTAACCTAGGTTCTTCTTTATTTAGCTTTTTTTGCTATTTAAAAATATAAAAATTTTCAGGTACAATTTACCTATTAGATAGTAATTTGCTTATTAATAATTGCTTATTAATAAATACTTTGGTAGCAGATTATACTTCATTTTAAATACAAAAAGTAGAACATTTATGATAGTTATTTGGTTTATGTTAAGACATTTCAGGGTATCGAGCATGTGTTCATTTGACTCAGAATTGATTATCATTGCCTTTGTTTTATTCACATTAAGTTTTAGTTTGTTCATTTCCAGATATTTACATATATTTTTCAGATTACCATTCAGCCGCTCAATACATTCCTGACTAGAACTTCCGGTCAAATATAGTAATGTATCATCTGCAAATTGACAAATTTGTATCCCACCGTTTAGTATATTTTCCATATCGTTTATGTATATAAAAGTAGTAGCAGTTGTGAGCTAAAGTAAAGAATTACCATAAAAAATTACCCTGGGTGTGTCCAACACCGGTTTGGAGACCAAAACTATATCCGCGCAAAACACTTATGTTCACAATTTTTTTTTGTGGGTACAACAACATTACAACAACCACATGAAAATCGCCAATCAACTGCAATAGTGATGGAACGATATTTCACTATCGGTGAATGCATCGCCGCGAATGAAAAATATCTATAGTGATAGCTATTGCTATCCAAATATCAGTTGTTGTTGTTGTTGTAGCAGTGCTTCGCCCGATCCAATAGGCGCGACCGATCACAAATTGTCATCAATATCCTCTAACCGCAGTCCAAGGAAACTTGCTGTTTCAACAGGGGTGGACCATAATATGGGGGTTGCTAGAGGCGTTGGTTCCACATTACAATTAAAGAGATGGTTGGTGTCATGTGGGGACACATTGCAAGCAGAGCATACATTTTGTCGGGGTTGATTCTGGATAGGTAAGAGTTTAACCTGTTGCAGTATCCAGATCGAAGTTGAGCTAGAGTGACTCGCGTTTCCCTGGGGAGTGTGCGTTCCTCTTCCTCAAGTTTTGGGTACTGTTCTTTGAGTACTGGATTCACCGGGCAATTCCTGGCATAAAGGTCTGACGCCTGTTTGTGGAGTTCACTGAGGACCAGCTTGTGTTTTTTTTTTGCTTCATACGGCTGAGTTATCAGGAGCCGTACTTCCTCATAATGCTTACGGAGATGACTCCGTAAGACCCTGGGCGGTGTTGGCTCATCAATCAGATGTCTGTTGAGATGTCCAGGTTTCTGGGTATTCAACAGGAACTGTTTGGTTAGCATCTCATTTAACCTAAGCATAATATGGGTTCCTGGCCACTGTGACATCTCAGGAAACTGCGCTGCGGATGAGCTAGCTAGGGAAGGCACCAACTTGCAAACAACAACCTCCGCTGATTGGGCCAGCCCTCCTCTAAACACTTGCAAATACCACCTGCGATCTCTTTTCGCGGATCAGGCAAAGACCAGATGGGCGAGGGAACCTACATGTAGTATATCCAAGCAAATCTGGCCTAAGCTGGATGAAAAGAGATCGCGATCGGTGATATTGTTAAACCGTATCTCTATAAGCCCACTAGTGGGCTTTCTTACAGGTCACTGTCTCATGGGCACTCACGGTGCCTATATGGGCCTGCAGACAAATGACTTCTGCCGCAGCTGTAGGGACGAGGAGGAGATAGAAAGCGTTGAGCACTATCTGTGCCACTGTCCCGCACTGTCAAAAACCAGGTACCAATGCCTCCACAGACACTCTTTTGGGTGCCTTGCGGAGCTTGAATCTATAAACCCAAACGATATCTTGCGTTTCATTAGGCAAACACGCTGGTTTAGCCTCACTGGGGTCTAAACTCTCCTCTTCTTCGAAAGTAGGGTAATAGGAAATAGGGGCCCCCCACGTGGTAGCACAACGGGCCACAACGGCCTACGTGAGTCTCCGCTCGGACAGCGAAGGCAGCCACTCTAACCTAACCTAACCTAGCATCTCATTTCTCGTCCTGATGGGGAGTATTCTCGCCTCATTATGTAGATGGTGTCTGGGGACATAAGAAGACAGCCCGTGGCAGTTCTGAGAGCAGTATCTTGGCAGCCCTGTAGCTTCTTCCAGTGTGTAATTTTTAGGCTTGGCGACCATATAGGGGACGCGTAGCATGCAATCGGCTGGCCAATTGCTTTGTAAATGGTAATGAGCGTTTCTTTGTCTTTTCCCAAAGTACTGCCAGCAAGAGATTTGAGGATTTTATTACGGCTCTGGATTTTCGGTACAATTGCGGCTGCATGCTCACCAAAATGTAGATCCTGATCAAACGTCACAACCATTTGGGGTGTGGGACAGTCGGCAGCGTAATGCCATCGACGTGGATGTTCAAAATGGTCGACATTTGGGACGTCCACGTTGTGAATAAGGTCACTGAGGATTTTGTCGGTGATAATGCCAGGTTTCGCGAGGCGAAAAAACTGGAGAGATCAGGGAGGTAGACGTTTATTCTGTTACAGAGCTCATCGATCTGTGGACCTGGGCCTGTGGTCATTATTGTGCAGTCAGCGGCGTAGGAAACGATAGTAACTCCTGGTGGCGAAGGTAGCTTTGATATGTAGAAGTTAAACAAAGGTGGGGATAGGACACCACCCTGTGGCACCCTTGTTTAACTCTTCTTGGTTTTGATGTTTCGTTTCTAAATTGCACCCATGCCTGCCGACCACTCAGATAATTTGCGGTCCACCTTTTAAGACATGGGGGAAGGGTAGACCCTTCCAGGTGTTGTAGTAATAGCAATAGAGAACGCCATCGTTCATCGTGTATCCTCTCTTGGCCCAATGTACCGCATCATCAGTCTCATCCTCGAAACAATCAATAATACTTTTTAGTGTGGGATGACTGAGTTGGCTGTCACGGATTTCCTTCGCTCCACGGCGTGGAAGATCAATAGCAAATGAGCATATATGACACAGTTATTTGGTTTCATGTCTATCTTCACAAGGTGGCCTTGACAACATGTCTGCCACAACATTTATTTTTCCAGGATTATAGTCAATATTTAAATTGTATGGTTGGAGGAGTAATGCCCATCGGGCTAGGCGTCCGGTTGGTGACTTTAGCGTCATTACCCATTTAAGCGGCCGATGGCCCGTGATGAGTTTTACCTCGGATCCTTCAATGTAGCCACGATACTTTTGGACAACCCACACTATGGCAAGAGCTTTCCTCTCAATGGTAGAGTAATTTTGCTCTGCTTTTGTCAAGAGTCTACTCGCGTATTCTACGGGGTGTTCATCTGGAGGGGGGAGGCTGAATCAAAACTGATCCTAATGCGTAACCGCTAGCGTCGGTTTTTATGATGTATGGCATGTTTTCGTCGATTTGTTTTAGGATAGGCGATGTTATCAACAGCTGCTTTAGCTTGTCAAACGCAGCTTGCTGCTCATCTGTCCATACCCAAAATGCATTCTTTTTAGTCAGCTGTGAAAGTGGTTTTGTAACATCCGCGAATTGGGGTACGAAACGCCTGTACCATGAACACGCTTGGAGGAACGATAGTAGCCCTTTTACATTTTTAGGAGGATTACGCAGAGATACTGCGGCGACCTTTTCTGGATCTACTCGTATGCGACCTGACGTTAAGATGTGCCCTAGGTACTTAACTTCGCGGCAGGCAAACCGGCATTTCCTTTTATTGACCTTAAGACCAAATTGTTTAATTCGATCGAAAAGCATATTGAGCTCTCGAAGATGCTCCTCAAAACTGACCGAGCATAGAATTATATCGTCCATGTATGCAAATAGAGTTACGTTGCACATAGGTAGATTTTATACATTTAGGCTGCCATAATTGAATTTCTGAAAGTTGCCACAATTACAAAAAAAGCACTCCCACAGCTTAAGAATAGACAGGGGAACAATAATTTTACCCCTTCCCATCCATCGCATATCTGGCGTTAGCTGTCAAGTAATCGGAATTTAGCTATTTCTGAAACGCGTGTTATGGTTTTATTTTTGTAACTTATGTGAAATCGCATGTTTTAACGTGAATATTTTAAGTTTTAAGACAATTGAATTGAGTAATTGTGATGGATTCTAATATTTGAGGTAAATGCTAACATTATTAATGGTGTTTGTGATTTTTAAAAGTTATAAATTGATAAAGAACCTATTTTATTTAGGATGTAAAAAAAAAAATTTTTTTGTTTTTTTGATTTTTGGTGTTTAAAACCAGGTTTGTTATGTTTCCAAGTCCGTCCAAATGAAAATTAGTTTTGAACATGGTACTTGACACAATTAGCTTGCTAACTACATTAAATTTAGCTGCAGATACTTGCAGATAGGGGGTTAGATAGAGGGTTTGATAAACCCTTGTTGCTGTACAACATGAAAAGTAGCCTCACTGCGCAGGTATTTTTCAGTGTTACACAGTGTAATATCTATTCTAATATAACCGATTTGTTATACAAATTATAATAATATTATAATTTTTTATAAAACCTATTAAAAATTTACCCTATATAAAGACAGAACTAAGTTATTACACTTCTTGCTGTACAACATGAAAAATAGCCTCACTGCGCAGAAATTTTTTAGTGTTACACAGTGTAATATCTATTTTTTTAACATAACCGATTAATTACACTAATTCTTATAATTTTTCATTTATTAAACAGTTTTAAGAAGATACCGGCAATAAAATATTTTTGACCGCCTAAAACGTGAAAATCTACCTATGTGCGTTGTTTAAAGACGTTTTGAGTCGATCAATCAACCGCTGAAACGTTGCTGGCGCGTTTCGTAAACCAAAAGGCATGCGTGTGAACTTGTACATATCAAACGGCGTAACGAACGCGATCTTGTCCTGGTCTTCTTTCTGCACACCGATTTGCCAATAGCTAGCCTGTAGATCCATCGTTGACATATAATTGGTAGCTTTTGCTTCACGCAGCAAGTCGTCAACCCGTGGAAGAGGATACCGATCCGGCTTGGTATCGGCGTTTAACTCTCGGTAATCGATGCAAATACGTATGTCACCTGATTTCTAGGGCACGATAACCACAGGTGCTGCACATGGCGATTCGCACTCTACGATAACATCAACCCTCAGCATTTCGGTTGTTTCTTTCTTTAGCAGAGCCTTTCGCTGCGGTGCCAATCGATATGGTGGCAAAGCGATTGGGAGATGTTCACCTGAATCGATGCTGTGCACGGCAAATTGTGTTGCGCATGTTGACTCTTCGAAGACTTCATTATGCTGAGATAATAACTTTTCAAGCTCAACGCTCTGTGGCATAGTTAGATTCCCAACATCTATCTTACTTTTCACACTCAATTCAAGGGAGTTCAACGAGAAGAAGTTCTCTTCGCAAAACTTTTCATAGCCGCTAACTTTTACCTTTTTGGAGGTGCAAATAGAAGAGATATATTCTCGGGCGTAGATTCGCCAACTGGGAGTGAATTCTTAAATATTCGCTGTACTGAACGTGGAGAGTAGTCGTTGGAATTTGAACGTTTCTCTGTTACTGATGGCCCATAGTTTACTTCTGGACATATTTCTGGAGAATCGGCATCGTTGATGTTAGTATCACGCCTTATGACGTAGCTTACGAAGTTTGAATATTCGTTTAGAGCCTTAGTTCGAGGCGATTGCCGATTGCTCGTTACCACATGCACACCTGGTAGACTACTCCCACTTGGAGCGGCGAAATCATATTTCGTTCTGGGTTCATCTTCGAAATACCAGTATCGTTGTGCCATATTCAGCACAATGTGTGCTTGTTCCAAAAAGTCCGAGACGATTAAGGTACAATTCTTTGTAGCATTTGGCAGCGATATCATTCGAATTTTCCGAACCCTATTGCCGATAGTAATATCGCAAATGATTGATAACACTTTTTGAGTGGTCGTGCTTCCATCTGCCAATATGACGTCAGCCAAGACATCTTGGAAAACACACCCCTTGCTCGATAATACTTTCTTTAAATTAGCGCTGGCTACAGAAGTTTTCGCTCCAGTGTCGAAGAGAGCTTCACCTGTCATCCCAAACATCTCTATGTGAACTAGCAGACTGGATCTTCCAACAATGGTAGTGTTCACCGCGTTAAACGCTAGATGTTGAAGACTGTCTTTACTGTGCCCGCTACATTTTGGGCAATTCGCGCGGTACACTCCCGGTGCTCCACAGCTGTAGCATGCAAACGCAGGTGTACGTTTGATTTGCGGTGCTGTTCCGCTTGAACTTGCCACTGTCGATTGTTGCTGAGCATGCTGCTCCTTTTTCTTTTTTAAACATACGTCCACGGCAGAAAGGGCACCTCTTGGGCCCATCCGCACGTTCCGCCTTCTCACTTGGTGCCGTCGGAAGTCGATTGGATTCGGCCAGAAATAATTCCGCATCACGGGAACGCGATATAAGTTGGTCAAATGTCGAGAATGCATCACGATGCAGACGATCTCTAATTTTCATCGATAAGAGGCCGTAGATCATATTCAACTGCACCACTTCACTGATGCTATCTTTAAGTTGAGAGAACAACAGCCGCTTTTTGCAGATAAAACTGTCGGTAGCTTCGCGTACTTGCTGCTTATGCGCAAAAATATTTAAGTAAATCTTCCAGTCGGGTGTTGGAGGAGAAAATGTTGCTCGTATCAATTGCATGGCGTCGTTGAATGTTGAAACCGATTCTTTTATTCCTATCCACCAAGTTGCTGCATAGTCTTTGAACAATAGCGGCATCCCACGAAATGCATCGGCGTCAGACATTGTATCTATATCTTTGTATACTGTTACAGCAGCAACAAATTCCTCTACCGTTGCTGGATCCCGTTGCTCTTTGAGGCGTGATGTACATGTTGTAAAAGAACCGCCGCTTGAAATCGCCTCCAGTATTTGGGAAAATTGTTCGGGTGAAATGTCGCCATTTTGTGCACGCTAGTCGGTTCGTTGTCGAGATTCGAGGCCACTAAGTTGGGCGCCAATGAAACGCTAACCTTGTCGTTCCTAAGATTATAGCTCACAGGATTGGCAGAGCCAATGATTCCTTATTTTTGTTTTAGCGACCGCGTCTACTCTTCCAAATGGACTTGTCCAATAATCAGGACGAGAGTCGCACACAGAATTGTAGACAATGGAATAAAAACGCGTGTACTAATTTTTCGTTTGTATGTAAAGCATACATTAATGCTAGTTGACCAAAGCAATATTGGACGAACTAACATGTATGGCAGTCAAACGGCGATCATGACGATGCTGATCGTCAGTGATGCATTTTTTAAGGTATTACTGTGCGCAGCACAGAGTGGTATTTTCACAAAACATTACAACGAGTCTACATGTAAGACATTGAACATAACATTTATTGTATACTACAAGTAAAATGAAAGAAATATCAGTGATGACATTAATCGTGGTTGTTACAAACCCTCTTTCCCTAAATTCAAAATTGTTATAGGCTTGTATGGTCAGATATTTAAACAGTGCAAGATAAAACTTCACTTATAAACCCAACGTTTCGCCAAACTCCTTGGCATATTCAGGGGCGCTGACATCTTTATTTAAAAACAAAAACAATAACAAAGACAAATTATTTGTAAAACAGGTTGAAACATAAACATTGTAAGATCATGGCAAAAACATTAAATGCGGAAAATACTCACATCAAATAATAACTAAAATAAAATATCAAAAAACTTGTAGGAATATATAATAACTTGCATGTTTGGTATATTTGTCAAAACTAAGTTCTAATCATAAGCATAATAGATATGCTACCGCAGTTTGATCAGTATCTTCTCGTATATTTACTGTTTTCTCTCTATTTTTTAGTATGTGAAGACTCTCTAGTGTGTACCGCATTTTCTCTTTCCTCTCTGTGTCTATTATTTTTGTATTGTGTAGATCAGCGGTGTGTCCATGTGTTAGAATATGTTGAGCAAGTGCCGTGCCGCTTTTCTTTTTGTTTATGTCCGCTTCATGCTCTGCTATTCGAACTCCCAATTGTCTTTTCGTCGTTCCTATGTATTGTAACGAATTTGCTGCAAATTCCTCTTATTTGCCCTTTTGCTAGGTTCGTATCGCTAAACTGTTGAATAAATAACTCCAATATTGAATAATGGAAAAATTACCTTTATTAAAATACTTCACAATAACACTCAAACTGTGCAACGAATAGCTTAATAACCAAACTGATAGCTCAAATGAAACCCACTATTCAAAATAATACTGCTATTGCTCGCTAGATATCGTCTTAGTCGTAACTGCTTGACAACTCAAATCAAACTCAAACTCCTCGCCTTTACTGTCGCGCCTTTTATACTTTTTGATTTCTAATTGCATACTTCGAGACTTTTCCATTCCAGAACTTACTAGTTAGTTCCGGCTACAAAATCGCCAGCCACAACTACGTGCACAAATTATTGCCCTCTATTGTGACAACTCAGATAAGATATATACATGTGTTTGTGCATTGCCGCTCCACTGCTCGTATACGTACATATGTGTAGACGCACTTATTTATTCGTTTATGTAGATACATAATGATTGAATTATTGATGTGAATGTTTGTAGTTTACAGTCTCTCGAGTACACATAGGCGTATAAGTATATGCATCTGTGTGTGACATCTCTCTGGGCTGCCTTATATATGTGTATACTTGATTTGATTATTGACGTAAATACTGCTTAGCATGGCCTTAGTGATGGTATAGCTTAGTGATGCTAATATCCGTGACACTGCCCTCCACCTAAGTCTGATCGTCCCGATCAGACAAATCTCTCGATCTAAACGCTGCTAATCTTTCCAAATGAACCACTTTCATTTTGGTTCGTGGTTTGGTAGTGGTTTGTATGCGGTAAACTACATCGTTGATCCGTTTTACAACTTTGTATGGGCCTTCCCAGTTACACTGCAATTTCGGGGACAAACCTTTTTTTCGTTGTGGGTTGTATAGCAGCACCAAATCTCCTTCCTGAAGCCCTTCCGAATTAATTGCTTTATCGTACCTCACTTTCATCTTGTCACTCATAATCTTTGCTCGTTGCCTTACCAGATCGTGTATCTCTCTCAGCTCTTCTTCCAAGACATCAGTGGATTTCTTGACATTCCTCTCCGCATCGGCATCTATCCCACTTCTAGTGTCACGGATATTAGCATCACTAAGCTATACCATCACTAAGGCCATGCTAAGCAGTATTAACGTCGATAATCAAATCAAGTATACACATATATAAGGCAGCCGAGAGAGATGTCACACACAGATGCATTTACTTATACGCCTATGTGTACTCGAGAGATTGTAAACTACAAACATTCACATCAATAATTCAATCATTATGTATCTACATAAACGAATAAATAATTGCGTCTACACATACATATGTACGTATACGAGCAGCGGAGCGGCAATGCACAAACACATGCATATATCTTATCTGAGTTGTCACAAGAGAGGGCAATAATTTGTGCACGTAGTTGTGGCTGGCGATTTTGTAGCCGAAACAAACTAGTAAGTTCTGGAATGGAAAAGCCTAGAAGTATGCAATTAGAAATCAAAAAGTATAAAAAGCGCGACAATAACTACGTGCACAAATTATTGCCCTCTCTTGTGACAACTCAGATAAGATATATACATGTGTTTGTGCATTGCCGCTCCACTGCTCGTATACGTACATATGTGTAGACGCAATTATTTATTCGTTTATGTAGATACATAATGATTGAATTATTGATGTGAATGTTTGTAGTTTACAGTCTCTCGAGTACACATAGGCGTATAAGTAAATGCATCTGTGTGTGACATCTCTCTGGGCTGCCTTATATATGTGTATACTTGATTTGATTATTGACGTAAATACTGCTTAGCATGTCCTTAGTGATGGTATAGCTTAGTGATGCTAATATCCGTGACACTGCCCTCCACCTAAGTCTGATCGTCCCGATCAGACAAATCTCTCGATCTAAACGCTGCTAATCTTTCCAAATGAACCACTTTCATTTTGGTTCGTGGTTTGGTAGTGGTTTGTATGCGGTAAACTACATCGTTGATCCGTTTTACAACTTTGTATGGGCCTTCCCAGTTACACTGCAATTTCGGGGACAAACCTTTTTTTCGTTGTGGGTTGTGTATAGCAGCACCAAATCTCCTTCCTGAAGCCCTTCCGAATTAATTGCTTTATCGTACCTCAATTTCATCTTGTCACTCATAATCTTTGCTCGTTGCCTTACCAGATCGTGTATCTCTCAGCTCTTCTTCCAAGACATCAGTGGATTTCTTGACATTCCTCTCCGCATCGGCATCTATCCCACTTCTAGTGTCACGGATATTAGCATCACTAAGCTATACCATCACTAAGGCCATGCTTATACTAGGTTCAAACACGCACCAAATTGGCAATTTATACTATTTGGGCAATTTATTACGCAATTTGTCATATAACAAATTGTAATAATAAATAGCCAATTTAAAAAAAAATTGCGTAATAAATTGTTTCAAACTACAAATGCAACATTGTAAAGTGTGTTTATTGAGTATATTTAAACGTCACTTACGCATGGCTGAACTATATGGTTGGCTCATATCATCAGCTGATTTTATGTCTTTCATTTCACTGGAGTAGGGATGGTCAAAAGAAGATGGCAAACTCAAAATGAAACAAAAACATTGAACACATTTTCTTACAACACACAAAAATTTAAAAGTTTTATGTTTTCATTCCATTTCATTCGCCTAATACCAACACGCACATTTTGACAGTCTGAACAAAGGTATGCTCTTGCTGTAGAGATGAGCCAACCAGCTATCAAATTACTATTGTGTAAGCTGAATCGAGTTGTATGAACAGCACTCAATTCAAATCGAAATTTCCTCAATTTATTTTTCTGTTTGAACATAGTATAAGCAGTATTAACGTCAATAATCAAATCAAGTATACACATATATAAGGCAGCCGAGAGAGATGTCACACACAGATGCATTTACTTATACGCCTATGTGTACTCGAGAGATTGTAAACTACAAACATTCACATCAATAATTCAATCATTATGTATCTACATAAACGAATAAATAATTGCGTCTACACATACATATGTACGTATACGAGCAGCGGAGCGGCAATGCACAAACACATGCATATATCTTATCTGAGTTGTCACAAGAGAGGGCAATAATTTGTGCACGTAGTTGTGGCTGGCGATTTTGTAGCCGAAACAAACTAGTAAGTTCTGGAATGGAAAAGCCTAGAAGTATGCAATTAGAAATCAAAAAGTATAAAAAGCGCGACAATAAAGGCGAGGAGTTTGAGTTTGATTTGAGTTGTCAAGCAGTTACGACTAAGACGATATCTAGCGAGCAATAGCAGTATTATTTTGAATAGTGGAGTTTCATTTGAGCTATCAGTTTGGTTATTAAGCTATTCGTTGCACAGTTTGAGTGTTATTGTGAAGTATTTTAATAAAGGCCATTTTTCCATTATTCAATATTGGAGTTATTTATTCAACAGTTTAGCGATACGAACCTAGCAAAAGGGCAAATAAGAGGAATTTGCAGCATATTCGATACAATTGGTGTCAGAAGAGGAATTGTTGAATAAATTCCAGAGGACAACAAGGACATGGCAAAGTTCAGTGGAATTGAAGATTCAGCAACTAAAGAAGGAGTTGGAGAGCCGTGGATTGAATACAAGCGACGTTAAACTTGAACTTCAGGCACGGCTACGAGAGGCAATGGAAGCGGAAGGAATTGATGTGGAAGAGTATGACTTTCATCTTGATGGCGAGGAAGTAACAAAAATTGAAGAGAAAAACGAAACATCGCAGACAGTTACGAGCACAGACTTGAACATGATTTTGGCTGCAATATCTGCTCAAACATCGACAATGTCATCACAGATGGAATCCCAAGAGACACGCATAACATCGAAGATTGAAGCACAGGAAACACAAATTTCTTCACAACTGGAAGAACAGAAGACATACATATATGGTATCCCAACTGGAATCGCAGGAAACCCGTATAACATCACAATTGGAAGAACAGAGGACATATTTGGCATCTCAACTGGAAGCGCAAGAGGCACGTATATCTGAAATGTCGGCACAAATTTCGGAACAGGTATCATCGCAGCTCTTTGTGAAACTGGAAGAGCAGGATGCAAAAATTTTACAACTCGAGGACAGAATTGATGCCGAAATAGAAGCGTTAAAAGGTCGTATGGAGCAGTTACAACTAAACCGCCCAGCTGTTTCAGCAAGCAATCCAAAGGTAAAAACACCATCATTTGACGGTTCTGTTCCTTTCCAGGTCTTCAAGCTACAGTTTGAGAAGACCGCAGAAGTGAACCAATGGAATGCTGAAGATAAAGTTGCAGCTCTGTTCGTGGCACTGAAAGGGCCTGCCGCGGAAATCTTACAGACGATTCCAGAGTACGAACGGAACAGTTATGAAACATTGATGGCTGCTGTAGAACGACGTTATGGAAGCGAGCATAGGAAACAGATATTCCAAATTGAGTTGCAAAACCGTCACCAAAGAGCGAATGAGACTTTGCAGGAGTTTACCTCGGATGTTGAAAGGTTAGCTCATCTCGCAAATGCGGACGCACCCGTGGAATATACCGAGAGGGTAAAAATCCAGAGTTTCATAAATGGCATACGGGACGTGGAAACGAAGCGAGCTACATACGCAAACCCAAAGCTGACATTGTTGATGAAATCATAATTGGAGTGGACTTCTTAATCGACCAGGGCATCAAGATCGACATGCAAAGCAAGACGATGCGATATAAAAACATGGATGTACCACTTAATTTCGGCTACAAAATCGCCAGCCACAACTACGTGCACAAATTATTGCCCTCTCTTGTGACAACTCAGATAAGATATATGCATGTGTTTGTGCATTGCCGCTCCACTGCCCGTATACGTACATATGTGTAGACGCAATTATTTATTCGTTTATGTAGATACATAATGATTGAATTATTGATGTGAATGTTTGTAGTTTACAGTCTCTCGAGTACACATAGGCGTATAAGTAAGTGCATCTGTGTCTGACATCTCTCTGGGCTGCCTTATATATGTGTATACTTGATTTGATTATTGAAGTAAATACTGCTTAGCATGGCCTTAGTGATGGTATAGCTTAGTGATGCTAATATCCGTGACAGTATACTTTCTCGCATTGTGTGTTTTCTCCACCTTTGCATTATACTTGGTAGATTACATTCACCCCTATTACGGTTGTCAATAGTGAGAAAATTAGTGTCGACGCTCATGAATTGGTATCGGCGTTGTCAACGTCGATAACTATTGATAGGTGTTGACGCTTTTTTGGTATTGGCTAAAACAATGTTGAAGTTGTGTTGACGTGACGCGACACAAAGTTTGTCGACACAGTTTTTGGTGACGACAAGCGCGGCAATACAGAATTCAACTATTAAAAATTTAAAAAATAAGCTTTTTTATGTTTTTATTCTTCTTATTTATTAAATTTCAGAAAATAGTCAAAATAACCAACAACAGTCAGTTTAGTAAAATTGTGGTATTGTTCTAGGGCAGCGGTCGACTGCTAAAACATGTCCAAAAAACTCAGGAGAGGTACCAAAAGACACGTATTGACCTCGATTTTAATAATCTGAAGGCGGAAATATTTGCGTTAGGAAATATTTGCAAACAAAAACAGTTGCAAGCTTACAAGTGGTTCATTAAAAGGTTTTCGTGAAATGTCAAGGATTTTTTATTTCCGCCTTCAGATTATTAATACCGAGGTCAATTCGGGTATTTTGATACCCCTCCCGAATTCGATTAAGTTTTCCATTAGTGCACCACGCTCTGGGAGGTGGAGTATTGCTAATGGTGTACTAAAGAGAAATCCAATCATCTACAATATATTCCCTAAAGTTCGTAAACAAATTCCTTGTGTGTATTTTGCCCGGAATTCTTAATTGTGCATTAATAAATTTCAGCAGTTTTTTAGATCCACAAATTGTCCACTACACAAAAAATTAACTCAATACAAATTGTAAATAAACAACTGTCAAAAATATAGGGATCGTATTTTTATCGATATCACGTCGACATCAATACATAGCCGTAGTAAATACCAATTATGCATTGACGTGACATTGATGTTGATACGACGTGATGTCGACGACGATACGAAGTGATGGTTGATGTTGACAACCGTAATAGGGGTGATTGTTTTGTTGGTGTGGTTCTACTGGGCTGTTTGCCTTGGTAAATATAGTGGAGAGAGTGCAGTTGGATTTGTATGCCAGAGAAATATTTTGTTTTTGGTCTCTTATGTTTTCGTAAACTTTTTCTGTGAACTTTGGTATGTAGGTGATGCTGTGGTATTGTTTTGTTTCGGTAGGTGTTTGTGTGGTTGTTGTATGATGTTGCTTTTTGTTAGTCTCTTTTAATTTATTTTCTATTAGGATCTTCATTAAGTGGCGCGGGTAGTTGTTGTCAGTAAGCAATTTGTAAATTTTTTTCATGTTGGAATTTAAAAACTGATTGTGACTCAATGTGAATATTTTGTTTATTATGTTTTTTGCCGCGCTAATTTTGTATGTTTTAGGTTGGGCAGTAAGGAAGTTTATGATTCTTCCTGATGCTACTGGTTTAGAGTACCAGTTGAGTAATATCCTATTGTCAGCTCTGTGAATGAGCACATCTAAGATGGGGATTTTTGAGTTTACATCTTTTTCTGTTGTAAACTGTAGCCGATTGTGGTACTGATTTAGAGTTCTCAGTATGATGTCTAAGTCATCTCGTTTTACAATAGCAAAGATATCATCCACGTACTTAACTATGAACTTAATATTTATTTTATGTAGTTTTTTCAATTCCAAAATAGTGTTGTCTAGTAAGTCATCCATGATAATATCTGCTATTGTCGGTGAAAGAGGTTTACCCATGGGCATACCAAAACTTTGGGTGTAAATTTTATATCATACATAAAATAATTATTGTCTTTGAGGCAAAAATTCAGTAATTTTAAAAATTTTTCTTTTGGTATGTTACATTGTAGTTGTTGGAATTTGTCCATTATTATCTTTAGTGCTAAGTATATGGGGATGTTGGGGAATAGGGAAACTACATCGAATGATACTAATATGTCGTCGCTACATATTTCAATGTTTTCCAATTTATCTCTCAGCCTAAACGAGTTTTTTACGTTGTATTCTTCTGAGATTTAATTGTTTAGTATATTACCAACGAACTTTGAAAGACCATAACATGGAACGTTCATTGATGAAGCTATGGGACGTAAGGGTAAATTCGGTTTATGAATTTTTGGTAAACCGTATAATCGTGGTGCATTTGCTGCCGTACATGTGAGGTGGTGTTTGTCTTTAAGACTAATCAGTTTCTCTTTGTAAAGTTTGTTGACAAGGTTATTGTTTTGTTTCTGTAGCATATTTGTTGGGTTGTTGTTGTTGTTGTAGCAATGCTCGCCCCACCTAATAGCCGCGACCGATCACAAATTGTCATCAAGATCCTCTAACGGGAGTCCAAGGAAACTTGCCGTTTCAACAGGGGTGGACCATAAGGAAAGGGGTGTTAGAGGCGTTGGTTCCACATTACAATTAAAGAGATGGTTGGTGTCATGTGGGAACACATTGCAAGCGGGGCATACATTTTGTATGTCGGGGTTGATTCTGGATAGGTAAGAGTTTAACCTGTTACAGTATCCAGAACGAAGTGAAGCAAGAGTGACACGCGTTTCCCTGGGGAGTATGCGTTCCTCTTCCGCGAGTTCTGGATATTTTTCTTCAAGTACTGGATTCACCGGGCAATTCCCGACATAAAGGTCCGACGCCTGTCTATGGAGTTCACCAAGTACCTGCTTGTGTTTTTTCGCTTCATACGGCTGGGTTCTAAGGTGCCGTATTTCCTCAAAATGCTTACGGAGATGACTCCTTAGGCCCCTAGGCGGTGCTGGTTCGTCAATCAGATGTCTGTTGGGATGCCCAGGTTTCTGGGTATTCAACAGAAACTGTTTGGTCAGCATCTCATTTCTCTCCCTGATGGGGAGTATTCTCGCCTTATTATGCAGATGGTGTTCTGGGGACATAAGAAGACAGCCCGTGGCGATTCTGAGAGCAGTATTTTGGCAGGCCTGTAGTTTCTTCCAGTGGGTAGTTTTTAGGCTTGGGGACCATATGGGTGACGCGTAGCACGTAATCGGCTGGCTAATTGCTTTGTATGTGGTCATGAGCGTTTCTTTATCTTTTCCCCAGGTACTGCCAGCAAGGGATTTGAGGATTTTATTACGGCTCTGAATTCTCGGAACAATTGCGGTTGCGTGCGGACCAAAATGTAGATCCTGATCAAACGTCACACCCAAGATTTTGGGGTGTAGGACAGTCGGTAGCGTAGTGCCATCGACGTGGATGTTCAATATGGTTGACATTTGGGGCGTCCATGTTGTAAATAAGGTCGCGGAAGATTTAGTCGGTGACAATGCCAGGTTTCACGAGGCGAAAAAACTGGAGAGATCAGGGAGATAGCCGTTTATTTTATTGCATAGCTCATCGATCTCTGGGCCTGGGCCTGTGGCCATTATTGTGCAGTCATCGGCGTAGGAAACGATTGTGACTCCTTCCGGTGGTGAAGTTAGCTTGGATATGTAGAAATTAAACAAAAGTGGGGATAGGACACCACCCTGTGGCACCCCTTGTTTAATTCTCCTTGGTTTTGATGTTTCGTTTCTGAATTGCACCGATGCCTGCCGACCACCCAGATAATTTGCGGTACACCTTTTAAGACATGGGGGAAGGGTAGACCCTTCCAGTTCTTGCAGTAACGAGCCATGGTTGACCGTATCAAAGGCTTTTGATAGGTCTAGCGCTACGAGTACTGTTCTATGGTGGGGGTATTGATTCAAACCGCAATTTATCTGGGTGCCAATGACATTTAGCGCGGAGGTAGTGCTATGGAGTTTTCTGAAGCCATGCTGATGAGGGGCTAGCTGCAAATGTGCTTGGAAATAAGGGAGCAAAATGGCTTCAATCGTCTTTGCCACTGGCGATAGGAGAGATATCGGACGATATGACTCTCTTCCCAGTTAGTCCATTACAGTTAACCTGCAGAATTCTGAAGTGCATGAGGGGTGACGCCGCCACTCTAGGGGTAAGTGACGGGTGACTACGCCTAGGTTGTGGAAGGCCAGGACGCAATTGCTGTTGTGGCCTTGGGACTGGGCGCCCTTGGGCAAGCATTGGGGTACCCGGATGATTTGGGTTTGCGACCTGGCAACATGGCGCGATGAAACCCGTCGAGGGGTTGCCGTCGCGGAGACCAGAACATCTAGGAAAGTGGCACCACCCAAGGCAGGAGCTGCATTGAGCGGATGTCGCAAACCTATATATTCTGTGCTGGCAGACGGTGCAAACGGAGGTAGGGACTAAGAGTCTGTTTCCCTGACCTGCACGATTGCTGCCAGAAAAGAGGGGGAGAAGAAGACGGGGGCAGGGGCTGATGCTCAGCATTGCTACCAGCTCTACTACGAAGGTAGTAGTTATGAGTGGTATCAGCTGTTTGAGTTGTTGGCGCCGTGGGGCGCGAGCAGCAGCGGGTACTTGTTGTGGCTTGCTGAGCAGCGAGGCTGCTGGAAGGTAGTGGGGGCGCTTAGGCGTAGACTACGGGACGCCCTTGGGCGTGAGCAGCAAGGAGCCACAAAAGATTTATAAAAGTTACGTGGACGTCGGGTTTTGGGATCAAGCCCAGAACAACCTGTCCGATGCAACCATCCCTTGCACGAGACACACTGAACAGAGTATGACCGTCCTAAAAAGATTCTTTTTTGGCAAATGCAGCAAAACCATTTCTCAGGACCGGGGTCAGGAGACGGACCCGGATTTGGTTCGATACCTTCCCGGAGTAAGAGAATATGTAGCAGTCCTGCTGCAAGGAGCTGCTGGGAGGATGACAATTTGTGGGAGGGACGAAACAAATTAAATGGGGTCACACTGAGATGACAGTCCTTGGTCGGGAAAAATCCCGAGTCGCTCCGGTACATAGAACCGACTGCCTTGGGTCGTTTCTAGCCGTTCTGTATGTGCTTTTATCCTCAAGTAGCTTGCCCATTTTTTCTTTGTAATCTTGTACATAATGTAATTCTTGTACATAACAACTGTCTTGTTGCCTTTGTCTAAATTCCTAGGCTTTTAAGCATGGGCATGGCTATGCCGCCTGGGCCCACTGCTTTGGATGGTTTAGCATGACCGATGGCATCCTCAACCTCTTTGGCGGTGATGGTAATTGGAGACATGCTGTTTTATGCTTATGTGCGTGTCTGTTGGCCCTCCGTCTATCTTTGTCGACCATAGAATGCATTATATATTATCGGCATAAAGCGCTCGCGCATTTTTTTGCATCCGACAGTACTTTATCGCCAAAGGCGATGGAAATTTTATCATTGTGCTAAGACGGATTCGATAGGGACTTTACGGTGGACCAAAGCTTACCTACACCTGCAGAGAGGTTAAACCGCTTAGGTGCTCCTCCCATTTCGCCCGCTTGGGTTCATCCACAAGCAATCTGATGCGTTGGTTTATATCCCTTATTTGGGGGTCGCCGGGATCGAGCTGTGCTATAACGTCACGTTCTCTCGCTAAATTTGCGGCCTCCGCCGAAAAATGAGGGCGAATTTCGGGAATTCCACAGGCGGGAATGAAGCGAGCCGAGGCGGATTCAATGACCTTGCGGAAAGCACGCTCCCCTTGGCGAGGATAGGGAGGGCAGCAAAGCGGTTGTCTGTAAAGGATTTGTTTTCATCACACTTTCCTTTTTTAAAGTTTATGAAAGTGCGTTTTTCTGTGACGATGAAGTCGGCGGTACGCTCGAGCGAAATAAGTATATGCAGGTGGTCGGATGGCCACCGTGGTGTGATGGTAGCGTGCTCCGCATACCACATCGTATGCCGTGGGTTCGCTCCCCAGGCAAAGCAACATCAGAATTTTAGAAATAAGGTTATTCAATTAGAAGAATATTTTTCTAAGCGGGGTCGCCCCTCGGCAGTGTTTGGCAAGCGCTCCGAGTGTATTTCTGCCATGAAAAGCTGTCAGTGAAAACTCATTTGCCTTGCAGATGCCGTTCGGAGTCGGCATAAAACATGTAGGTCCCGTCCGGCCTATTTGTAGGGAAAATCAAGAGCACGACGCCTTAGATCTCTTCGGAGGTTATCGCGCCTTACATTTATTTATTTATAGGTGGTCGGATGCCAATGTTACCATTGGCTGCTAGTTGACGCAGTTTACGAGTCCTGCGCTCACGATTGATATATCCGGCGAACTGTGTCAGCTTCCTACCATACTTGTAGGGGCGTCTCCGTTTATTGTGCAGAACGTCGTTTCTTCTATTTGATCCGCCAACATCTCACCCCTACTGTCTGCCTGCAAGTTTGAATGCCATAGATCGTAATGGGCATTGAAATCGCCTAAGATAATGCGATTATTGTCATTGAGTAAGACGCTGATATTAGGGCGGTATCCACTGGAGAAGCAAGTGGCAGGAGGGATGTAGATGTTGATGATTTCTAGGTTTGCATCTCCTGACCGGACAGATAAGCCTTGACGTTCTAAGAAACTGTACCTGCGGCCGATGTCGGGATGGTGTATGATAAACGCGAAGCCACCCCCATTTCCGCTCTCGCGATCTTTTCTGTGGACCATATACCCAGAACAAGTCTGCAAAGCAGATCTTGCTGTGAGTTTATTCTCTTGAATCGCAGCAATGCGGATGTTGTGCCGCTTCATGAAACGACTATTTCCGTGATCTTATCCATTACAGTTTAAGTGCAGAATTCTGAAGTGCAATGGGGGAGACGTCGTCACTCTGGGAGTGATTGGCATTTTGGCAGCATTTCGCCAATAGCATTTCTTTACGGGGCGATATTTCTCCACTCGGTTGTGTTTACTTTTAGCTAGTTTGCTCTTTCAGGTGAAGTTATTTTGAATTGATATTTTTATACTCAGCTGAGGAGAGCTCACAGAGTATATTAATTTTGTTCGCATAACGGTAATCCGTAACGGCATAAACTAATCGAGATAGATATAGACTTCCAAATATCAAAATGATCTGGGCGAAAAAAGAAATGGTAATTCCTTACTTTAGGATACAACTGCTAAAACTCGTCCAAAAATATCGTTAGAGTTGTCAAGTGGCGCGCTTTGGACCCAGGATCACGAATCCGAAAGCGGAAATTGGAAATTTTATTTCTTTTCGGAGATATTTGCAAACAAAATCGAAAATTTGCATGTGGTTGTTGTAATTTTGATGATTTTGTGGTACCCACAAGAAAAACTGTGGGTAAAAGTGTTTTGCGCTTTTACTATGGATGCCACCCCCGTTTTCTGAGCGCTCCGGCTTTTCGGTTTTTTGGATATCTTTTCACATAAATAAAATTTTTTCGGATACGTGGTCCTGGGATGAAAACGCGTCTTTTGATATCCCTATTGACTTTGTTAGTGAAATTTTAGCAGTTGTACCCTAAAGTAAAGAATTACCAAAGAAATTAATTTAGCCATTTACGTCCGTCCGTTCGTCCGTCCGTACATAAACACGAGAGCTTGAGTAAATTTTGAGGTATCTCGATGAAAAAAGATTTTTTTAAAGTCAAATTTTAACAAAAAGTTTAATATCTTTACAGTATATAAGTAAATTATGTCAAGATTCAACTCCAGCAATGATATGGTGCAACAAAATACAAAAATAAAAGAAAATTTAAAAAAGGCGTGGCTCCGCCCATTTTCATTTAATTTGTCTAGAAATGTTACTGAAGATTTTACGTGTTTCATCGTCACAGATAGGGCCATTTTACGGTAATTCTTTACTTTAGCTCACAACTGCTAAAACTGTACTAACCAATTTACCAGTACAATTTTTGCTGGGACGTTTATTTCATAAAAAATAGAAAATTTGGAATAAAAAATGGTGCGATTAAAAAGGAATAATTTGTTTTTTATTTAAACATATTTTGAAGTCTGGTAGCATTATATTTGCTCAATTCACTGCGTTTTTTTTTTGCATTTTTTGAAAACTTTTATATTAAATTGTGATCAAACTATAAGCCTTCTGGGGTTGGGGTGGTGTTTTTAGGATGGGGGGATCAACCCCACCCCTCCCACGTTCCCCTGGACTCTTAATGTATAGTCTACCCCAAAATTTTTTTCAGTGCACAACCACATTACAACAACATGAAAATTGCCACTTCAACTGCAAATATCTCCTGGCAGAAGTATTTGTTGTCGGGGCCAAAACGCGTCGTTTCATACCTCTCCTAAGAGTTTTGGACGCGTATAAGCAGCCGATCCCTGTTGTAGACTTTTACCAAAATTTCATTGTGCCGCGGTCTTAATGCACTGATAACCGATGCTTATCTATATGGCTAAGAGTACGCTTACACAGCCGCCGATTTTCATCGCCCGATGCCGGTCGTAATCGTCCGATAAAAATAAACACATGTAAATACATATTTAGATGAGCGTGTGTACATTTCAACCGATCGCCGAATTGTTGTCGGCCCTTGTCGTTTTTCACAGCCGATAAATTCGCGCATGTTCAATTTGATCGTGCGATAAATTGTGTGCATTTACTGTGAAAAATTAATTATTTGTGCGATGGACTGAAAAATTGATTAATTGTGTGCAAAACAGACGCCCTTTATGGGATAAGCACATAAAAGCATAAACGCAAGCGCATTTCTGCGAAAAAGTAAAATGTAAGAAAAAAAGCTGCCGTCCGATAATCGGTTGCAATTTTAACACAAGCCCGGCCGATTTCATCAGTTGATTGCCATTTTTCAGTGTATCGCCCTGCTAGACATAGCTGACGGAAACTCCAACACATTAAAAGAATTTTTGATATCACTAATACACTCGCAAAAATTTTTCCTTTTATTCCTATGGCAAACGATGGTGTGTATGTATGTGTGTGCATACACGTACACAAAATCTTTACATCATGTTTGTCATGTCGCTTCTAACAACCTGATAGAAACTTTGCTTTATGCTGTGGTGTAAATTTTCATCAGCCATATCTGTCAATTGATGCCTCAAATGACTGATAGCTGTCTAGCAGGGCGGTGGCTGTGTAAGAGTACCCTAAGTAAAATTATAGTTATAACCACGGTTGCCACACCATGTTTTCATTTGGGACCAAAAGTCATCCGAAAAAAGGATTAAATCTCAAAGAAACGGACCAAATTTTTTTATTCTTTAATTGGCTTACAACAATTCTGCAATTCACAAATTTCTCGAATTCGTTGCAAAATCTTAATTTTAGGTTGTTTTCAACGCTTCCTACAAAAGATTTTGATTAAACGAATAGAAGACTGTGTATTGCCGAAATATATATATGTAAAAAGTAACAACAGGTTGCACAAACAAAGATATAGTGTATTTTTAGGTATTACGTTTCCTAAATTCTAATATTAGTCTTATTTCGTAAATTACAATGTCACACATACTTTAGTTTTAACAAAAATGCCTTATATAAATATATAAAAATAAAAAATAAATGTAAGGCGCGATAACCTCCGAAGAGATCTAAGGCCGAGCTTCTCTTCCAATTTGCGTCGTGCTCCTCTTGATTTTTCCCTACAAATTGGCCGGACGGGACCTACATGTTTTATGCCGACTCCGAACGGCATCTGCAAGGCAGATGAGTTTTCACTGAGAGCTTTTCATGGCAGAAATACAATCGGAGCGCTTGCCAGACACTGCCGAGGGGCGACCCCGCTTAGAAAAATTTTCTTCTAATTGAAAAATCTTATTTCTAAAATTTTGATGTTGCTTTGCCCGGGAGTTGAACCCAGGGCATACGGCGTGATAGGCGGAGCACGCTACCATCACACCACGGTATGTTTTAACAAAATACCTTAGAGGAAAACACATGCCAGAAGAAAAACAAGAATGGAATGGGAAATTCGAAAGTACTTTTTCCAATCCTTGTAATATAATCGAAAGAAATTTCGATTACATTTCCCATTCCTTTCAAAAGTATTGGAAAAGAAATGACAATTGTGCAAAGTATTTTTTTTTTCAATTACAAACAAAAAATTTTTTGTACTCGAGCTTCAAAGAACGAAATTACTTTTGGTATTTTTTTAAGGAATTGAAATGTAATCAATTCCTCTGCAGTAGAGGTAAGGAATTGAAATGTAATCAATTCCTTTGCTGTGGAGGAACGGAATTGATTACTTTTTCCAATTACTGAGGAATGTAATGGAATTGAATTTACCCAGCTCTGCAAATCGGCATGGTTCCATATCCAATAAAAATCTCAGGGACACTACATTATTTGTAATAATATAAGGCTGTGTCTCTACGACGTGTTCGAAATCACATCTACGACGACATCAAAATTAATGTGGATATGAAATCGGATTATTTTTTTTATCTTGTATATGTATAAATAATAAAAATAATAAATTTCTTTCAAGATCCCCGCAACAATAGCCAAGTTTTTACGGCAGTTAGGTATTTTTTTGTGTAAAAACACATTTTAATTTATTTTTTTCTTTATATTTAAGCGAAACTTACGAAGCTTTACAATTGCAAAACTCTATTTCAAAATTAATGAGTATTCTTCTGCTGAACAATATATTTGTTCCTATCTCAGCGTAAAAGAGGATAATGATCAAGCACATAAACTACTTGGACAATGCTACCAACGGCTCAAGAAATTAGACAAGGCCCTACAAGCCTTTCAGCGTTCGTTACAATTAAATCCAAAACAGCCCGACATTCTAGCTGATGTTTGTCAACTATTATTAGATCATAAAAATGTAAACTTAAATAAAGCTAGATATTGGTGCGACCTAGCTGAGTCTGAGAAAGTACAGCATGATGCTGTTTTTTCGTTGCGTTTAAAATTGTTAAATAAGGAAAATTTAGAAGCAAATCAAGTAGAGGATTTGATACAGAGAGAAATCAGTATGAGACCAAATGATGTACAATTGCGCGTACGCCTTATACGTAACTATATTGAACAAAATAAAGTGATTGATGCCTTTAAGTACATTTACAATTTCGAAATGAGCATGCTAGATGATTTCGTCAACAATAACGAATGGTATAATACTATATGGTTGGTGTTGAATAAATATGAACAGATTCCAAATACAAATAAGGATTGGGAATTTTGGTTGTTATTGATTATTTGCTTAGAACGTCAAGTCAATATCAGTTTTACGTTAACGTCGGGATCTGGAATAGCTGGTGTAACCGAGACTGCAAATTTACTTTTTAATTTGGATCAATACCTATTCAAAGCTACACAGATGTCGGACAAATTATGTGCACAGCAAGAATTAATTAATCTTTTTTTGGATCACTATCGGGGTCAGATGACAATTCATGCTGTTGCATTAATTTTTAAACGCGAACTTTTACAAAATAAAAACAAGTGGAAAGAAACTGTAAAAATAATACTACCTTTGCTGCTTTTGGCCTATCAAACAAATGTACCCAGCAATAGAGAGCCATGGATGAAGCATTGCGATGAGCAAAGCAAGCACTTGATACAACTTTGGAATCGTGAGGGATCCTTTCGGTGTGCCCAGGTAAAATATAAATATGTAGTTGTAAGGTACGATGGCCAAACGTTTTGATTTAAGAAACACAGTAGAGAATTTTCACGCACTGTACTGAACACTTTCATTTCCCAATTCCGTAGGTAATTGTAGCGATTCTATGTATATGTGTGAGAAATGCCATATACGATCTTTATTACTGTAAAGCATTTATTTTCTAGCGATAATGACGCGTCGAAGCTGGTAATATTCGTCACCCTACCATCCACCTAAGTATCATCGTCCCGACCAGACAAATTTCCCGATCCAAATGTTGCTAGTCCTTCCAAATGAAGCACCCTTCTCATATTTCATGGTTTCCCAATTTTTCGTATGCGGTGGACGACATAGCTGATCCGTATTAAAACTTTTTATGTGCTTTCCCAGTTACACAGAAATTTTTATGAAAAATCTTTCCGCCGGTGAGGGTTGTGTGACAGCACCAAATCTACCTCCAGGAAACCCTCAGAATTGTTGTCTTTGCCGTACCTGTCTTTTATCTTACTACTTTTGATTATTGTTTTTGCCTTCGACTTTTGTGGTCTTTGTCCACTCTCCCCCACCAGCACTCGTTTACTGCTGAACACCTTACCATAGCTGAAGTTGAGTGGCACATCTTTGTTCTTATATCGCATAATCCTTCTTTCTATGTCGATCCACTCCCAATATGGCTTCATCTGCCACTATGAAACCTGGACTTGGTTGTACACACCAGTGACCGTACGCAGTTTTGCTTTGTGTAATGGGTTTACTATCCTGTTGACCAAATCAGATCGGAGTATGGAATGAGATGCGCACAAATCTGCAGTCAGTAATCGCTCCTTCCCGTCCACATATCCTCCGAAGGTTATACTGACTACCTTGTTGCTGGAACCATTAGGGCCGATGCCGCAATGTGCAATTACTTAAAGCATTTGATTATTATGTTACTCCGCTGATACGATGCCTTTAGTGCTTCCAATATTTTTTCCACCCAGTCTGGTTTTTATACTTCCATAAGGCGCGCTTTGAATGCTTGCTTACACAAATGTGGGGCTGTTTCGCGTTGTTTCGACATCCCGAACTCCTTTCGTGAAGGTTTGAACTTGGACCCTCTCTATGTATTCCAGAAATGTTTGCGCATTTGCAACGAGAGCCAATCTTTCAATGTCCACAGGGAACTCCTTTAATGTTCCAACATCCTTCTGGAAGCGGATCAGTTACTTCATTTGGTATATCTGTCTCTAATGCTCGCTTCCGCAACGTCTTATTTTCACCTAGCTTTTATTACCTTGGTTTGTATGTATTAGAGATATACGCCGCCGCAGCCGATTATAGTTGTTTTTCGAACGCTGCCGCCGAATGTCAAAAAAATCGGCGCGGTGCTATATTTTCTACTCATTTATGACTGTCTAGGCCATTTATTGTTCATGTCGAAAATTGGTCCGATATGGTCGAAAGGGGTATCAACGCAACACTGCCAGTTATAATAATCCAATTGCGAAATTTAACTGTTGTTGTTGAAAGGATAGGGACACTCCCAGAAGGCCCTGGGGAGTGTTATCGATGTTGATGGTCCTTCGCCGGATGCAGATCCGGTACGTTCCGGTAACAAGCAGCATTAAGGTACTGGCCCGACCATCTCGGGAACGATTTGGTATGACCATATGAAACCTTCTAGGCCATACCGCCTCCCACCCCCTACATCCATGAGGAGCCTGGGGTCGCTAGAGCCTCGGCTGTTAAAGAAACTGGATTCGCCACGGGTAGGTGAGGTTGACAATTGGGTTGTAGAAGCTACATGTTGCGCTGGCAACCCCTTGAGAGGGTTGCGCTACACAACCCCTTGAATCAATTTGGTATATTAGTCTCCTCTTACGACAGGCATACCCAGGCCCGCCGAGAGGGGGGGGGGGGGAATGGGGGATTCCCCCGGGCCAGGGGGCCCGCGATTTAGAGTTACACATTTTTTTTTAATTCAGGAGAGTCTTTAGTTGTTCCATGTGCAAATTGTAAGCCGAATTTCAAAAACAACGAATATTGATTATGATTTTTTGCCTTGGCCCGAGGAGACAATAAAAACATCAAACAAAAATGTGTTTCTCAGGGGGCCCGCGATTTAGAGGTACTAAGAAATTTTTTTTTTAAATTCAGGAGAGTTTAGTTGTTCCATGTGCAAATTGTAAGCCGAATTTCAAAAGCAACGAATATTGATTATGATTTTTTGCCTGGACCTGAGGAGACAATAAAAACATCAAACAAAAATGTATGTTTACATGAATCCGAAATCGTAAAGTTTGCGTGGTTCATCTTCAAAAATTCTTCCAACAATATCACCAACTCTATCAAAGTCTAGATTATTTAAACGACTTCGATATCGGTACCGTGAATAATGAGTTTTTGCGATCTGAAGAAGTCAACGAAATAATTCGTCGAGGCCATCAAAAGTGTCCTGTTATTTTTCCACGTGATTGTCATGACGAGGCATTTCCTACCTCGTTGTTAAACAGAATCTTGCCAAATGGAGAGAAAGTGGAGCGTGACTGGTTAGTTTGGAGTGCCAGTAGCAATGCTTTTTATTGCCTACCATGTCGTCTGTTAAGTACCAATACTTTAAATCGACCTAAAATGTGTTGTGCGGATATTCGAAATTGCAGGTATGGAAGAAGCTATACGATAAACTGCTATCACACGAAAATACTCAAGATCACATTAAATGTTATATGACGATCTTTACAAAATCTAATTCAAAAGGAGGGTACAATTGAGCAGCTGATTACTGAAACTGAAAAGTGGAAAGAAATTTTATATAGAATTTTGGACGGGTGAAAGAGGCCTAGCATTCAAAGGCGAAAGTATATATCTTGGTGAACGAAACGATGGACATTTTTTGGGCATCTAAGATCTCATAAGCCAATATGATCCGATACTTAGAGATCGTTTCGAGAAAGTTGGGATTTCACAACAGTAGCAAAAACGTTTACAAGTTCATTATCTTTCCCCAGACATTCAGAACGAGTTTATAGAAATGTGTGCAAAACACGCGAGGGAAACTATATTAGATCAAGGCAAGAAAGCCAAGTATTTTGCCATCATCGTTGATGCTACGCCTGATGCTAGTCACGTTGAACAGACTACGTTTATTTTGCGCTACCTCCATTTCAATTCGAAAGCAACAAATTTTACTATTCAAGAACGGGTTTTGACTTTCGTGGATTGTAACCAAAAAACTGGTCAGGAAATCGCCGATTTAATTTGCCATACTCTAGGTAAACATGAAATATCATTAAAAGATTACTCGCCGTGTGCAACCCATAGTCTGAATTTATGTGGTGTTGATGCTGCAGTATGTTGTACGGCTGCAATTACTTTCTTCGAAGTTGTACAAAAATGTTTTATTATTTTCAGCAGCAGTCCACAACAATGGGACATCCTCAAAAAAAAAAAAAACATCGGATACACCTTTTCAGAAAACATTAGTCAGAACCATTTTTTCAGAAAGCCAAAATTCAGAAACAAAAATTCAGAAATCAATATTGAGAAGTCAAATTTCAGAAGTCAAAATTAAGAAGTCAAATTTCAGAAGTCAAAATTTAATGTTTTTTGCTGTGTATAACTTTCTAAATTTTGACTTCTAAAATTTTTTTTTAGCCTGGAACACAGCAACGTCGAAAGAAGGCGTGATATCGAATTGAATTATGGAATTTTATCCAAAGGTGGCACGACGTCATTCGAAGTGCGTTTGGGACACACGCTAACATATTGTAACGAATTTACTTGCAAATCCTCTTATTTGCAATCCTCTGCTAAGTTCGAATCACTAAACTGTTGAATAAATAACTCCAATATTGAATAATGGAAAAATGGCCTTTATTAAAGTACTTCACAATAACACTTATACTTTGCTACTTGCTGGCTTAATAACCAAACTGATTGATAACTCAAATGAAACTCTACTATTGGCCGCCAGATCGCGTGCTTAATCAAACTGATTGATAGCTCAACTCAAACTGAATTACTTCTTACTCGCCTGCCCCGCTTTTATAGTTTACGCTGCATACTTCTAGGCTCTTCGATTTCCAGAACTTACTAGTTAGTTTCGGCTACAAAATCGCCAGCCACAACTACGTGCAAAAATTATTGCCCTCTCTTGTGACAACTGAGATAAGATATATGCATGTGTTTGTGCATTGCCGCTCCGCTGCTCGTATACGTACATATGTGTAGACGCAATTATTTATTCGTTTATGTAGATACATAATGATTGAATTATTGATGTGAATTCACGTCACTGCTTAACATGGCTTAGAGACGATAGCATCGCTTAGTGCTGCTAACATTCGTTACACTGCCCTCCACCTAAGTCTGATCGTCCCGATGAGACAAATCTCTCAATCTAAACGCTGCTAGCATCGCCAAATGTACCATTATATTTCGTGATTTCCCAATTGCTTGTATGCGGTAGATGACATCACTGATCGTCTTCACAACTCTGTACGGGCCTTCCCAACTGCACCGATATTTGGATGGAACACCTTTCAGCCGATGAGGGTTGTATAGCAGTACCAAATCTCCCTCCCGGAAACCTTCCGAATTGTTTTCCTTGTCGAACCTGTGTTCCATCTTACTACTCATTATTCTGGATCGTTCTCTCGCATTCTGTTGCTTGGCCAATGAAGAACTACTTTGTAGAGCTTGTTCTTGACGGATTGGCTTCACATACTCAGTATCGTTCCGACGTTTCCCAACAGTAGTGCGCGCTGGCTTGGAACCACCCTTGCATTCTTTCTGGAAGATTCTTTCAGTCGTTTTAGTGCGTCCATTAGGGTTTGTCAATGCCAGTGTTTTTCTCGCAGGTACTTTTGATTTCGCTTTATTTGGCCCATTCAATCCATCAAACTTTGCTCAATCTACTTTCCTTGACTTTCGTGGTCTCTGTCGAATCTCCTCCAGCAGCACTCGCTTACTGCTGAACCCTTTTTCCAAACTGAAGTTAAGTGGCACATCTTGGTTCTCATAATGCATCGCCCTTCTCTGCATATCGATCTTGATGTCATGGTCAACCAAGAAATCCACTCCCAATATAACTTCATCGACAATCTCCGCCACAACGAATTTGTGTAAAACCATGATCTTCCCAATTAAGACTTCACATATTACTTCTCCCTGGACTTGATTATACTCGCCAGTGACCGTACGCAACCTTGCTCCAGGTAACCGCTTTACTTTCCTGTTAACCAAATCAGATCGGATCAAGGAATGAGATGCGCCCGTATCTACATTCAGTACACGCTCCTTGCCATCCACATTTCCTCTGACGGTAAGACTGCTTGATTTCCTTCCAATTTGCGACACAGATATCACATTAGATTCAATAGCCGGGGCAAGTTTTCGTCCTTTACATCCGACACGCTCTTCCTCATTTCCGCCAGCTTTGCGTTTACGGCCACCCACATTGTTGGAACTATTAGGACCAAGATCGCAATGACGTGCAATGTGACCTGGGTTGCCGCACTTGAAACATTTAATAACTCCGGCATTTTTCTGTTGTGATCCCTTCAGTGCTTCCAAAATTGTGTCTACCCAGTCTGGCTTTTCCACTTCCACGCGATGAGCTCTGTACGCTGGCTTACTCAAAAGTGAGGCTGTTTCCTGAGTCAGTGCATGCGAGACCGTTTCAGCAAACGTTAGTTTTGGATTCGCATATGTAGCCCGCTTCGTTTCCACATCACGTATGCCATTTATGAAGCTCTGCATTTTTACCCTTTCAGTGTATTCCACGGGTGCGTCTGCATTTGCAATGTTTCATTTGCTTTTTGGTAGCGGTTTTGCAACTCAATTTGGAATATCTGTTTCCTATGCTCGCTTCCGTAACGTCTCTCTAAAGCGCTCATCAATGTTTCGTAGTGGTTCCGCTCGTACTCTGGGATGGTCTGTAAGATTTCCGCGGCAGGCCCTTTCAGTGCCACGAACAGAGCTGCAACTTTATCTTCAGCATTCCATTGGTTCACTGCTGCGGTCTTCTCAAACTGTAGCTTAAAGACCTGAAAAGGAACAGAACCGTCAAATGATGGTGTCTTTACCTTTGGATTACTCGCTGAAACTGTTGGGCGATTTAATTGCAACTCCTGTATGCGACCTCTCAAAGCTTCTATCTCAGCATCAATTTTGTCCTCGAGCTGCACAATTTTTGCATCCTGTGCTTCCAGCTTTGATGTTACCCTTGCTCCTGTGCTTCCAACTGCGAAGACATTTGCGCCACCTGCAATGATAAGCGCTCCTCTTGTGCTTCCATCTTAGAAGTTATACGTGTCTCTTGCGACTCCAGTTGGCATGCCATATATGTCTTCTGTTCTTTGAGCTGAGATTCCAGTTGAGATGTTATATCTGTCTTTTGCGATTCCAGTTGAGAAGCCACTATCGATGTTTGAGCAGATATTGCAGCCAAAATCATGTTCAAGTCTGTGCTCGTAACTATTTGCGTAACTGTCTCTTCCATTTTTGTTGTTTCCTCGCCTTCAAGATGAAAGTCATACTCTTCCACGTCAATTCCTTCTAATTCCATTGCCTCTCGTAGCCGTGCCTGAAGTTCGAGCTTAACGCCGCTTGTATTCAATCCACGGGCTTCCAACTCCTTCTTTAGTTGCTGGATCTTAAATTCACTGAACTATGCCATGTCCTTGTTGTGCTCTGGAATTTATTCAACAATTCCTCTTCTGACACCAATTGTAACGAATTTACTTGCAAATCCTCTTATTTGCAATCCTCTGCTAAGTTCGAATCACTAAAATGTTGAATAAATAACTCCAATATTGAATAATGGAAAAATGGCCTTTATTAAAGTACTTCACAATAACACTTATACTTTGCTACTTGCTGGCTTAATAACCAAACTGATTGATAACTCAAATGAAACTCTACTATTGGCCGCCAGATCGCGTGCTTAATCAAACTGATTGATAGCTCAACTCAAACTGAATTACTTCTTACTCGCCTGCCCCGCTTTTATAGTTTACGCTGCATACTTCTAGGCTCTTCGATTTCCAGAACTTACTAGTTAGTTTCGGCTACAAAATCGCCAGCCACAACTACGTGCAAAAATTATTGCCCTCTCTGGTGACATCTCAGATAAGATATATGCATGTGTTTGTGCATTGCCGGTCCGCTGCTCGTATACGTACATATGTGTAGACGCAATTATTTATTCGTTTATGTAGATACATAATGATTGAATTATTGATGTGAATTCACGTCACTGCTTAACATCGCTTAGAGACGATAGCATCACTTAGTGCTGCTAACATTCGTTACAATATTTAATTTCATAAATAAAATAAAAAACGAACATGAAATAACAGAAACAAAACTGCAGCAATTCTCAGCTGGAGGCGAGCCTTATCGGAAACGCTAGATAAAATATAAAGACTTCCTTTTTTTAATATTGTAAATTCATTTGAAAAAGACAAACGCGAAAAGATTTAATTAATTACATGCTTGCTATTTCACACAATTTAAAATTTTAGATTTTACTACTTTTTCTTTATACATACACCCTTATCGCGAAGTTCACGCGGAAAAGTGTTCGCCTTCACTTCTTTTGTTCGGGTGAACTTTTTCCGCCTATCGGCAATTTCGGGCGAACAAAAGTTCACTTCGAAACAGCTGATGCTCTATTGCGAATTGGCAGTGAACAAATAATTTACTTGCAATTGTGTAAATTTTGTAAACAAGCACATATTTCCTTAAAATACAACATAAATAGAAATAAAAAATGTATAAAATAATGTTTAGTATTGCACTTAGGTTGGTATTGATTGAGCGCGAGGCGAATATATATGTGAAAGCGATTCAGAGGCAATTAAGAGACAGTTCTAACCCTTTGGAGCTGAATGATTTACTGTAAGCTAAAAATTCCTTTTTTCAGCACTTTTAGATAACAACTTAATTTTTTTTCAATTAGCTTTCGCCAATATTACAGGCTAAACAAGCCGGCATTCTAATATTTGCTAGATATTCTTACTAACTCCTTGCCACCATTGAAGCAAAAATTTGGAGTTCCACCAATTGTAAAGTTGAGTACATGTCTTCGTTTTTTCGCATAGGGAAAATGCGTTGGAAAGGACCATGAAGTGAGTCTTAGCCAATCTTGTTTCAATGAGGTGCTCAACATTTTGGAACCGTTGCTTTCTCCCCTATAGATGACTTGGTCGACTGATACGTTGTCATAAAAAATAGAATTTACATACTTAGCAATACAGGAATTTCACTTTTTTCCACTCAGCTTCCGATTGTGTATTATTTATTGATTTATTTCTAATAATAAAAGTACATATAATTATAAGAGTATCAAATTTTAAAACAAAAAATTATTTACATTTTGTTTTCCTCTCGTTCGCCTGTAAAATATAAGTGAACAAATTTGGGTTTCCCCGCTGTTCATTTCGCCCGAACAAAGAGTTGCCGATAAGGTGAAATGTTTTTCGAACACGAAAAATTGTTTCGCCATCCTCTGCGATAGGGTGAACGAAAGCTGTGAATATTTTCGGGTGAAAATAAAACTCGCGATAAGGGTGATAATTCCTTCCAAATAAATGAACCTTTGTGAATTTTGAGAAAAATTTAATATTTTTCTGTCCTTTGATTACTTTCTGAATTTTGACTTCTGAATTTTGCCTTCTGAAATTTGACTTCTGAATTTTCAATTCTGAAATTTGACTTCTGAAATTTGACTTCTGAGATTTGACCTGTTGTTGATGTTGTAGCAGTGCTTCGCCCCACCTAACAGCCGCGACCGATCACAGATTTTCATCAATATCCTCTAACGGGAGTCCAAGGAAACTTGCTGTTTCAACAGGGGTGGACCATAAGGAAAGGGGTGTTAGAGGCGTTGGTTCCACATTACAATTAAAGAGATGGTTGGTGTCATGTGCGGACACATTGCAAGCGGGGCATACATTTTGTATGTCGGGGTTGATTCTGGATAGGTAAGAGTTTAACATGTTACAATATCCAGAACGAAGTTGAGCCAGAGTGACTCGCGTTTCCCTGGGGAGTATGCGTTCCTCTTCCGCGAGTTTTGGATACTTTTCTTTGAGTACTGGATTCACCGGACAATTCCCGGCATAAAGGTCCGACGCCTGTTTGTGGAGTTCACCAAGGACCTGCTTGTGTTTTTCGCTTCATACGGCTGGGTTCTCAGGTGCCGTATTTCCTCAAAATGCTTACGGTGCTGGCTCATCAATCAGATGTCTGTTGGGATGCCCAGGTTCCTGGGTATTTAACAGGAACTGTTTGGTCAGCATCTCGTTTCTCTCCCTGATGGGGAGATTTGACCTCTGAATTTTGTCTTTCTCAAAAAAGGGTTCTGACTAATGTTTTCTGAAAAAATGTGTTTCTGAATTTTTGTTTTCTGAATTTATGGGAGGCACCCCGACATCTAGGTGCCTTATTAGCTGATTTGAAGTTGATCAGGAACCAATGGGAAACAATTTTAAATGAATACAAAACAGTTGCTATTCAATTGAACATCTCGCCAAAGTTTCCGGACATTCGAAAGAGAAAACACAATAGACGTTTTGAAGATAATGGAAATGAGATGATTACGGATGATCCAGAGTCTGATTTTAAAAACAATACATTCTTGGTGATCACTGGCATTACTGAACGATTTGCGGCTATGAGAAATTTGAACGAGACGTTTTCCTTTTGATGGAAATTAGAAGACACGGATGAAACTACGGTTCGGGAGAGTGCAGCAAAATTTGTCGAAAAATACAAGTCGGACGTTTCTCAGAGCTAAGAATGCGAAATAATTCACTTGAAACACATTTATGAAGCAAATTTTGATAAAGGTCTGTCACCATTAGAATTGCTAAATGCAGTCTATGTTCAAAATCTGTATACAATTTTCCCAAACATTTGTGTTGCTTTACGTATCTTTTGCTCTATACCTGTCACTGCAGAACGTTCTTTCAGCGTCCTTGCAAGAATCAAAAACTTCCATATGTCGTGTTCATCTCAAGAGCGAGTTTCAGGACTTACCACGCTTTGTGTTGAATCCGTTTTGGCAAGACAGTTAAATTTTGATATTATTTTAGCAAATAAAGCCACTCTTTGATATCCCAACTTTCTATATTGAATAATTAAAATTTATAATTATCATTAAATTTATCAGAAATGTATTAAAATGTTTATTTGGTAACAGAAAAGGTTATTTGAAAAAATATGTGGCTGATAAAAGAGAATTTTATTTCTACGTTACAATAAAATAGTATAAATAGTAAATATTTTGTGTTGATTTTATTGTCAGCTCTTAGTCCAAAAATCATTTAGTTGATGTGGCAAAAAATTTTTTTGATGTAATCCATCAATAATGATTCATGAGTAAGACGTCATTAATTAATTTGAAAATGTGTTACTGGATTTTTTATAGGGTGCCGTAAATTGTTTAGTCCCGGGTCCAGATTTTCTCTCTACGGCCCTGGGCATACCTACCGCGGGTATATTCTAAGCCCCTTAACCCGCTAGAGGAGCGAAATTTAATTCGTTCTAACCGCGCAAAAGTTATTTCAAAAACAGGCGCATTCAATGCCAGCTTAACTCGGATTTTGCATCACCCCATTCACCAAGTTATTAAAAACCAAATACTAAACGAAAAGTTAAATAAAAAATTTAAATGCTCACTTTGCATAACTTTTACAAAAAATGAATAAGGAAAAATTAATTCAAATAAAATGAATCAAGTCGAACATGTCCTTAAATCGTCCTCAAGTTATTAAAAAAAAGCAAGTTACTCAAAACTTCTATATCCCGATTGGGTAAAAAATAAGCGAAATCAGTGATGCTACATCCTTTAGTAGGTTCCAGGGGTTCAAACGCTTCTTTGAAGTGATTCTCACCTCATACTTATGATACGTTGGAGAAAGGTTTGAAAAATCACTTGGCCTTATAATCAAACATCTGTTGTTTATTTGCGAAACATAAAAATATCGTCTGAAATTTTAATTTGGATTTTCACCTATCATCTTTCAACACCCAAGTCTCCCGGTTTGATATTTCCTAAAGTTGGCGGCCCAATCCCAATTAGTGCCTTGGAGTGAATCACATTGATTATAGCATATCTACCAAATTTAAATATCACCTACACGTTACGACTCCTGCTACATATGTGAGTACGTAGGAACACTCAAAGTAATGAAGTAAAAGCTTTCCCAAGACAATAGAACAAATGACGGGTATGCTACTACCCTAACGTAGTGAACAGTCGAACTAGTCTGAAAAGTGAGGCTACGCGGTTAATCATAATGAACTCTTGCATCAAAAGGCCGGAAAACAACAGTTTGGGCTAAGCATATAACCTTAACATCTTTCAACTTAAAATCGGTCGGTCCACATTCCAAAATTCGGTTTGGTTTAACCAGACTATTGAAATCAATGTTTCGAGCACAAACGTTCGTAAATTTTGATCTACATTAAAAAAGCTTTATCCAGGGTCCTTGTAAAATTAAAATTATGTAGATGCGCCGAGGATTATACTATTTTCACCCATGAGTTAATACTTGGGCTGCCTACGATTTCGAGGGTGGCATCCCAAGGCAGTCGGTTCTATGTACCGGAGCGACTCGGGATTTTTCCCGACCAACGACTGCCATTTCAGTGTAACCCCATTTAATTTGTTGCGTCCCTCCCACAAATTGTCATCCTCCCAGCAGCTCCTTGCAGCAGGACTGCTCCATATTCTCTTGCTCCGGGAAGGTATCGAATCAAATCCGGGTCCGTCTCCTGACCCCGGTCATGAGAAATGGCTTTGCTGCATCTGCCGGAAAAGAATCTTTTTAGGACGGTCATACTATGTTCAGTGTGTCTCGTGTAAAGGATGGTTGTATCGGACAGGTTGTTCTGGGCTTGATCCCAAAACCTGACATCCACGTAACTTTTATAAATCTTTTGTGGCTCCTTGCTGTTCACGCCCAAGGGCGTCCCGTAGTCTACGCCTAAGCACCCCCTATTACCTTCCAGCAGCCCCGCTGCTCAGCAAGCCACAACAAGTACCCGCTGCTGCTCGCACCCCACGACGCCAACAACTCAAACAGCTGTTACCACTCATAACTACTATCTTCGTAGTAGTGTCGGTAGCAATGCTGAGCATCAGCCCCTGCCCCCGTCTCTCCCCCCTCTTTTCCGGCAGCAATCGTGTAGGTCAGGGAAACAGACTCTTAGTCCCTACCTCCCTTTGCACCGTCTGCCAGCACATAATATTTATAATTTTATTTGCAACCCACTGCTAAGTTCGAATTACTAAACTGTTGAATAAATAACTCCAATATGTAATAATGCAAAATGGCCTTTATTAAAGTACTTCACAATGACACTCAAACTGTGCAACGAATAGCTTGCTTAATAACCAAACTGATTGATAGCTCAAATGAAACTCTACTATAATACTGCTCTTGCTCGCTAGATAGCGTCTTAATCGAAATCTCAAATCAAACTGAATTCCAGCGCCTCTACAATTGCCGCCTTTTATACTCTTTGATTTCAACCTTCGCATCTTCTAGGCGCTTCCAGAATATACTAGTCCAGCAGATCTCAAACTTCCCAGCTGTAACTACAATTGCACAGTTTTATAGTTTTTCTCATTGCATACTTATAGGAGTATCTCAGATATATGCATGTGTTTGTGCATTGACTCTCCGCTGCTCGTATACGTACATGGTACATATGTGTAGACGCAATTATTGTTTCGTTTATGTAGATATATAATGATTGTTCTATGGATGTGAATTCACGTCACTGCTTAGCATCGGCTTAGAGACGATAGCATCGCTCAGTGCTGCTAACATTCGTTACAATATATATGATTGCGACATCCGCCCAATGCAGCTTCTGCCATGGACGGTGCCACTTTCCTAGATGTTCTGGTCTTCGCGGAGGAAACCCCCCGACGAGTTTCATTGCGCCATGTTGCCAGGTCGCAAACCCCAATCTACCGGGTACCCCAATGCTTGCCCAAGGACGCCCAGTCTCAGGGCCACAATAGCAGTTGCGTCCCGGCCTTCCTCAACTCAGGCGTAGTCACCCGTCACTTACTCCCAGAGTGACGACGTCTCCCCCGTTGCACTTCAGAACTCTGCAGTTAAACTGTAATGGATTAACTGGGAAGATCACGGAGATAGTCGATTTCATGAAGCGGCACAACATCCGCATTGCTGCGATTCAAGAGACTAAACTCACAGCGAGATCTGCATTGCAGACCTGCTCTGGGTATAATGTCCACAGAAAAGATCGCGAGAGCGGAAATGGAGACGGCTTCGCGTTTATCATACACCACTCTGTGCAATATTATATATTTGATCCTGGCATCGACCGCAGGGACAATGTCTTAGAACGTCAAGGCCTATCTGTCCGGTCAGGCGATGCAAACCTAGAAATCATCAACATCTACATCCCTCCTCCCACCTGTTGCCCCAGCGGATACCGCCCTTATATCAGAGCCTAACTCACTGGCAACAATCGCATTATCTTAGGCGATTTCAATGCCCATCACGATCTATGGCATTCAAATTTGCGGGCGGACAGTAGGGGTGAGATGTTGGCGGATCAAATAGAAGAAACGACGTTCTGCACAATAAACGGAGACGCCCCCACACGTATGGTAGGAAGCTGTCACAGTTCGCCAGATATCTCAATCGTGAGCGCAGAACTCTTAAACTGCGTCAACTGGCAGCCGATGGTAACACTGGCATCCGACCACCTGCCTATACTTATGTCGCTCGAGCGTACCGCTTCATCGTAACCGAAAAACGCACTTTCATAAACTTCAAAAAAGGAAAGTGGGAAGAATATAAATCTTTTACAGACAACCTCTTTCCTGCCCTCCCTATCCCGACTGATGCCCGCCAAGGGGAGCGTGCCTTCCGCAAGGTCATTGAATCCGCCTCGGCACGTTTCGTTCCCGCCGGGAGAATTCCCGAAATCCGGCCCACTTCCCAGCGGAGGCCGCAAACTTAGCGAGAGAACGTGACCTTATAAGACAGCTTGATCCAGGCGACCCCCAAATAAGGGATATAAACCAACGCATCAGATTGCTTGTGGATGAACACAAGCGGGCGAAATGGGAGGAGCACCTAAGAGGTTGTAACCTCTCTACCGGTGTGGGTAAACTTTGGTCCACCGTAAAGTTCCTATCGAATCCGACTAAGCACAAAGACAAAGTTTCCATCGCCTTTGGCGACAAAGTGCTGTCGGATGCGAAAAAATGCGCGAGCTCTTTCTGCCGACAATATATAATGCATTCTACGGTCGACAAAGATAGACGGAGGGCCAACTGACACGCACATAAACACAAATTCAGCGCGTCACCAATCACCATCACCGCTAAAGAGGTTGAGGACGCCATTGGTCGCGCTAAACCATCCAAAGAAGTGGGTCCAGACGGCATAGCCATGCCGATGCTTAAAAGCCTAGGGAAAGAGGGTTTCAAATATTTAGCGCATGTCTTCAACCTGTCCGTTTCCACCTTTGTCATACCCGAGAAATGGAAAATGGCTAAGGTGGTCCCGCTACTAAAGCCTGGTAAACCAGTCGTATCGTCCGATATCTCTCCTATCGCCAGTAGAAAAGACGCTTGAAGCCATTTTGCTCCCTTATTTCCAAGCAAATTTGCAGCTAGCCTGTCATCAGCATGGCTTCAGAAAACTCCATAGCACTACCACCGCTCTAAATGCCATTAGCACCCAGATAAATTGCGGTTTAAATCAAAACCCCCACCATAGAACAGTACTCGTAACGCTAGACCTATCAAAAGCTTTTGATACGGTCAACCATGGCTCGTTACTGCAAGACCTGGAAGGGTATACCCTTCCCCGATGTCTTAAAAGGTGGACCGCAAATTATCTGGGTGGTCGGCAGTCATCGGTGCAATTTAGAAACGAAACATCAAAACCAAGGATAATTAAACAAGGGGTGCCACAGGGTGGTGTCCTATCCCAACTTTTGTTTAATTTCTATATATCTAAGCTACTTTCACCACCGGAAGAAGTCACACTCGTTTCCTACGCCGATGACTGCACAATAATGTCCACAGGCCCAGGCCCACAGATTGATGAGCTATGCAATAGAATAAACCGCTACCTCCCTGATCTCTCCAGTTTTTTCGCCTCGCGAAACCATTATCGCATTATCACCGACTAAATCTTCCGCGATCTTATTTACAACATGGACGTCCCAAATGTCGACCATTTTGAACATCCACGTCGATGGCACTACGCTACCGACTGTCCTACACCTCAAAATCTTGGGTGTGACGTTTGATCAGGATCTACATTTTGGTGAGCACGCAGCTGCAATTGTTCCGAGAATTGAGAGCCGCAACAAAATCCTCAAATCCTTCGCTGGCAGTACCTGGGGAAAAGATAAAGAAACGCTCATGACTACATACAAAGCTATTAGCCAGCCGATTACGTGCTACGCGTCACCCATATGGTCGCCAAGCCTAAAAATTACCCACTGGAAGAAGCTACAGGCCTGCCAAAATACTGCTCTCAGAATTGCCACGGGCTGTCTTCTTATGTCCCCAGAACACCATCTGCATAATGAGGTGAGAATACTCCCCATCAGGGAGACAAATGAGATGCTTACCAAACAGTTCCTGTTGAATACCCAGAAACCTGATAATCCCAGCAGACACCTGATTGATGAACCAGCACTGCCTAGGGGCTTAAGGAGTAATCTCCGTAAGCATTTTGAGGAAATACGGCACCTGAGAACCCAGCCGTATGAAGCGAAAAAACACAAGCAGGTCCTTGGTGAACTCCACAAACAGGGGTCGGACCTTTATGCCGGGAATTGCCCGGTGAATCCTGTACTCAAAGAAAAGTATCCAAAACTCGCGGAAGAGGAACGCATACTCCCCAGGGAAACGCATGTCACGTGGTCACCAAGGCGCGTATGCGCTGACTCTTTGCTCGATGACAGCAGGTACTTCGTTTTGTGTTCATTCACCATCAAACCCATTTTTACCGCTTCTTTTTCCAGTTTGGAGTAAGCAGAACTAACAGCGCGGGTGTTTAGGCCGATGATATCAATGTCATCAGCATACGCCAGTAATTACACGCTTTTATAGAATATTGTTCCAACAAAGAGACTAATTGTACCCATTTATACCCCCAAGGGATCGATAGGACCAATCCCCTTTGTACCCATATGGGAACATATGAAGACTAGTACACTCAAAAAAAAAAAAAGTATCACTATCATTTTAATACACGATGTGCATGTCACTCTTGCTCAGCTTTGTTCTGGATACTGTAACAGGTTAAACTCTTACCTATCCAGAATCAACCCCGACATACAAAATGTATGCCCGCTTGCAATGTGTCCCCACATGACACCAACCATCTCTTTAATTGTAACAGCAAGTTTCCTTGGACCCCCGTTAGAGGATATTGATGACAATTTGTTATCGGTCGCGGCTGTTAGGTGGGGCGAAGCACTGCTTCAACAACAACAACAACAGGGCGGCATCCTTGGCCGAATAGTTACTCCCTAACTTTTAAAGGTGTCTGGTAGTGGTCGGCAGCATAGCGCGAAAAAAATCCGTTAGAACTTCTTCGGAGCTACACCTAGAGCTGCTAGGAAAGTGACGTCGACGAAGGTATGAGTTGGAATTCGCAGTCCTACAGCTTCTGTTCTGGCATGTGGTGTGAGGGTCAGTAGGCGTGGTACCGCCTGGTCGTCAGGATTGTTACTGTTTGCACATCCGAAATTATAGCTCTTATAACAGCCGAAAAAACTGGTGGCGCCCTTTAGCGCAATCAACAATTGGCCATCATTGGTGCTAATCGTTAAATTGTACCAAGGGACTCATGAGTATTAAAATACCATTAATAGCAACCGTAAGTTGCCTTTATACGTGACCAGCAAGGAGCAACAAAAGATTTAAAAAAATTGTGTCGACAACGAGTATTAGGAATTGGCCCATCCTTCGGTGAAACTACGCTTTGCACGAGACAGACAGACAAAAGTGTGACCATTTTAAGTACTTAAATTTTTTTGGGCAGACGCAGCAGTAAGGGTCCCTTAGACCGGGGTTAGGTTCGAAGCCTCCCTGGAGTAAGTGAACGAATTACAGTCCCTCCCCAAGGAGCTACTCGTTAAAATTTTTTGAACGATCCGCGAGAGTTTGAGGCAAAAACCCCGGATCTTTCCGAATTGGCCAAAACGTTGATTTCCTTAAATACATATAGGCAAAACCTTTCCTAAATATAATTTTTTTAATAGAAAAATCAAGCTTTGTAAAGTAAGAAAGGAGGCGTATGCCGGCACGCCGCCGCCGCCGGTATTTAATAGTGCCTACGCCGCCGCCGCCGATAAAGTGATCGGCGTAAACCTCTAGTATGTATGTAATGGAACCTTTGAACATAATTCCAGAAGTTTCATTAATTTGCAACTTTGCGCATGTGTCAAGGGGCCGACGACAATGGAATAATTTGATGATTGAATCATATAAGGTGATGAGACTTAAAGTCAGTTTGTCTTATGGCCACTTCAATTCGCCATTCGCGCACGTATCATGGGCCGATGACAATGCAATAATTTATAGGTGGGGTGTCCTAAGGTCAGTTAACCTTATGACCACTTCAAAGGGGTCATACGGCCAATTTACCTTATGAACATTTGAATTAGTCATACGATCAATTGGCAATTTAAAGCCACCATAGGACCAATTGAAAAAAATTTGGTTTGTGACCATATAGGAAATTTCCGTTGCACCATGTGCCCATTTCGGGAAAAAGACCATAGCCACATTTTTTACTATCTTTTATTAGCTGGGTTGTATGTATGTATGTCAGCAACGGAATCTTTGAGCATAATTTTCACCAACTTCCAGAAATTTGATTAATTTGAAACTTTGCTCACGTATCAAGGACCGATGACAATGCAATAATTTGATGGTGGGGTGGCATAAGTTTAAGTGAAAAGAAGTCGCTTATGAACACCCCAAATGGCCATAAACTTAGTTGAAACTTTGAGCACGTATCAAGGAATAATTTGATAGTGGGGTGACATAAGGTTAAGTGACATGAAGTCACTAATGAACACTTCAAATGGCCATAAGTTTGATTGAAACTTTGCCTATGATAGATAAATAATTTGAAGAAGAGGTAACGTATGGTCAGCGGATATAAAGTCAACTGACCTTATTTAGAATGGCCATACGGTTAATTGAAACTTTGCACACGTAAATTTGTAAATGTGGTCTTGAATTTGTTCGGATAACAGGATCTCGAAGACAGGACAGACAAAAAACTTATAGGTCGAAGTCACTGGGACAATTTGCCTACCTCGCTGATTGCACTCGACCTTATCTTACCTTATGCATCTACCCACATTGAAACACAATGACTTGACAGGCAGATAAAATAAGAAAAGGATAGGTTATATGACTATTATTAACACAAGGTGAGGAGGAACGACAACATGTGGTTTAACTATTGTGCTAACATTTTTATTTTAGCACAGATAAATTTTTTCTAATCCTTCTCAAGAAACCTAGTTTTTTCCTATTTTTTGCACGCGTTTTCCATGTGAGAAGAAAACTGAAGACCTATGTCTATTATTACACCGAGGTATTTAATGTTATCTACTTTCTCAATCAGTTGCCCGTTTGTTTCGATATTCTCCTCACTGTTCATATTAATTTCCATTAGTTTCGTTTTTTGCTCATTTAATTTAAGTTTATTAATTTTTAACCAAGTACTTATTTCGGCAATGTCTTGCTCTAGTTTATTCTTACACTCTCTCGGAGTTTCACCAACGCTGTATATTAATGTGTCATCGGCATATAACATGACTTCGCTGCATTTTACCACATTAGTTACCAATTTTTATTATATGTTTAAACTATTTCATTTATTTTTATTTTGTAAAATTTTTTAATTTTTCGGGTACCCCTTCCATTAACGATTTTATTGTACTATTTCCTACTTTTTGAAATGCAGAACGCCATTTCTCCCGAAAATCTTCAGCGTTCCGGGCCACTTTCTTGGTCGCTTTGATTTCCCTTTTTACCAAAGCCCAGTATCTTTCGATTGGTCTCAGTTCTGGGCAGTTCGGCGGATTTGCTTCTCTAGGCACTAAAATCACATTATTTTTTGAGTACCATTCCAAAGACAATGTGCTGTAATGGCATGAGGCAAGGTCCGGCCAAAAGAAGGCTGAAACCCTATGCTGTCTTAGAAAAGGTTTCAGCCTTTTCTCCAAGCACTCTTTAACATAAATTTGCGTGTTTATGGTTTCCGTTATGACAAACGATCTGCTTCTTTCGCCACAGCTGCATATTGCCTGCCAAACCAGAAATTTTCGGGGAAATTTTTACTGTCTTTTTGTTTTGAACTTTTCGTCCACATTACCCCGTGAGTCTACAGTATAAAGTTCTTGGCCTGGAAGCTGCGAAAAATCGGCTAAAACATAAGTTTCGTCGTCCATCACACAGCAACTGAACTTTTGAAAAAAAATTTGTTTTTAATATTTTGGAACGTTGTTTTGCTTCAATGTTCTTCAGAGCATTTCTGTCTGGAACTTTTTGAACTTTAAATGTCTTGAGACCAGCCTCCTTTTTAGCTTTGCGGACCAAAAACTCGGAACATTCTAGTTTCTGCGCCAATTTTCTGCCCGAAATACTGGGGTTTCTCCGTAAACTGGTTATAATTTTATCCTTCTTATTTTGGTCACTGATTCCTTTTTTCTGCCAGAACCAGGTTTTCGAGTGACAGCCAACTCCTCCTTGAAGCTTTTTAAAACTCTTCACACAGTTTTTGGGCATACTTTTACATCCCTCGCATTTTTTTTTGAAAGTCCACTGAGGATTGTCTTGTTAACTTGCACAATTTTTTTACGTACTTCCAATTCGCTTGCCATTTTTAGTCGAATAAAAGTATTTAGAGAAAATATTTGTGTAAAAAATATTTTTGACATTTTTAGCAAAGCATGCCGCAAAAAAGTAATTTAAATACATCAATTTGGAAAAGAGTTATTTGATTAAATAAAGGTGACAATTTTTTCAAACGCAGCCTTAGCTCCTTACCAATTTTCATTATCCTACCATTCCACATCCAGAGATATGCAGTATGATATATTCCATTTGTATGGGAGGTACTACGCCCCTTCTCTCCCACCCCAAAATGTTTGTGGGTGTTAGGGATTGATCTCATATAACTCCTTACTGAATTTCAATGTTCTAGCATGAATACTTTCAGAGTTATGTGAGTACCAAATATTAATTTTGCATGGGAGGTGCCACGCCCCCTTTATATATCGACATTATTTTTAGCCTATGACCATCCCTGGAAGGTTTCTACTGGGTTGTGCAAATTTGGTTGTGATCGGTAAATCCGTTTAGGACGCAACTCGATCTATACCTACATACATACATAATTTGAATTTTATATATAACTATAGATTATTCAACCATTTCAGAGTTTCTAACATGTATGTGATTGGTGTCAGTCAATTAGAAATAGAATACATCGCATTTCTGTTTTATAGTTTTTGCAGTCTGTTTGTCATCTGTATAGAACCCAGGAATAGAAAGTTTTTAATGGCAGAAATACACTCTGAGTGCTTGCAAATAACTGCCGGGGGGGCGACCCAGCTTAGGAAAACTTTCTACTAATTGAAAAACTTGTTTGTTAAATTTTGATGTTGCTTTGCTCGGGACGTGAACCCAGGATCTTCGGTGTGGTAGGCGGAGCACGCTACCACCACATTAGGGCGGCCGCCACATATTATATATTTTTTTCGAAAATATTCGTGGGGGAAAACAGTATGTAATAATTATTTTAAAAATAGATTTTTTATTAATTATTTTGATTTTATAAAATTAAATATTTTTTTAACGCAGTTATAAAATAAATATTGTTACCTTCAAAATAAAACAAAAATTAATAAGATACGACGAGTGGAACCAAAGATATAGTATTTTGAATGTGGGCAAGTTTGCTTACCCATCGAATCTGAGCACATGCAGATCTCTGAAAAAAAATTTTTTTTTCGAAGAAATCCTGATATATGTGTTGACTTAAATTGCGAAAAGATTCCATAAATTTGATGCCTTTTAAAAAAGTGAAAGTTTTTTTTTCTACAAATCCGTACGATTTGTAAAATAATGACCCATATGTGAGGCTAAACAATTTAAAGTTGTAAAGATTTTGGAAAATTTTAGTCGAAGAGAAGAATGTTTTAATGCTATTGTTGAAACAGATATATAAACATATGAAAATATCATAAAACAAAATAGAATCAATGTAGAGTGGGACTCTTGTATTACTATTGATTATGAAAGAGTATTTGGGTGTTTTAAATGTTTGGGTTTCAATCATAAAGCTGCTGAATGTATTAACAAAAAAGCTTGTAGTTGATGTGGTACCTCCACACGACTTCAAAGATTGTACATCAATTGCTTATAATTTTGTAAATTGCTGTGAACTTGTACAGAAAAAACTGTTAGAGGCGGATGTACACCATGCTGCATTCAGTAAGGAATGTCCACCATATAAAAGATACATTCAAGTTAAAACTAAAACTAGAAAGTAGCAATCAAATAGTACCAATCTAATTTGTCTGTATCTCAATATAAATAGTATTTTGGGGAATAAAAAGGGAATTGGAAAGACTGATTGAAATTAAAAATACAGCTGTAATACTGTGTGCTGAAACATGTACCACAAATTTAATAACGAATCATGAGTAGAGCATACAAACTTATAACCTAGTCAGATGTGATTCACATTGTAGGCATACTGATGGTGTTCTGGTGTATGTGTATGATTCCATCGAATATAGCATTAAATATAATAAAGCAATAGCTAAAAATATGTGGTGTTTTTTTGATCAAATTGAAGCACTTTAACCCAAAATGGCTAATCGGTGTGGTTTATCACTCACCGAGCACAAGCGATGCGGATTTCATAAACTACTTACGTACCGTCTTAGGTAGTACCAGTGAGCTATCTGTAAATAACATTCTTGTAGGCGATTTTAATATTGATTTAAATAGTATGGCAACATATAGGTGAACTTTTTAAATCATACTGTATGTATCAAACAATTGATTTTGATACTCGTATAACCGATGTATCCAAAACAAAAATTGATTTACTTTTTTCGAATACTAAAGACATAGTGTGTGAAAAGTTAGATGATCACCAAACTTCCAATCATGAAACAATACAATTTAAAATAAAAAGAAGCCCTAAATTTAGAATGAGGAGCCCTATAAAAGTTACGTCATGGGAGTACTATAATATTGAATCACTTACAAATCAATTGCGCATATGTAATTTTGGCAATTTTGACAGAGCTCTAGGTGCGGCTGCAAGCGGGCGTCTGTCTTGGAGCAAGCGGCTCGCTATATAAACGTGCAAATAATATTTGCACCCACGCTGAGCGGGTTGTGCGCTGGGCTTGGGACCCGCCACGTAAAACCATACTCCAATGAAATATAACAACAAGCCTCGGATAAATACACTCTCTATTGATGACGACCATGGCAAACGTTTGAAGGACAATGAATTGAGGGCATGCACCTGGAACGTCCGCTCCCTGAATGGGATTGGTGCAGATTTTCGGCTGGTTGATGTCCTCGTCAAAGCAAAATCTGACATCACCGCCATCCAAGAAATGCGTTGGACGAAGCAAAGAAGAAAGAAGATCAAAAATTGTGACATCTATTGGAGTGGCCATACGAATAAGCGCAGTTTCGGCGTCGGATTCGTGGTGGGAGAGAGACTTTGTCGCCAAGTGCTGGCGTTCACGCCTGTGGACGAGCGTCTCGCCGCTATCCGAATAAAAGCAACATTTTTTAATATATCATTCATCTGCGCCCATGCGCCGACAGAGGAGAAAGACGATGAGGTGAAAGACACTTTTTATGAACAATTAGAACGCACATACGAGCGATGCCCTCGTCATGATATAAAAGTCGTGCTTGGCGACTTTATCGCCAGGGTGGGCAAAAAAGGTGTTTTTGGCCCTACAGTCGGAAAGTTCAGCCTACACAATGAAACTTCTCCTAACGGACTGAGCCTGATTGACTTTGCAGGTGCTCGAAACATGGTCATATCCAGCACGAGGTTCATGCATAAAAAGATACATCAAGCTACATAGCTGTCTGCTGATCGAAATACTCGCAATCAGATCGATCACGTTGTGATAGACGGAGGGCATGCCTCCAGTGTTTTAGATGTGCACACGATCCGAGGACCTAACATCGACTCGGACCATTATCTCGTTGCAGCCAAAATACGCACCCGCCTCAACGCGGCTAAAACCAAGGAACAAAAAACACAAGGAAAGCAAGACGTCGAAAAGCTTCAATTACAACAGACTGCCAATGATTTCGCAACTCGACTCTCACACCTACTCTCTGAGAGCACAACTCATCCTGAAGGAATACAGGAGCAGTGGGAGCATATCTCAAAATCACTTCGTACTGCCGCCGAAAAAAAAATTGGTTACCGGCGGCCACGAAAAAACAACTGGTACGATGAAGAATGCCGCGTTGCAACAGAAAGAAAAGCCTACAGGGCTACGTTAAAAGCGAGCGCGACAAGAGGAGTGTGTGAATGCTATCGTGAGTTGAAAAGGGAAGCGAGACGCCTTTTCAGGAGGAAAAAAGCAGAAGCAGAAAGGCGTGAGTGCGAGGAGCTTGAGCTGCTAGCCACCAGGAATAACGCCCGAAAATTCTACCAAAAAATACGGCGACAGACGGAAGGTTTTAAGACCGGGGCAAACTCCTGTAGGAATGATAACGTCGACCTTGTAACTGATGTCCAGAGAGTGCTTAGATTATGGAGGGAATACATCTCTGCTCTCCTAAATGGAGGCAGCATTTCACCGCGCAGAGGTGAAGAACCCGATCCCGCAATCGATGATGATGGAATATATGTCCCCCCGCCCGATTATGACGAAGTTAGAATAGCAATAACCAGATTGAAAAACAACAAGGCCGTGGGCGATGATGGATTGCCTGCGGAGCTATTCAAGTACGGCGGCCAAGAGTTGGTAAGGCGCATGCAGCAGCTTCTTAGTGTTCTTTGCCCAGTTCACAAGAAGGGGGATACTGCAAAATGCACCAACTATCGTGGAATCAGCCTTCTTAATATCGCATATAAGGTCCTTTCAAGTGTATTGTGCGAAAGATTAAAGCCCACCATAAACCGGCTGATTGGACCTTATCAGTGCGGCTTCAGCCCTGATAAATCTACCATCGACCAGACTTTCACAATGCGCCAAATCTTGGAAAAAAACCCGTGAAAAGAGAATCAACACACATCACCTCTTCGTCGACTTTAAAGCCGCCTTCGACAGCACGAAAAGGAGCTGCCTATATGCCGCTATGTCTGAATTTGGTTTCCCCGCAAAACTTATACGGCTGTGCAAAATGACGTTGAGCAACACCATCAGCTCAGTCAGAATTGGAAGGACCTCTCCGAGCCGTTCGAAACTAAACGAGGTTTCAGACAAGGTGACCCCCTATCGTGCGATTTCTTTAATTTGATGCTGGAGAAAATTATACTAGCTGCAGAACTTAACCGCACTGGAACAATATACTATAAAAGCGTGCAATTACTGGCATATGCTGATGACATTGATATCATCGGCCTAAACATTGCTACTGTTTTGTTTCCCTTGTCAGAAGGAATGGAACTCAATGACTATAACAATAAAATGGATGAAATATTAAATGACCTGACGATGTATAGAATTCAGAGACAAGATCCAACTTTAAAATTACAAAATAAAAATAATAGTCTTGTAGATAAAATTTTTAAAATAGAATTAATTTCGAAAGCAGATAGAAGTAAACTTTCGACTACAACGGCACTACCACCACGGATATATGGATTGCCGAAAATCCACAAGGAAGGAACACCATTAAGACCGATAGGCTCGGCCACAGGATCACCAGCACACGCACTCTGCAAATACGTTGCAGATATTTTAAAAAACGTCACCACCAGTTCATTATATAATATAAAGAACACACAAGACTTTAAAGAAAAGATCAATAACTCTTATATTTATGACGATGAAAAGATGATCAGCCCAATTCTAAACCAAAATTCCGTGCGAGTTTTTTCCCTTCTCCCATTCCTCGTATTCTAAATAAAAATTCCTTGTGAGTTTTTACACTTCTCCCTTTCCTCCTATTCTGAACAACGTTCGAAAAAGCGGAAACCGCTTATGGGAGAAAAGTAGGTATTATTAATGTGAGGGAGAGGGAGATTTCTCTGCCATTTCATAGGAGTTTTTTCACTTGTTTAATTAAAGGGAATGCATCAAAATAGTTAAAGGAAATTGGTTCTTTTAAGAAAGAAAACTTATTTGTACAAATTTGTGCTAAAATATGTATATACATTCTACCACAATATTCTCACTGTTAATACAACAATAACTACAGCCATAATATTCTTTATTTTAAGTTGAAAAGTATATCATAAGCAACGGTAGAGCTCTTGGTATACATATTTGATGCAGCCATCCAGAAATTGCGCAAGGATTTTTTAATAAGGCTTAAATAGATTTTGGCATATGACGAAGGACGAATTCAACTCAACTTGGCCGCCAGAAAATTGCTTTGCTGAATGAAAGCAGGCAACTCCGGCAGATTTGTGTTATGCGGCCTCTTCTTCTTATGTTCCGCTGTTGATGTTGCTGTGGCACCAAATCATTACTCATTTCAGTGAATACCACATGAAATGCAATAAATACTGTGCATTGTGTATATTTTATTTCTTAATTTCCAACAAAATTGCAACAATAATTAAACTTTTCAATTTTTTAAAGAAAAGAAGAAATGTGCAACGAAATTTCAATTGACAAAACAGCTGACTTCGAAAATTCGAAATTCCTATTCCCCAATTATTGTTCTCCCTAGGAGAACAGAATTGGAGGAATTTTTCCGCGGGAATAAAAAAATCCGCGAGAACAAAATTCCGCGAGAATATTTAGAATTGGTCTGGATATCCTTTGACGCAGTTTCATTGTTCCCTAGTATACCGACACATCTAGCACTTGACATAATAAGAAATAAGTGGACAACAATAGAAAAATACACGAAAATACCTAAGAAAATGTTCATAGAAATATTAAAGTTCTGCACACATCTACCGCCACTTACTTGACTCGCGAAAATCAGTTCAACAACAGCATCTGGAACAGACGCTGCCCACCTAACATCTGAACTCATTTATGTATGTTTGCAGTAATGCTAATATGTTTATACATACATATATATAAATTTGCCTGTGATAAATTGTGTAAAATAAAGTGTTTATTTATTTATTATTGTAGTCCCCGATGACGATCTCCGTTGGAGATCGAAATATATTGGAACAAAAACAACAACAACTTGTTTAATTTATTGACCTAGAGCCAGTTTGAAGAAATAATTGTTAAATTTAAAGGTCGCCAAAAATCAAAATTTGTTCTGCATTAAAGATAATCGGTATTTTAAATATAATGAAACAATATATACACAACTAAAAGGATTACCGATGGGATCATCAACCTCCCCAATAAATGCAGATATTGTAATGGAAGAACTGTTGGACAATGCGATGAACAAATTAGCACGAAAACCAAGATTATTAACTAAATACGTGGACGATCTTTTTGCAATAATCAATGAAAACGAGGTAGAAAACATACTTGACGCACTAAATTCTTTTGACAAAAATATTAAATTCACTACGGAACTCGAGGACGACGTAAAATTACCCTATCTAGATTCAATAGTAATACGACGAGGAAATCAACTGAAGTTAGTGTGGTATAAGAAGTCTATAACATCGGGTATAATTATAAATTATTATTCTAAACATCCCAAAAACATGATCATAAATACTGCAATGGGCTGTATAAGACGAATGATGAATATTACAGATGACACTTACCATAATGACATAGAAAATGAAATAAAGATATTGTTAAAAGCCAATGATTTTCCTGATAAAATTATAAAAACTCTTTTAAAAAGATATAAATCACCAAATAGTCAACGTAGGGAGGAAAACCCGAAAATATTCAAGTCGTTAACTTATGTACCTAAATTATCTGAGCGCCTATCAACATCTTACATCTATAATAAGGAAGATATTAAAATAGCACACAAACCTATGAGCACTTTAAAAAGTATGTTTAACGAAACTAAATCGAAAATACCGCAAATGGAAAAAAGCAACATTATTTATCAAATCCCGTGTAACGGAAACGACAAAGAATTATGCAACAAAGTATATGTTGGACCAACTAAATCTAAATTAAAGACTCGATTAGCACAACATAAATCAGATTTTAAATATTGTAATGATTTAAATATAAATAACCAAAAACCGCACTTATCACCCATTGAGCAACGAGAAAGCACTGCCCGAATTTCGAAAAAACAATAGTACTTCAACAAGAACAACAATATGGAAAGAGATTCACACTGGAAATGCTATGCTACATATACTAAACACACCAACTAACACAAGAATTAACTACAAAACAGATGTAACAAACACCGCGCTCTCCTATAGGCATCTAATAAAAAACAAAAATAGTTAACAACTCCTCGTACAAAGGGAAAGACGTGTCAAAAAATGTGTGTTTTCAATGTTTAAGAAGTTTTGTTAATTGTTGTTTGATGTAAATTATATGTTATTTTGTGTTCTGTTTGTTTATAGTTCACCCTGAGGACGGTTATCGTGCATAACCGAAACATATTGCTAAAAATTTAAAACATCTGTGTTTTATTTTCCAAAACATCAGACCTCAAGCCGGCAAATAAAAACTTGTGAAATAGAAAGGTCACCAAACTAATATTTAAATAAATTATAAATTAAAACTTGCTTCAAATAAATGTTTTCATACATTTAAAAGCAATAAGGGCAACCCCGCTTAATTTATACAAATACACAACATTGGTTAATTCTTTGTAGTTCTATAAATAGAACAAAAGCAAAAACAATACCAGTTTCTTTGAAACCGCCTTACCAACAAGCATAAATTTAACACATGATTGCATACAAAGTATGTAATGTGCAAAAGAATAAAATATGGAAAGGCAATTGGGATAAAGTTTACAACAACTAAGGCATGACGTGGCTGAATGCGTTTGCAACACTTCAACCATCGTAGGAGTTCGGGTTCAAATTCCACTCCCGGGAGAAAAGGCTTTGAAGAGATTTGCAAGGTATAATTGAAACAGCTGTCGCCTTGTCCGTCCTGATGTCACGTTGTTTAAATTTTTGACAAATTATCAAATAAGAAAAAGGAAAAATGCTTTAACAAATACTGATGAAGTAGTGAAACTTGACGAGTAAATAATTTTTTTTAACATTTTATAAAATGGGCGTGGCGCCGCCCACATTAAGCCGAATTAAATTTAAAAGTTTTGCAAGCCGTAAATCAAAAACCGTTGATATTACTTTGCAATTTGGCGGAAATACGGTCCTCGGTATTATTTATTTATTTAAATTAAGTCTACTGTACAGGATACCTTACAAACTAGAATAATGTAAATAATCTCGCGCAAATGAGAAGAAGTATGTATTGTAATTGATTGTAATATCTTATAGACAAACTGAATTTAGAATTATTACAAAACCCGATTTTGATAGTGCAAAGTCAAGCTTAGTTGATGAAGAGAACAGAGCATTCAATTCTCTTAGTGCACGAGCAATAGGCGCCTTGCTAACATATGTTGTTCTAAAGTTTTCCAAATAAAAAGGGTAGAACTTACGAAGATTTCTCTGAGGAATATTAAAACTAATCCGCTCAAGTAACATTGGACAGTCAATAATGCCATTAATAACGTTGAAAGCAAAGGAAAGCGAGAGAACTTTCCTTCGTTTTTCCAGCGAATCCAAATTAATTAGCAAACGCCGAGAACTGTAAGGCAGGACAGGCTCCTCAAACTTTAAGGGACGTGGAGCATGTTTTAGAAAGACCTTTTGAACTCGTTCAATTCTACTTATCGAGAGTTGACCATATGGTCTCCAACTGAAAACAGCATACTCTAAGTGTGATTGAAAAAGAGAGGTAAATAGTTGCTTAAACGTATAGGGATCAGAAAACTCCGTGGAGTTGCGACGAATGAAGCCGAGGACAGAATACGATTTTGAGAGTATTAAGTTTATGTGGCCGTTGAAAGTAAGCTTAACATCAAATACCACTCCCAAGTCCTTAAACTCTGTTACATTTTGCAGCACATCATTAGCAATCCGATACGATGTATCGAGGATGCTTAGACGCCTGCAATATGTCAAATGAAAACATTTCTTTATGTTAAGGGAGAGGCTTGACTTCTCACACCATCTATGAAGATTATCCAAATCGGTCTGCAGATGAGAGGCATCTGATGTGTCGCGAACATTCGAAAAAAAAATTTTAAATCGTCAGCATAGAGCAAAAATGTTGAGTGCGAAAAGCATTCACTAATGGCATTAATAAAAATTATAAATAGGAGCGGACCTAGAATGCTTCCTTGAGGAACGCCTGAAGTGGCAACAAAAGGGTTCGAGACTGCACCATCAATGGTAACTACGTAACTTCTGCCGGTTAGGTATGATTTGAGCCATAATAAAAAAGATGAATGGAATCCAAGGATTACCAATTTATGTAATAGAATCGAATGAGAGACTTTATCAAACGCCTTTGAAAAATCCGTGTAAATGCAAGCAACCTGGAGTCCTGACGAAATACAGAATTCGGTAAAGACCGCTAAATTAAAGTTCGTTGAACGACCCTGCACAAATCCATGTTGATTGGGATTTATCATAGCCTTGACAGTAAAATATATTTTTTCTTTAACGATCCATTCAAACAACTTCGAGATGCTTGAGAGCTTGTATATTGGCCGATAGTTCCGAACGTCGCTTTTTCTCCCACTTTTGAAAAGAGGTGTGATTGTAGCTAGTTTCCAATCATTCAGAAACGTCCCTGAAGAAAGGGATTTATTAAATATAATCTCCAATGGAGTAACTATTGCTGGACAGTTTTTGAGAAACATTGCTGACAGTCCATCACAATCTGTCTCAGAAGAAGACTTCAGACAAACTAAACCCTCCGTAATAGCGTTAACGGTAATTTGAAGCGCACCGAAATTAAGAAATGACGGAATATCGCCAGAGAAATCAGGAGACTCTCCAACATCAGACAAGTAATTTGACTTAAAAAAGTCGGCAAACAGATTTGCTGCTTCATATGGGGTAGTAGCGAAGTTATTATCGTACTCAACCGACGTGGGAATGCTTGAGGCCGCCTTTTTGGATTTCACGAAGTTCCAAAATTTCTTCGGATTATATTTAATATTTCTATCAGTACTACTTAAATAGTTTTTGTACAGCTTGTTATTCAGAGACTTGAATTTCTTCTGAAAATGGCGGTATTTAACAAAATATGCTGAGATAAGAAATGCCTTATATTCCTTAAGAAACTTGTTTTTGAGATTTTTCAATCGTTTCAGGCGCGTGTTACCCCATGGCGATTTGTAACATCGCTTCCTGTTTAAAGATATATTATTGTGACAAAATTCATTCATTATTAGTTTGAACTTAGAGAAACAATTGTTAACGTCAAGGCCACAGAGTAGCTCCGCCCAGTCGAATTCTAGAAGAGAATTGTTTAAACTTAGATAATCACAAGAGGTGAAATTAAAAGCTACTGTAACAGTAAGAGATAACGGTAAAAATTTGTAAAAAAGTATCTTAATTTCAAGAGGGGCATGATGAATACTTTCATCCGATATAGGATACACACACTTAGATACGACAGAATTAACATTCTCGGAAACAAAGATAAGCAAGGCATCACTGTGATGCATTTGCATGTCGTAAACATAGTTGTGTGGGTTTTTTATTCAACCGTTTTAAAAAATGGAGGTATCACTGTGACACAATTGCAGATCGTAAAATTGCTTGTGTTGTTTTTTTAAGCCCCCACAAGACACAGCAGGTAGAATTGAAATTGCCCCTAACCAAAAGTTCGACCCAAAGGGGGGGGGGGGGGGACATTAGAATTCGTTTTAGAGGTATGGTTCCTTCGGAAAAGTTTCTTATTTTGATCCCTAGAATACGATTTTCACAGAGCAATGTGCGATTTTTAAATCGACCCGCCCTAATATATATATATGTATACTAGCAGACCCGGCAGACGTTGTTCTGCCCTAAATTTGGTATATCTGCATACATTTTAATAAGCTTTTTCCGTCTAAATCTGCCCTCCCCCTCTTCACTTTTCCTTAATCCTTTTATTCACTCCTCCCTCCATCTTTTTCCGTTCATCTCCATCTTCGTCTCATTCTATATCTTTCTCAGTCTCCTTCTCCCTTTTCTCTTCTCTCAAGTTTTTCTCCTTCTTCTTCATCTCTTATTGCCAGTCCCAGAGGGTGGTATGTATTTTGGTTCAGTCCCATTCCGAGTCTCAGTCCCAAATATCACATAATGGTTAAGTAATTCTTTAAGAATTTAAAAAGTTTCGATAATTTTTGTATAAAAAATTCTTTTGAATTAACTGATAAGATCAAAAATATGCAGTTGAATCCGAATGAATGTTTCGCATCGTTCGGTATAACATCATACTTTTCAAATGTACCGAGAAATGGTGCGTTGGACTCTTTAAAAATTTTACTAGATAGGCAAAATATTAATCCGTCGGTCGCCAGCGCATTATTTCACTTAACATCTACATGTATTAAAAAATAATTTTTCCAGTTCTGAGGCGATTTTTATGAACAAACCGAGGGCTTACCAATGGGTTTAAGTATGAGTCCCTTTCTATGCAATTTGTTCATGAACACAGTTGACAGCTCTCTATTCCCACGTTTTTATTGCCGATATGTTGACGATTGTTTTGTTATCATTGAGAGAGACAAAATAGAGAAAACTCTATCTATTTAATTCAAAAAATAACGCTATCGAGTTTACGTGTGAATACGAATCAAATAACGAACTTCCATTTTTGGACTTAAAAATCAAACCCAATGTCGATGGAGCTATCGAATTCGATATATATCGGAAGCCGACTTCAACTGATCGATTTATTCCAATTGAGTCCAATCATCATTACTCCCACAAACTAGCTGCCTTCATACATGGCTCATCGGCTAGTAAACGTTCCACTCAGTTATGCGGCATACAAAAAAGAAGAGATAAAATTGTGAGCATTGCAGAAACAAATGGATATAGCTCTAACAGTATAGAGCAGATAATTAAACAGCATCACAACAAAAAAGAGCGAAGGGAGAGTAGCTCATTTTTTGATATGTTGGACGTTGAAAACAAAAAGACTTTGCTTGACCTACGACTCAAATTATTTTAACGATTTACAAAAATGCTACAGACAAATAAATGTGAATTTGGCACCTAGAACAACAAAATTAAAATCATTACTTACATCCACGAAAGACAAATGCGAAAATTTGGACAAACCTGACGTTTATTCAATCACTTGCTCGCAGAAAAACGACAACGGGAATATATGCGGCGCAAAGTACATCGGCCAATCGACCCGCACTGTACGAATCAGATTACATGAGCACTTAAAATATATACAGAATATTGACCCGAGAAGTGGAATCGCTGAACATGCTTTAGCGAATGAGCATTCAATAAGTGAGGACGAATGCCAGTTAATTAAGTCGGAATGTAATATTAAAAAATTAAACATTTTAGAATCTACATATATATATAACAAAAATGATTCTGTAAATCGTGATACAGACCTATTGTACTCGAGTCTCTTCACAGCATTCCAGTAAACTTAGATTGTTCCGTATATTGTTATTACATATTACATACATATGTACATAATTACTTTTGTATTTTGTTGTTGTTGTTGTTTAAACTCTCTTTTTATTACTTTCGAGGATGACACGTCGCGAGTGTCGAAACAATTGTTTTGCTAAATAAAGCAAACATCTAATATATAAAATTCTTCTGTCACGGTTTTAGAGGCTTAACTCCTCCGAAACGGCTGAACCGATTCTTATGAAGTTTTGTGAGCATATTGGGTAGGTCTGAGAATCGGCCAACGTCTACCTTTTTTTCGCTACGTTCCTAGGGTCTTTAGATCAAAACGTGGACCCGGGTTCCCCTAGAATGTGTTTATACAATATAGATATCAAATGAAAGCTGTTGATGAGTGCTATAGTACAGGATAATTTTCATACAACTGGGAGGCTAGGGTCTCGAGATATAGCCCAAAACGTGGACCCGGGTACCCCTAGAATGTGCTTATACAATATGGATATCAAATGTAAGCTGTTGATGAGGGATTTAGTAGAGGATAATTTTCATACCCCTGGGTGACTAGGGTCTGGAGATATAGGCCAAAACGTGGACCCGAGTACCCCTAGAATGTGTTTATACAATATGGATATCAAATGAAAGCTGTTGATGAGTGATTTAGTAGAGGATAATTTTCATACCCCTTGACTAGGGTCTGGAGATATAGGCCAAACGTGGGCCCGTGAACGCCTAGAGAATGTTTTTACATTGTGGGTTTCAAATTGAAGCTGTTGAGGAGTGCTTTAGTACAGGGTAGTTTTCATACCTATTGGTAACTAGGATCTCGAGATATAGGCCAAAACGTGGATCAGGGTAACACTAGGATGTGTTTTTACATTATGGATATCAAATTGAAGCTGTTGATGTGTGCTTTAGTACAGATTAAGTTCTATGCCGATGGGTGACTAGGGTCTCGAGATGTAGGCCAAAACGTGCACCCGGATACACCTAGAATGTGTTTTTACATTATGGGTATCAAATTGAAGCTGTTGATGTATGCTTTAGTACAGAGTAAGTTTTACACCAGGAGGGTGGAGCCGTGTGTAGAAGTCCACGAAAGTGGGGAAAGCTTCTGACCGCCATTCTCCTGGGAATGGCCAGAGCGATTCTTTTGCATGCGGTTCAAGAAGCTCACTACTGCCGGTCGCTTGCGGCCAAGTATCCTCTGGGTAGCCGCTAAACGGAGGCGCAACCTGGCTAGGCCACACTGACATAATCGGTTTAAGGGCTAGCCGGGGGAGATCTCATCGGCAGCGTCTATACACCTCTAGGTGCGGCTGCAAGCGGGCGTCTGTCTTGGAGCAAGCGGCTCCCTATATAAACGTGCAAATAATATTTGCACCCCCGCTGAGCGGGTTGTGCCCTGGGCTTGGGACCCGCCACGTAAAACCATACTCCAATGAAATATAACAACAAGCCTCGGATAAATACACTCTCTATTGATGACGACCATGGCAAACGTTTGAAGGACAATGAATTGAGGGCATGCACCTGGAACGTCCGCTCCCTGAATGGGATTGGTGCAGATGCCCGGCTGGTTGATGTCCTCGTCAAAGCAAAATCTGACATCACCGCCATCCAAGAAATGCGTTGGACGAAGCAAAGAAGAAAGAAGATCAAAAATTGTGACATCTATTGGAGTGGCCATACGAATAAGCGCAGTTTCGGCGTCGGATTCGTGGTGGGAGAGAGACTTTGTCGCCAAGTGCTGGCGTTCACGCCTGTGGACGAGCGTCTCGCCGCTATCCGAATAAAAGCAACATTTTTTAATATATCATTCATCTGCGCCCATGCGCCGACAGAGGAGAAAGACGATGAGGTGAAAGACACTTTTTATGAACAATTAGAACGCACATACGAGCGATGCCTCCGTCATGATATAAAAGTCGTGCTTGGCGACTTTATCGCCAGGGTGGGCAAAAAAGGTGTTTTTGGCCCTACAGTCGGAAAGTTCAGCCTACACAATGAAACTTCTCCTAACGGACTGAGCCTGATTGACTTTGCAGGTGCTCGAAACATGGTCATATCCAGCACGAGGTTCATGCATAAAAAGATACATCAAGCTACATAGCTGTCTGCTGATCGAAATACTCGCAATCAGATCGATCACGTTGTGATAGACGGAGGGCATGCCTCCAGTGTTTTAGATGTGCACACGATCCGAGGACCTAACATCGACTCGGACCATTATCTCGTTGCAGCCAAAATACGCACCGCCTCAACGCGGCTAAAACCAAGGAACAAAAAACACAAGGAAAGCTAGACGTCGAAAAGCTTCAATTACAACAGACTGCCAATGATTTCGCAACTCGACTCTCACACTTACTCTCTGAGAGCACAACTCATCCTGAAGGAATACAGGAGCAGTGGGAGCATATCTCCAAATCACTTCGTACTGCCGCCGAGAAAAAAATTGGTTACCGGCGGCCACGAAAAAACAACTGGTACGATGAAGAATGCCGCGTCGCAACAGAAAGAAAAGCCTACAGGGCTACGTTAAAAGCGAGCGCGACAAGAGGAGTGTGTGAATGCTATCGTGAGTTGAAAAGGGAAGCGAGACGCCTTTTCAGGAGGAAAAAAGCAGAAGCAGAAAGGCGTGAGTGCGAGGAGCTTGAGCTGCTAGCCACCAGGAATAACGCCCGAAAATTCTACCAAAAAATACGGCGACAGACGGAAGGTTTTAAGACCGTGGCAAACTCCCGTAGGAATGATAACGGCGACCTTGTAACTGATGTCCAGAGAGTGCTTAGATTATGGAGGGAATACATCTCTGCTCTCCTAAATGGAGGCAGCATTTCACCGCGCAGAGGTGAAGAACCCGATCCCGCAATCGATGATGATGGAATATATGTCCCCCCGCCCGATTATGACGAAGTTAGAATAGCAATAACCAGATTGAAAAACAACAAGGCCGTGGGCGATGATGGATTGCCTGCGGAGCTATTAAAGTACGGCGGCCAAGAGTTGGTAAGGCGCATGCAGCAGCTTCTTAGTGTTCTTTGCCCAGTTCACAAGAAGGGGGATACTGCAAAATGCACCAACTATCGTGGAATCAGCCTTCTTAATATCGCATATAAGGTCCTTTCAAGTGTATTGTGCGAAAGATTAAAGCCCACCATAAACCGGCTGATTGGACCTTATCAGTGCGGCTTCAGCCCTGATAAATCTACCATCGACCAGACTTTCACAATGCGCCAAATCTTGGAAAAAAAAAACCCGTGAAAAGAGAATCAACACACATCACCTCTTCGTCGACTTTAAAGCCGCCTTCGACAGCACGAAAAGGAGCTGCCTATATGCCGCTATGTCTGAATTTGGTTTCCCCGCAAAACTTATACGGCTGTGCAAAATGACGTTGAGCAACACCATCAGCTCAGTCAGAATTGGAAGGACCTCTCCGAGCCGTTCGAAACTAAACGAGGTTTCAAACAAGGTGACCCCCTATCGTGCGATTTCTTTAATTTGATGCTGGAGAAAATTATACTAGCTGCAGAACTTAACCGCACTGGAACAATATACTATAAAAGCGTGCAATTACTGGCATATGCTGATGACATTGATATCATCGGCCTAAACATTGCTACTGTTTTGTTTCCCTTGTCAGAAGGAATGGAACTCAATGACTATAACAATAAAATGGATGAAATATTAAATGACCTGACGATGTATAGAATTCAGAGACAAGATCCAACTTTAAAATGACAAAATAAAAATAATAGTCTTGTAGATAAAATTTTTAAAATAGAATTAATTTCGAAAGCAGATAGAAGTAAACTTTCGACTACAACGGCACTACCACCACGGATATATGGATTGCCGAAAATCCACAAGGAAGGAACACCATTAAGACCGATAGGCTCGGCCACAGGATCACCAGCACACGCACTCTGCAAATACGTTGCAGATATTTTAAAAAACGTCACCACCAGTTCATTATATAATATAAAGAACACACAAGACTTTAAAGAAAAGATCAATAACTCTTATATTTATGACGATGAAAAGATGATCAGCCCAATTCTAAACCAAAATTCCGTGCGAGTTTTTTCCCTTCTCCCATTCCTCGTATTCTAAATAAAAATTCCTTGTGAGTTTTTACACTTCTCCCTTTCCTCCTATTCTGAACAACGTTCGAAAAAGCGGAAACCGCTTATGGGAGAAAAGTAGGTATTATTAATGTGAGGGAGAGGGAGATTTCTCTGCCATTTCATAGGAGTTTTTTCACTTGTTTAATTAAAGGGAATGCATCAAAATAGTTAAAGGAAATTGGTTCTTTTAAGAAAGAAAACTTATTTGTACAAATTTGTGCTAAAATATGTATATACATTCTACCACAATATTCTCACTGTTAATACAACAATAACTACAGCCATAATATTCTTTATTTTAAGTTGAAAAGTATATCATAAGCAACGGTAGAGCTCTTGGTATACATATTTGATGCAGCCATCCAGAAATTGCGCAAGGATTTTTTAATAAGGCTTAAATAGATTTTGGCATATGACGAAGGACGAATTCAACTCAACTTGGCCGCCAGAAAATTGCTTTGCTGAATGAAAGCAGGCAACTCCGGCAGATTTGTGTTATGCGGCCTCTTCTTCTTATGTTCCGCTGTTGATGTTGCTGTGGCACCAAATCATTACTCATTTCAGTGAATACCACATGAAATGCAATAAATACTGTGCATTGTGTATATTTTATTTCTTAATTTCCAACAAAATTGCAACAATAATTAAACTTTTCAATTTTTTAAAGAAAAGAAGAAATGTGCAACGAAATTTCAATTGACAAAACAGCTGACTTCGAAAATTCGAAATTCCTATTCCCCAATTATTGTTCTCCCTAGGAGAACAGAATTGGAGGAATTTTTCCGCGGGAATAAAAAAATCCGCGAGAACAAAATTCCGCGAGAATATTTAGAATTGGTCTGGATATCCTTTGACGCAGTTTCATTGTTCCCTAGTATACCGACACATCTAGCACTTGACATAATAAGAAATAAGTGGACAACAATAGAAAAATACACGAAAATACCTAAGAAAATGTTCATAGAAATATTAAAGTTCTGCACACATCTACCGCCACTTACTTGACTCGCGAAAATCAGTTCAACAACAGCATCTCGAACAGACGCTGCCCACCTAACATCTGAACTCATTTATGTATGTTTGCAGTAATGCTAATATAAATTTGCCTGTGATAAATTGTGTAAAATAAAGTGTTTATTTATTTATTATTGTAGTCCCCGATGACGATCTCCGTTGGAGATCGAACTATATTGGAACAAAAACAACAACAACTTGTTTAATTTATTGACCTAGAGCCAGTTTGAAGAAATAATTGTTAAATTTAAAGGTCGCCAAAAATCAAAATTTGTTCTGCATTAAAGATAATCGGTATTTTAAATATAATGAAACAATATATACACAACTAAAAGGATTACCGATGGGATCATCAACCTCCCCAATAAATGCAGATATTGTAATGGAAGAACTGTTGGACAATGCGATGAACAAATTAGCACGAAAACCAAGATTATTAACTAAATACGTGGACGATCTTTTTGCAATAATCAATGAAAACGAGGTAGAAAACATACTTGACGCACTAAATTCTTTTGACAAAAATATTAAATTCACTACGGAACTCGAGGGCGACGTAAAATTACCCTATCTAGATTTAATAGTAATACGACGAGGAAATCAACTGAAGTTAGTGTATTATAAGAAGTCTATAACATCGGGTATAATTATAAATTATTATTCTAAACATCCCAAAAACATGATCATAAATACTGCAATGGGCTGTATAAGACGAATGATGAATATTACAGATGACACTTACCATAATGACATAGAAAATGAAATAAAGATATTGTTAAAAGCCAATGATTTTCCTGATAAAATTATAAAAACTCTTTTAAAAAGATATAAATCACCAAATAGTCAACGTAGGGAGGAAAACCCGAAAATATTCAAGTCGTTAACTTATGTACCTAAATTATCTGAGCGCCTATCAACATCTTACATCTATAATAAGGAAGATATTAAAATAGCACACAAACCTATGAGCACTTTAAAAAGTATGTTTAACGAAACTAAATCGAAAATACCGCAAATGGAAAAAAGCAACATTATTTATCAAATCCCGTGTAACGGAAACGACAAAGAATTATGCAACAAAGTATATGTTGGACCAACTAAATCTAAATTAAAGACTCGATTAGCACAACATAAATCAGCTTTTAAATATTGTAATGATTTAAATATAAATAACCAAAAACCGCACTTATCACCCATTGAGCAACGAGAAAGCACTGCCCGAATTTCGAAAAAACAATAGTACTTCAACAAGAACAACAATATGGAAAGAGATTCACACTGGAAATGCTATGCTACATATACTAAACACACCAACTAACACAAGAATTAACTACAAAACAGATGTAACAAACACCGCGCTCTCCTATAGGCATCTAATAAAAAACAAAAATAGTTAACAACTCCTCGTACAAAGGGAAAGACGTGTCAAAAAATGTGTGTTTTCAATGTTTAAAAAGTTTTGTTAATTGTTGTTTGATGTAAATTATATGTTATTTTGTGTTCTGTTTGTTTATAGTTCACCCTGAGGACGGTTATCGTGCATAACCGAAACATATTGCTAAAAATTTAAAACATCTGTGTTTTATTTTCCAAAACATCAGACCTCAAGCCGGCAAATAAAAACTTGTGAAATAGAAAGGTCACCAAACTAATATTTAAATAAATTATAAATTAAAACTTGCTTCAAATAAATGTTTTCATACATTTAAAAGCAATAAGGGCAACCCCGCTTAATTTATACAAATACACAACATTGGTTAATTCTTTGTAGTTCTATAAATAGAACAAAAGCAAAAACAATACCAGTTTCTTTGAAACCGCCTTACCAACAAGCATAAATTTAACACATGATTGCATACAAAGTATGTAATGTGCAAAAGAATAAAATATGGAAAGGCAATTGGGATAAAGTTTACAACAACTAAGGCATGACGTGGCTGAATGCGTTTGCAACACTTCAACCATCGTAGGAGTTCGGGTTCAAATTCCACTCCCGGGAGAAAAGGCTTTGAAGAGATTTGCAAGGTATAATTGAAACAGCTGTCGCCTTGTCCGTCCTGATGTCACGTTGTTTAAATTTTTGACAAATTATCAAATAAGAAAAAGGAACAATGCTTTAACAAATACTGATGAAGTAGTGAAACTTGACGAGTAAATAATTTTTTTTAACATTTTATAAAATGGGCGTGGCGCCGCCCACATTAAGCCGAATTGAATTTAAAAGTTTTGCAAGCCGTAAATCAAAAACCGTTGATATCACTTTGCAATTTGGCGGAAATACGGTCCTCGGTATTATTTATTTATTTAAATTAAGTCTACTGTACAGGATACCTTACAAACTAGAATAATGTAAATAATCTCGCGCAAATGAGAAGAAGTATGTATTGTAATTGATTGTAATATCTTATAGACAAACTGAATTTAGAATTATTACAAAAACCGATTTTGATAGTGCAAAGTCAAGCTTAGTTGATGAAGAGAACAGAGCATTCAATTCTCTTAGTGCACGAGCAATAGGCGCCTTGCTAACATATGTTGTTCTAAAGTTTTCCAAATAAAAAGGGTAGAACTTACGAAGATTTCTCTGAGGAATATTAAAACTAATCCGCTCAAGTAACATTGGACAGTCAATAATGCCATTAATAACGTTGAAAGCAAAGGAAAGCGAGAGAACTTTCCTTCGTTTTTCCAGCGAATCCAAATTAATTAGCAAACGCCGAGAACTGTAAGGCAGGACAGGCTCCTCAAACTTTAAGGGACGTAGAGCGTGTTTTAGAAAGACCTTTTGAACTCGTTCAGTTCTACTTATCGAGAGTTGACCATATGGTCTCCAAATGAAAACAGCATACTCTAAGTGTGATTGAAAAAGAGAGGTAAATAGTTGCTTAAACGTATAGGGATCAGAAAACTCCATGGAGTTGTGACGAATGAAGCCGAGGACAGAATACGATTTTGAGAGTATTAAGTTTATGTGGCCGTTGAAAGTAAGCTTAACATCAAATACCACTCCCAAGTCCTTAAACTCTGTTACATTTTGCAGCACATCATTAGCAATCCGACACGATGTATCGAGGATGCTTAGACGCCTGCAATATGTCAAATGAAAACATTTCTTTATGTTAAGGGAGAGGCGTGACTTCTCACACCATCTATGAAGATTACCAAGGCAGTCGGTTCTATGTACCGGGGCGACTCGGGATTTTCCCGACCAAGGACTTTCATTTCAGTGTGACCCCATTTAATTTGTTTCGTCCCTCCCACAAATTGTCATCCTCCCAGCAGCCCCTTGCAGCAGGACTGCTACATATTCTCTTACTCCGGGAAGGTATCGAACCCAATCCGGGTCCGTCTCATGACCCCGGTCCTGAGAAATGGTTTTGCTGCATTTGCCAGAAAAGAATCTTTTTAGGACGGTCATACTCTGTTCAGTGTGTCTCGTGCAAGGGATGGTTGTATCGGACAGGTTGTTCTGGGCTTGATCCCAAAACCCGACGTCCACGTAACTTTTATAAATCTTTTGTGGCTCCTTGCTGCTCACGCCCAAGGGCGTCCCGTAGTCTACGCCTAAGCGTATCCCCACTACCTTGCAGCAGCTTCGCTGCTCAGCAAGCCACAACAAGTACCCGCTGCTGCTCGCGCCCCACGGCGCCAACAACTCAAACAGCTGATACCACTCATAACTACTACCTTCGTAGTAGAGCTGGTAGCAATGCCGAGCATCAGCCCCTGCCCCCGTCTTCTTCTTCCCCCCTCTTTTCTGGCAGCAATCGTGCAGGTCAGGGAAACAGACTCTTAGTCCCTGCCTCCGTTTGCACCGTCTGCCAGCACAGAATATATAGGTTTGCGACATCCGCTCAATGCAGCTCCTGCCTTGGGTGGTGCCACTTTCCTCGATGTTCTGGTCTCCGCGACGGCAACCCCTCGACGGGTTTCATCGCGCCATGTTGCCAGGTCGCAAACCCAAATCATCCGGGTACCCCAATGCTTGCCCAAGGGCGCCCAGTCCCAAGGCCACAACAGCAATTGCGTCCTGGCCTTCCACAACCTAGGCGTAGTCACCCCTCACTTACCCCTAGAGTGACGGCGTCACCCCTCATGCACTTCAGAATTCTGCAGTTCAACTGTAATGGACTAACTGGGAAGATTACGGAGATAGTCGATTTCATCCGCATTGCTGCGATTCAAGAGACTAAACTCACAGCAAGATCTGCATTGCAGACCTGCTCTGGTTATAATGTCCACAGGAAAGACCGCGAGAGCGGAAATGGAGGCGGCCTCGCGTTTATTATACACCACTCTGTGCAATATCATATATTTGATCCTGGCATCGACCGCAGTGACAATGTCTTAGAACGTCAAGGCCTATCTGTCCGGTCAGGCGATGCAAATCTAGAAATCATCAACATCTACATCCCTCCTGTCACCTGTTGCCCCAGTGGATACCGCCCTAATATCGAGGCCTTACTCACTGGCAACAATCGCATTATCTTAGGCGATTTCAATGCCCATCACGACCTATGGCATTCAAACTTGCGGGCGGACAGTAGGGGTGAGATGTTGGCGGATCAAATAGACGAAACGACGTTCTGCACAATAAACGGAGACGCCCCCACACGTATGGTAGGAAGCTGTCATAGCTCGCCAGATATCTCAATCGTGAGCGCAGAACTCGTAAACTGCGTCAACTGGCAGCCGATGGTAACATTGGCATCCGACCACCTGCCCATACTTATTTCGTTCGAGCGTACCGCCGACTTCATCGTCACCGAAAAACGCACTTTCATAAACTTCAAAAAAGGAAAGTGGGAAGAATATAAATCTGCAACAGACAGCAGCTTTGCTGCCCTCCCTATCCCGACTGATGCCCGCCAAGGGGAGCGTGCCTTCCGTAAGGTCATTGAATCCGCCTCGGCACATTTCATTCCCGCCGGGAGAATTCCCGAAATCCGGCCCCACTTCCCGGCGGAGGCCGCGAGCTTAGCGAGGGAACGCGACCTTATAAGACAGCTTGATCCAGGCGACCCCCAAATAAGGGATATAAACCAACGCATCAGATTGCTTGTGGACGAACACAAGCGGGCGAAATGGGAAGAGCACCTAAGAGGTTGTAACCTCTCTACCGGTGTAGGTAAACTTTGGTCCACCGTAAAGTCCCTATCGAATCCGACTAAGCACAAAGACAAAGTTTCCATCGCCTTTGGCGATAAGTTGCTGTCGGATGCGAAAAAATGCGCGAGCGCTTTCTGCCGACAATATATAATGCATCCTACGGTCGACAAAGATAGACGGAGAGCCAATAGACACGCACATAAACACAAACTCAGCGCGTCACCAATTACCATCACCGCTAGAGAGGTTGAGGACGCCATTGGTCGCGCTAAACCATCCAAAGCAGTGGGCCCAGACGGCATAGCCATGCCGATGCTTAAAAACCTAGGGAAAGAGGGTTTCAAATATTTAGCGCATGTCTTCAACCTGTCTCTTTCCACCTTTGTCATACCCGAGAAATGGAAAATGGCCAAGGTGGTCCCGCTACTAAAGCCTGGGAAACCAGCTAACGTAGGTGAGTCATATCGCCCGATATCTCTCCTATCGCCAGTGGCAAAGACGCTTGAAGCCATTTTGCTCCCTTATTTCCAAGCACATTTGCAGCTAGCCCCTCATCAGCATGGCTTCAGAAAACTCCATAGCACTACCTCCGCGCTAAATGTCATTAGCACCCAGATAAATTGCGGATTGAATCAATATCCCCACCATAGAACAGTACTCGTAGCGTTAGACCTATCAAAAGCTTTTGATACGGTCAACCATGGCTCGCTACTGCAAGACCTGGAAGGGTCTACCCTTCCCCCATGTCTTAAAAGGTGGACCGCAAATTATCTGGGTGGTCGGCAGGCATCGGTGCAATTCAGAAACGAAACATCAAAACAAAGGAGAATTAAACAAGGGGTGCCACAGGGTGGTGTCCTATCCCCGCTTTTGTTTAATTTCTACATATCTAAGCTACCTTCACCACCGGAAGGAGTCACAATCGTTTCCTACGCCGATGACTGCACAATAATGGCCACAGGCCCAGGCCCAAAGATCGATGAGCTATGCAATAAAATAAACGGCTATCTCCCTGATCTCTCCAGTTTTTTCGCCTCGCGAAACCTGGCATTGTCACCGACTAAATCTTCCGCGACCTTATTTACAACATGGACGCCCCAAATGTCGACCATATTGAACATCCACGTCGATGGCACTACGCTACCGACTGTCCTACACCCCAAAATCTTGGGTGTGACGTTTGATCAGGATCTACATTTTGGTGCGCACGCAACCGCAATTGTTCCAAGAATTCAGAGCCGTAATAAAATCCTCAAATCCCTTGCTGGTAATACCTGGGGAAAAGATAAAGGAACGCTCTTGACCACATACAAAGCAATTAGCCAGCCGATTACGTGCTACGCGTCACCCATATGGTCGCCAAGCCTAAAAACCACCCACTGGAAGAAACTACAGGCCTGCCAAAATACTGCTCTCAGAATCGCCACGGGCTGTCTTCTTATGTCCCCAGAACACCATCTGCATAATGAGGCGAGAATACTCCCCATCAGGGAGAGAAATGAGATGCTGACCAAACAGTTTCTGTTGAATACCCAGAAACCTGGGCATCCCAACAGACATCTGATTGACGAACCAGCACCGCCTAGCGGCCTAAGGAGTCATCTCCGTAAGCATTTTGAGGAAATACGGCACCTGAGAACCCAGCCGTATGAAGCGGAAAAACACAAGCAGGTCCTTGGTGAACTCCATAGACAGGCGTCGGACCTTTATGTCGGGAATTGCCTGGTGAATCCAGTACTTGAAGAAAAATATCCAGAACTCGCAGAAGAGGAACGCATACTCCCCAGGGAAACGCGTGTCACTCTTGCTCAACTTCGTTCTGGATACTGTAACAGGTTAAACTCTTACCTATCCAGAATCAACCCCGACATACAAAATGTATGCCCTGCTTGCAATGTGTCCCCACATGACACCAACCATCTCTTTAATTGTAATGTGGAACCAACGCCTCTAACACCCCTTTCCTTATGGTCCACCCCTGTTGAAACGGCAAGTTTCCTTGGACTCCCGTTAGAGGATATTGATGACAATTTGTGATCGGTCGTGGCTATTAGGTGGGGCGAGCATTGCTACAACAACAACAACAACATTATCCAAATCGGTCTGCAGATGAGAGGCATCTGATGTGTCGCGAACATTCGAAAAAAAAATTTTAAATCGTCAGCATAGAGCAAAAATGTTGAGTGCGAAAAGCATTCACTAATGGCATTAATAAAAATTATAAAAAGGAGCGGACCTAGAATGCTTCCTTGAGGAACGCCTGAAGTGGCAACAAAAGGGTTCGAGACTGCACCATCAATGGTAACTACGTAACTTCTGCCGGTTAGGTATGATTTGAGCCATAATAAAAAAGATGAATGGAATCCAAGGATTACCAATTTATGTAATAGAATCGAATGAGAGACTTTATCAAACGCCTTTGAAAAATCCGTGTAAATGCAAGCAACCTGGAGTCCTGACGAAATACAGAATTCGGTAAAGACCGCTAAATTAAAGTTCGTTGAACGACCCTGCACAAATCCATGTTGATTGGGATTTATCATAGCATTGACAGTAAAATATATTTTTTCTTTAACGATCCATTCAAACAACTTCGAGATGCTTGAGAGCTTGTATATTGGCCGATAGTTCCGAACGTCGCTTTTTCTCCCACTTTTGAAAAGAGGTGTGATTGTAGCTAGTTTCCAATCATTCAGAAACGTCCCTGAAGAAAGGGATTTATTAAATATAATCTCCAATGGAGTAACTATTGCTGGACAGTTTTTGAGAAACATTGCTGACAGTCCATCACAATCTGTCTCAGAAGAAGACTTCAGACAAACTAAACCCTCCGTAATAGCGTTAACGGTAATTTGAAGCGCACCGAAATTAAGAAATGACGGAATATCGCCAGAGAAATCAGGAGACTCTCCAACATCAGACAAGTAATTTGACTTAAAAAAGTCGGCAAACAGATTTGCTGCTTCATATGGGGTAGTAGCGAAGTTATTATCGTACTCAACCGACGTGGGAATGCTTGAGGCCGCCTTTTTGGATTTCACGAAGTTCCAAAATTTCTTCGGATTATATTTCTATCAGTACTACTTAAATAGTTTTTGTACAGCTTGTTATTCAGAGACTTGAATTTCTTCTGAAAATGGCGGTATTTAACAAAATATGCTGAGATAAGAAATGCCTTATATTCCTTAAGAAACTTGTTTTTGAGATTTTTTAATCGTTTCAGGCGCGTGTTACCCCATGGCGATTTGTAACATCGCTTCCTGTTTAAAGATATATTATTGTGACAAAATTCATTCATTATTAGTTTGAACTTAGAGAAACAATTGTTAACGTCAAGGCCACAGAGTAGCTCCGCCCAGTCGAATTCTAGAAGAGAATTGTTTAAACTTAGATAATCACAAGAGGTGAAATTAAAAGCTACTGTAACAGTAAGAGATAACGGTAAAAATTTGTAAAAAAGTATCTTAATTTCAAGAGGGGCATGATGAATACTTTCATCCGATATAGGATTCACACACTTAGATACGACAGAATTAACATTCTCGGAAACAAAGATAAGCAAGGCATCACTGTGATGCATTTGCATGTCGTAAACATAGTTGTGTGGGTTTTTTATTCAACCGTTTTAAAAAATGAAGGTATCACTGTGACACAATTGCAGATCGTAAAATTGCTTGTGTTGTTTTTTTTAAGCCCCCACAAGACACAGCAGGTAGAATTGAAATTGCCCCTACCCAAAAGTTCGAACCAAAGGGGGGGGGGGGGGGGGGAGATTAGAATTCGTTTTAGAGGTATGGTTCCTTCGGCAAAGTTTCTTATTTTGATCCCTAGAATACGATTTTCACAGAGCAATGTGCGATTTTTAAATCGACCCGCCCTAATATATATATATATGTATACTAGCAGACCCGGCAGACGTTCTTCTGCCCTAAATTTGGTATATCTGCATACATTTTAATAAGCTTTTTCCGTCTAAATCTGCCCTCCCCCTCTTCACTTTTCCTTAATCCTTTTATTCACTCCTCCCTCCATCTTTTTCCGTTCATCTCCATCTTCGTCTCATTCTATATCTTTCTCAGTCTCCTTCTCCCTTTTCTCTTCTCTCAAGTTTTTCTCCTTCTTCTTCATCTCTTATTGCCAGTCCCAGAGGGTGGTATGTATTTTGGTTCAGTCCCATTCCGAGTCTCAGTCCCAGTCCCACTTCAAGTCTCAGTCTCAGTCCCAGTCCTAATCCCAGTCCCAGTCCGTCTCTGGTATACTTCCCGGAAAAAATCATCGTAAATACTAATATAGGCAAATTTCTATACGAAATTTCAGGCAAATCGAATAGGACGTATGTATATAGGTATGTGGGCATTATTAATTCTCGTCTTTATTTCGGCTTCGCATGCATATTTATCAGTTTTGCCAGGTTGATGCGACTAAATCGAATATCACAATGAACTTCAGAGCTCTCAGCAACAGCTTTCATTTGATATCCATAATACACACACATTCTAGGGGTATCCGGTCCATGTTTTGGCCTATATCTCGAGACCCTAGTCACTCAGCGGTGTAAAACTTACTCTGTATTATAGCACACATCAACAGCTTCAATTTGATACCCATAATATAAAAACACATTCTAGGTGTATCCGGGTCCATGTTTTGGCCTATATCTCGAGACCGTAGTCACCCAGCGATGTAAAACTTACTTACTTACCTACATAATTGGCGCTTAACCGTCTAAACGGTTATGGCTGTCCAACAAGGCGCGCCAGTTGCTCCTTCGCTCTGCCAACCGGCGCCAATTGGTCACACAAAGGGAGTTTAAATCGTTTTCCACCTGGTCCTTCCAACGGAGTGGGGGCCGCCCTCTACCTCTGCTTCCATAGGCGGGTTCCGATAGAAACACTTTCTTGGCCGGAGCATCATTTTTCATTCGCATAACATGGCCTTGCCAGCGCAGCCGCTGCGTTTTAATTCGCTGGACTATGTTGATGTCTGCGTATAGCTCGTACAGCTCATCAATAAATCTTCTTCGGTACTCGCCATCGCCAACGCGTAGAGGTCCATAAATCTTTCGAAGAACTTTTCTCTCGAACACTCCCAAAGCCGCTTCATCTGCTGTTGTCATGGTCCATGCTTCTGCCCCATATAGCAGGACGGGTACGATAAGTGACTTGTAGAGTATGATTTTCGTTCGCCGAGAGAGGACTTTACTTTTCAGTTGCCTACCTAGTCCAAAGTAGCATTTATTGGCAAGATTGATTCTTCGCTGGATTTCAGTGCTGATGTTGTTGCTAGTGTTGATGCTGGTTCCCAAATAAACGAAGTCTTTTACTATTTCGAAATTATGGCTGCAAACAGTAGCGTGGTTGCCAAGGCGCGTATGCGCTGACTCTTTGCTGGATGACAGCAGGTACTTCGTTTTGTCCTCATTCACCATCAAACCCATCTTTACCGCTTCTTTTTCTAGTTTGGAGTAAGCAGAACTAACAGCCCGGGTGTTTAGGCCGATGATATTAATGTCATCAGCATATGCCAGTAATTGCACACTTTTATAGCATATTGTTCCAGTGCGGTTAAGTTCTGCAGCTAGTATAATTTTCTCTAGCATCAAATTAAAGAAATCGCACGATAGGGGGTCACCCTGTCTGAAACCTCGTTTAGTTTCGAACGGCTCGGAGAGGTCCTTCCCAATTCTGACTGAGCTGATGGTGTTGCTCAACGTCATTTTGCACAGCCGTATAAGTTTTGCGGGGAAACCAAATTCAGACATAGCGGCATATAGGCAGCTCCTTTTCGTGCTGTCGAAGGCGGCTTTAAAGTCGACGAAGAGGTGATGTGGGTCGATTCTCTTTTCACGGGTTTTTTCCAAGATTTGGCGCATTGTGAAAGTCTGGTCGATGCACAGTGTTTCGTGTAGAACAAGCTAGCTGGACAAAAACAAAGTTCTTATTCCAAGAAAAGTGTAATGAGAAATGAAAGAAAACAAACATATATATTGAGTAATTGAAGTAAGAAGGCAGGAGTGCCCGTAAAATGCATTGATTAATTTGCAAAATTCTTGTTGAATATTAAGCTCCATATTTCTTTTAAGTGAACACTTTTATATAATTTTTTTGATGGATTCTAAGCTCGAAGGTAAGTAAAATTTTTTAATAGTAATTCTTTCGCACTTAGAGTATTTTAAATATATTTAACATTCCGTTTTTAAGAAGGAAAGGTATTTTTTCTCTATATTTTTAACTTTAGGGACAAAAAAATTACATACATCCGCGGACATCCGGGCTAAATTTTACATATGTTATAGTCGCAAGTATTCTCTAATAGTCGAAAAAAAAAACCATTGCGAATTCTTTGCACATCTATTTTAAATTTTTTTTTTTTTGTAGATTTAGTTATCCCTACATATAAAATAGGATGTATGTACGTACCAGCTCCGACGAGATATTTGAACCCTTAAAGCTGATATACAAACGGCAAAACCAATTCCCAGGTACAGGGAACAAACACGTAACCATAAAACACACAAAAATAAACGCCCAAGGTCAACAAGAGCACACCAAAAGCAAAAAGGCGAAGATCACTGACTTCAACCTGCCACAACCTACCGCATCAGTCACCAAGGCATAAAAACAGGTACATACAAAGCAATCCTATTGCAGGTATAACCACATAGGAACTCTACACAAAACAACCCCATTTGGTAGCATCTACGCCAATACCTGAATGTAATATAAATAATGCACAACTGATAACAAATCAGAACGATCAACGACACTTAAGATGGCAGCACAACAATCATCAACTATTCACCCTGTCGGAAAATCAACAACACAAAACAGTTTAGTTATAACCGTACCAAGAACGGAGTTTTTTGACATTTGGGTTCCACATTCGAAGGAAACCAGATATAAAGAATTATTGAGTTTTCTTGTACTTAAGTACGATTTAAGCGAAGCAGCGGAGTATTCGATAAAAAGTTTAAGCTTGCAAATATCGGCATATTCGTCGAAGCAGGATCAAAAGTGGAACACTTCTGGAAGACATAAGGAGCGATTTTTGAATAAAAACTCGGAGTGGCTTTCGGGTCCAGACTTCACATTTACAATAACGGTGGATTCAAAGTTGCCACTAGACCAACCAACCACTTCTTCAGGTAACCCCGGCCCCGGAAGACGAAAGAAGGATTTTGTTAGCTGCAGTGAAAAAACCAAAGTCTAAGAAAAGCTAAGGCAGAGTGTTATCCAAATGAAATTGATGTGGGTGAAACACGTGCGGAAATTAAAGTTCAGTCCGATAAAACTGTTGAGCGTTTAGTTTTAGCAAATCAAGAAGTTTTTGTTAGTTTATTACCTACAAATTTGACGTATACTTTAATCAGCAAGTGGGGTTGCGATGGAAGATCTGGCCATAGCACATATAAGCAAAAGTTTACATGCAGTTCTGACACTGATGAGTTTTTGTTTATATTTTCTTTCGTTCCTCTTCAATTACAGGATGGAAAAGGTAACATTGTTTGGCAGAATCCTCGACCTTCTTCTACCATGTATTGTCGGCCAATTAAATTTATTTTTTCTAAAGAAACAAAAGATTTTATTGTTTTTGAAACGAACAAAGTTTTAGAGGATATAAATGCGTTGTTGCCAACAAAGTACATGCTCGAAGAATACGAAGTTTCCGTAAATCACAATATGCTTCTAACAATGATTGACGGAAAAGTTTGCAATGCTTTGACTGAAACTTCTTCCGCACAAAAGTGTTATATTTGTGGTGCCACTCCAAAATATATGAATAATGAGTTACGGGACTTTACGCCTAACCGAGATAATCTCCTTCGCGCATTAGCATCTGGGTACAATATAAATATCCAAAGATTTGAAAAATTTGCGGTCGAGACTATAAAACTATACATAGTGGTGGTTTAATATGCCTGTTACAGTTCATAAAATCTTAGTGCATAGTACTGATATTATAAAATCAGCAATTTTACCTATTGGGGTCAACTTTCTGAGGAAGCACAAGAAGCTCGTAACAAAGATTTGAGACGATTCAGGGATGATAACACACAAAAGCAGTCGCGTGAAGCGACGAAAAGAGAACTTATGAATAGTTGCTTAGTTAACAGTTTTAGGGAGATACCTAAGAAAAAATTTTAAAGTCTGACTTCAGAAGTCTTAAATTTACTGTCCCCCGATAATGTTGAGGAGTGAATAAATACCCCAGTTGTTTCAAGCTTTCACAGTAGTGTTGCTGATGCTCATGACTATTCCACAAGTGACTCATCTAATGAAAGTGATGATAGCGAATAATAACATAATTATAAAAGATAACCTATCCTATAACTTTATGTTGAATCAGGTTTTATTTAATTTAAATCTATTGTCTTTTCTACTTTGTATGATACTTTACTATTAAGTTTTTGTAATAAGTAATTTTCACATAATTAGTTTAATTATTTACATTATTATTATTATTATTGTAATTCACTTTTACATTCTTGACTGGTACTATAAAATAATTTTGTAAAAATTGTAGTGCCAGGATAAATACTCAAATAAATACAAAATATGTATGTACATATGTACATTCACTCACATAAATAAGTAGACACCCCTTTTTGGACAATTCTTACAATTTTCGCTTTCGAAAATTTATTTTAACTAATTTCCCATAAGAAAATTTGTCACGATCTATAACAAAAACTAAATTATATTTAAAAAATGTTTGAAAAATTCGACGAATTTTCATAAAAAATTTAAATTTTTTTTTCCGAATTTTTAGAATTTTTTAGAGTATTGAGATTTGTAGTCCATTCAATTTAAGTACAATAAAGTAATATTCTTAAGTCCTTTAAATTTTTTTGGATCTATGCCACTTATTCACATGAGTTGCTGTATATGAAATAAGAAAATATGCATATGAAGTAAAATAATTTTGTCCAGCTAGCTTGTTCTACACGAAACACTGTGCGATGGTAGATTTACCAGGGCTGAAGCCGCACTGATAAGGTCCAATCAGCCGGTTTATGGTGGGCTTCAATCTTTCGCACAATACAGTTGAAAGGACCTTATATGCGATATTAAGAAGGCTGATTCCACGATAGTTGGTGCATTTTGCAGTATCCCCCTTCTTGTGGACTGGGCAAAGAACACTAAGAAGCTGCTGCATGCGCCTTACCAACTCCTCGCCGCCGTACTTGAATAGCTCCGCAGGCAATCCATCATCGCCCACGGCCTTGTTGTTTTTCAATCTGGTTATTGCTATTCTAACTTCGTCATAATCGGGCGGGGGGACATATATTCCATCATCATCGATTGCGGGATCGGGTTCTTCACCTCTGCGCGGTGAAATGCTGCCTCCATTTAGGAGAGCAGAGATGTATTCCCTCCATAATCTAAGCACTCTCTGGACATCAGTTACAAGGTCGCCGTTTTCATTCCTACAGGAGTTTGCCCCGGTCTTAAAACCTTCCGTCTGTCGCCGTATTTTTTGGTAGAATTTTCGGGCGTTATTCCTGGTGGCTAGCAGCTCAAGCTCCTCCCACTCACGCCTTTCTGCTTCTGCTTTTTTCTTCCTGAAAAGGCGTCTCGCTTCCCTTTTCAACTCACGATAGCATTCACACACTCCTCTTGTCGCGCTCGCTTTTAACGTAGCCCTGTAGGCTTTTCTTTCTGTTGCAACGCGGCATTCTTCATCGTACCAGTTGTTTTTTCGTGGCCGCCGGTAACCAATTTTTTTCTCGGCGGCAGTACTGCTCCTGTATTCCTTCAGGATGAGTTGTGCTCTCAGAGAGTAGGTGTGAGAGTCGAGTTGCGAAATCATTGGCAGTCTGTTGTAATTGAAGCTTTTCGACGTCTAGCTTTCCTTATGTTTTTTGTTCCTTGGTTTTAGCCGCGTTGAGGCGAGTGCGTATTTTGGCTGCAAGGAGATAATGGTCCGAGTCGATGTAAGGTCCTCGGATCGTGCGCACATCTAAAACACTGGGGGCATGCCGTCCGTCTATCACAACGTGATCGATCTGATTGCGAGTTATTATTTATTTATTTATTTATTTATTTAAGCCAGTTAAAAAAGAATCTTATAGGCTAATTATAAAAGTGTAAAGTAGTTAACAATGTATAATAATATAAATTACCTTACTTATAAAAAGTATTTAAAATACTCAGAAAGCCATCTTTCGAACAAGAAAAATCTATCTCACAAAATTTAGAAATTCTATTGAACTCAATTAAGGCTCTAGTAATTGGAGCATTCCGCGCATAAAGAGCCCTGAAAACACCAATATGAAAAAACTCAGAAGCACGAAGAGCTCTAGCCGGTATATTAATGAAAATCCTCTCCAAGAGCACAGGGCAATCAACAAACCCACGTAACAAATCGAAAACGAACGACAGCGATAAAATTGTCCTCCTGTCCTGCAATGATTTTAAGTTAATCAATAAGCAACGAGCTTTATAAGTCGGGATAGGATCCGAGAAGCGCAGACTGCGTAATGCAAAGCGTACGAATACTTTTTGGATTCTTTCAATTCTTGCAACATGGCAGGAATAATACGGAGACCAGATGAAACAAGCGTACTCAAGTTCGATCAGCAGACAGCTATGTAGCTTGATGTATCTTTTTATGCATGAACCTCGTGCTGGATATGACCATGTTTCGAGCACCGGCAAAGTCAATCAGGCTCAGTCCGTTAGCAGAAGTTTCATTGTGTAGGCTGAAGTTTCCGACTGTAGGGCCAAAAACACCTTTTTTACCCATCCTGGCGTTAAAGTCGCAAGCACGACTTTTATATCATGACGGGGGCAGCGCTCGTATGTGCGTTCTAATTGTTCATAAAAAGTGTCTTTCACCTCATCGTCTTTCTCCTCTGTCGGTGCATGGGCGCAGATGAATGATATAATAAAAAATGTTGCTTTTATTCGGATAGCGGCGAGACGCTCGTCCACAGGCGTGAACGCCAGCACTTGGCGACAAAGTCTCCCACCACGAATCCGACGCCGAAACTGCGCTTATTCGTATGGCCACTCCAATAAATGTCACAATTGTTGATCTTCTTTCTTCCTTGCTTCGTCCAGCGCATTTCTTGGATGGCGGATATGTCAGATTTTGCTTTGACGAGGACATCAACCAGCCGGGCATCTGCACCAATCCCATTCAGGGAGCGGACGTTCCAGGTGCATGCCCTCAATTCATTGTCCTTCAAACGTTTGCCATGGTCGTATTTATCCGAGGCTTGTTGTTATATTTCATTGGAGTATGGTGCGGGCGGCCACCGTGGTGTGATGGTAGCGTGCTCCGCCTATCACACCGTATGCCCTGGGTTCAACTCCCGGGCAAAGCAACATCAAAATTTTAGAAATAAGATTTTTCAATTAGAAGAAAATTTTTCTAAGCGGGGTCGCCCCTCGGCAGTGTCTGGCAAGCGCTCCGATTGTATTTCTGCCATGAAAAGCTCTCAGTGAAAACTCATCTGCCTTGCAGATGCCGTTCGGAGTCGGCATAAAACATGTAGGTCCCGTCCGGCCAATTTGTAGGGAAAAATCAAGAGGAGCACGACGCAAATTGGAAGAGAAGCTCGGCCTTAGATCTCTTCGGAGGTTATCGCGCCTTACATTTATTTTTTTTTTTATTTATGGTTTTACGTGGCGGGTCCCAAGCCCAGCGCACAACCCGCTCAGCGGGGGTGAAAATATTATTTGCACGTTTATATAGCGAGCCGCTTTCTCTAAGACAGACGCCCGCTTGCAGCCGCACTTAGAGGTGTACAGATGCTGCCGATGAGATCTCCCCCGGCTATCCCTTAAACCGATTATGTCAGAGTGGCCTAGCCAGGTTGTCGCCTTCTCACATTAGCTCACCGCTAAACGGATGTTTAGCGGCTACCCAGAGGATACTTGGCCGCAAGCGACTGGCAGTAGTGAGCTGCTTGAACCGCATGCAAAAGAATTGCTGTGGCCATTCCCAGGTGAATGGCGGTCAGAAGCTTTCCCCACTTTCGTGGACTTCTATACACGGCTCCACCCTCCTGGTGTAAAACTTACTCCGTACTAAAGCATACATAAACAGCTTCAATTTGATACCCATAATGTAAAAACACATTCTAGGTGTATCCGGGTGCACGTTTTGGCCTACATCTCGAGACCCTAGTCACCCATCGGCATAAAACTTACTCTGTACTAAAGCACACATCAACAGCTTCAATTTGATATGCATAATGTAAAACCACATCCTAGTGTTACCCTGATCCACGTTTTGGCCTATATCTCGAGATCCTAGTCACCAATATGTATGAAAACTACCCTGTACTAAAGCACTCGTCAACAGCTTCAATTTGAAACCCACAAAGTAAAAACTTTCTCTAGGCGTTCACGGGGTCACGTTTGGCCTATATCTCCAGACCCTAGTCACCCAGGGGTATGAAAATTATCCTCTACTATAGAACTCATCAACAGCTTTCATTTGATATCCATATTCAAAAAAACACTCCAATGCCGTAGGCGAGGAGGGGCTGCCGATCAGGTTCATTAAACTGGTTTTACCATATCTTGTTGGAACTCTTACCCACATCATAAATCATGCCATTACCACATCTTGCTTTCCTAGTCTGTGGAAAGTGGCAACCGTTTTACCTGTAGCTAAAAAAAGAGGTGCTAGCTCTCCGTCTGATTTTCGTCCGATTAGTGTCCTGCCAGCCCTTTCGAAGGTTTTTGAAACAATAATGCATGATCAGATTTCTAGACAAATTAATGAGCATAATCTACTTTCCCCCTTCCAGTCAGGCTTTAGAAAAAATCATAGCTGTGCAACTGCAATGCTTAAGATCTTGGATGATCTGAGCACTCCTTTTGACGATAATCATTTAACGTTGTTATGTATGTTTGATTTCTCCAAGGCATTTGATTCGGTCAATCATACGCTCTTATCCAGCAAGCTGAAATTTTACTTTGGGTTTAGTAATCATGCTCTGAGCTTAATTAATAGTTACTTAACATTCAGATACTAGCGTGTTCGAATTGGTTCTGAGATGTCACAACTGAAAGAGCTGACTATGGGAGTAGCCCAGGGATCCATTCTTGGCCCTCTGATTTTCAGCCTCTTTCTTAATGATATTTTTGGAGTGTGTCAATATGTGAGATTTCATGCATATGCGGATGATATCCAGCACTATTTATCTGACTCGTTCAAGCAAGTTGACCGTCTTTGCTGTCACATCAATGATGACTTGTCAATGATATACAAATGGGCGACTGAAAATGGTTTGTTACTAAATTGTGATAGTCCTTTGTGCTACCTATCAGCAAAAATCGTGGGTCAATTGACATACGAGTACATATAAATAATGTGAACCTCCAAGTTGTTGATAAAATCAAGAACCTAGGATTTATAATAAATTCTAAGCTTTCGTGCAAAGACCATATAAATTCGGTTGTCAGCAATGTGTATCTAACCCTACGCAATCTGCGGCAGTCTAGTCTATATACCACTACTAGCACAAGGCGTCAACTTGCTTTGCAACTCCTTTTGCCTATAATAACGTCTTCTGAGCTGATATATAATAAGCTGGATTCTCACTCCGCGCATAAGGTTGAAGTCCTGTTTAATAACATCACGCGTTATGTATATGGTGTGCCCTGGTTCGATCATATTTCCCCCTGGAGACACCGTCTCCTTGGTTGTGGCATCTTAAATTATTTGAAGGCAAGGAATTGCATATTTTTATTTAAACTCATGATGTCGGCCACGCCGAACTATTTGCATACAAAATTAGTTTTTACTAGGTCAGCTCGTCTAAGTGACTTAATTGTACCACAATTGAACTCGGTAACATCAGCAAGACTTTTTTTCGTCAACACTATTCGTCTTTGGAACTCCATTCCGTCAAGTATAAGGAATAAGTTAAACAAAAGCAACTTTAAACAAACGCTTTATGCATATTTCAGTAGCCTTACTCCAGGAACATAGAAGAATGGCCAGCTATCTCTTTATGTTGAAACCGTCAGTTGTAGTTTAAAATTTTATTTTATTACTATTATTTTTTTTTTTTTAACTCTAACTTTTACTTTTTAATTTTTATAAATCGCAAGCTTTATTTTAATGTGAATTTGTTTATGAATGCTGTTGTGCTATAAAAGATTTAAGAATCTTATTGTACTGTACAATGCAATACAATATTGTATAAACACATTCTAGGGGTACCCGGGTCCACGTTTTGGCCTATATCTCGAGACCCTGGTCACCGAGGGGTATAAAAATTATCCTGTTATTACTATAGCACTCATCAACAGCTTTCAATTGATATCCATATTGTATAAACACATTCTAGGGGAACCCGGGTCCACGTGTTGATATAAAGACCCTAGGCACGTAGCGAAAAAAAGGTAGACGTTGACAGATTCTCAAACCTACCCAACACACAAAACTTCACGAGATTCGGTTCAGCCGTTTCGGAGGAGTTAAGCATCTAAAACCGTGACAGAAGAATTTTATATATTAGATGTTTGCTTTATTTGGCAAAACAATTGTTTCGACACTCGCGACGTGTCATCCTTAGTTACTAGTTATCAACTAACCATTGTCTATAAATATAAACAATATGAAAGTAATAAAAAGAGAGTTTAAACAACAAAATACAAAAGTAATTATGTACATATGTATGTAATATGTAATAACAATATACGGAACACTCTAAGTTTACTGGAATGCTGTGAAGAGACTCGAGTACAGTAGGTCTGTATCACGATTTACAGAATCATTTTTGTTATATATATATGTAGAGATTCTAAAATCTTTAATTTTTTAATATTACATTCCGACTTAATTAACTGGCAGTCGTCCTCACTTATTGAATGCTCATTCGCTAAAGCATTTTCAGCGATTCCACTTCTCCGGTCAATATTCTGTATATATTTTAAGTGCTCATGTAATCTGATTCGTACAGTGCGGGTCGATTGGCCGATGTACTTTGCGCCGCATATATTCCCGTTGTCGTTTTCCTGCGAGCAAGTGATTGAATAAACGTCAGGTTTGTCCAAATTTTCGCATTTGTCTTTCGTGGATGTAAGTAATGATTTTAATTTTGTTGTTCTAGGGGCCAAATTCACATTTATTTGTCTGTAGCATTTTTGTAAATGGTTAAAATAATTTGAGTCGTAGGTCATGTTACACCACGTCTTTTTGTTTTCAACGTCCAACGTATCAAAAAATGAGCTACTCTCCCTTCGCTCTTTTTTGTTGTGATGCTTTTTAATTATCTGCTCTATACTGTTAGAGCTATATCCATTTGTTTCTGCAATGCTCACAATTTTATCTCTTCTTTTTTGTATGCCGCATAACTGAGTGGAACGTTTACTAGCCGATGAGCCATACTCGATAGCCATCTCTCTCAATAATAACAAAACAATCGTCAACATATCGGCAATAAAAACGTGGGAATAGAGAGCTGTGAATTAGTTGTTCTTCAACTGTGTTCATGAACAAATTGCATAGAAAGAGACTCATACTTAAACCCATTGGTAAGCCCTCGGTTTGTTCATAAAAATCGTCTCAGAACTGGAAAAATGATTTTTTAATACATGTAGATGTTAAGTCAAATAATGCGCTGGCAACCAAAATTACAAAAATTAAATTCTAAATAAACTAGTCCTAAAAGTCGGCGTCAGATAGAATTTAGCATTGCGTACGACTCCAACTTTGACAAAGGTCGTATTTTATTTTGTTTCTTCAAGCTTCACAAATTGGGTTTGACGTTAAATTCAGGGCTGAAGTTTGGGGTAAACTGCTAATTGACGCCGCCCTAAGGCATCATTTACATGTACGGTTATTGAAATCACGTAAGATTTTTCCCCTTTTTGCTTTTCCGTCACCTTGCGCCACCCAAACAGAACCCACCCAATTTATGTGGTCATGATCAATGTTACCGATATTCTTTGCAGACCATGACCCGTTTCGAAACTCTATTGGCCAAGTCAGAGGGAAGCGCCAAGCGCTTCGACGTCGCCTGCCAGCTCTGCGGTAGAAACCATAGTATGAGGCTCTGCGCTGAGTACAGAAGCAAGTCGCCCGAAGAAAGGTTACGGGCTGTTCTACTACATAAATACTGCCCGAATTGTTTGTCGCCGTTTCATCGCGTTGACAACTGCAAAAGCAAATATCGATGCAAAAGGTGTAACGAGAAGCACCATACTACGCTTCACCTCGAGGACCAACGTCCTGCACGCGCAGAAACCATTGTCGTCGGCGACGACAACCAATCGGACGACGAGTTGTCGATCAACTTATCGGGACCAACTAAGTCTTGGGCCCAACAAGTCGAGGAGGCAGAGTTGGAAGAAGAAATGGCTAGAGCCGAACAAAACCCCTCAACCAGCAATCTTGGGAAGCGTAGTTTTCGGCCGCTGCTACAGCATGAACGGAAGGCGGAAAAGTTCAAGAAAGAACGACAAGAACAAGACAATTGGCGGCAGCAGGACACCGAACTCCATACCACATCATCGAAGGGAAGCGCTGCCCATGGTCGGCCCAGAGCAACTAAACGCGTAACGAGGCAAAATCGAAACAAAACCGCGCCATATCAAAGTAACGCGAGCAAAGTCGACAGTAGACGAGCGCTATTACACGCCGTACCAGCCGGCTTCCGAACGGGACGCCTATCCCAGACAACGACCCCATCACCCATCATGCGGCCATTTGTGCCCATCGCACCGACTGCCGTCGTACGGATCGAATCGCGGGGCCACTTGCATTTGGTTCGAGCTATAGTCGATCCCTGCGTCACAAGCACAATTGTCGATGCAGAGCTGGTGCGCGACCTACGGTTAAGAGCGTCAAGGATCAGGGCAATACACAATAATCCTTCGCGGGAAATTCGGGTCATCCACACACTTGGCCACTCAAGCCAGCATTGTTGCAAGCCACTATCTGTTGAGTCCGCCATCAAATGTAGATCCAAAGATTGCCGTTCCATTCCAATGCATGCGGCTTGCCGACCCACAGTTCTACCGCTCATCGCCATTCGGCTTACACTCGGCGCAGATATATACGCCGAAATGATGTTGAGCGGAACGCCAGCAACAACAGTTGGCGGTCTCCTGACCCAACCGACCGTATTCGGGCTGGAAGTCTCAGGAGCCTGCCAAAAATAGGAGTTTTTTCATAAAAATAAGTAATTACAGCACGGAATTTAAAACCACGTACGTATATCTAATTACTTCTTTTATTTTTCCACAGGAGAGCGAAACGTGAGGTCATACATCTGGCGTGCAGTGCTTGCAGTCCGCATCTGCACTGCCTTCTTTCGCTACAGCGCCTTACTGGACGTGCGATCACGTGGCATCCCTTTTTTTAATTTTTTTCTTGGTTGCTTACGGCAAGGGGGCCGGTATGTTTAGGCCACAGGCCTAAATATATCCCCCCCCCCCCCCCCCCCTCGTAACATAACTTTCTTTGGTTATTTTCTTTCGTTACTACCACCCACATATTCTTGTGATCACTATACACACAGGCATAAACTTTCACAACATTTGTTAACATCTTCCTTAACACTTGTTGTATTTATACACATTGAATAAAAAAAACACTGTGAATTCCTTTTTTATTAATACGAAACCTTTTAGGTGTTTTTACTTTCTTCCCCTTTTTTCGCCTTAACTAATCTTTAACAAATACGTGGGTGCGCGCCGTTGCCACCACGCATTTGTACAGACGGATAAATATTTTGCCTATCTAGTAAAATTTTTAAAGAGTCCAACGCACCATTTCTCGGTACATTTGAAAAGTATGATGTTATACCGAACGATGCGAAACATTCATTCGGATTCAACTGCATATTTTTGATCTTATCAGTTAATTTAAAAGAATTTTTTATAGAAAAATTATCGAAACTTTTTAAATTCTTAAAGTAATTACTCAACCATGATGTGATATTTGCGATGGGCGAGGTGTAGCCAGCAACAATTGTTTTGCCAAATAAAGCATACATATGTATATATATAAACGACTATAAGGTGTTTCAATGTTAATTCTTTATTTATTTAAATTGTTGGCAATTTGCGATTCATTATCATATATTTAACCATTTATTACTATTTTCTTGATTGAAGAATTTTCCTTTTCCATACTTGACTTATTTTGTTTTGTTGATTTTCGGACAGGGTGGATAAATGATGTATAATGGAACGCTTTTCCGTCATCCCTTCTCAAATTTGGTTTCGAGACAAATGATGATGATGGCACAAGGCCGAAGCCGGTTTGTCTCGAAACCAAATTTGACAAGGGATGACGGAAAATCATTCCAAAATACATAATTTTCCATACTTATTGCCTGTTTCAAATGTTTCCACATCATTTTACTATCATAGCTATTACTATTTATTTTATGTTCCATATGTTTGATTTTTTTAATTTTCACAAGCCCTTTGTATTCTTTTTTATGTTTCTGTACTCCCATTCTCCTGAAGTTTGAGCCAGTTTATGCACTTATTCATATTGGCTAACTCATTGTCATACCATTTATTCATCAATTTTAATTGAACTACTTTTTCACAAGTTAGATTCTGCATAACAGTCAAAATATTGGTACTAATGATCGAAACAGTATTATCCAAACTTACTCTGTCAAAATTGCCAAAATTACATATGCGCAATTGATTTGTAAGTGATTCAATATTATAGTACTCCCATGACGTAACTTTTATAGGGCTCCTCATTCTAAATTTAGGGCTTCTTTTTATTTTAAATTGTATTGTTTCATGATGGGAAGTTTGGTGATCATCTAACTTTTCACACACTATGTCTTTAGTATTCGAAAAAAGTAAATCAATTTTTGTTTTGGATACATCGGTTATACGAGTATCAAAATCAATTGTTTGATACATACAGTATGATTTAAAAAGTTCACCTATATGTTGACATATTATTTAAATCAATATTAAAATCGCCTACAAGAATGTTATTTACAGATAGCTCACTGGTACTACCTAAGACGGTACGTAAGTAGTTTATGAAATCCGCATCGCTTGTGCTCGGTGAGTGATAAACCACACCGATTAGCTATTTTGGGTTAAAGTGCTTCAATTTGATCAAAAAAACACCACATATTTTTAGCTATTGCTTTATTATACTTAATGCTATATTCGATGGAATCATGCACATACACCAGAACACCATCAGTATGCCTACAATGTGAATCACATCTGACTAGGTTATAAGTTTGTATGCTCTACTCATGATTCGTTATTAAATTTGTGGTACATGTTTCAGCACACAGTATTACAGCTGGATTTTTAATTTCAATCAGTCTTTCCAATTCCGTTTTTATTCCCCAAAATACTATTTATATTGAGATACAGACAAATTAGATTGGTACTATTTGATTGCTACTTTCTAGTTTTAGTTTTAACTTGAATGTATCTTTTATATGCTGGACATCCCTTACTGAATGCAACATGGTGTGCATCCGCCTCTAACGGTTTTTTCTGTACAAGTTCCCAGAAATTTACAAAATTACAAGCAATTGATGTACAATCTTTGAAGTCGTGTGGAGGTACCACATCAACTACAAGCTTTTTTGTTAATACATTCAGCAGCTTTATGATTGAAAACCAAACATTTAAAACACCCAAATACTCTTTCATAATCAATAGTAATACAAGAGTCCCACTCTACATTGATTCCCTTTTGTTTTATGATATTTTCATATGTTTATATATCTGTTTCAACAATAGCATTAAAACATTCTTCTCTTCGACTAAAATTTTCCAAAATCTTTACAACTTTAAATTGTTTAGCCTCACATATGGGTCATTATTTTACAAATCGTACGGATTTGTAGAAAAAAAAAAATTCACTTTTTTAAAAGGCATCAAATTTATGGAATCTTTTCGCAATTTAAGTCAACAGATATATCAGGATTTCCTCGAAAAAAAATTTTTTTTTTTAGAGATCTGCATGTGCTCAGATTCGATAGGTAAGCAAACTTGCCCACATTCAAAATAATATATCTTTGGTTCCACTCGTCGTATCTTATTAATTTTTTTTTATTTTGAATGTAACAATATTTATTTTATAACTGCGTTAAAAAACTACTAAAAAAAAAAATCAAAATAATGAATAAAAAATCAATTTTTAAAATAATTATAACATACTGTTTTCCCCCACGAATATTTTCGAAAAAATATATAATATGTGGCGGCCGCCCTAATGTGGTGGTAGCGTGCTCCGCCTACCACACCGAAGATCCTGGGTTCACGTCCCGAGCAAAGCAACATCAAAATTTAACAAACAAGTTTTTCAATTAGTAGAAAGTTTTCCTAAGCTGGGTCGCCCCCGGCAGTTATTTGCAAGCACTCAGAGTGTATTTCTGCCATTAAAAGCTTTCTATTCCTGGGTTCTATACAGATGACAAACAGACTGCAAAAACTATAAAACATAAATGCGATGTATTATATTTCTAATTGACTGACACCAATCACATACATGTTAGAAACTCTGAAATGGTTGAATAATCTATAGTTATATATAAAATTCAAATTATGTATGTATGTAGGTATAGATCGAGTTGCGTCCTAAACGGATTGACCGATCACAACCAAATTTGCACAACCCAGTAGAAACCTTCCAGGGATGGTCATAGGCTAAAAATAACGTCGATATATAAAGGGGCGTGGCACCTCCCATGCAAAATTAATATTTGGTACTCACATAACTCTGAAAGTAATCATGCTAGAACATTGAAATTCAGTAAGGACTTATATGAGGTCAATCCCTAACACCCCCAAACATTTTGGGGTGGGAAGGAAGGGGCGTAGTACCTCCCATACAAATGGAATATATCATATTGCATATCTCTGGATGTGGTAATGGTAGGATAATGAAAATTGGTAAGGGGCAAAGGCTGCGTTTGAAAAAATTGTCACCTTTATTTAATCAAATAACTCTTTTCCAAATTGATGTATTTAAATTACTTTTCTGCGGCATGCTTTGCTATAAATGTCAAAAATATTTTTTATACTCAGTTGAGCAGAGCTCACAGAGTATATTAACTTTGATTGGATAACGGTTGGTTGTACAGGTATAAAGGAATCGAGATAGATATAGACTTTCATATATCAAAATCATCAGTATCGAAAAAAAATTCGATTGAGCCATGTCCGTCCATCCGTCTGTCCGTTAACACGATAACTTGAGTAAATTTTGAGGTATCTTGATGAAATTTGGTATGTAGGTTCCTGGGCACTCATCTCAGATCGCTATTTAAAATGAACGATATCGGACAATAATCACGCCCCCTTTTTCGATATCGAAAAAGTGCGATAATTCATTACCAAATATGGATTAAGCGATGAAACTTGGAAAGTTAGTTGAACTTATGACGCAGCATAGAAAATAGTAAAATTTTGGACAATGGGCGTGGCACCGCTCACTTTTAAAAGAAGGTAATTTAGAAGTTTTGCAAGCTGTTATTTGGCAGTCGTTGAAGATATCATGATGAAATTTGGCAGGAACGTTACTCTTATTACTATATGTCTGCTTACTAAAAATTAGCAAGATCGGAGAACGACCACGCCCACAGTAATGATATGGTGCAACAAAATACAAAAATAAAAGAAAATTTCAAAATGGGCGTGGCTCCGCCCTTTTTCATTTAATTTGTCTACGATACTTTTAATGCCATAAGTCGAACAAAAATTTACCAATCCTTGTGAAATTTGGTAGAGGCTTAGATTATAGGACGATAACTGTTTTCTGTGAAAAAGGGCGATATCGGTTGAAGCCGCGCCCAGTTTTTATACACAGTCGACCGTCTGTCCTTCCGCTCGGCCTTTAACACGATAACTTGAGCAAAAATCGATATATCTTTACTAAACTCAGTTCACGTACTTATCTGAACTCACTTTGTATTGGTGTAAAAAATGGCCGAAATCCGACTATTTCCACGCCCACTTTTTCGATATCGAAAATTACGAAAAATAAAAAAAATGCCATAATTATATACCAAATACGGGATAAGGGATGAAACATGGTAATTGTATTGGTCTATTGACGCAAAATATAACTTTAGAAAAAAACTTGGTAAAATGGGTGTGACACCTACCATATTAAGTAGAAGAAAATGAAAAAGTTTTGCAGGGCGAAATCAAAAGCCCTTGGAATCTTGGAAGGAATACTGTTCGTGGTATTACATATATAAATAAATTAGCGGTACCCGACAGATGAAGTTCTGGATCACCCTGGTCCACATTTTGGTCGATATCTAGAAAACGCCTTCACATATACAACTAAGGGCCACTCCCTTTTAAAACCCTCATTAATACCTTTAATTTGATACCGATATCGTACAAACACATTCTAGAGTCACCCCTATTCCACGTTTATGGCGATATCCCGAAAAGGCGTCCACATATAGAACTAAGGCCCATTCCTTTTTAAAATACTCATTAACACCTTTCATTTGATACCCATATCGTACAAACAAATTCTAGAGTCACCCCTGGTCCACCTTTATGGCGATATCTCGAAAAGGCGTCCACCTATAGAACTAAGGCACACGCCCTTTTAAAATACTCATTAACACCTTTCATTTGATACCCATATTGTACAAACGCATTCTAGAGTCACCCCTGGTCCACGTTTAGGCGATATCCCGAAAAGGCGTCCACCCATAGAACTAAGGCCCACTCCCTTTTAAAACACTTATTAACGCCTTTCGTTTGATACCCATATTGTACAAACGCATTCTAGAGTCAACCCTGGTCCACTTTTATAACGATATTCCGAAAAGGCGTCCACCTATAGAACTAAGGCCCAATCCCTTTTAAAATACTCATTAACACCTTTCATTTGATACCCATATCGTACAAACAAATTCTAGAGTCACCCCTGGTCCCCTTTATGGCGATATCACGAAACGGCGTCCACCTATGGAAATAAGGATCACTCCCTTTTAAAATACTCATTAACACCTTTCATTTGATACCCATATCGTACAAACAAATTCTAGAGTCAACCCTGATCCACCTTTATGGCGATATCCCTAAATGGCGTCGACCTATAGAACTATGGCTCACTCCCTCTTAAAATACTCTTTAATACCTTTCATTTGATACACATGTCATACAAACACATTCCAGGGTTACCCTCGGTTCATTTTCCTACATGGTTATTTTCCCTTATGTTGCCACCATAGCTCTCAACTGAGTATGTAATGTTCGGTTACACCCGAACTTAACCTTCCTTACTTGTTACACAAATATTTTCTCTAAACACTTTTATCCGACTAAAAATGGCAAGCGAATTGGAAGTACGTAAAAAAATTGTGCAAGTTTATCAAGACCATCCTCAGTGGACTTTCAAAAAAAATGCGAGGGATGTAAAAGTGTGCCCAAAATCTGTGTGAAGAGTTTTAAAAAGCTTCAAGAAGGAGTTGGCTGTCACTCGAAAACCTGGTTCTGGCAGAAAAAAAGGAATCAGTGACCAAAATAAGAAGAATAAAATTATAACCAGTTTACGGAGAAACCCCAGTATTTCGGGCAGAAAATTGGCGCAGAAACTAGAATGTTCCGAGTTTTTGGCCCACGGGCATAAGCTAGTAATATGTATATATAGAAATAATAATCAAAGAACAATTACACTATGCGACAAAATCAACTTTTTGTCTGAGTATTGGACCGAACCCACTTTTTGTAGAGATTGGGGCTTAGGTAGACAAAGTACTATTCTGACAAGGGAAACAAAACAGTAGCAATGGAACTCAATGCCTATAACAATAAAATGGATGAAATATTAAATGACCTGACGATGTATAGAATTCAGAGACAAGATCCCACTTTAAAATTATAAAATAAAGATAATAGTCTTGTAGATAAACTTTTTAAAATGGCATTAATTTCGAAGGCAGGTAGAAAGAAACTTACGTCTACAACGGCACTACCACCACGGATATATGGATTGCCGAAAATCCACAAGGAAGAAAAACCATTAAGACCGATATGCTCGGCCACGGGATCACCAGCACACGCACTCTGCAAATACGTTGCAGATATTTTAAACCACCAGTTCATTATATAATATAAAGAAGACACAAGACTTTAAAGAAAAGATCAATAACTCTTATATTTATGACGAAGAAAATATGATATCATTTGACGCAGTTTCATTGTTCCTAGTATACCGACACATCTAGCAATTGATATAATAAGAAATAAGTGGACAACAATAGAAAAATATACGAAAATACCTAAGAAAATGTTCATAGAAATATTAAAGTTCTGCATTAAAGATAATCGGTATTTTAAATATAAGGAAACAATATATACACAACTAAAAGATTTACCGATGGGATCATCAACCTCCCCAATAATTGCAGATATTATAATGGAAGAACTGTTGGACAATGCGATGAACAAATTAGCACGAAAACCAAGATTATTAACTAAATACGTGGACGCTCTTTTTGCAATAATCAATTAAAACGAGGTACAAAACATACTTGACGCACTAAATTCTTTTGACAAAAATATTAAATTCACTACGGAACTCGAGGACGACGGAAAATTACCCTATCTAGATTCAATAGTAATACGACGAGGAAATCAACTGAAGTTAATGTGGTATAAGAAGTATATAACATCGGGTAGAATTATAAATTATTATTCTAAACATCCCAAAAACATGATCATAAATACGGCAATGGGCTGTATAAGACGAATGATGAATATTACAGATGACACCATAATGACATAGAAAATGAAATAAAGATATTTTTAAAAGCCAATGATTTTCCTGATAAAATTATAAAAACTCTTTTAAAAAGATATAAATCACCAAATAGTCAACGCAGAGAGGAAAACCCGGAAATAGTCAAGTCGTTAACTTATGTACCTAAATTATCTGAGCGCCTATCAACATCTGACATCTATAATAAAGAAGATATTAAAATAGCACACAAACCTATGAGCACTTTAAAAAGTATGTTTAACCAAACTAAATCGAAAATACCGCAAATGGAAAAAAGCAACATTATTTATCAAATCCCGTGTAACGGAAACGACAACGAATTATGCAACAAAGTATATGTTGGAACAACTAAATCTAAATTAAAGACTCGATTAGCACAACATAAATCAGATTTTAAATATTGTAACGATTTAAATATAAATAACCAAAAAACCTCACTTATGACCCATTTGGCAACGAGAAAGCACTGCCCGAATTTCGAAAAAACAATAGTACTTCAACAGAAACAACAACATGGAAGGACAAGGCGACAGCTGTTTCAATTATACCTTGTAAATCTCTTAAACCCTTTTCTCCCGGGAGTGTTATTTGAACCCGCACTCCTACGATGGTTGAAGTGTTACAAGCGCATTCAGCCACGTCATGCCTTTTTATTTCCTTTATATTAGGTCGGTTGAATGTTTGTCCGCCGTTTCAATACAAATCTTGCCATCGATTTTTAAGTAACTTCTCATTGAGCTACAAACGTGAAACTTCACAGATAGGTTAAGACACTTTGACAAAGGAACAAAAGGAAAAAAGTTACATTAGGTAGCGCACGGATCGAAATAATTAGAGTAAGCAAGTCACGTACTCACGTGTAGCAATCCAAGCTTGGCATATATGTACATACATATGAGCTTAGAAATTAATGCAACTTGCGTGTTGATACGTACTATATTGTATACATACAAGTATTATATGCATTCTGACGTAATAAAAATAATTTTTTCACCTTGTAATAATTATGGCACTAACTACCGACTCTCTTCCACCTAGAACTAAAAAGTACAAAATAAAAAAAATTTTAAGCACTTTATATAAATGGGCAAAAATCAGCAAAAAATGTGTCCTTATACAAAGACATATTCTTTCTGAACTTTGATTTTTTAATTTTGACATAGAAATTGTAAAAATATTTAGAAGAATTAAACATATAAAGGTGGAGCGCATTTAATTAACTGTATACGAAGTGTGTTCAAAAAGTATCGCGAATTTTGAATTTTCGCGGGTTACGTATATTCGAATTTCGATTTTTTTGTGGCGTTATGTTGGTACTCATGTCTCTCACTTATGCCGACAAGCTCGGCCATTTTGAATGTTCACTTAGTAATTGTTGACAGCTGCTTTCCTTGCGCGTGTTTTGGCTCGTCTTCGATTTTTACCTATTCAAAAAAAAAAAAAGTGTATCAAAGAACCTGTATCAAACTTTGTGTGAAAAACTAAATTAAGTGCGCGGATGCATTCCGAATGTTGACTGTGGCATACGGAGAAGCAACGCTTATCGGTGGTACAAAGTGTTCTCAGAAGGCAGAGAAGATGCGAACGACGGAGAGCGTGCCGGACGCCCGAGCACTTCAACAACAGACGATAAAATTGATGAAGTGATGAAAATGGTATTGGCCAATCGTCAAATCATCGTTAGAGAAGTTGATGGGGACCTAGACATATCGATTGGCTCGTGCCGTTCGATTTTTATCAATGATTTGGGAATAAGACAGGTCGCTGCGAAATTCGTGCCAAAATTGCTCAATTTCGACGCGACTTTTGGCCAAAAACAATAAACTAATGATGCCGCAGCCACCGTATTCCCCAGATCTGGCCCCTGTGACTTTTTCTTGTTCCCTAAACTGAAGAGGCCCATTAAAGGACGACGCTACGCTACGATTGACGAGATAAAGACGGTATCGAAGGAGGAACTGAACAAGAAAAAGCAAGTAAGGAAGGCTAAGTTCGAGTGTAACCGAATATTACATACTCAGCTGAGAGATTTGGAGACACAATAAGGGAAAATAACCATGAAGGAAAATGAACCTAGGGGAACCCTGGAATGTGTTTGTATGACATGGGTATCAAATGGAAAGTGTTAATGAGTATTTTAAAAGGGAGTAACCCTAAGTTGTATGTATATCTGAAGGCGTTTTCGAGATATCGATCAAAATGTGGACCAGGATGACCCAGAACAATCATCTGTCGGGTACCGCTAATTTATTTATATATGTAATACCACGAACAGTATTCCTGCCATGATTCCAAGGGCTTTTGATATCGCCCCGCAGAACTTTTTCTTCTACTTAATATGGTAGGTGTCGCACCCATTTTACAAAGTTTTTTCTAAAGTTATATTTTGCGTCAAAAAACCAATCCAATCACCATTTTTCATCCCTTTTTTCGTATTTGGTATAGAATTACGGCATTTTTTTCATTTTTCAAAATTTTCGATATCGACACCCATGTTGAAATTTTATTTTATTTTTGTATTTTGTTGCGCCATATGATTACTTCAGATGAATGTTGACATAATTTACTTATATATATATAAAGATATTAAATTTTTTGTTAAAATTTGACCTAAATTTTTTTTTCTTAATTGGGCGTGTTCGTCATCAGATTTTGCAAATTTTTATTTAGCACACATATGATAACAGGAGTAAAGTTTTTGCTAAATTGCATCATGATATACTCAACGACTGCCAAACTACAGCTTGCAAAGCTTTTAAATTAAATTACCTTCTTTTAAAAGTGGGCGGTGCCACGCCCATTGTCCAAAATTTTATTAATTTTCTATTCTGCGTCAACCCACCTACCACAAGCTTCAGCGCTTTATCCGTCTCTGGTAATGATTTATCGCACTTTTTCGGTTTTTCGAAATTTTCGATATCGAAAAAGTGGGCGTGGTTTTAGTCCGATTTCTTTCATTTTAAATAGTGATCTGAGATGAGTGCCCAGGAACTTACACACCAAATTTCATTAAGATACCTCAAAATTTACTCAAGTTATCGTGTTTACGGACAGACGGACGGACGGACATGGCTAAATGAATTTCTTTTTTCGCCCAGATCATTTTGATATATAGAAGTCTATATCTATCTCGATTAGTTTATGCCGTTACGGGGCACCGTTATGCGAACAAAGTTAATATACTCTGTGAGCTCTGCTCAGCTGAGTATAAAAAATGATTTTTTGAAGTTTATATAATGGAAGTGCTTAACATTTTTTTATTTTCTGTTTTCGACCATTTTCAATACCAATATATCGTCGTCGATGCTGTCAAAGCTGCTAACTTCATCCACCAAAATTTCATAGTAGAACGAAAATGCTTTATTGCATGACAAGATAAAATGTATTGGAATTTTATGGAGTTAGCAGCTTTTCATAATTTTGTTTAAGTTAGTGATTTTGAACAATAAACACAAACTTTTCTTTTAACACTATATGCAGAAATCGTCTCCCATTCCATCATTATCAAAAATTCGGTTCAAGCTAAATGCGGAGCTTTTACCGCATCGTCGACGATATCAGTTTATGCCCAAGTAATGGTGTTAATGGACTGAACTTGTTGACCTTAAATAGAAGATAATCAGTACTCTTATCGTTCTATACTGGTCATGTAGATCCCGTCCGGCCAATTAATAGCACGACAAAAACTGGAAGAAAAGCTCGGCCGAAATATCGTCGGAGGTAAATGGCGTCCAGTTATACATTTTTTTACTACCTTTCCCACGACATTGAAACAGTGTAGAACTTATAGTTTATTTTAATTAAATGTATTCAAGAAAGTTATACGATAGAACAACATTTGGGGGGGGGGAAAGTGTTTCTAAGACTATTTGTAAAAATTATCGTCAATATTTATTAGAATATATTTTATTTCAGGCTGGACGTACTTTGTTGGCTTGTGTAGCCGATGACTTGGCAACCAGTAAAGAGAATGTGAATCAGCAAATAAATCATATACTTGGAAATAGTTCCCCGTTATGGAGAAACGACGATGAACTTTTGTCTCAAATTCGCCAAACCTGTTCAGACAAGCAATGGCGCCGTAACGTATTTGCTCTGCTTTATTGCAACAGTGATCAAAAAGTCAAAGAACAAAGCTCACTATTAATTAAAAGTCCAAAATTAAATGAACCGGTGTTTGAACTGCCATCTTTTGCTTATATTGAACACCATGAAGAGATAGCACAATATTTAAAGCCACAATCTCTACAGCATATGGTATACCTTTCTCTGGGCAATGATAATCTGGCCTATGTACGTGCCAAATATTTTAGTGGTTTAAATTTTTCAACTCAAAATTTAGCCTTTTGTGGTGCAGAATCATTAAACCAATTAGATGTGGACACATTTCTGTATGCAGCAACAATTCAGGCCAAACAGGCGCTTCAGGTGGAACGCGAAGCCTTGGGTAATTACAATTATGGAAATCGGAGTGCTTGTGGCCGTCCCCGTATTTTACCGTTTGTTAACTTGCATGAAAAACTGTGCACAGAAGAGCAAAGCAATTGGTGGTTAGCTGCCTATCAGGTTTACAAAAATCTTAGTAATGAAAATTTGGCAGAACTTCGTGCGAACCTACAGTTTGGTATTGAGGCAGTGCGCGGTGTTAATGGCCCTAAAATCGATATGATAATCGTTTTTAAGTTGGGACAGATATTTGTTGCACGTTCTCAAGATATTGTTAAAAATATAGAAAAGGCTTTTTTGGAGTCTCGTGCCGAAAATATTTACAAATATGGATTAAATATGGTTAAAATGAATAATAAAGGTGTATTAGAACCATTCCGCAAACTCTTTAAATTTCCCAAAGCCAATACTTCTATAATTGAACATGAAATTTCTAATGCGGCTGAAGACGCTGTATCATACTTGGCTTCGCGTTATTTTAAGAAAGCTGATTATGAGGGCTTAATTGACGAGTTAGCTGGTATTCAGTTGCCATTTGCAACTTATTTACAAGCCGAAGCTTATCGCAAATTAGATGAAGCTAATAAAACTCCAAAAAAGGCTAAACGTACGTATTTGGATCGCGCAAGTGAATGCCTTAACCAGACTTTGAATTTGCTGAAAAGTACTGAAAGTACCAATCCTGACCATCCTTTGAACTCTATAATACATACCGAACTGAAACGCTTACAGCAAGCAACTATGAAATTTATTAATGAGGGTAGTCCTGTTGTCGGGCACAATAATTCGAGCACCTATGAAGATGCTGAAGATGACTTTTATAATGAGATATCACTACCTGCTACTCCAGCTATAAATCGAACAAGGCGTGAAACTGTGATCGGTTCGCCGCGTAATAATGAAATGGAAAGCTTGCTAAAGCAAATGGTCAATACATTAAGTTTAGTTAAAGAGGAATTAACTTCTCTCAAGGATAAAATTTCCGGTCTCGAAGAATCTATGAAACGTACATGCATTACATCGAATCCACCATCACGTGACGATGCATCTCATGTTTTGGATGATCTTTATATGATAGAAGATACATTACAAAATCCACTGTACCATCCGCCAGCTCAGCCCCATATGACTGTCAGTTTGTTATCGAATGTTCCAAATGGATCCAATAGCCCGGCGCTTGCTGGTGTACATAGTCCATTTGCGGTGACACAGCAATCACAACAACAACAACAACAGACAGCTCAGCAAAGAAACTCGATGCATATGCAACCAAACCATATAGTAGCAGCTGCAGCTGCTGCTGCATATAATAATTCAATTTTTAATCCAAATTATCCAATGAACTTTTATACGCAACCATATATAATGCCACAACCACAAGTTCCTCCTGTATCCGCTGGGAGTATGTTGGGTAAGTATTATATTAGAAAGCATTTATTTGGAAACCTTATAGATTGTATGCACATTTTTTATTTTAAGGCCCACGAAGTGCTCTTCCGATGCAATATATGGATGCGAGTTTGACCTTTAGTATGGCGCCGTCCACTCCTTTGCTGCCGGCACCGCCGCAAGGTGGTCGCCCCAACAATTTCTATGGTTTATTAACACAACCACATCAGCAACCTACTGTGCCTGCGCAGTTACCTCAACTGTCAGTTCCCATGTCTATCGCACCCATAATTCCACCAATTGCTTGCAATGCTCCAAATCTTCAAGGAGTTAGTTCTTTGGTACAAGCTATATCATCTCAGCCAGCTTCTGGTGGAATGTCCTCTGCAATTCAGTTCAACAAATCACTTAATAATCAACCGGTTGAAAAGGGCCCACCAGCTAATGTTGTTATCACTAACTCGGATCCATTACCAAATCCTAATAGGCCTGCTCTAATGGCACAGCAACCAACTTTGAGCGTTACAATACCTCCTCACCACATTAAACCCAGTTTTGTTGCAACTTCAGAAATAAATATGCAACCTTCAATACCTCAAATGTCTTTACAAACATCTTCAACTACGAGCGTCACTGTTTCTAATGCTATTGGTATTACAGGATTTGGTTTGGGTAGTACGACTCCTGTAGCATCAACAGCAACAATATTTGGCGGAAGCAGCGTAAAAAGTATAACTTCCAATCCACCATCAACTACTATTAGTACTACTACGTTTAGCTTTAAACCACAAATCGAACAAGCCCAAGCGGCAGCTGCTGCAGGAAATATTTCTGGAGAAAGCATCACAATACTTAATAAATTGTCTGAAAGCTTTTCCAGTAGCGGAAATAAAAGTGGCGCTGAACCTGAGGTTGAATACGATCCAAGGCCTGACTTTAAACCAATAATCCCTTTGCCAGACGAAATTGAAGTTAGAACTGGTGAGGAGGATGAGGATATAAAGTTTTGTTGTCGTGCTAAATTATATCGTTATTCTGACAAAGATTGGAAGGAACGTGGTATTGGAGATATAAAAATTCTTAGAAACAAGGAGGGCTTTTCAAGAATACTCATGCGTCGTGAGAAGACTTATAAAATATGTGCTAATCATAAGATTATTAAAGAGTTAATATTAACAACACCTATTAGTGAAAAGAAAGGTCATATATGGATAGCTAACGACTTTGCTGATGAAGAATTGAAAACCGAACGTTTCTTGGTACGTTTTAAGACTACCGAGCTTGCAGAAAAGTTCCGTGATGCTTTCATTAAAGCACAAAAAGAAGCAGAAGAGCTAGATATAAAAAAGGATGGAAATGGATTTAAGAAAAATTTGGTTAAGGAAAAAGAATCTTCCCAACAACTACAATCGGAAAATATAGGCATGTCTAACTTTGCCACGAGCACCCCAGCTGCCAAATTAGTCTCTGATAAGGTAGCACCTGTTGTACCGTCTTCAACGACTTTAGTATCTACTGAAGCAAATGCTTTCTTAAATGGTGGAGTGTCTAAATCATTATTTAGTGGAATCGCTACAACATTCACAACTGCCACTGATCCTACTACTAGTACTACTGCAGTAAACAACAATGAAGGGGATCTATTAAAATCAACAATGGCGCCATTTGCTAATTTCAGTTTAGGTAAAAGTCCTGCCGCCACAATCTCGATCAGTTCAACAGCTGCTATCTCGTCAACTACAACTTCTGCCTCACCTTTTGGTAATATTTTCAGTAGTTTGGGCAAGCCTGGTTGTACCGATTCCTCACCATTCAACATAGAAAGCTTGCCAACCTTTCAGTCCTCTCTTGCCATTGAACCGGTCAACATGGCGGTAACAACATCATTAAACAAATCCGGTGCTTCTGATACGGAAGAGGAATATGTACCTACAGCCACATTTAATCCAGTGATACCATTACCAGATTTAGTGGAAGTTTCCACAGGTGAAGAAAATGAGATTTTGTTATACGAACATCGTGCCAAGCTTTTGCGATTCGATAAAGAGGCAGGAGAGTGGAAGGAGCGTGGAATTGGAAATATGAAACTTCTACAGGACAAGGAAGACTTAAACCGAGTCCGATTGGTTATGAGACGTGAACAGATTCACAAACTATGCTGTAATCAGCGTTTGTATAAGAATACCGTTTTTAAATATGCAAAAAATTCAACAACTGCATTGACGTGGGCTGGTCAAGACTTTTCAGAAAACGAACTAGCCACTGAAATGCTAACGGTGCGTTTCAAATTACCGGAAACATGTAAACAATTTCATGAAACTGTACTAAAAGCGCAAGCAAATATGAGGGATGTGGCTGACGAGGAAAATGTTAATGCCAACATAGCTGAACAGATAAAGGAGAACGCAATAGAGAGCAAGGAATCCACTTCCAAGGGTTTTGGAGATACTTTTAAACCAAAGGCTGGGTCATGGGATTGCTCTGCTTGTTACACGCGTAATGCGGCTGACAAAAAGAAATGCGTTGCATGTGAAACCTCTAAGAATGGGATAGTACCAACCAAAAAAGATATAAATATCTTGCCTAAAAGTCTTCCAAAGCCGTCCTTTGTGTTTGGCTTAGCACCAACAACCACTTATGAGAAAAATATACCTAAATTTTCAACGAAAGATTCGTTTAATTATGATAAGCCTACCTTAACCTCAAGTGGTATTGATTCAGAAAAAACAAATATGTCGGCCCTACCACCAACTGCTAAGATTGGTTTTGGCGATCAGTTCAAACCAAAGATAGGTTCCTGGACATGCCAAGGATGTTACTTACTCAACGTCATTGATGATGCATATTGTAAAGCTTGTAATACACCGAAAGATGATACAATCAGCAAAAAGGAATCACCAAATCATTTACTTGCGCTCTCTAATCCAAAACAAAAGTTTAGTTTCGGATTTAATGCTGTCACAGAGACTTATACCTCAACAGCAACAACAGTCTGCGTTGATAATTCAAATAATACACTTCCTAACAGTGGTTTTGTATTTGGTGGTCCAACCACGACTGCACCCAACGAATCAGGAAAATCGATATTTGGCAATTTTGCCACCTCAGAAAAAACCTTACCGTTATCCCAAGATCTTTCAGGCATAAAACCGACGGAGAATCCATCTTTATTGAAGCCATCGTTCTCATTCTCCTTGTCATCTAAAGCTATGGAGACAATGACTGCGTCTTCCGGTGCAGGTGGAGAATCTACATTCTCATTGGACAAGATAGATTTTAATTTTACCTTAAAACCAAAAAGTCCCGGTAAGTCGGGCAAAACCCCAATTAAGTTTGGATGCGGTGGAGGCGATGCAGATGTCGTAACAGACGACGTTGATGAAAACGAGTATCAAGAGGAGGAAAACAACACATATTTTACACCTGTCATACCACTACCGGAAAAGGTAATTTTTTCATATTTTCAGTACGTACAGTGCAGATACCCTGCAGACAAAGCATTTATCTAATTTAACTACCTCGGAATTAGTATTCCTGCGGTGTAACCCACTAGTTGTATACTATACTAGATAAATACTAGTTTCAGTGGCGTGTCTAAGTGGTTCACTAAAGGCAAACCGAAGCCATTAATTACCCAATCGTGTCCGTTTATCTTTATATTGTTTATTTGTCTCTACGCGTTTGTTGTTTTACCTTTGTTATTGCTTTGTTTTTTGTAAAATCTAGTTTTAAAAGTCTGATTATTGCGGCGGCGCTGGGTTCAAGTCTCGGGTCCCCCTTTACTCTTTCATTCAGGGCAAAATTTCTCATGAAACAGGGTCTATTCTGCACCCCAAGACCGACCATACATGCCTCATATCGAGGATTTAAAGAGGACAACTCGATAAAACCCATAATTGCAAGTGTTACCGAACCATATCCATTAAGTCGTTCGTTATACATACATATATACTTTTTTGCAAATGCCAAGTTCGCCGGGCGCAAAATAATCAACTGTGGTCTTAAGGTAGGCTGAAAATTGTTAAAACCATATACATTTAGGGTGCAACAGTATATACATATATAAAAAAGGAAAAAAGTTAGTTTTTTAAGCATATATTACGTTGAAGAACTCGAAAGAATTAGATGATGAAAAATAATATCAAAAATTTGTTTTGGGTTTGGAATTTGCGACATTATCGATTTCAAAAAACCAGAAAACGCCATTTTAGTACTATTCAAAAAATCTTCGGTATTTTATAGGAAACTTCGGAAACGATTTTCACCCTTTTAAAGTTGCAATTTCGCCCAAACATCGCGCCATCAGCCTAACCCCTAAAGCTTGGCTAGGGCGATTAGCAGTGACGGGTCCAGCGAGCTTGACATGGTATATATGCTATAGGGGCCCGATCCGATCGGTTCCGACAAATGTCTAATCGGACAACAATATTGAGACTCGGACGAACTTAATGTACCATTCCATTGGCATGAAAGGTGTAACAAGTATCTTTAATATAGTTGAAGAATCAAATTACAAACAAAACGTATATTTGATTTGTTTGAAGAACCAAATCCCACGGCAGCCGGTTCTATGTACCGGTGCGATTTGTGATTTTTTTCCCGACCAAGGGCTGCCATTTCAGCGTAACCCTATTTAATTTGTTGAGTCCTTCCCACAAATTGTCTTTCTCGGAGCAGCTACTTGCAGCTGGACTGCTCCATACCCTCCTGCTTCAGGAAGCTATTGAACTCAATCCCGACCCTAGGCTGTGATTTTGTTGCATATGTTGGAAAAGGATTTACCTGAGACGGTTTACTCTCAAGCGCACCTCCGCCACCTTCTAGCAACAAAGCTGCCCATCAGGTCACATCCACTGTCCGCTGTTTATGGCGCCTCCAACTAACGCGGCCGCTCCAACCCATTACTATAATCTACGTTACATGGATAGGATCAATGCCAAGTACCAGCTTTTACCTCCGCTCCACCGCTTCTTTTCGGATACACGCACTCGCCGAAGAAGTAGGTATCAACTAGTCCCCCACACCATATGTTCTGTATATATGATCGCGACATCGGTCGAATGCAGCTCCAATGGCAACCGCCCGACTGGCGCATTCGTTGCAACGTGCTGCCAAAACACAAGTACCAACCCATCTAAACCAGGTACTAGAGCAGCAATTGGACAGCACACTCGAAGCTCTGTGTAGTTGGTATTTAAAAAAAAACACATCCCATTCGTTTGTCCATGTTTGCCCAGGAAAAATTTTCGTTTGTCGACCTTTTGTTAAACAGTTATTTAAAAAAGAATTCTAAAGAATTCTGTGTGAAGTTGGGACCTTCATATGCGAGTAATTGAAAAAACCAAATGTCATTCGTTTGTCCACGTTTGTCCAGGAAAATTTTTCGTTTGTCCACCTTTTAAAACAAAAACATTTTTTTTTTTGGAAGAAACCAAAATTTTTCCCGCTTTATTGTGCTTAATCTTATGTCCGTCGTTTGTCCATGTTTATCCAGGAAAAAATTTTCGTTTGTCCACCTTTCGCTAGAAAGTTATAGCAAAAATATGTTCTTTTTTCGAAAAACCCCAATCGTATGTCCGTCGTTTGTCCATGTTTGTCCAGGAAAAATTTTGGTTTTCCACGTTTTGTAAAAAGTTATAACAAAAATATTTTTTTTTTTCGAAAGAACCCCAAAAAATTTTTTTTCGCTTTATTGTGCTAAATCTTATCTCCACCGTTTGTCCAGGAAACATTTTCGTTTGTCCCCCTTTCGTAAAGAGTTATATCAAGAACGAAAAATTCTGTGTGAAGTTAGCACTTTCATATGCGGGTAATAAAAACAAGTAACGAAGGCTAAGTTCGAGTGTAACCGAACATTAAATACTCAGCTACCAAATTACAGCTTGCAAAACTTTAAAATTACCTTCTTTTAAAATTGGGCGGTGCCACGCCATTGTCCAAAATTTTACTAATTTTCTATTCTGCGTCATAAGGTCAACCCACCTACCTAGTTTCATCGCTTTATCCGTTATTGGTAATGAATTATCACACTTTTTGGTTTTTCGAAATTTTCGATATCGGAAAAGTGGGCGTGATTATAATACGATTTCGTTGGTTTTAAATAGCGATCTGAGTTGAGCGCCCAGGAACTTACAAAATTTCATTAAGATACCTAAAAATATACTGAAATTATTGTTATTACGGACGGACGGACGGACGGACATGGCTAAATGAATTTATTTTTTCGCCCAGATCATTGTGATATATAGTAGTCTATATATAGTAGTCTATATAGTATAGCTATCTCGATTAGTTTATGCCGTTACGGAGTACTGTTATGCTAACAAAATTAATATACTCTGCGAGCTGTGCTCAGCTGAGTATAAAAACCAAATGGAATTCGTTTTCCCATCATTTGTCCAGGAAAAATTTTCTTTTGTCCACTTTTTGTTAAAAAGTTATAACAAAAATATTTTTTTTTTTCGAAAAAAAACCCTCAAAACTTGTGCTAAATCGTATGTCCATCGCCTGCCCATCGTTTGTCCATATTTGTCCAGGGAAAAGTTTTGTCCTTCCGTTAAAAAGTTATATCAAAAACGAATAATTCTATGTGAAGTTGGCACTGTCATATGCGGATTATAAAAAAAAAACAAAGGGCATTCGTTTGTCCTTCATATGTGGGTAATAAAAAAACCAAATGGCATTCATTTGCCCATCGTTTATCCATTTTTCGTTTGCCCACCTTTTAAAAAGTTATAATAATACATTTTTTTTTTTCGAAAAAACCTCCAAAGTTTTTTTTCGCTTTATTGTGCTAAATCTTATGTCCGCCGTTTGCCCATGTTTGTCCAGGAAAAAATTTCGTTTGTGCACCTTTCGTTAAAAAGTTATATCAAAAACGAAAAATTCTATGTGAAGTTGCACCTTCATATACGGATGATAAAAAAACAAAGGGCATTCGTTTGCCCCTCGTTTGTCCATGTTTGTGCAGGAAAAACTTTCGTTTGTCCGCCTTTCGTTAAAAAGTTATAGCAAAAACGAAAACTTCTATGTGGAGTTGGCACCTTCATATGCGAGTAATAAAAAAAACCAAATAGCATTCATTGCCCATCGTCTGTCCATGTATGTCCAGGAAAAATTTTCGTTTGTCCACCTTTTGTCAAAAAGTTATAACAAAAATATTTTTTTTTCGAAAAACCCCAAATTCTTTTTTTCGCTTGACTCTGCTAAATCGTATGTCCGTCGTTTGTCCATGTTTATCCCGGAAAAATTTTCTTTTTTGCAAATACTTTTTTTTTACATTTTGTAAATCTCAATGACTCGACTTTGAGGAAATAAAAGGTTTTTGTAAATTATGTGTAAATTCAAGTTAAAACAACAAATAATTTTTGCCATGTTAATTAAATGGGAAACTAAGAAAATAGAGTAGGAGTTCGAAAATTTGTTTTTCGAAACACTTTAATGCACATATGTTCATATGTACCTGTTAGCGCAGAAATCCTGCGCACATGCCATTTGGAGCATATCGAAATAAAAACTTTTCGCTGATTTTCGAAAGATAGAAGTGGGAGATGTATTTTATAAGCCGTTATAGTAGCAGACGTATCGTTTTGTGTAAACGATATATGAGCCCTTTATTTTGAAAGTGGTATAAGTCATTTCATGTCGTTTAAGTTCAGGGGTAATTTGTTGGTATCTCTCCTCGTTTCCTCTTTGTTAGAGTCCAATAGCCAAAATATGCAATTCTTATTATTAGTATATAATTGTAGAACCATCTATATATGCGTTCGTTCAGAAACAACAATGCGTTTAAGACCATGAGTTGGAAATGACTTATACCACTTTCAAAATAAAGGGCTCATATGTATGTATCAAGGCTGTGCAGTGATGCATATACTTGGTATTGGTAATTAATTCGTCAATAACAAAAGAGGCAAAGGAATTGGGGTAACAGAGTTCTAATGATTTTGAAACCCAAACAATCAGAAAATAATACTTCCGTTCAATAAAATAATTAGCTTGGCTTCTAAAATGGTTTTCAAAGTGGCATATTTCTCTTTATTTTCATATTTTGAAAATAATGTTTTTATTAATTTTCGTTACCTTCTATCCCTTCATGAACGGGAACCCAATATAAATGTATGGTCCGGCCTGAGCGAAGTTTTCCAAAGATTATTGGTTTAATCACCGCCTGACTGATCAATATATATATTAACGCGACTGCAGCTTAAGCACGCTTCCTCCAAAACTTCTGCTGATTTATTCACGGCGATAACTTCCGCCGAGGCCTTAAGCATTGTTGCAATTACTAACGCGATGTTTTTGGCCATTAGATCTGCAGGCAAGATGTGTAGAGCAATGCTGCTGTCTGGGTAGTTTCTAGGGCTCCCGTTATGGTAATGCAGAGTATCAATTACTCTGCATACCCCTCAAGTTTATTTGGTATACGTACTTCTATGTGCGACTGTCAGCCAAACTAAAACTCCATAGTAAAGTATGGGTTTCACAATTGCCGTAAGTACCGAATGAGAGAGTTTGGGTGATAGGCCCCATGTGCATCTTAGCATCCTCTTGCATACATGCAGTCCCGCGGAGGCTTTCTTCGCTCTCTCTTCCACACGCAGTTTCCACTAAAACTTACTATATAGTATAACCCCTAGATACTTTAGAAAAGAAAAATGTCTTGTAGGGTTACCTCTCCAAGCTTGGGCTTAGTCCAATTTGGTATCTTATATTTCCTAGTAAATAATACTAGATAGGTTTTTTCCGCGTTGGCGGTTGTACATCCTGAAGTGCGTTATGCATCAGAGAGTTGATTGTTGTTAGGCATCTGCCGCTTATGATGACTGAAACGTCATCTGCATATGCCGTCAAACCGCCTGAGCAATTGGTTTATAACCAGCGTCCACGCGGCGTTCCTCTGTTTATAGATTTTGTTGCCTCGCATAGACACTAATGCGAAGTCATCATTCTGCAGCTTATCATGGAGCCGATCGAATTTGTTAAAGCTGGACGAACTTCAATCGAGTTGAGACTGTCTATGATTGCTTTTTTCGAGACATTGTTGAAAGCTCCGGCTATGTCCAGAAAAACACCTAGGGTATATTCCTGGTGCTCCAGGGCTCTCTCTATATTCATTACCACCCTATGCAATGTAGTATCGAATGAATTGCCTTTAGTGTAATCATGTTGTGCTGAAGAGAATTAATCCTCGTTCATATGTGATTTTTATACACATCTATTAATTCTCTAGAGTCCTCTAAGAGGACTCAGCTCCTTACTCCACCATGGTGGCTTTCTTTTCCCCTTGCATCTTCTCAAACGACAAACTTTGTTGTACGCAGTTGTCAGCGCCTTTGATAAGTTGTTGAACTTCTCTACGGTGGTAACCTTTCAGGCTGCCCCCGTCTTCCTGATATACATTTCTGAAGTCCGTACCAATTCGTTGCCCTAGGGTTTCTAAAGAATTTCTCCTTTTCTACCCTCCTCAGCGGATTCTGAAGCTGATATATGCATGGTCTGAGAAGGATGGCCTGTCAAAGACCCTCTCTTCATACCCCGTTATATCCTGAACATTTCTTGACGTAGGACCAACATATGTAGGCACGCTACCCCTGTTTGCCACCTGTAGACTATGTAGTATATTAAAAGGGATCCACCTGTATCATTAATACCGTCCCCTCCCCATACGCCATGATGAGCATTCGCATTCGCGCCTATGACAAGCCGTCTTCTGCACGCTTCTTGATCTGCCACCCTTTTGAACTCCTCTGGTGGGCGTCCACGTTATGGGCCATGTAGCATGATGCTAGGAAAAGGGAAGATTCTTTCTTCCCCTCTATTGCGGCCACCGCTAGGTCTTCGGTGCTGAAGTTAGATAGCATGCACGAGTATAGGTGTTTCCTTACCATGATTGCAGCTCTAACCCTGCTTTCCGTCTGTGCGTAATAAACGCTGAATCCGCGAGCGCTGATTCCAGAAATCTTTCCTCCAGATGAGAGCCATAACTCAACGCCAAATCAGAAGCCAGGAGGAGCTCGCTTGATGCCTCTTTACTGTGTTGGTGGTTTATCTGTAAAACTCGCAGCGCCATTAAGCTGTTCTTCTCTCTCTGTATCGGCCGCCACTGCGATCACGCAATGTATTTTTTCCGCTGTTTTCAGAGTCTGGAGGTCCGTTTCTCCCTCCCCTGCTAGAAGAGTCTTTGTTAGACTCGCAGCATCATTGAGCTGTTTGTCAACTTCAAGCACCCCCGCTTCCAAGTCTATACCCTAGATTTTTCTATTACTTCCAGGTCCTCGCGGTCTTTTTCTACCACTTCTGCTTTTAGAATATTGTGGGTTTTCTTAAGGTTCTGAGCATCATTGATTTGTTTGTGCACCTCCGCCACTGCGCATTTGTCCCCGTCATTTGCAGATTCTCGAGGTCCTTTTCCACCTCCCCTGCTTTTAGCGTGTTGGGGTTATTGTCCTTTTTAAGGTCCATGAAAATACTACCCCTCCACTGGTCGGGATACATGATGTACCTTCCAATCCCGTGTTTGTATGTTCGGGTTCTGCCGCTGCAATATGTTATGCATGCCCTCCGTTTTCACCACTCGAGGTATCAAAACCTTGGCCTTTGGTATCGTGGGGATCAGTGCTATATCCACCACCTTCAACCTTGCGCCTTCTTGTTTTTGAAGGTCTGGAACAACTCTCTGCAGACATTCTAAAGTCGCGTTATTGGTGCAGGCCATCAGTTTTGCCCCATTATGCCATCCAGCTGTTTCGAGAGTGTTATCGGTCTGTTTGGTTCATCATGCATCATTTTGATCATGATAAAAATTAGCTCCAATGGGCATCTTCCCATGGGGGACGCTGCAATGTAGTAGTCGGGGACTGCTTCGCAATTTCGTTCATCTTCTTGTCGGTGAAAACCGGATTCTCAGGGTTAGCTCCCTTTAGTATCATCAAGTAAGCTGCAGTCTGATCTTTATCTCCCTTTAGCTTATTAGAATTTATATTTTTGTTTGTCAAGCCATTATTTCCTTCTTCTTCCTGTATTACAGCGTTTAAGGTGCATGGCTTTGCAGTATTTATATTTGCCGCTTCGATCCGCTTTTCAGATTTTGAGGTTTGGTTTCTGCCATTCCGTCTAGATCACCTATTGGTTCTGTGACTGTGGCGTTTGCCCTCCCCCTTCTAGCTCTTAAAAGCAGTGTTGTCAGGTTCAGCCGATCGCTGCCTCTTGCCTCTCGGGGCTTCTTCGATGCAGTTGCAAAATTGAGGGTTTCTCGCAGCAAAGTTTTCTTCAGTGTACAGTCTTCGACATTCTTCCACTTACTCGCGGGCCCATGCCAAGCGATCGCTCTCATTCTTGGTTGGGCCAACCCAAGCGCTGCATGATTCTTAATGCTGCCCGATATTTTGAGAGAACGCACTGACTTCACACTATCATCGTTATCCGCGTCCGAATAATCACTGATAGCGATTTCCTCTTCCCGGCTTGCGATGCCGTCGCCTTTTTCTCATAAATTTTTCGAGTGTCTTGGTCGTACGACCACCTGCCCGGCAAGGCGGTTAAATGTTAAAAATGGGGGTAAAAACCGTCCGCACGGTTCGCACTACACCTTAGATTAGGGGGTTGACAGTTCTTGATCACCGACATCCCTCCCTTGAATCGAAACGGCGTAGATGCAGGCCCATTGTCGGGCGCTGTGGAGTTCGGCTAAGCCCTCAAACCAACGACAAGATGCTTGCTATAGTGAGGGATACAAATTTAAACCAGAAAAATAATTACAGATACAACATTGCATATCAACTCAATATGACTTCCAAACAAAAAACAAGAAAATTACATTTAACACTAATTAATTTGTCTTAATTTGAGGGGAAGTATAATCAGTACCTTTCCATTATTCTTATAGGGCATTATTGTTTTTTCAACAACATGTTTATTTTTGGGCTTTTCAAAGCTCACTGGTAGATTAACCCACTTTAGCCAGTCTTTGTTGATCTTTCACAGGTTCTGTTAAATTTCCACATATCAAAGCTGCTTTCCCCACCAGAAAGAGTTACTACCGTTTCCTATGCCGACGACTGCACGTTAATGGCAACATGATCTGGCCCTACAAAAGATGAACTAGTTTCCCAAATAAATAGTTATCTCCCCAGTCTTTATTTTGTTTTTTTAATATTTAAGTTACTTCTTTGCGAGTATATAATAATACCGGATGAAGGTCGAATAAGATTCGAATTATTTGGCCAGCTCGAAAGCTAAAACGCCTTCGCCAATTTGTTCAGTGTGATTTGATAATTATAGTTTCAATTTACTAAATTACGAAAATTTTCTCTTATTTTAATGTCTATATGTTTGTTTTAGTTTCAATATGTGGCGTGTTGCCATGTGCTTTTCTGTGCTCCGTTGTGTTCCGTTATATTTTTTCGCGTTATTTCAAGTTTTGTTTCACAGTTATATGGTGTCACACCACTTTAATTTACAATACTTCCTGATGGGAGTGCAAAAACTTTCCCTAAATCCAGTTTAGAGAAGCATTGCACGTCTCAACTCCCCCAACTCGCCAGAATGAAGTTTAGGTGCCACCTTTTAGCTCCATTTTAATTTTCCGGTCAATCAAGACACGCCCGAAAATATTTTGGTTGAGCCGAGGCTGGCATGCTCGTGCACTCTGACGAAAGGACAAGAACGGAATGGCCCCAGTCTTTATGTTTCTTCACCTTGCGCGACCTGGCACTATCATCGACAAACTCTGTTTACGACGTGGAAGGAGCATATTATGAAAATATGGGACGTTCACGACGACGGCGTTACGCTGCCGACTGTCAGTCACCCGAAAGTCATAGAAGTAACGTTAAATAACACTCTTACCTTCAAGGTCATTGCTTCCGAAATTGTATCTAATCTAGATAGATAGATAGATGTTGTGAGGTTAAGCACTGCGACCTATTGGTCTATTGTGCCCTCATTCTCTTTACAACACTTCATCAAAGCCGAGTTCTCTGAGAAAATCCAGAATGGTTCTCGGCTTCAGAGAGTGTATGAGATTATTTTCTAATCTGATCCTAGGATCCTAAGTCTTCGTCTCGCGACTGCCTCACATTCCTTCAGGATGTGTTCTGCAGACTCATCTTCGTTATCACAAAATCGACAGAGGCTACTAGCTGATATGCCCAATTTATGCATATGGCTCTTTAGCCTACAGTGACCTGTGAGTATACCTGATAAAATCCTAAGGCTACTTTTTGGGAGGTTAATCATAGCCTTATAACGCTTCGAGATGTACCCTCCTATTAGTGCCTTTGCCTGCCGAAGTCCTGGACTTTCGCGCCAGTGTTGTTCTCTGAGGCACGCCTTCTTTTGTCTAAAGTCCTCCCTTATTGTATGTGACCCTATTGGCACCATAGGCTCGGGTCCTAGTGGCTTTCCGGCCGCTGCCAACCTGGCAAGCTCGTCCGCTCGCTTGTTACCATCTACTCCTCTGTGTCCAGGTACCCATGCCAGACAGATGGTGTTATTGACTCCTAGACTCTTTAACCTCTCCACGCACTCAAGGACTGTTGATGATTTAATCTCAAATGAAGATAATGCCTTGAGTGCAGCTTGACTGTCGCTGAGTATAGCGATTTTCTCGTTGGTATATCCCCGCTGTAAATTTATCTCTGCACACCGGCTTATGGCGACAACTTCGGCTTGGAAGATGCTCGGATATTTTCCGAGTGGTGGGGATATTTTGGTTCGGGAGCCGAAGATCCCCGCTCCTATGCCCTCTGGTGTCTTCGAGCCATCGGTGTACCATATTATAGTGTGTTCCTGGTGAAGCGCTCAAACCTGGAGGTGTCCCACGTACATTTGTTCCCCAGCTCTATTTTGAAGCGCTTCTCAAACTTAATTATCTTCTTCGTATCATCTCTGGGAAGTTGGATAAGTGGAATCTGCTCCTGCAGCTTCGCCATGCTTCGTGACTGTGTCACTTTGCCACTTTGCCTCTTCCACAACCCTCTTTAGCTATGTTTACTAAAGTACTCCTGGCTGCCTGCTCAATTATTATATGTAGAGGCGTTAACTCAAGCAGCACCTCTATTGCTGCCGTCGGGCATGTTCGCATGGCTCCCGTAATACAGACACACGCTAAGCGTTGAAGCTTCGTGAGTGATTTTTGTACGGTCACCATGGTTGTTCTTGATGCCCACGCAACTGCTCCGTACACTATGATAGGTTTCACTATCATAGTGTACATCCATCTTAGGATCTTTGGGCTGCGTCCCCAGGATCTTCCTGCAATACGTCTGCACACCATTATTGCTCTTGTGGCCTTTGTTATGATGTCGACGTGTTTCTTCCATAATAGCTTACAGTCGAACGTGACTCCCAAGTATTTCACCTCAGTCGTGTACTCCATCTGTACTCCATCCATTGTGATTTGCCTAATCCCTTCCAGTTTTCTTTTCCTGGTGAAGGGCACAATGGATGTCTTGTTAGGGTTGATGCTTAGCCCTACCTCAGTACACCATTCTTTCGTTAACCTCAATGCCCTTTGAATTATGTCGCAAAGGGTGCTCTCAAATTTGCCCCTTACAATGATAACAGTATCATCCGCGAACCCCTGATATCGGATTCCGTTGTCTGAGAGCCTCTGTAGAAGTTCATTTACTACCAGGCTCCTCAGCAGGGGTGACAGGACGCCCCCTTGTGGACATCCTTTCGTTGTTTTAATCTCTACTGTACCGTCCCCACTTGAGGTTTCGGCAATCCTCGTATGCAATAAGGCGTCCCGATTCACACCTTTCGTGTGTCGTGTTGTCGAAAGCTCCCTCTATGTCCAGAAATGCGCATAGAGTTGTCTCCCCGCACTCGAACGCACTTTGGATTTCTGTGGACTGCTGATACAGTGCAGTTTCTGTCGACCTGTCTGTTCTGTATGCATTCTGATCTTTATGGAGTGGCACTCTATCGAGAGCCTTTGATCTAATCTCGTGGTCTACAATCTTCTCCATTGCTTTGAGAGCAAAGGATGTCAGGCTTATAGGCCTAAAGGACTTAGGACTGGAGTAGTCCTTTTTAGCCACCTTAGGTATAAATACCACTTTTGCTCTTCTCCACAACGTCGGGATGTATGCCAGTGCGAGGCTATCCCTCATAATCCTGACCAGGTGTGGGATCAATTCCTCGGTCTCACTTCTCGAGCCTCCTCCGTTGAGGTATCAAAGGATGCGTCCGGGAAATGCGCTGCAAGCAGGGTACCTGCTCTTTCTTCCTCAGTCTTCAGGGAGCTTAATCGATAGTCGTATATCCCTTTGGTCCTTGGCTAGGGCTTTGTGAAGCCTTGCCGCCTCTGGAACCTCCGAAATACCCTCACAAAATTTCCTGAAGACTTCTCTTTTAGCTTTTCTAATCTCTTTGTTATATGTTGTTAGATTCGCTGTGTATTGCTCCCAGTTTCCGGTGCGCCTCACTTGGTTGAAGAGTTTGCGCACGGTTTTCCCCATTTCCGAGAGTTTCCTCGACCACCAGGGAGTTTTATTTCCTGCGCCCTTGGTTTCTCGACAGCTAGAGTTAAACGCTTCAATAATGACACGGTTGAAGTTATTAACTCTGGTCTCTAATTCCATATAACTTGTTCCTCTCTTCCTACTATCTATAATAGAAAGATTTCCCTGTATTATATTCCTGAACATGTACCAGTTTGCGTTCCTGGGGTTTCCTTGGCTTGGTGGTCCTTCTATGGGTATAGCCCCGATAACGAACTGGATAATAATATGGCCCGACATTGAGGGTTCGGAGGAAACCCCCCATCCAGAGACCAGCTCATCAGCCAGATCGTTACCCAGGGTTATGTCCAGGACTTCTCTAGACGTAGTGATGAAGGTTGGTGAATTCCCAACGTTGTATATGCTTAGATCATTATAATAATAAATTCAAGAACGGACTCACCCCTCGAATTGGTGTCTGTGCTGTTCCATACCTCGTGGTGCGCATTCGCGGCGCATCCCATGATCAACGGTAATTTTGCCCATCTGCAATATTTCGTCAGTTTCTTCACACCCTCTGGAGGGACCTCATAGTTATCTCCCGCAAAGTAGGCCGCTGCAAAGACGATGCTCGTTGACTCTCCTTGAATTACCATCGTCGCCTGAACTGCTACGAGGTCTTGACTCATAAACTTTGTAATGCAGAAATAGTTAATGGAGTTGTTAAGCACTACACACGCTCTAGGTCTTTCCTGAGAAAGATCCCAAATTACCTTATTATTTCTCTCTTTTAGGCCTCTTACCTGACCCTTATACACCCAAGGTTCTTGGATGAGCGCTATGCCCAGATCTTCCGAGGCGAACCTGCGTGCTATTACTGCCGATGCAGGTTGATCTGGGCAACCTTTGTGTATGGGCCGGTCAGTGCTGAGGCCTTAACGGCTCGTCCTCACCAGACAGCCGCATGGTTTCTTCTCCTCTGTCCTCCAGCCCTAGGTCTTCTAAGTTTACACCTTCCAGTAGCTCCTCGGTTGATGGAGCTTGCGTAGGCTCTTGACCGGTAATTAACCCGGATGTTGAACCTGTGGCTGACGAGACACTGGGTGGGCACTGGTTGGATGTTGCTGTCCTGGAACGTGGGTTTGTTTCACACTGGCTGGGGCTTTTTGCTTCCAAGGTCTGACCGGGACGAAGCTGAACCGGTAGTTCACCTTAAAACTAGCTTCCTTTTTTTGTGAACGATGCCTCGTCAATTGCCATGTTTACCCGCAAGCCCCCCTCAGCACTGCTGCTGATTATACGCCGCATCCCAACATTTAAGAAGGCGTTCTGTGCCTTCAGCAGTTTAAGTGCGAATTCTTTATCACTACTTCTGGGGAGATACATGGTGACGGTATGCGTCGGCGGCTTATCATCCCCTTTCCTCGTAATAAGAGCAGGGCCCTCCCAACTATGTAGAGTTGGTGTGACTCTAGTCAGCCATTCGGCTGTCTCCTCATCCTTGCAGTCTACAAGGAGTAATCCTGGCCTAAAATATACGCCGCAGAAAGCCAGAGATTGCTTTCTCCACCCCTTCGATACCTCGATCATTATAGTGTCTTGCAGCCGCGTCAGCTCTTCCTGGCTCAAGACCTCCGCCGGGTATTGCTTTGGAAGCACCGCCATCCGTATGCCCTTTAACGCAGCCTTGCATTTTTGGCCTCCCTTGCGCAGTTGATGCACCAGGTGCTGGCAGCGGCGCATTTGTTCTTCTCGAGGTAGACGGTGTGGGGTAAGCCCTCTGTCCCCTGGTCTGTGTTGCGTCCTCCCGTCGTGCCTGGCCTCTTCTCCGGTTGTCAGTGGGAGCGCTTTGCTTCTCGTTACGGCTTCTTTGTTGATGCCCGCGGTTTTGTGACCCGCGGTGGTGCGATGCGTGCTCGCCTCTTGCCGTTTTCCTCTCACCCCGCCTTGATTTCCAGGCGGATGGGTGCTTCTTGCTCGGCCTCATGTGTTGCAGTGCCTTCCCGCGTGCACTGTCCGGAGTCCTTCCCTGCTTCAGGTATCGAAGGTACCACTTCTTTCCTGCTCCGCGTAGCCCGATTCTTCTTGGGTCGTCGAAGCCACCTGTCTCCCCCAGTTCGGGCCAGCTCGCACCATGGCGTTCTGTGCCTGATTCGTCGAACGACGATGACCTTGCTCTGGCCTTTGCACTTCTCTTTGGTGATCGTCTTCCACGTTCTAAACTCAACCTCTTTCCTTCTCCGTCACGGTCGGCTTCGTCGTCCCTTGACTTGGAACGTTTCTTTCCCCTGGATACTGGCGATCGTGCACTTCACTCAGGTGTCTCTTGGCCGCTGATTCCCTACTACTGTGGCGATGTCTCTCCCTTGAGGATGAGCGTTTGCGATTTTCCCGCTGCTCTTCCATCTCCTCTCGGGGTCTCCTTTGCCGGGTTTCGCAAGGGCTGTTGCTGGCTGCGCTTTTTGCCTCTGCCCGGCTTGGCCCATTGGTGGTGATTAACCCACCATGCTGTGGTTTGACGCTGCTCTCCGCTTTCGTGGTGCTCTGCCCACTGTGCTGCTGATTTTTGCTGGCTGTGTTATTCTTCACGGTGGTGATTAACCCACTGTGATGTTTGCCTTCGCTATTCGCCTTGGTGGTGCTCTGCCAACTCTGGTGCTGGTTTCTGACTGCCGTGTCCTTTTTGACCTTCTTGACTGTCTCGCTTCCGGACGTTTGGCCATCGTCGTCCCTGGCATGCTCCTCAAAGAGGGCAAGTTCATCCGCAGTCAGATTTAGGTGGCTCAGGGAGTAGGTTCTCTCGCCCTGCTTCTTTTCGGCGTTTATTGTTACCGCCACTCTTTGCGCTCAACTTGGTATCCCTCCCTTCAGTTTGTTTTATATGATTTTTGTTATTGTTTTTATTTGTGTTGGTATTCATCATCTTTTTCGTACGATCACAAGCCTGTCGTGGCAAGCGTGGTGATCTATTTTATTAAGTAGGGGAACTCGGTTCGTCCACCGCGGCAGAGCCCCTTGACGCGGTAAGGCCATAGTTACTCCCCAAGGCGGCCGGGTGTCAGGGAGGCGCCGTTATAATACAGCCGGTGTTGTAAACCTCCTGGCTGCAAACAGGTCCAAAGGGCACGGTGTCGCATAACTCCCTAGATTAGGAGGTGACAGTTCCTAGTTACCGCCGGCATGCGCGACGAATCAGTCGGATGTGAGTAGTGAGGCTGCTCCCATCCGGCCGGCTCGCAACATTGTGATCAGCGTTAACCCCTGCACCACTACAAGGTGCCTGTCCTCGCAGGGGTATCTAATGTAACGAAATCCTTAAGTCGCTTGCCGGCATCACTTAGAAAAGAGATAAAAAAATGCTTTAAACAACTTGCAAAGCAATCGGCCGGCCGCTCATGTGCTACGCGTCGAGTTTGGTCGCCTGACCAAAAAAGCACACACTGGAGAAGCCTGAAGGCCTGTCAAAATACTGCACTTAGTACTGCCACGGGATGTCTTCTTACGACCCCTGAACATCATCCTTATAGTGGGGCAAAAGAGCTGAACATGAAAGAGCATAATGCAATGCTGAATATACTGTTTTTGCTGAATTGTTACAAACCCGGGCATCGCAGCAAACAACTGCTTGATCTAGACCCGCCTCTAAGAGGGATAAGGAAATATCTGTCATTGCGATATGCCCATCACAATCACGACCACACATGTGTATAGGTTGCACGAGCCATCCAAACACCAAAACGGTGGGTTATTTTGACCGATATCCCTCTTTTCATTAGTAGCGAAGAAACTGTTCTACTCCTTTCCCACACCAAACTGTAGTTAAGTTCTTAAGCAAAGCAACAACTGCCGAGTCTGCTCTGATATGTATCATAAATACATATTCTTGTCTATACGCTTTTTATATATTTATTAACTTTTGAATGTTACAGATCGAGGTAAAAACTGGCGAAGAGAACGAGGAAGTTCTTTATGTACATCGTGCGAAATTATATCGTTATATGGACGGAGAATGGAAAGAGCGAGGAATAGGCGATGTCAAAATCTTACGCCACAAAGAAACGAATAAATTACGAATTGTTATGCGCCGTGATCAAGTCTTAAAGATTTGCCTCAATCATGTTTTGAATAAGGAAGTCGAGTACAAGTACAAAGATGATAAGTCTTGGCTATTTATTGTGTACGATTTTAGCGAGGACTCTGTTAAGTTGGAAAAATTCTCTTTGAGATTCAAGACTAAGGAGATAGCTCAGGGTTTCATGGATGCCGTCAATAGTGCTGTAGCTGGTATTGCGATAGAGGGCACCAGCAATAGTGTAACAAGTACCACATCAAATTTAACTAAAGATTTGGAAAAAGAAAATATATTTACAAAGTCAACAACCCCAAACATATTGGATGCAGACAGAGCGACGGCTGAAAAATTACAATTACCATATGAGTTTTTCATAACAAAACCCACGTGTGTAGGTTGTCGGGGTTGTGATTCAGATAAATTTGTTTTTTCCTCATCAGATAAGGCAACAACATTTGTTGATAATGAGGACTGCATAAATGTATTAAAACCATTGGAGTTGCCCTCATTGTCATTGCCCAAGAGCGATAGTACAAATCGTCCCCTGTTAAAACAAAGCGCTTTGTCGCCGATGATACTTTTGCCTGCTGCAGAAAGACTTGAACCTAGTAAAAGCAACAATATAGTTACACCTAAAACGACCGAAACTAATATTTTCTCAGGCTCTGGTGGGGTAAGCACCACGGCATTTAGTGCCGCTGCTGATAACACTGCTAGTGATTTTTCCTTTGCCGCTGCTATGAGCAATAACAACGAAAAAAAAACTGGAAGTTCTAGCGGAGGATTTTTATTCGGTAATAGCATTGTCGGCCGCAGTGGTTCGATATTTAGCGAAGGTACGTACTTTAAACCAATTAAGTAAGTATGAAATGATCCTATACTTTTTTGAAGGTCTTCGGCCTGAATATGGAGACAGAATTTTTAAATTGGTTCTGGTGATATATGTATATACAACCCAATTCTAAATACTCCCTCGGAATTTTGTTCTCGCGGATTTTTTTATTCCCGCGGAAAAATCCTTCAATTCTTTTCTCCTAGGGAGAACAATAATTGGGGAATAGGAATGCCGAATTTTCGAAGTCAGCTGTTTTGTCAATTGAAATTTCTTTGAGGATTTCTTATTTTGTTTAAAAAATTGTAAAGTTTAATTATTGTCGCGAATTTGCTTGAAATTAAGAAATAAAGTATAAACAATGCACAGTATTGCATTTCATATGGCATTCACTGACATGAGTAATGAATTGGTGCCTCAGCAACATCAACAGAGGAGCATCAGAAGAAGAAGACGGCGGGATAACACAAATCCGCTGGAGCTGCCTACTTCCATTCATGCAAAGAAATTTTCTGGCGGCTAAGTCGAATTGAATTCGACTTTCCCCTATGCCAAAATCTATTTAAGCCTTCTTAATAAATCTGGATGGCTGCATCAAATATACCATGAGCTCTTCCGTTGCTTATGATCCGGGGTGGACGTGAGCTTAGCACCTGCTAAGCGACCATATATGTATACGATAAGCGAGAGCACAATGGCTACTTCGTCAAAATCAACGACAGCTCTTTTAGGGGATTCAAGGGGTTGTGTAGCGCAATATATAGCTTCTCCAACCTAATTGTCAACCTCACCTTCGAGCGGCGAATCCCGTTTCACTAACAGACGAGGCTCTGGCGACCCCAAGCTCCTCATGGAACTTGGGGGTGGGGAGGGAGGGATGGCCTGAAGGTTTAATGTGGCCATATAAATCGTTCCCGAGATGGTCGGGCCAGCACCTTAATGGTGCTGTGTTACCGGAGCGTATCGGATCTGTATCCGACAAAGGACCATCACATCGATAACACTCCCCAAAGCCTTCGGGGAGTAACCTAATCGCTACAACAACAACAACAACAACAGCTCTTTTAGTTTGATTTCGATGGGCGTACAGTAAGGAAGTGTCGCACGCGCGCTTAAAGCAGAGTACCAAAGAGTGCGTGCGACACGTGCTCACCGTTCAAGCATTGAAATCAAACTAAATAAATAATTGATTTTGCTTCCGTGATCGCTACGCGTTCGTGTTTACTAACACATTCTCAATTTGGTAACCGTGTAAATGTAGTGGTGCCCACCGCTGCTTATGATATACTTTTCGACTTAAAATAAAGAATATTGTGGTAGAATGTACATGTTTCAACACAAATTTGTACATATAAGTGTTCTTTCTTAAAAGTACCAATTTGCCTTAACTATTTTGATGCATTTCTTTTAATTTAACAAGTGAAAAAACTCAGAAAATGGCAGAGAAACCCCTCTCACTCACATTCATAATACATACTCTACTTGTATAACCGGTTTCCGCCTTTCGAACATTGTTCAGAATAAGATGAAAGGGAGAAGTGAAAAAACTCACAAGAAATTTTTATTTAGAATACTAGGAATAGGAGAAGGGAAAACTCGCAAGGAATTTTTGTTTAGAATTGGGCTGATAATATATGATATATTATTACCTGAAAGTGCCAAGAAGTGTTTTTCTGCTATATTAATCTTACAATAAGGTTCACCACGAACCGAACATAAAAATTGTTCTTTGCCCAGTCCACAAGAAAGGGGATACTGCAATCTGCGCCAACTATCGCGGAATCAGCCTTCTTAATATCGCATATAACGTCCTGTCAAGTGAGTTGTGCGAAAGATTGAAGCTGGCCTTGAATCGGCTGATTTTACCCCATCAGTGCGGCCCCAGACCTGGTAAATCTACCATCAACCAGATTTTCACAATGCGCCAAATCTTGGAAAACCCCTTAAAAAAGGATCGACACACATACCTCTTCGTCGATCTTAAAGCCGCCTTTGACTGCACGAAAAAGAGCTGCCTATATGCCGCTATGTTTAAATTTGGTTTCCACGCAAAACTTATACGGCTGAACAAAATGAAGTTGAGCAACAACACTATCAGCTCAGTCAGAGTTGGGAAGTACCTATCCGACCCGTTCGAAACTAAGCGAGGTTTCAGAGGAGGTGAGCCCCTATCGTGCGATTTATTTAATTGGATGCTGGAGAATATTATACTAGCTGCAGAACTATATTATACTAGCTGCAGAACTTAACCTCTCTGGAACAATATTCTATAAAAGCGTGCAGTTACTGGCGTATGCTGACTTCATAAGTTCTGCTAGTTCCAAACTGGAAAAAGAAGCGGAAAGGATGCGTTTGATGATGAATGAGGGCAAAATGAAGTACTGCTGTCATCGAGCAAAGAGTCAGCGCTTCACAAGGCAGTCGGTTCTATGTACCGGAGCGACTCGGGATGTTTCCCGACTAAGGACTGTCATTTCAGTGTAACCCCATTCAATTTGTTGCGTCCATCCCTTAATCTGTCATCCTCCCAGCAGCTCCTTGCAGCGGGACTGCTCCGGGAAGGTATCGAACCCAATCCGCATCCGTCTCCTGACCCAGGTCCTGACAAATGGTTTTGCTGCGTCTGCCGGAAAAGAATATTTTTAGGACGGTCATACTTTTGTCAGTGTGTCTCGTGCAAGGGATGGTTGCATTGGATAGGTTGTTCTGGGCTAGATCCCAAAACACAACGTCCTCGTAAATTTTGTAAATCTTTTGTGGCTCCTTGCTGTTCACTACCTTCCAGCAGCTCTGCTGCTCAGCAAGCCACAACAAGTACTCGCCCCACGGCGCCAGCAACTCATACGGCCGCTCCCACTCATAACTACAATCTCCGTAGTAGAGTCGGTAGCAATTCCGAGCATCAGCCCCTGCCCCCGTCTTCTCCCCCCCTCTTTTGCGACAGCAATCGTGTAGGTCAGGGAAACATACTCTTAGTCCCTGCCTCCGTTTGCCAGCACTGAATATATATGTTGGCGACATCCGCCTAATGGAGCTCCTGCCTTGTACGGTGCCACTTTCTTAGATGTTCTGGTCTCCGCGAGGGCAACCCCCCGACGGGTTTTCTTTGCGCCATGTTGCCAGGCCGAAAACCCAAATACACCGGGTACCCCAATGCTTACCCAAGGACGTCCAGTCCCAGGACCGCAACAGCAGTTGCGTCCTAGCCTTTCACACGCCAGGCGTAGTCACCCGTCACTTACTTCCAGAGTGACGACGTCTCCCCTGTTGCACTTCAGAATTCTGCAGTTAAACTGTAATGAATTAACTAGGAAGATCACGGAGGTAGTCGATTTCATGAAGCGGCACAACATCCGCATTGCTGCGATTCAAGAGACTAAACTCACAGCAAGATCTACTCTACAGACCTGTTCTGGGTATAATGTCGAGAGCGGAAAAGGAGGCGGCCTCACGTTTATCATACACCACTCAGTGTAATATCATATATTTGATCCCGACATCGGCCGCAGGAACAGTGTCTTAGAACGTCAAGACTTATCTGTCCGGTCAGGCGATGCAAACCTAGAAATCATCAACATCTACATCCCTCCTGCCACCTGTTGCCCCAGTGGTTACCGCCCTAAAATGGGCACCTTACTCACTGGCAACAATCACATTATCTTAGGCGATTTCAATGCCCATCACGATCTATGGCATTGAAACTTGCAGGCAGACATTTGTGGTGAGATGTTGGCGGATGGAATAGAAGAAACGACGTTCTGCGCTATAAACGGAGACGCCCCCACACGTATGGTAGGAAGCAGTCATAGTTCGCCGGATATATCAATCGTTGTAGGGTTATATTTATATTCAACTTTAAATGTACCTACTTTAAATAAATTGAATTTTTGTTCTTGTTAATTTTTTTTTATATTTCAATTTTGAAATGATTGTTTCAAAAATTTTCATTCAGATATATATTTTTAAAAGGAATTGTTAGCATACATTTAGGAGTTAATATTAAAAGATATTTTATATAAAAATAAATAGTGGTATATTTATTGCATACTACATTGGCGATCAGCCAGGCCTTTTTAAAAAAACTACAGCAGGAAGAAAAACGCTCATCGTTAATTAAAAACTAAGGATCACGCTGATTTGTTGGAAGCTTCTAAAAATCTCTATTGGAATAATCAAAAATCGAAGCTAAAACAATGCTGTCTTATGTTGCGAATAATGAAAGCGGAGAATCTAATATATCAATTTATTAAGTGATCGAGTCTATTGAATCAACTAATACAAGAGTTTATATGTAGCAGTTTATTTTCATTCCCAGCATTTGGCAACGGCAAATTATTCATCTATACAAAAAGCTGAAATGAACGCAGCCAAGCATTAGAAAATTAGCGTGATTTATTCCCTCAATTGGATCATCAAAAATGTGTTATTGCAAAAAGTATTAAAAAGCAAAAATTAGATACAAACAATAAACAGTGCGGTTTATTAATAACATCCTGTATATAATTAAAATAATTAAAAAATAAAATCTAAATTTATCTAAAAGATTAATTTAAAATAAAGAGCAGAAAATTTACAAATGCTCAGAGCAATTACTTGTTAATATTTTTGAGATACTGAACGCGGAATATATTAAAGCTAGAAAGCAACCAAGCAAACATTAAGCAATAACACCACAAAATGGTGTAAGAAAACAAGCAGCAACAAAAATAACTACAATAGAAAGCAGGAACAAACAACAACAAATGTAATAGGAACAACAGCTCACTTGCGAGTGCAGAGAACGTGTGGAAAAGGAAGTTAAGAATTTGTTATGAAATTTTGGATCTTCTGGACAAACATATTATTTCGAAATAAGTAAAAAATATACAATTGCGACAAATATTTGGTGAGCTGTATCTAGCATTAATATTATTTATATGTATATGTATCAAAATAGATTAAACATTTTGGTTTTGTAAACGCTCCTTTCCGGACATTTTTATTTCTTCCTATAATATAATTTTTGTAATTATTTTTATTTACAATGTTTCATTCACCATCAAGTAATACACGTACATCTACACCACGAAATCAAGTAAACGATTCGCTTATTGATTTGGATAATAAAAATTATCAAAATGATTTATCCAATCCATATACGAATCAAAATAACGAAATTTTTGCTACTTCGGTAAAACTTCCCCAATTTTGGACTAATTGCCCTGAAGCATGGTTCATCCATTCTGAAATGCAATTTAGTCGAAAGAACATTACTCAGGAAGGGACAAAATATGAATATGTCATAACTGCACTTCCGCAGGATGTAATTATGACAATTCTTGATTTTATTCAAAATCCTCCTGAAGATGACAAATTTTCTGCATTAAAGAAGATTTTAATTGAACGGCACTCATTAAGTGAGAATGCCTAGTTAGATCGAGTGTTATCCGATTCAGAAATGGGAGATCGTAAACCTTCTGAGTTTTATCGGTCTCTACGGTACGACATACGGTAAAAAACTTTTAAATATTAATTTAGGACTGCGTCGCGAATTTCCGTTCACGTTTTTAATAGCAGATATAGCCAAACCAATTATCGTTTGTTGTTGCTGTTGTAGCGATAAGGTTGCTCCCCGAAGGCTTTGGGGAGTGTTATCGATGTGATGGTCCTTTGCCGGATACAGATCCGGTACGCTCCGGTACCACAGCACCATTAAGGTGCTAGCCCGATCATCTCGGGAACGATTTATGTGGCCAAATAAAACCTTCAGGCCATTCCCTCCCTCCCCACCCCAAGTTCCATGAGGAGCTTGGGGTCGCCAGAGCCTCGTCTGTTAGTGAAACAGGATTCGCCGCGGATAGGTGAGGTTGACAATTAGGTTTGGAGAAGCTATATATTGCGCTGGCAACCTGAAGGTAAAGACAGGGATATGTAGGCCTTCTAATTCAGCGGTAGCATCTCCTTTGCATCTTGTACCCAAGAATAAGTTAAATGACTGGCGTCCTTGTGGAGATTTTAGAAGATTAAACGTTGTAACAGTCCCTGATCGTTATCCTTTGCCCCATGTTCATGACTTCAACAACATGAATCTCAAAAATAAGAAAGTATTTTCGAAGCTAGATTTGGTAAGAGCTTATCACCAAATTCCAATGGCAGAAGAGGATATCTATAAAACTGCAATCACTACACCTTTGGCATGTTTGAATTTGTACGAATGCCTTTCGAGCTTAGAAACTCCGCGCAAACTTTTCAACGATTTATTAATGAAGAAGTTAATGATTTAGACTTTGTTTTTACATATATTGATGATCTCTTAGTGGCAAGCGAAAATGGTGAACAACATTTCAAAGATCTTCGCGTATTATTTCGACGCCTCACGAAGTACGGTTTAAATATAAAACCAAGTAAATGTACTTAACAAATGTTGACTTTTTAGGACATAATATTTCTGAAACGAGAATTAGGCCCTCGGAAGAAAAAGTTTTAGCCATTCGAAATTTTGATCGTCCAAAATCTATTAAGCAGACACAAAAATTTATTGGTATGGTTAATTATTACCATCGATATATACCAATATTAGCAGAGTTTACGACAGTTATCTATGATTTAATTAATAGAACAAATAAGCAGACAAGATTTTAATTTGGGACGATACATCTAATAAAGCTTTCGAATGCATTAAAGAAAAGTTTGCATCTGCGATATTGTTAAATCATTTTAACAAAGATGCAAAACTTTCTTTAATGTAGATGCATCCAATACGGCAATAGGTGGTGTCATACATCAAGCGTTTAATAATAAATCGGAACCAATTAATTCTTTTCAAAGAAATTGTCTCCATCCGAAATTGAATATAGTGCATTTGATAGGGAACTATTAGCTATTTATTTGAACATTAAACATTTTCGTTACCTTCTAGAAGGACGTCAATTTACAGTTTTCACATATCACAAGCCTCTATTATTTGCTTTAAATTCAAAAACAGAACGCAGTCCAAGACAAACTAGACATATGGAGTTCATTGCGCAATTTACGAACGACATTAGGTATATTAAAGGACAAAAAATGTTGTAGCTGATACATTATCTCGTGCGTTTGAAGTAGAAGCGATTAATAATTTGGACATTAATTTAAAAAATTTAAAAAGTGAACAACAACAAGACAGTGAATTAGGCAAACTTACCTCAGGGCAAACATTTTTAAATTTGAAACTAATAAAAATTCCTGTTAACTTTAATATATGGTGCGAAGTGTCAGGAGAAAAGCCTTGGCCACTCATTCCAAACAATTGAAGAAAAATAATATTTGATATGTTACATGGGATTTCACATCCTGGTAGTAGAGCTACACGTCGTTTGATAATTAAGAAATATTTTTCGCCAAAAATAAATAAAGACATCAATACTTGGTCCAAAGAATGTATAAGTTGTCAAAAATCTAAAGTATATCGTCATGCAAAATCTCCAGTTGTGAAAATTCCAATTTCAAAAACTAGATTTGAACACATTCACTTAGATATTGTTGGACCCTTGCCTGTTTCAAAGGAATATCGTTACATATTAACTATAATTGATAGATTTACACGTTGGATAGAGGCATTCGCGCTAAGAGATATTTCTGCAGTTACGGTTGTAAATAAATTTTTTAAGGAATATATTTCACGTTTTGGGGGTTCCATTGGAAATAACAACGGATCAGGGATCTCAGTTTACTTCAAACTTGTTTTTAGAATTAACGAAACTTCTTGGAAGTCATCAAATAACGACTTCTTCCTATCATCCTCAAACTAATGGAATGATAGAACGTTTCCATAGACAGCTTAAATCTTCAATAATGGCTAGGAATGGGTCCAGGGATTGGTTATCAATAGTGCTTATGGGTTTGCGATCGATTTTTAAGGAAGATATTTCAGCAACACCAGCTGAAATGGGTTATGGCCAATATTTAAGATTACCTGGTGAATTATTTGTTTCAACTACAGAGAATGTAACTTCAGCGGATGTTTTAAGTAGTTTTCGTGAACATTTTAAAAATTTTAAATCAAATTTGGAACATCATCAAAATTCCAGCGGTATTTTTGTTCCAAAAGATTTAAAAGATTGTCATTTTGTTTTTGTACGTGTAATAAACAAACATTCCTTGCAGCATCCGTATGAAGGTCCTTATAGAGTTATTGAAAAAGATATTAAAAACTTTAAAATTGAGATAAATAATGAAATTAAATATATTCCTATTGATTGTTTAAAATCAGCAATGATTGATAAAATATATATTCCTAAAACAAAAACAAAAAAGAAAGTTACTTTTAATTTATTTAACGTAAAATTTCCGGAAGGGGGAGTATTGTAGGGTTATATTTATATTATACTTTAAATATACCTACTGTTTGTCTACACAAACAAAATAATATGCCGGTTCGACCTCACGGCAACTCGAAAAAAAAATGAAAAGAGCGAAACAAAGAAATGAAACAAAGGAATTAGTAAAATATGATATAAAAAATGGTTAGGTTTATTGAAGAAAAGGAAACCGCAAATATGAAGATATATGCGAAAAGGTGTATATGTTACCTTAGCCTTGAAATGCTGCTGTGGAACGCTGTCTCAACTGCTGTCGTAAGTAGAAGACTATATCTCTGCAGTTGAGCGCAGCGTTAACGAACCCTAACTTCGAAAGAGAACCACCGGTAGATTTCCAATCACAGTGCAGCTTTGTGGCGAACAGCTGTGAATGAAGAAACACCAGTGGTTCCCAACTATTGAAGGCGTTTGGCTTCAACATTGCCGCCGGCCTTGCAACACGTAGGGGTTGCAACAAATAATTCAAAAGCCAAGCACCATAAAGATTTCCAAACTAAAACTAAAATTCATTAAATGCGTGTAAAGTAATAAATTGTTGAGTTTTCTTTAATATGTACTGTGCTTTATTATAGTTAAATCTAATTCATATTCATATTTTATAACTTCAAATTTACTGCCCCGTAGGGGTTATAATGTAACGGCGACTTACTTATGTATATGATTAATTACCAAGCTAGTATAATTCATATATTAAGTTCGATTCAATTGAATACTTAAACCGATGAGGAAATTTAAGTGTACGAAACGGTACCCATTAGGGGGTCGCTGTGCCTGAAGGGACACCCGGGCCGGATAGGACCCACGCGAACGCGGAAGACGCGAAACGGTACCCATTAAGGGGTCGCTGTGCCTTAAAGGACACATGGGCCAGAAAGGACCCATCCGAACACGGAATTTTGGGCTGTCGGATAGCCTGGATACTTTACAATTTTGGTTTTAATAATTTTGTGATATACATCCCTCCTAGAATCACGGCTACTGCGGAAGATGTGTGAAACCCGGGATCTGCCAACGTCATATTGACAAACTTATCACATGTGGCTTGGCTGAGATGGCGAGTCGGGGTCTTGAGCTCGAACTCCGGCATGACTCTTGCTGGCAACGTGAATCGAATATGCGAGTCGTTTGATGAGCTGATATAGAGCTTGCACATATCAATATGTGCAACCGGCACCGTCGGTATACGAAGACGGCGCACCAATGAATTGCACACTTTGCTCGTGGGTGAGCAAGAGTGGAGAAGATCTCGGGTCAGGACCTTTCGTTGCCCTATATGTATATAAATGGCGACTGTTGGCAGAACCGTGATCGTTCCGGACAGCTGTGTGTGGATCGGGGGGAGTTCACGGCGAGAGGTTACACGAGTTCTGGAGTGTAGAAGCGAATGATGCTTCTCACCACAAAAATGGCATGTTCCCGTGCTTTTGCAGTTTTTTGTTATATGCGAATGCGCTAAGCATCGCGAGCATAACGGTGTAACAATACCAAACGTAGTCGGCGTTCAAAGCTTGCGTCGATAAATCTTTTACAGAATCGAAGAGGGTGTGATCGATCACAAACTCTGCATTTGAGCGTATAGCTTCGTTTGTTGGGGCCTGGCAATTTCTTCGCTGATGTTGACGTGTTCATTGCCGCCTGCTCAGTGTTGGCCGATGGGTCCGTTGTTGCTCGTTCAATGCTTGTCGATGTTTCCACTGGTGCCGCTGCATTGGGGGTGGGGTCGGTGAACATTCAATGAGTGCTGCATCCATATTGTAAAGCTAAGGAATTAAAAGAGATGATAAACGCTAAAGGTTAGTTTGGTAAAACAACTAACTTTATAATGGGGCGCGTTATCATTCCCTTTTAGGTGCGAATGTCTGCCACTCGAACTCTTTTATCAGTTCCATGGTATATATTGGTGACCCTACCCAAGCGCCATTCACTAGGTGGAAGATTTTCATGGCGAACTACAACTAGGTCATCGATGGCAATATCTTTTTGAGGGGACTTCCATTTATGACGTTTGTGAAGCTCCTTTAAGTATTCCCCCTTCCAGCGAAGCGAATGTTGTTGACTAAGAGCCTTAAGTTTTTGCCATCGGTTGATTAATGATATTGGGTTTGTTTCGATTGATGGTTCCGGTGGGGCGAGTATTGGCCCCCCAGTTAGAAAATGACCTGGAGTAAGAGCTGCACAATCAGCAGGGTCGTTGCAATTAGGTGATATCGGTCTTGAATTTAGACAGGCTTCGATGCGACAAAGAAGGGTTTGAAATTCTTCAAAGCTGAATTTCTGAGAAGCAGCGGTACGACGAAGATGGAATTTTAAACTTTTAACCCCTGCTTCCCAGAGACCACCCATATGAGGAGCGCCTGCCGGGATAAAATACCAGGAGACTTCTTGAAGGCTATATTGATTGCACACAGACTCTTGAGTTGTGGTAATGAATTTTTTAAAGTCCCTTTTAAGAACGGTGGATGCGCCTACAAAGTTAGTTCCATTATCCGAAAAGATATTTTTTGGACAGCTTCTTCTAGCAATGAACCTTGAAAATGCGCCTAGAAAGGTTTCTGTTGAAAGATCGCTGGCAGCTTCTAAGTGAATCGCTTTCGTAGAAAAGCATACAAAAACACAAGCGTAACCTTTAGTAATCTTGTAAGATCTTCCCGAAAAGCTCTTAATGTCGAATGGACCGGCGAAATCTACACCTGTATTTTCAAAGGGTCTGGAAAGTACCGTCCGTTCTTCCGGGAGAGCCGCCATAATTTGACATTGATTTTGTTTTCTGTGTATAACACATGGTTTACAATTATGAATAACAGTCTTTATGAGATTTTTGGCTTTCGGAATCCAATATTGTTGGCGCAGTAACCGAAATACCAATTGATTTCCGCCATGAAGAGAGCCCTTGTGAGTAAGTTCTACTAACAACTTTGCGAAATAACAACTATAGGGCAAAATAATCGGACGCTTTTCGTCTTCAGACAACATCTGCGAATTTGTCAGTCGGCCGTTTGCTCGAATTACACCATGAATATCGAGGAATGGGTTTAAGGAGAGAATTTTACTCTTTGACGATATTGCAATTTTAGCGGTAAAATTCTTGTATTCCTCTGGAAAGTGATTCATCTGTGCGAGTATTTATTTATTTATTTATTTATTTATTTATTCAGTCTATGAAGATACAGGTCTTACAGACTGCCAATAATGGTAGATACAAAAAATATTAACACAAAGATAACAAAATATACATGTAAATATATAGTTTACAATAAATAATAAGTTCTTATAACAAACAATTTAAAAACAATTAAATAGCTGACTTTAAAGTATTTATAAAAGCGTCCCTACACATAGAAAAATCAAGCTCAATAGAAGATGAAATCTTATTGAATTCGTTCAGGGCACGTGCAATTGGCGCATTCCTTCCATAATTGGTTCTAATATTGATACCATAAAACGGGCAAACATTACGAAGATCCCTCCTTGGAACATTAAAATTAATTTCTACAAGAAGGTCAGCGCAGTCTACATCTCCGTGGATAATGCCAAACAAGAAAGTCAAGGAGAGAATAGATCTCCTGGCTTCCAGGGATTTAAGATTCAAAAGAAGTAAACGAGCAGTATATGGAGGAAGAGGGTAAGTAAACCTTAATGACCGTAAAGCATACTTAAGAAAAATTTTCTGAACTCGCTCAAGCCTGTTGATTGAGAATTCTTGGAAAGGTCTCCAAATGATGGTAGCATACTCAAGATGAGAACGCACGAATGAGGAGTAGAGTACTTTTAAAGTATACGGGTCAGAAAACTCCGAACTATTACGCCGAATGAAGCCTAGCATAGCATAGGCCTTGGCAACGATGCAATCAATATGGTTCACGAACATAAATTTTGTATCAAATACAACCCCAAGATCTTTGATTTTTTCAACAGTCTGCAACGTACTGTTAGCGATACTAAACGAACTGTTGAGATTTGAACGAGATTTTGAGTAGGTTACGTGGAAGCATTTATTTATATTTAATGAAAGATGAGATCTAATGCACCATGAGTAAAGTTTATCAATATCAGCTTGAAGATTAATCATATCGTTTGCGGAACTTACAACAGAGTAAACTTTGAGATCATCGGCGTACAACAGAAATCTAGCATAGGAGAAGCATGAGCTAATGTCATTGATGAATAAGATAAAAAGCAATGGTCCCAAAATACTACCCTGCGGGACGCCCGATGTCGCCAAAAAGGGATCTGATGATACCCCATCAATAGAGACGGCACACCATCTATTACTTAGATATGATTTTAGCCACTGCAAAAAGGTTGAATGAAAGCCAAGGCAGTACAGTTTGTGAATTAGAACATCATGCGATACCTTATCAAAAGCTTTGGAAAAGTCGGTATAAATACAGTCGACCTGAAGACCAGATGAAAAGGCAGAGATACAATATTCACTGAACTCCACAAGATTGGAAACGGTAGAGCGACCAGAAACAAACCCATGCTGTCTCGGACAGATCAAGTGCTTCACTGAAAAATAAATCTTTTCCTTGACAACGCACTCAAATAGCTTAGAAACGGTGGAAAGCTTTGAAATTGGCCTGTAATTGCAGACATCAGTCTTACTGCCAGATTTATAAATAGGAGTTATCGAGGCGAATTTCCAAGCATCAATAAACTCACCAAAGCTAAGTGATAAATTGAACATGATCTCTAACGGGACAACTAGGGAAGTGCATCCTTTTAGCAAGGCAGCCGAGAGACCATCAATGTCAGCTTTAGTAGAGTTGCTCAGTTTCGAGATGCCACTGAAGATATCTTCAGATGAAATTGACATTGAACCAAAATTTATGGATGAATAAATTTCAGACGAGAAGTCAGACGAGGGACTAGCATCATTATTAGCAAAATTAGAACTAAAAAAATCAGCAAACGCGTTAGCCACATTGTGGGGAGTGTTAGCAGGTCTGTCATTGTAGAAGACGGTGGCAGGCACCGAGGAGCGAGATTTCTTCGACTTAACGTAATTCCAGAATGCTTTCGGGTTAGACTTTATATTCGTCTCAAAGCTTGTAATGTAGTTCCTGTAAAGAAACTTCTCTAGACAGTTGAAATCCTTCACATAATGTTTATATTTGGTAAGAAATAACGGGTTTTTGGTTCTTTTAAACTTTTTGAAGAACTTGTTTCTTAAATTCTTCAACTTTTTTAACCTTGTTGTGTACCATGGTAACCTATATGGTTTCCTTTTCGCAACTGGTACATTCCTCGTACACAGATCAAAGAGAGTCAACTTAAATATTTCAAAGCAATGACCAACATCAGAGATGGAAAGCAAATTGGCCCAGTCTATTTCAGCTAGATCCTGATCGAGTCTAGAAAAATCACACTTCGAAAAGTTAAATGAAAAATCATTAATTAAAGAGCGAGCTCCAAACTCATAAAATTCGAGTTTAAGAATTAGAGCAGAATGGTGCATATCCGTCGGAGCGAATGGCGCATGGCACTCAGAAAGATTAGAATTTATGTCATTACTAATAAAAATTAGATCTAATATTCTATCGAGCCTGTTTTTGAAACTATTGATTTGATGCAAATTTAGACTTAAGATATTATCTATAACGTATGACTCAAAAGACTTAGTAATATTATTAGGTAATAGGCCTGACGCAGAGTAACTATGAGACCAAGAAATATCACAAAGGTTAAAATCCCCTAAAACACATAAGTGATTATCTCCTAATTTACTTAAAACTAGGGACGATATATTGTTAACATGAGCTTTGTAAATTTCTTCCAAGCTGTTCGGCGGTATGTATGATGCAACCAGATATAGAGATCCAGACTGTGGAGAACCACGGACATTGACGCAGATCTGGTCAAGGATGGTATCAGAATTATCTAACATAATAAGGGAGGCATTATACTTGCGTTGGACAGCAATTAGTACGCCACCCCCTCTTGAACGCCCAGTTTTAGTACAATCCCTGTCCTTACGAAAAACGACGAATAGCTTGGGATCGAAGAACTCAGCGTCGAAGAAATCCGAAGTAAGCCAGGATTCAACAATGACAAAAATATCGTACTCCAATTGGCAACTAAATGCTCTCAAAATGTGCGATTTAGTCCTGATACCAGAAGCATTTTGGAAATACACTTTAAGCTGTTTGTTAATTATGTTCTCATTACTGCTGGAAGCTAGGTGAACTGGAGTTGCTTTTCCACTTGAGGAAAAAAACGAAAAGGGCGAACATTCACACCAGCAGGCCACAAGTCTGGCGATAAAATTTTCTCATAAACAGCATTAGTAACGCCAAGCTTAAAGTTGACTTTGGTTATTGAGTCAACAGGTGCATCTTTCTTAACGAGCCCTTTGCATGAAAAATTAGATCGATCAGCCTTCATATGCCTTACCAGGTAGCTAATAATATCATTAGAAGAAACTGACGGCTGAAATGACGATAGGTGAAGCCAAATCATTCCAACGACTCCCAACTCATTATTAGCATTAGAGCCAACGAAATTTGGCATACGACGCTTGAAAACTTCAGTGCTATCTTTCAGCGCAGAAGGGGATAAAGATGCAGGCGTGGAAATAGATGTAGGTGCAGAAGTTGTAATCGAACCGACAGTGCTAGGCTGCTTACGACGTTTGTATGTTTGTTTGGTATTAACATTGATTTTATTACCAGCGCCATCCATACAGGTATCATTAGAGTTATTAGCCTGTGATTTAAGAACCGAAGCAAACGATCTACCACTATTAGCAGAATTATTAACAGAGTTATTCTCATACGTTTGAGACACAGCTGTGGTGGTAGCATTGTTAATAGCTATTGGTACTGAAGAATTATTTTTATGAGCCGAACTCGAATTTTAGAAATTTCTTCTCCAGAAATAATTAGAGAGGGGTAAGAATGAATCCGTCGGGTGTATCGGTTAGTTCGATTGTAGAACCTAAACACATATGATAAGACCCGCAGTGCACGCGGAAGCGACGAAAATCTTTTTAAGGGATCCTCCTGCTTCGACACTTGTGAAGTGTGTGCCTTTAATCCCCTCGCTTCGAGCGTAATGTCGTTTATATCTGCATCCAAGGAAGGCCACTGTTCGACGGATTTGGCTAACCACGAGGGGCCGTGCCACCACAACTTATTCGAGCATAAGTCCTGTGGGTAAGTTCCTCTGCTACCAAGATCCGCGGGATTATCCTTGGAATCAACGTGACTCCAATGCCTAACGCTGAGAGCATCGTGGATCTTTGCCACTCGATTAGCAACAAAGGTGATCCAAGAGCAGGGCCTTTTTCTTAGCCACGCGAGAACGATGGTAGAATCTGTCCAGCAGTATATATTTTCTACTTTTAATGGAAGTTCCTTTAGAAGTGATTGAAGCATATCGACCACCAGAACAGCACCACACAGCTCGAAACGGGGAAGTGAAATGGTTTTGATTGGTGCGACTTTCGTTTTGGCCAATAAGAGATTGGAAGACGTGATTCCCTGATTTTCTACTCTTAAATATATCGCCCCCGCGTATGCCTTTTCCGAGGCATCGCAAAAGGCATGAAATTGGAAAGGTGATTCCTCAGAATAACATACCCATCGCGGAATTTCGATTTCCTCTACAAATTGGTAATTTTCTAAAAATGCTTTCCATTTGGAAAGAGTTTGAGGAGATAAGGGCTTATCCCAGGGAGTACCATCAGACCATATTTGCTGCATAATTATTTTTGCTAGCACCACGATTGGTGCTAGCCAACCTGCTGGGTCAAACAGCTTCGCGTTTCGTATACGTGTCCTGCAACGAGGGAACGTGAATTTTAAAGAAGAACCGATCTGATTTAGCATTCCATCGAATTCCTAATGCCTTTGTCGTACTTGTTTCGTTTAATTCCAAGAAGTCTTTGTCCAAGAGATGCTCTTGCGGAAGATTCCTCAGAATGTCTTTCGAATTTGAGGACCATTTCCTCAAGGAAAAACCAGCGCTGTATAATGACTCGATAAGTTCATCTCGCGCTTTTTAAGCTGTGGCTATATTGTGGAATCCAGCTAATACGTCATCTACGTACATGGAATTCCGGAGCATTTAAGCTGCCAATGGATGTGAATCCTGACAGTCTTGAGCTAATTGAATAAGTGTTCTAATTGCCAAGTATGGCGCGCAATTTATCTCGAAGGTGACTGTTTTAAGTTGACAGTCTTGTATGCTACCTTGCGGGTCATCCCTAAAAATAATCCTCTGATAAGGTCTGTGTTCAGGTTTGACCAGAATTTGACGATACATTTTCTGTATGTCGCTACTCAGAACGAACTTGTACAGCCGCCACCGAATTATAAGAAGAGTTAAATCTGATTGCAGAGCCGGGCCTACATGGAGAATATCATTTAACGAGACACCATTCGAAGAGTTGCATGACGCGTTAAAAACTACTCTCAACTTCGTCGAAGTACTTTCCGGTTTCAGAACCGCGTGATGTGGGAGGTAAAAGTGGCTAGGTGAATTTTCGAAATTTGGGGCTTCTACTCGCTCCATGTGTCCTAATTCAAAGTATTCCTTAACGACGTTGTCGTATTCTTCTTTTAACGAAGGGCATTTTAACAATCTTGTTTCGTTGCGATAAAATTGCTGCAACGCGGTTGGCCGAGATGCACCTAATTTTAAATCCGTGGGATAAAAACTTTTAAATGGCAACGAAACGACATATCTACCATCCGGGTTTCGTATAGTCGTCTTCGAGTACAGCTCTTCACAAAACAAGTCTTCCGATGACTGATGATTCTTCTTGGGTATTTCTTCTAACTCCCAGAATTTACGAAGCTGACTATCTAAATTAAGATCTTCTCCTATTGAGACTTTGGTAGCAAAGCAAGAGACGTGTGCGGTGTCCGATGCCCCAATGACAATCCACCCGAACACGGTCTCTTGAGATAAAAGATTTTTATGAATACTACGTTTCACGCCATCTAACATAACTTTAGGGTATAAATCTCCCCCGATCAGAACATCTATGGGACCGCTTTGTAAAAACTTTGGATCTGCTAAAGGTACTTTTGGCAGTTGGTCGAGAAGTGTCATCGATTGAAGCCGATGGCAAATTACCTGTAATTTGAGGTAATACGAATGCCGAGGCTTATATGAAGAGGTTTGGGTCACGGGGTGAGCCCAAAATAAACGAGCAACTTTTCGCGGAATTGTTGCAAACCTTTTGGTTTAGCCCGGAAATAACCACGTTTGTTTTCAGGAAAGGAAGCTTAAGAAGTTTTCGCAGTCGGTCAGAAATAAACGACGCTTCAGCAGCAGAATCTATTAACGCGCGAGCTATGTATGTTGCGCCCGAATGGCAAATGTGAACCATGGCAGTTCCAAGAAGAGCTGAGGATAAACCTGACGATTTCAGATTATCCTCAGATAACGACATATTTGTATTCGAAGAAGTGGACTGTATATTTGTGTGGAATGCTTGCGCCGCGGTTCCAGCCGTGGTTTCTTTAGAGGGTTGCGCATTGGAAGACACTCTATGAAGTAAAGTGTGGTGTCTATTCTTGCACGTAGTGCAGGAGTATTGACTTTTACAGTCCTTTATAGAACGGCCTTTCGTAAGGCAATTTAGACAGCAGTTGTGCTTTTTTATTGGCGCAAACCTATCGTTTACGGAGAGGGAGAGGAATTTGGTGCATAATCGGAGAGGATGGTGTTGCTTCGGACATAAAACGCAGTTTGAATTTGAAACTTTGGTGGCAAGAGCTACTTTCTTTTGGCCCGCGTTGTTGGTCCAATGTGCCGATGATTTTTGAAGGGTGTTAGGCGACGACGATGTTGTAGAACATTTTACATCCACTATTGATTCCAAAGTCCTGTGCCGTTGCGTGAGGAATGCGTCCATTTGACTCCATCTGGGTAGCGCCGCTTTGTCTTCTAAGGATTGTTCCCACAAACCGAGCTTTGCTTCCGGTAAGCGATTAGAACAATGGAAGATTAGAATTGGATCCCAATTTTCCACCTTGACCTCGTGCATTTCAAGGGCTGATAAGCATCCATTAATGCTACGCTGAAGTTCCTTTAACGCTTTTGCACTTTCAGTCCGAATGACTGGAAGGGAGAAAAGTGTCTTTAGATGGCTGTTGACCAGCACCCGTTTGTTTTCGTACGCCGCTTTGAGATTCGACCACGCCATGTGGAAGCCTTGATTGGCTAGCGAGGCTTTCGCGACGATTTCCTTTGCTTCACCACTGAAGCAAGAAATACAGTTTTTCGACGTCATCTAGTCGCGAATTCTTAATATAAATCGCAGTGAATAGATCGCGGAAGGATGGCCAAGAGACATAATCTCCATGGAATATTTCCGTATCACATGGCGGTAAACGCAGACTATTAGATTGGGTGGCTACTTGGGCAAGGGCTATGACCGGAGCAACGCTTGCTTCGGCCTTTTGAATGTATTCGCTAATACGCGAAATTTATTATTTTATTTATTTTATTGACTGCTTTGCTTTAACCGATTATACTTCCTCGTCATTCTTCAAGGATTGTAGGCATTTTTCATACGCCAACTTTGTGTTCGACCACGAACCGATTACTTCCTGTTTTAAAAGTTCTAGAGACGTTTTTGAATTTTCTTTTAAAAAGGCGCCGTCGAATTGCGCGTTGAATTCAACAACTTGGTCTGAACACCTGGTGAAATAAGTCAAAGCCATACCTCTTGTTTAAAGGACCACGCTCTGTGTGCCGAAAATTAAAAAACGATCGAATAAAATATGACCCGAATACTGAAAACCGTCAAAGGGAATGATAAGCGCCACCAATTAGATATAAATTTGAAAAAATTTCTCAAATTTAATTGAAAGTTAATTTTTGAAAAATTTCCTACGGGGTCAGTGTAAACATTTCCTACTGGGTTGTATGTTCCTACAAATGTGCCTTGTATGTATATGTACGGTATGACAAAGTAGAAAAAAGGCAAAGTCAACAACTGGGCGCTCACAATTGAACTTCCGTGTTATGAGAACAATAAAACAAGGTTAGCTAAACGAAAATTTGTATGTTTGTACCGAATTTACCAATGCTTAGATTTTTATATGAAGAGACCGTGAAAATGGGAGGAAGAACGCGAATTTGATGAGATCGTATGTCGGTCAAATCGCAAACGAGCTAATTTGTTTTTAGCTATGTAAATAGCCGGCAGATATTAATATTTGAGACTAAGGGGGGAAAACGCGAAATATTAAATACTATTCTCTTCGTTTGAGAGATTGGAACTGAAGTTCGGTGTATAAATTAATATGTATGTACGTATGTGAGTGAAACATAAGACGAGAAAATTAATGCTATACCAACAAAGAATGTAATTGGCAGAGATCAATTTACGAAAACCCGACGGGAAAAGCGCGAACTATTTCGAAATAACAAATATCTCCGTATGTATGTTTTAAATTCTCACCCCCAATATTTACTGATTTTTTACGAAAAAGCACAGACAGATATGGTCAGGATAAATGGTGAAACAAACGCGAATTTATGATTGTTTGATGTATGTTATTCTCACAATAAAAACTTTCTCACAATAGAAAACTTTAAAAGATTCGTTTAAATTTGCCCGCAATAGAAATTATAAACTTCTAACAAAGTTAAATGATCGCTTTGCTTTAATTTCTTTGCAAGCACACACTTTTATGACCATATATGTCCGTATATACTAATGTAAATGTTCTACAATATTTTTTGTTGTGCACCCTCGCGAACTTCGGCGAAAGAAAAGAATAACTCACTAAACCAATGTATTACAAATGGATGTATGTATTTAATTTTATTTTGTATTTACACAATTTTTTAAACTTTTGTTTGAGCGAATTTTATTCGGTTAATTTTTTCTTTTCTTTCACTTTTTGTTATGGTCTTTTGTGCACTATTTAATATAAACAATTCAACACGCACTAAGTATATTTTTATTTATTTATTCACTCAAAAATTTATTTTATTTTTTACACGCACCTGTTTTTCTCGTTTTGTGATGTTCTGCTTTATGTTTAGTTCTCCGCTTTGTGTCTCCCTCTCTTTGTTATTTTGAGTATTTGTTGTGCTGCTGATTCTCTGTTCGTATAAATGTTTGTAAGTATAACTTGCTATGTTGCGATGGGCTCGTCGGCTCGAGGACCAAATGTTTGTCTACACAAACAAAATAATATGCCGGTTCGACCTCACGGAAACTCGAAAAAAAATGAAAAGAGCGAAACAAAGAAATGAAACAAAAGAATTAGTAAAATATGATATAAAAAATGGTTAGCTTTATTGAGGAAAAGGAAACCGCATATATGAAGATATATGCGAAAAGGTGTATATGTTACCTTAGCCTTGAAATGCTGCTGTGGAACGCTGTCTCAACTGCTGTCGTAAGTAGAAGACTATATCTCTGCAGTTGAGCGCAGCGTTAACGAACCCTAACTTCGAAAGAGAACCACCGGTAGATTTCCAATCACAGTGCAGCTTTGTGGCGAACAGCTGTGAATGAAGAAACACCAGTGGTTCCCAACTATTGAAGGCGTTTGGCTTCAACACCTACTTTAAATAAATTGAACTTTTATTCTTGTAATTTTTTTTTTTTTTTATATTTCAATTTTGAAGTGATTGTTTCAAAAATTTTCATTCAGTTATAAATTTTTAAAACGAATTGTTAACATACATTTAGGAGTTAACAGTTAAGTGGTATGAATACAAGTCCTTTACAGACAACCACTTTCCTTCCTTCCTGACTGATGCTCGCCAAGGGGAGCGTGGTTTCCTCACTTTTCGGCGGAGGCCGCAAATTTAGCGAGAGAACGTGATCTTATAAGACAGCTCGATCCCGGCGACCCCAAATAAGGGATATAAACCAGCGCATCAGATTGCTTGTGGATGAACACAAGCGGGCGAAATGGGAGGAGCACCTAAGCGGTTGTAACCTCTCTGCCGGTGTAGGTAAGCTTTGGTCCACCGTAAAGTCCCTATCGAATCCTTCTAGGCACAATGACATTGTTTCTATCGCCTTTGGCGATAAAGTGCTGTCGGATACGAAAAAATGCGCGAGCTCTTTTTGCCGACAATATATAATGCATTCTACGGTCGACAAAGTTAGACGGAGGGCCAACAGGGACGGACATAAACATAAATTCAGCGCGTCTCCAATTACCATCACCGCCAAAGAGGTTGGCCCAAAGCAGTGGGCCCAGACGGCATTGCCATGCCGATGCTTAAAAGTCTAGGGAAAGAGGGTTTCAAATATTTAGCGCATGTCTTCAACCTGTCTCTTTCCACTTTCGTCATTCCCGAAAAATGGAAAATGGCCAAGGTGGTCCCGCTACTAAAGCCTGGTAAACCAGCTAACATAGGAGAGTCGTATCGTCCGATATCTCTCCTATCGCCAGTGGCAAAGACGCTCGAAGCCGTTTTGCTCCCTTATTTCCAAGCAAATTTGCAGCTAGCCTCTCATCAGCATGGCTTCAGAAAACTCCATAGCACTACCTCCGCGCTAAATGCCATTAACACCCAGATAAATTGCGGTTTAAATCAAAACCCCCACCATAGAACAGTACTCGTGGCGCTAGACCTATCAAAAGCTTTTGATACGGTCAACCATGGTTCGTTACTGCAAGACCTGGAAGGGTCTACCCTTCCCCCATGTCTTAAAAGGTGAACCGCAAATTATCTGGGGGTCGGCAGGCATCGCTGCAATTTAGAAACGAAACACCAAAACCAAGAATAATTAAACATGGAGTTACTATCGTTTCCTACGCCGATGACTGCACAATAATGGCCACAGGCCTAGGCCCACAGATCAATGAGCTTTGCAACAGAATAAACGGCTGCCTCCCTGATCTCTCCAGTTTTTTCGCCTCGCGAAACCTGGCATTATCACCGACTAAATCCTCCGCGACCTTATTTACAACATGGACGTCCCAAATGTCGACCATTTTGAACATCCGCGTCAATGGCACTACGCTACCGACTGTCCTACACACCAAAATCTTGGGTGTGACGGTTGATCAAGATCTACATTTTGGTGAGCATGCAGCCGCAATTGTACAGAAAATCCAGAGCCGTAATAAAATCCTCAAATCTCTTGCTGGCAGTACCTGGGGAAAGGACAAAGAAACGGTCATTACCACTTACAAAGCAATTGGCCAGCCGATTGAATGCTACGGGTCCCCTATATGGCCGCCAAGCCTAAAAACCACTCACTGGAAGAAAATACTGCTTTCAGAACCGCCACGGGCTGTCTTCTTATGTCCCCAGAACACCATCTGCATAATGAGGCGAGAATACTCCCCATCAGGGAGAGAAATGAGATACTATCCAAACAGTTCCTGTTGAATACCCAGAAACTTGGGCATCCCAACAGACATCTGATTGATGAGCCAACACCGTCCAGGGGCTTAAGGAGTCATCTACGTAAGCATTATGAGGAAATACGGCACCTGAGAACTCAACCGTATGAAGCAAAAAAACACAAGCAGCTCCTCAGTGAACTCCACAAACAGGCGTCGGACCTTTATGCTAGGAATTGCTCGGTGAATCCAGTACTCAAAACTTGCGGAAGAGGAACGCACACTCCCCAGGGAAGCGCGAGTCACTCTAGCTCAACTTCGATCTGGATACTGTAACAGGTTAAACTCTTACCTATCCAGAATCAACCCCGACATACAAAATGTATGCCCTGCTTGCAATGTCTCCCTCTAACGGGAGTCCAAGGAAACTTGCCGTTTCAACAGGGGTGGACCATAAGGAAAGGGGTGTTAGAGGCGTTGGTTTCATATTACAATTGAAGAGATGGTTGGTGTCATGTGGGGACACATTGCAAGCGAGGCATACATTTTGTATGTCGGGGTTGATTCTGGATAGGTAAGAGTTTAACCTGTTACAGTATCCAGAACGAAGTTGAGCAAGAGTGACACGCGTTTCCCTGGGGAGTATGATTTCCTCCTCCGCGAGTTTTGGATAATTTTCGTTAAGTACTGGATTCACCGGGCAATTCCCGGCATAAAGGTCCGACGCCTGTTTATGGAGTTCACCAAGGACCTGCTTGTGTTTTTTCACTTCATACAGCTGTGTTCTCAGGTGCCGTATTTCCTCAAAATGCTTACGGAGATGACTCCTTAAGCCCCTAGGCGGTGCTGGTTCATCAATCAGATGTCTGTTGGGATGCCCAGGTTTCTGGGTATTCAACAGGAACTGTTTGGTCAGCATCTCATTTCTCTCCCTGATGGGGAGTATTCTCACCTAATTATGCAGATGGTGTTCTGGGGACATAAGAAGACAGCCCGTGGCGATTCTGAGAGCAGTATTTTGGCAGGCCTGTAGTTTCTTCCAGTGGGTGATTTTTTAGGCTTGGCAACCATCTCTTTAATTGTAGTGTGGAACCAACGCCTCTAGCACCCCTCACATTATGGTCCACCCCTGTTGAAACAGCAAGTTTCCTTGGACTGCCGTTAGAGGATATTGATGACAATTTGTGAACGGTCGCACTCATTGGATGGGGCGAAGCACTGCTACAACAACAACAACAGCAAAGAGTCAGCCCATTTGCGCCTTGGCAACCACGCCACGCTACCATAATTTCGAAATAGTAAAAGACATCGTTTATTTGGGAACCAGCTCTGAAATCTAACTAAGAATCACTCTTGCCAATAAATGCTTATATGGACTAGTACAATTGAAACGTGAAGTCCTCTCTCGGCCAACGAAAATCATGCTCTACAAGTCACTTATCGTACCATCCTGCTACTTGGTGCAGAAGGATGGACCATGACTACATCAGATGAAGCGGCTCTGGGAGTGTTCGAGAGAAAAGTACTTCGGAAAATATATGGACCTCTACGCTGGCTAGAACATGTGCTGCGGCTAAGAAAGTATTTTTTTTATCGGAACCCGTCTATTTAGGCAGGAAGATGGCGAGTTTTTCACAGTTCATGTGAAAAATGCCCGGTTATTGGGGTGTCCGGTTACTGGAGTACCTACCCTGCTTTAATAAATGTAACTCCCATTCTATGTAAGTATGCGAATCGAATTCGTATTTAATTTTTTTTTTTTTGCCATATTGCTTGAAACCAAACACATGCATAACTTTGGGTGCTCTGCCATAACATTTATTTATTTATTAGTCTACAAATTTAACAATCAATCAGACTAATTATGATTAAAAATAACTTTGGGTGCTCTGCTCATAACATTTATTTATTTATTAGTCTACAAATTTAACAATCAATCAGACTAAATATGATTAAAAATAGAATGTACAAAGGGATCTAAATTTATATTATAGAATATAAATAATAAATATAATAGTTTATCGGGATGGACTGTGAAACCGATCAACTGGAACTGATTATTATTAATGCTGCCGAAATGGACGTGCCCTCAAGCAGCTAGTTGATGTATATTTATCACACAATAATTAGGCCGGCATTGTCTGGAGGGGCGGGAACCAAGCCACTCGCCCAAATCATTGGAGCTGGGAATTAGTGTGGGAGGTTGGAAAGGACGTAATTCAAGCCACCCACCCAAAATTTTTTGTTTAAAATGAAGCAACATAAAGAGAAATGAAATTAAGATTATCGCGGATAATATTAATTTGAAATGGTTCTGCAATCAATGCGCGTTGTCAGATACCAATACGAAGTTTATAGAAATTAAACATCTGATAAATAAGTGCGAAGAAACCAAACTGAAGGCTACTGATGTTAAGCAGATTGTTGAGCAGCTGATTAGTAATAAATGCACTCAAATAAGAACTAGTATTGTTTCGGATTTTACTCATTTCTGGAACATAACATTGAAGTAAAAATTAATGCTATGAAAAATGAAATTATTAGTGAGATTTCTACGGAGCTACAAAAATGTGGCGAAATAGTAAGAAATATGCGCCCAGAGACTAGTGATGGTAAAGAAGGTAGTTCAATGAATTATGCAAAAGCTCTTAAGGGAAATGAAGGCAAAATTGTTATAAAACCTTTAAATAAAAACAAAAAGGCTAAAGAAACGAAGGAAGCGTTAAAAAAGGTGATTGAGCCCACAGCCGGACTAGTTAAAAATGTAAAAGAAATTAATAGAGGAGGAATAGTTCTGGAATGTAAAAATAAAGCTACTTGCGAGCAAGTGCATCAAAAAATTAAAGAGAATATAGGAAAAGATTATGAAGTTCAAAAGCCAAAAGAGAAAAAAGAAATAAAGAAGATTTTTAAAGTGGTAGGGTTAACTGAAAAAATTAGTAGCGAGCGTATTATTGAATGCTTAACGAAGCAAAATGACTGCTTAGGAAAAGAGTTAAAAGTCCTGAAAGTATATGAGAATAGAACCAGCAGAGCGGAAAGCTTCATTGTTTTAGTAGAAACAGACGCTGAAACTTATGAGGCTATTCTGAAAAGGCAAAGAGTAAATATCGAATGGGATACATGTTTGGTGTTTCAACATGTTAGTGTTGTGAGATGTTTAAAATGTTTGGGTTATAGGCACAAGTCAAGCGAATGCACCAATAAAAGAGCATGTGGTAAATGTGCAGGAAATCATGATACGAATGAATTTAGCTCTGAAGTTGTTAAATGTGTAAATTGTTGCGAACTAGTACAAAAACAAGTAAGGACGGGACTGTCTTCGGCTATGCCGAAGACTTCATACCTTTCATGAATGGTGCTGAACAATAATCTTATCCCCTTCGTAATCTCCGAATAATCGGATGTATAAGATAATAAATATCTAGTGAACAGATCTACATACCTTAACGATTTTTAAGATAAATATAAAATAAAAAATAGGTAGGTACTTTGTGTGAGGATGCAAAGTTTCGGGTTTTTTGTGGTCTGCGTGTAAAAACTATGACTACGAATCACGTATTTCAACAATATATGACGTAGACGTAACTATTTGATGAAATGTTATGAATTTTGAAGCATCTAGCCGTAAAAAAGGGGCAAAAAAATACAGTTTATATGGGGTATATAATATATGTACCACCGATCTCTATGATTTTTTCAGACAACAATATATGCTATATACGTAAGCATTTGGTGAAATTTGAAGCTTCTAGCTGTTAAAACGGGGCAGAAATTGCGCAAAGTTTCTTATCTGAACAATCGGTTGTATGAGATATGTTCCACCGATCTCAATTATTTTTTCAGACAACAATATATACTATACACGTAAGCATTTGGTGAAATTTGAAGCTTCTAGCCGTAAAAAAGGGGCAAAAATGACAGTTTATATGAAGTATATAATATATATACCACCGATCTCTATGATTTTTTCAGACAACAATATATGCTATATACGTAAGCATTTGGTGAAATTTGAAGCTTCTAACTGTTAAAACGGGGCAGAAATTGCGCAAAGTTTCTTATCTGAACAATCGGTTGTATGAGATATATACTATGTATACCACCGATCTCACTGATTTTTTCAGACATCAGTATATGCTATACACGTAAGCATTTGGTGAAATTTGAAGCTTCTAGCCGTAAAAAAGGGGCAAAAATGACAGTTTATATGAAGTATATAATATATATACCACCGATCTCTATGATTTTTCCAGACAACAATATATGCTATATACGTAAGCATTTGGTGAAATTTGAAGCCTCTAGCTGTTAAAACGGGGCAGAAATTGTGGAAAGTTTCTTATCTGAACAATCGGTTGTATGAGATATATTATACTATGTATACCACCGATCTCAATGATTTTTTCAGACATCAATATATGCTATACACGTAAGCATTTGGTGAAATTTGAAGCTTCTAGCTGTTAAAATGGGGCGGAAATCGCAAAAAAAATATATATATACTATATATATATATTATATATATCACCGATCTCTATGATTTTTTGACAACAATATATACTATATACGTAAGCAATCGGTGAAATTTGAAGCTTATAGCTGTTAAAATGGGGTAGAAATTGCGAAAAGTTTCTTATCTGAACAATCGGTTGTATGAGATATATACTATGTATACCACCGATCTCAATGATTTTTTCAGACAACAATATATGCCATATACGTAAGCGTTCGGTGAAATTTGAAGCTTCCAGCTGTTAAAATGGGGCTAAAATTGCGAAAATATATATATATACTATATAAACCACCATATATATACTATATATACCACCGATCTGTATGATTTTTTCAGACAACAATATATGCTATATACGTAAGCATTTGGTGAAATTTGAAGCTTCTAGCTGTTAAAACGGGGCAGAAATTGCGCAAAGTTTCTTATCTGAACAATCGGTTGTATGAGATATGTTCCACCGATCTCAATTATTTTTTCAGACAACAATATATACTATACACGTAAGCATTTGGTGAAATTTGAAGCTTCTAGCCGTAAAAAAGGGGCAAAAATGACAGTTTATATGAAGTATATAATATATATACCACCGATCTCTATGATTTTTTCAGACAACAATATATGCTATATACGTAAGCATTTGGTGAAATTTGAAGCTTCTAGCTGTTAAAACGGGGCAGAAATTGCGCAAAGTTTCTTATCTGAACAATCGGTTGTACGAGATATATACTATGTATACCACCGATCTCAATGATTTTTTCAGACATCAATATATGCTATACACGTAAGCATTTGGTGAAATTTGAAGCTTCTAGCCGTAAAAAAGGGGCAAAAATGACAGTTTATATGAAGTATATAATATATATACCACCGATCTCTATGATTTTTTCAGACAACAATATATGCTATATACGTAAGCATTTGGTGAAATTTGAAGCTTCTAGCTGTTAAAACGGGGCAGAAATTGTGGAAAGTTTCTTATCTGAACAATCGGTTGTATGAGATATATACTATGTATACCACCGATCTCAATGATTTTTTCAGACATCAATATATGCTATACACGTAAGCATTTGGTGAAATTTGAAGCTTCTAGCCGTAAAAAAGGGGCAAAAATGACAGTTTATATGAAGTATATAATATATATACCACCGATCTCTATGATTTTTTCAGACAACAATATATGCTATATACGTAAGCATTTGGTGGAATTTGAAGCTTCTAGCTGTTAAAACGGGGCAGAAATTGTGGAAAGTTTCTTATCTGAACAATCGGTTGTATGAGATATGTACTATGTATACCACCGATCTCAATGATTTTTTCAGACAACAATATGTGCAATATACGAAATTATATGGTGAAGTTTGTAGCTTCAATCTGAGTAAGGTATTACAAAAATCCTCTTTTTCTGAAAAATCGGTTGTATGGAGGATATATGTATGCTATAGTGGTCCGATCCGGCCGGTTCCGACAAATGTCTAATCGGACACCCAAATACACCCGCTCACCAAATTTTATCAAGATATCTCAAAAATTGAGGGACTAGTTTGCATACAAACAGACAGACAGACAGACGGACATGGCTAAATCAACTCAGCTCTTCAACCTGATTATTTCGGTATACTTAATGGTGGGTCTATCTATTTTCCTTTAAGGACTTACAATTTTGGGTTTCGTGACGAAATTAATATACCATTTCATTTTCATGAAAGGTATAAAAAGTAATTGACGGTGATGTGAACCATTCAGCATTTAGTCTGGATTGTCCATACCATTTCATTTTCATGAAAGGTATAAAAAGTAATTGACGGTGATGTGAACCATTCAGCATTTAGTCTGGATTGTCCGGCATTTAAAAAATATTTAAGTGCCAAAAACAGGACAAGAGTGTAGCAACGAATCTTAAGGGCATTTAGTTGTATTTATTTAAATGTAAGCAGTATCACAGCCAACAAGGGTGAGCTGGAGAAAGTAGTCGAAACTTCGATGCCACACTTAATTTTATGTTCGGAGACTGTGTGACTGAAAATATTACAAATCGAGAACTGCAAATAAATTCATATAGTCTGATTAGGTGTAACTCTCATAGTAGGCACACTGGAGGTGTCATAATCTATGCCCATAAATCAATTGAGTTTAAGACTAAGATTAATTACTCTTGCGACAGGAATATTTGGTTTCTACTGTTAGAAGTGCAAAACATCACTCCAAAATATCAAATAGGTGTTACATAGTGATGCAGATTTTATTAGGTATCTTAGCGAAATATTAAACAGCCATTACCAGGATGAGAATACTGTAATTATTGGAGACTTCAATATTAATATGTATAGAACTACAACGTATAGCTAACAACTGATAGAGTTATTTCAATCCTGGTCTATGTCAAAAAATATATTTCTATACAAGAAAGTCAGAAGATGTTGAAACTATGATAGATCTGCTGTTTACAAACAGTAACAATATTAAATGTAAAAGAGTGGATATGCATAAAATCTCGGATCACGAAACTATATCTTTTACAATAAACCTTGAAAAATCTTTAAGAATGCGCTTGAAAAAGTCTATTGTGTCTTGGGAAAATTATTCAAGTTAAAATCCAGTTCACCTTTTAAGTACCTATAACTACTCTGAAATCTCACAGTTAGAGCTTAATAATAAAGTCACATTTTTACAGCTATATTGGCAAATGCTATAAATAGCCTCACTTATCCTAAAGAAATAAGTGTTAAATTAATGAACAAACGGTACGATAGTGAGTTAGCTAGTCTAAACAGGCAAAAATACAATATATATAAATCTGCAACAGAAACGGGAGATTGGCAAAACTATCAAGTTATTAAGCATCAATATAAACGTTTAGTGAGAGTCAAAAAGGTAGAATACATGGAGCGCAAAATCATCGCTAATATGAGAGATAGTAAAGCAATGTGGAACCATCTCAAAAATTGTATAAGTATGTCGAAGACTAGAAATGCCATAAATAAAATCTCAATTGATGACACAATTTACACAGCTGAACGTGAAATTGCTCAATCGTTAAACAATTATTTTATAGACAGCATCACAGAAATCAATTCAAAAATAGAAGTTGTTGATAGGGAGTTTCCCACAGGCCAGGCAATTACAAACAGTTTTAAGTTTGTTGAAATAGATACGGATGAAATAATAAGAATTGGCAGAAGTCTTAGTTATAAAATAGGCGGAAATAATCTTCTAGCGGAAGGAGTCATAAAAGATGCGATAATATATTGTGGGTTTTTTTACATGCAAATAATCAACGAGAGTTTGAAAATGGGGTGTTTCCAGACTTATGGAAAACTTCTACAGTTGTGCCAATAGAGAAAGTGGCGAATACAATTAGAGCCGATGAGATGAGGCCCATAAACACATTACCGAATGAGGAAAAAATACTCGAACGAGTGGTAAAAAAGCAATTAGTGCAATATCTATAATCGAACCAAATATTAATCCCGCAACAATCTGGCTTTAGGAGAAAGTGCTCTAAATCTAGTCATTGCCCGTTGGAAAGAAGAGTTGAATTGCAATAAATACATCATAACTGTTTTCTTATTTCTAAAATTTTGATGTTGCTTTGCCCGGGTGTGAACCCAGAGCATACGGTGTGGTAGGCGGAGCACGCTACCATCACACCACGGTGGCCGCCGGATCAGTATTAGCGCCTATATTATTTAATATAATATAATATATATGATATTTCAAAATGTATAAAGTATTGTGATATCAATCTTTTAGCGGATGATACATTAATAATGACAAGCGGTGGAAATGTGAGCAAGATGGCTGCAAAGCTACAATATGATTTGGATGACATATATAAGTGGCTGTGTTTGAACAAGCTTAAACTTAATATAAGCAAAACAAAATTGATGGTCATATCGAGAAGAAATTTCTATGTAAATGACCTTAATAACATAAATATAAACCATCAAACTATAGAAAGAGTATCAAGTATTAAATATCTGGGTATTAAAATCGATGAAAAATTAAGTTTTAATGATCATGTCGATTACACAGTCAGCAAAATTGCAAAAAAGGTATATTTTATGCAACGCACTTGCAAATTTCTAAAGAGAAAGTACAAAATAATGGTATACAGAGCAATAATTGAACCTCTTTTAAATTATTGCCCAACCATATTTTTTATAATGAATGATAGCCAAATTTATAAATTGCAAAAGCAACAAAATCGAGCAATGAGATTCATTCTTCTTAAGCGCTAAGACACGCCCATCAGGGACATGTCGGCTCTTAACTGGTTAAGTGTTAAACAACAGTACTTTTATTACACAATGATGTTTGTTAAAAACATTGTTGATGGTACCCTACCAGACTACTTAAGGGTCAATATAAAGTATGGCAATGATATACACAACATAGACACTCGTAGAAGAAATGATTTTAAATTATCTGCGTTCAGATGTGAGTCAGATAAATGTAATCTTTATTACAAAGGGCTAAAAAGTTTTAATGAATTACCAAATAACATTAAGCAATGCAATAGCATAACTAAATTTAAAAGAAATTTGTTTGAATATTGTAAAACTATTCTTACTTCTTATTATAGCAAAGAGTTTATCTCATATTTATAAATAATTGTTTCTCTCTCTCTGCAGTTATAAATATTTTTCCCCTTTTTTTTATGTTTTACTTTTGTTTCCGTTTACTTTTAAAACTTATTATGAATAATGAAAGCATATGCTTTATCCCTTGAGTTCCTATATGCTTAAGTTACTTGTAATTAGTTTTAAGCCTACTCTGTAGAAATTGGTTTTGATTTAGACTCAATAGAGTCGTAATAAAAAAATAAATAAATAATTCATTGCAAATGGCAAGATAAGACTGAAACATAAACTAACAACGTTAAATGACTGCTATTTTCACATCAAACGTAGTCTCCTAGCACCGTTTCTGAAAATCCACTAATTACAAAATTCGTTGATTTAGCGTGGTTTTAATCATATACCGACTGCTGAGTGGAATATCACCATATCTCGGCCATCGTTTCGAAAACCCTCCAATTTCAGAGTTGGTTTCAAAAACGCCTTATCTCAACTAAGATATTTGATATGTTGAAAAGTAATTACTTTGCTTACTATCAACAATCTTCTACAGCAACAAAATGGATTTTTTTTTGTCCATAAATTTATCTAATTTAATTAATCACTTTTTTCGCTTTTGTACAGTTTTAAAAAACTACTTTATATTATTTTGCCTACAGATAATAAACCTGTGTTTGGAGAAACACCTTCGATATTCGGTAATTCCAACACCATGCTTTCTAAATCAACTAATTGTACAAGATCCGAGACTGATAAATCAAGATTAATTTTCGGTAATACTAACAACTCCATGGGGGTCCAGTTTGGAGCTAAGACTGTTTTCGGCACTGTCGATAAGCCGATTTTTGATGGTAAAAGTACTCCAACAACTACTTCCATATTTAGCAGTGCATCAAATTCCACTTCAAATGCACAAGAGGGCACTTCATTTGGTGGATCATCATTTACTACTTTAGCAAATACGGAGAGTTCTATTTTTGGTTGTAACAATACAACTACAATGAACTTTCGTACAGGCAATTGTTCTAACAACAGCATTTTCCAAGAACAATCTACAGTCGCACCAAGTTTTGCCGATCTATCTATTAAAGCGGGTATAATTGATTTTGCAAGCTTAGCGGCCAAAGCAAGGTCTGAATCGACAAGTAAATCGGATGATAAACCAGGGTCAGGTGGCTTTGTTGGCCTTACAGACCAGGACGCCTTTTCCAGTTTTGCAAAGTCGAACGTAAATATATCGAAAGTTAGCAAAGAAAACGATAAAGCTGCTGGTGATGATGAAAATTATGATCCACATTATGATCCTATAATTGCGTTACCAGATGAAATTCAAGTGAGCACTGGGGAGGAAGAGGAAACTAAATTATTTGGCGAACGTTCGACCCTTTTCCGTTACGATAGTGTTACGAAGGAATGGAAGGAGCGCGGTAAGTTAACATATTTGGCATTTTTCGCATTTTTTATTTCTTAACTTTTTAAGGAGTTGGCGAGCTTAAAATTTTGCAACACAAAACCAAGCAAACATATCGTATGGTTATGCGGCGCGAACAAATACATAAATTGGTATTGAATCACGCAATTGGGTCAGATTTTAGTTTTAACAATATGAATAACAATCCCAAAAGTTTCATTTGGGCAACAATGAATTACGCTGAGTCATCTGAAGGCGAATTGGAAAAACTGGCAGTACGGTTTAAGAACGTCGATGTGGCGAACTGTTTTAGGGAGAAGTTGAATCAGTGCATTGAAGCCACGCAACATCGCGCAGAGTAGTACACTTTTAATAAAATATACAGCATTCCTCATGATTTTCATTAACATTATTAAAGCATGTTTTTTTTTATCTTTCATAAGTTGTTCCTATTGTAATTGTCACCTTTACTGAGCGTTCTCTTTACCTATGTTTTAAACTACGGCAAAGAAGTCAGATATGTAAATTTTTTGTTAAATCAGTTTTCTAATTTGTGCTAAAAATTAACAAAATTTAGTAAGTGAAACTATTGGATTTGTTTGAAAAAATAACACTTATTTTTACATTATACTTACAAAAATACACCTTACTACATTACAGAAATTGCATAACCTTTTGATATTTTTAATTGTTTCTTATCTTTACTTATGTAACATAAAATTGTAGAACTGAACCCAAATCAACAGTTTTTAGAATTTTTGTGCGTCCGTCTTTCTGTATGCTTATCACTCAGAAAGAATTGCAAATCTTAAATTGAATTTAAGAAACCATTTATTGTGCTTCAGTTACGTGCTTGTTTTTATTGGCTGGACTGTTCATTGTTTCTCGAAAGAATGCCGTCTTAAGCTTTTTAGCGTTACTGTACAGTCCCCTCCGACCCATTCAACATCTCTCTCTAATTCCCAGAAAACGCCGTTTCTAGCGGTAGAGAAATATTGTAATGTTACATTAGAACTCTAATGTACATCTCTAATCGAAAACTAGGTTAGAAGTCAATTAGAGAACGATTCGAGAAACACTAGAAATGCGATGTTGTCGCAGTGAAAAATCGTGAAAAGTTGTGCCGCCACCGACTGTTATAAATATTGGTGCGGCGGCGTTCGGCGAGTTAAAATATTTCCTTTAAGACTGTCTAGGCCATTTATTGATTGAAGTTTGTTCTATATGGTTGAAAGGTACAATTTCCGTTGCCAATATGTACCTAAAATCCACCTACGAAGCAATTATCGGCCGCTTGCATGCTACTCGTCCCCGATATTGTAGCTAATCACTGGAAGAAAATATAGGTTTGCCAAAACATAGCTCTCAGAATTGCTACGGGTTATCTTCTTATGCCCCCAGAACACCCCCTAAACAGTGAGGCGAGAGTACTCCCCGTTAGGGAGAGAAATGAAATTATGTAATGTAATGTATTTATTTATTACGGCTTTCCTAAGCCTAACTTAAATCTATTTTACATGTTTATAATTGTCTTCTGGACTATGCAATCTATAACAGCACTGGTCGACGGCCAAAATTTACCAGAGACGCCGTTAGGAAATTCGTATAAAAAACCACCCCCTGATTTCGAAAATCGAGTTCATTTTTGATTCTATGGTACCGTTTTTGGGATATTTGCAATTTACCGTTATTCGAAAAAACCAAAAAGATGGCTCCCTTTAATTACGTATATTTCACAAACGGGTCAAGCAATTGCAAACTAGTTTACAGAATTGGAAAGACGATAAAATTTGCTATAAATGCATCATACATTGTTTTTTGCTCAACCATATAGTTTTCGAGATATTAGCTCGTCATTTCAGATTTTTGTTTTTTTTTTTATGAAAAAAATTACTTTTTGCGAGGGCAGCATTCCAAAACCACAACTTTTTTTCAAATATTTTTTATTTACGTAAAGCTCTGTTTAATTAGAAAAAAGATAAGCTATCATAGAATAAAATCGATGCAAAACTACGTAAGTTATAAGCGATCAAATAAAAATACCCAGGTTGCGCAACTTCAATGTATGTATACAGACATATATTAAAGGTATAAAGTGCAAATGGGATATTATCCGGATAAACGAATAACACCATAACAATGATAATACTTTTTCTTTAAATAAATCAAAAAGTACTTTTAATACTCGAATTGTTTTATAATAGGTAGAGTGGTTGCATCGAAAGAAAGAGTGGGTGGGTTCGAAAGCTGCTGTAGGCATGTAGTTATAAACATGTATTTCCGTCACTTATGGGTAAGTATGCAGGTAGATTTTCAAAATTATTAGACACAGAAAATTTTTAAAGCCTACATCTAAAGCAGGTATTATTTTCTTTTCCCGGCTTCGTATAAAAAGGAACCTTTCTGTCTAGGTAAGATTTGATTTTTTAAATTTTATTCTTGTTCCGAGTATAAATATGAGTTAGTGCGCCTTGAAACTTCATAACATCTAACATCTGCAAGGCTCGCCGGAGATAGTTCAGTTCGTAAGTCAAATTTCAAAACCGTTATTTAGTAAAAAAAATAAAATGAGTAAAAGGACGCGAGAATTTGAGTGTAATAACGATCCAGATATGTTCTGTTTCATGTGTGGCCAATATACTATCATAAGGCGACGACGAGTGTTCTCAGATCATATCAAAACTTTATACTCCAAGTATTTTGGCATTGAGCCTAAAAATGCTGAAAAACCATGGACACCGAACACTTTGTGTGCATCGTGTCGAGTAGAATTGATTCAGTCGGAATCCGGACAACAAATAAAATTTGATACACCAATGATATGGAGAGAACCTACTTGCCATTCAATAGAGTGTTATATTTGTCAAACAAAAGTACTTGGCGTTGGAAGATCAAGAAGAGTAACCTATGCCAGCGTACCTACAGTGACATTACCAGTACTACATTCAACGGCAGTTGCGGATCCAGTTCCATTGTCAACAGTAACATCTGAGTGCGGGGAATCAAGTTGTACTGAATTTCGCATAGGAAAGGAGAGAAACGTTCTATCACAAGCACAACTTAATGATTGGATAAGAGATTTGGAACTATCCAAGGAAAAGGCCGAGATCCACACTTCTCGTATGCAATAATTTAAATATATATCATCCGATGTTAAGGTGATATATTGTAGAACTCGTCACGAACCATTTTCCAAACACTATACCAAAAAAGACAGTATATGCTACTGCAACGACATTCCTGGTTTATTCAAAGAGTTTGGTCAAACATATGATTCAAAAGAGTGGCGATTGTTCATAGACAGCAATAAACTGAGTTTTAAGGCTGTATTATTGCATATTGGTAAAAAAAAGCCTTCTATCCCGCTAGCACATGCAGTAAATACAAAGGAAACCTACGAGGAAATGCAAAAACTACTCAAATTTATCAAATATGAAGAGCATGATTGTAAAATATGTTCTGATCTCAAAGTCGTTGCAATGCTATGCGGTCTACAAAGTGGCTACACCAAGCACTGCTGCTTCCTCTGCAAGTGGGATAGCCGAGCTCGTAAGGACCACTACGTTAGAAAGGATTGGCCGGAAAGAGTCGAGTTTACCGTTGGTGTGGATAACATCAAATACACCCCTCTTGTCAAGAAAGAGAAAATCATACTTCCACCCTTACACATCAAGCTCGGTCTCATTAAAAACTTTGTTAAGGCTTGGGACAAAGAAGGCGAAGCATTCGACTATTTGAAAACAATTTTTCCAGATATTTCTCAAGCCAAGATAAAGGAAGGTATTTTTGTCGGACCACAAATAAAAAAGTTGATCAACAATAATCAATTCAAAGGACTACTCTCATCAGTTAAGGCAGCAGCGTGGGAATCCTTTGAAAACGTCGTTGCTTCTTTTCTCGGTAGACACACAAGCCCTAACTACGAGCAGATAGTGAACGACTTAATCAATAATTATGCGAAAATGGGTAAATATTAAAGGCTTATTAAAATTAATTTCCCAAAATTCTATAACTTGTTTACTTAACTAATATTTTCTTTCCAGGCGTAAATATGTCGTTAAAAATTCACTTTCTGCACTCACATTTGAGCTTTTTTCCGGCAAATCTTGGCGACGAAAGTGACGAACATGGCGAAAGGTTTCATCAGCAAATGAAATTAATTGAAAATCGATATCAAGGATTCTGGGACATCGCAATGATAGGTGATTACTGCTGGTTTCTCATAAGAGAAACCGATCCTAAACTGAATAAGCGTCAAAGTCGAACACATAATTATTTCGACTACATAGTAAAATAAAATTAAGATAAAGATTGTTAGAATATAGTACAAACATAAATAAATTTAAAAAAAAAAGTTAAAAATATGGGTAATTTCATTCATAAATTGAACTTTTAACTAAATAGAAACAGAGCATAGCTAGATATTTCACTCTGTTTTATACCATACATACGTTTTGAGGTATACGTTGAAATTGTGCAACCTGGGTATTTTTATTTGATCGCTTATAACTTACGTAGTTTTGCATCGATTTTCTTCGATGATAGCTTATCTTTTTTCTAATTAAACAGAGTTCACATAAATAAAAAATATTTGGAAAAAAAGTTGTGGTTTTGGAATGCTGCCCTCGCAAAAAGTAATTTTTTTCATATTTTTTCATAAAAAAAAAAACAAAAATCTGAAATGATGAGCTAATATCTCGAAAACTATATGGCTGAGCAAAAAACAATGTATGATGCATTTATAGCAAATTTTATCGTCTTTCCGATTCTGTAAACTAGTTTGCAATTGCTTGACCCGTTTGTGAGATATACGTAATTAAAGGGAGCCATCTTTTTGGTTTTTTCGAATAACGGTAAATTACAAATATTCCAAAAAACGGTACCATAGAATCAAAAATGAACTCGATTTTCGAAATCAGGGGTGGTTTTACATACGAATTTTATAACGGCGTTTCTGGTAAAGAAAAAAAGTTGAAATTCGTGGTCCAGTGTAGTTACATCTATATCCTACCTTGGAGTACTATGGACGGGAGACTTCCAGATCATACGAATAAAGTGTTGTGCTAGTGTAGTATGTAGGCATTTGACGCATGTTAGTAAAGCGCGAAGGCAACATCTGCACGGCGATGCACTGAGTTAATCGAATGATGCGTTTCAGTATGTGCTTCGGCAACCTTTTTTTGTATGCGTACAAGAGCTTGGAAGTCTTGGCGCTACATAGCAGAATAGTTTCGCTGCACTTCTATCGATGCTATGGGAGCCCACCTGTCCAGCACTAAATTGGTAGTGTTCTGCAATAATTGCACAATTTTTGTTTAAATTTATTGGAATGACATGATTTAATATCATTCGGTAGTTCATTATAGAACTTAAGACCTTTATAATACAGATTACATTTGTCTGCTTCAGTTTTATAAGCCGGCAGATTAAAATCATTTTTATTACGAGTATTTACAGAGTGCATGTCTTTTACATATTTTATATTAGTCCTCAAATACGTAGGCAAAGTTCCTTCTATTATGTTTTTAATAAATTTCATGGTATAATAAAAAAGTTGCTGTCTAATGCTAAGCCAATTAAGAGAGCATAGCAATCCTCTGATAGGTGTGTCATACCCTTTTTTGAGAATGAATCTCATAGCTCGGTTCTGTTGCTTTTGTAGCTTGTATATCTGACTATTTCGAAAGATGAAAAATATAGTTGGGCAATAAATAAAATGAGGTTCGATTATAGATCTGTAGACGATGATTTTATATCTTCTATTTAAATATTTGCAGGATCGTTGTGTAAAATATAACTGTTTCGCTATTTTTCCTACCGTATAATCCACGTGCTCGTTGAAATTCAGCTATCATCTATTTTTATTCCCAAGTATTTTATGGTGGGACTTTTACTTATGAACAAACAATATCTGTTGAATACCCAGAAGCAGACATCTGATTGAAGAGGCCCCACATCCCAGGGACTTAAGAAGTCATCTCAGCAGAAATACGGTACCTGAAAATAACAGCTGTATGTAGAAGAAAAACACAAACAGGTCCTCAGTGATGTCGCCACATGACACCAACCATCTGTTTAATTGCAATGTGGAACCAACGCCTCTCACTCTGATCCACCGCTGTTGAAACTGTAAGTTTCCTTGAACTCCCGTTAGAGGATATTGATGAAAATTTATGATTGGTCGCACCTATTGGCTGGGGCGAAGCACCGCTACAACAACAACAACATATAATCGAATGGCGTATTAACGGATATGCATCACAGTTATAATACAATTTTGAAATTTACCTCTGTCTAACTAAAAGACGCTTTCAATGTCAGCTCAACATAGCAACGGATTTTGCATCACCATTTTCATTCAGTTATTAAAACAAATAAAAAGAAAAGTTTATATAATAAATTTAAATGCTCACTTTACATAATTTTTCCAGAAAATTAATAAAGAACAATGAATTCAAATAAAATTACCCAAGGCGAAAATGTTTTAAAATTTTCCTCAAGCTCTTAAAAAAGCAAGTTATCCACAACAAAAATTCTATAACCCGATTGGCTAAAAGAATAAGCGATATTAATGATGCAAAATCTTTAGTATGTTCAGTTGACATCGAAAGATGGACGTGCATCCCTGCAAAAATTTTGTAACTCTTTCTTAAAAAGTATTACCACAGATTAATCTCATTCGGATACAATTTTTCTACGGTTTCTTCAAACGAGGGCTGCCCAACCCTCAGGTTTTCGCCTGGAGCTTCAATGGGTGCCTTTATTACCGTTTACAACTCAACTCTGGTTGGGTTGAAATTTGGTATTACAGATTACAACTCAACCTGTCAAAAAAAATGGGGTTGAGTTGTCTAGTCTAACAACTTTTTGTGGCATTACCTTGTGTGAGTGTAGTTGTCAAAGACGTCAAAATCTTACAACTGATTACTAGCTGTCTCATACAATTTTGCAGTTGTTTTGAAAAAAGGTAACGTTTCACCACCTAATTTTTAACAAAAATTTTCAAAGTTGGTATCAAAAGACCCGTTCGAATCCGAAAACAAAAATTAAAAATTTAATTTCTGTCATATTCGGTCAAATTTCCATGTTAAACTTTCGTTAAACTTTTTGTTCAGCAACATAACGATAAAAATTTCATACATCTAGTAAAAAATGTTATGTAATGTTTACTTTTAAATTTAAAATTTAATGTAATGTTTAATTTGATAAAAATTAAATAAAATAATTTACAGATGCAATTTGTATTTTATAAAAGTTGTTTAAACCTCTACTACTACTACAACTATTTCAGTGCACGCAACATCCCTACCAACCATGAGTGGATACAAATTTGGGTAATCATATATTGACGCTACCCAAAAAATTGGATAATTAGTTGTATAATTTTGTTCGGCGAGGCGACGATATTCACCCCTATTCTGCATTTCGATTACGTTCCCGTTCTACGCTCCGCTTTAATCGAAGTTGTGTATTCTGCATTACGATGGAATTGTAACGAGAAGAGGAAGAGCAAATGATTTTTCGAAATCAGCTGTTTGTACGGAATGTGTAAACATTGGAACAAAATAAATTAACGAAAATTTGTAAAAACACTGAAAAACGTTTATATATTATTATCCACGAAATACTCGCAATCAGATCGATCACGTTGTGATAGACGGACGGCATGCCTCCAGTGTTTTAGATGTGCGCACGATCCGAGGACCTAACATCGACTCGGACCATTATCTCGTCGCAGCCAAAATACGCACCCGCCTCAACGCGGCTAAAACCAAGGAACAAAAAACACTAGGAAAGCTAGACGTCGAAAAGCTTCAATCACAACAGACTGCCAATGATTTCGCAACTCGACTCTCACACCTGCTCTCTGAGAGCACAACTCATCCTGAAGGAATACAGGAGCAGTGGGAGCATATCTCCCAAGCACTTCGTACTGCCGCCGAGGAAAAAATTGGTTACCGGAGGCCATGGAAAAACAACTGGTACGATGAAGAATGCCGCGTTGCAACCGAAAGAAAAGACGCTGCCTACAGGGCTACGTTAAAAGCGAACGCGACAAGAGGAGTGTGTGAACGCTATCATGAGTTGAAAAGGGAAGCGAGACGCCTTTTCAGGAAGAAAAAAGCAGAAGCAGAAAGGCGTGAGTGCGAGGAGCTTGAGCTGCCAGCCACCAGGAATAACGCCCGAAAATTCTACCAAAAAATACGGCGACAGACGGAAGGTTTTAAGACCGGGGCAAACTCCTGTAGGAATGAAAACGGCGACCTGCTCTCCTAAATGGAGGCAGCAATTCACCGCGCACAGATGAAGAACCCGATCCCGCAATCGATGATGATGGAATATATGTCCCCTCCGCCCGATTATGACGAAGTTAGAATAGCAATAACCAGATTGAAAAACAACAAGGCCGTGGGCGCTGATGGATTGCCTGCGGAGCTATTCAAGTTCGACGGCGGGGAGTTGGTAAGGCGCATGCAGCAGCTTCTTAGCAAAATATGGGCGGACGAAAGCATGCCCGACGGTTGGAATCTAAGTGTTCTTTGCCCAGTCCACAAGAAGGGGGATACTGCAAAATGCACCAACTATCGTGGAATCAGCCTTCTTAATATCGCATATAAGGTCCTTTCAAGTGTATTGTGCGAAAGATTGAAGCCCACCGTGAACCGGCTGATTGGACCTTATCAGTGCGGCTTCAGACCTGGTAAATCTACCATCGACCAGATTTTCACAATGCGCCAAATCTTGGAAAAAAACCGAGAAAAGAGAATCGACACACATTACCTCTTCGTCGACTTTAAAGCCACCTTCGACAGCACGAAAAGGAGCTGCCTATATGCCGCTATGTCTGAATTTGGTTTCCCCGCAAAACTTATACGGCTGTGCAAAATGACGTTGAGCAACACTATCAGCTCAGTCAGAATTGGGAAGGACCTCTCCGAGCCGTTCGAAACTAAACGAGGTTTCAGACAGGGTGACCCCCTATCGTGCGATTTCTTTAATTTGATGCTGGAGAAAATTATACTAGCTGCAGAAGTTAACCGCACTGGAACAATATACTATAAAAGCGTGCAATTACTGGCATATGCTAATGACATTGATAATATCGGCCTAAACACCCGCGCTGTTAGTTCTGCTTACTCCAAACTGGAAAAAGAAGCGGTAAAGATGGGTTTGATGGTGAATGAGGACAAAACGAAGTACCTGCTGTCATCGAGCAAAGAGTCAGCGCATATGCGCCTTGGCAACCACGCTACTGTTGGCAGCCATAATTTAGAAATAGTAAAAGACTTCGTTTATTTGGGAACCAGCATCAACACTAGCAACAACATCAGCACTGAAATCCAGCGAAGAATCAATCTTGCCAATAAATGCTACTTTGGACTAGGTAGGCAATTGAAAAGTAAAGTCCTCTCGGCGATCGAAAATCATACTCTACAAGTCACTTATCGTACCCGTCCTGCTATATGGGGCAGAAGCATGGACCATGACAACAGCAGATGAAGCGGCTTTGGGAGTGTTCGAGAGAAAAATTCTTCGAAAGATTTATGGACCTCTACGCGTTGGCGATGGCGAGTACCGAAGAAGATTTAATGATGAGCTGTACGAGCTATTCGCAGACATCAACATAGTTCAGCGAATTAAAACGCAGCGGCTGCGCTGGCTAGGCCATGTTATGCGAATGAAAGATGATGCTCCGGCCAAGAAAGTGTTTCTATCGGAACCCGCCTATGGAAGCAGAGGTAGAGGGCGGCCCCCACTCCGTTGGAAGGACCAGGTGGAAAACGATTTAAACTCCTTTGGTGTGACCAATTGGCGCCGGTTGGCGGAGCGAAGGAGCGACTGGCGCGCCTTGTTGTACGGCCATAACCGTTTAGACGGTTAAGCGCCAATTAAGTCCAAGTTCAGTATTATCCACGCTATTTCGTACAAAAAAGCAATAGAATATATTGCCGCAGTGTTATATTTTTTTGAGTGAAGTGCTTTCATAATTGTAAATGTGTTTTGTAACGGCAGTCCTTATGATTTCCCTAATATAATTTCCAATCACGTGCAAGCGGGTATATGCACAGATAGCTATACAACGGCAGTAATAATCTTTCCACTTTCAGCACTTCATACACCAAGGTAAATGCATACATGTCGTAGTTAGATAACTAGAGGGATGCGTATACGTGCATACACGCCCGCTATGACGTTCAGATAAACCGGGGCAAGGCTTTGCTATGCGGGGGCAAAGATAAGTGCCGCAAGATACATTTTGGTATATAAGGGGGTCCGCTTAGCATTCGGGATCACAAAAATCGAAAGTCGCGGTCTTAGTGTTGCTTTGCCAAAAGCAGTGAAACAAAGTGAAGTTTATTTTAAAAAGTGTACAGTGCTGAAAAATAAAGTTTGTAAAAAAGTTTTATTTTAGCAAGTGCGGGTTCCACGCAAAGTGTCGCGCGTTAAGTGAAGTGCGAGTGAACGACCAAGTCCCTGGGAACTTTCCCCAGGACCATCAAAATCCTGGAACCAGGAAGAAACACAACCCGGTTGGAGATCAATTTCCCTTTCCCCCATATTGTTGATTTTTCGGTAAGTAAAATGTAATTTTTTTAGTAATTTTTTTTTATGTGAAGTGAGAAATTATTGTTTGTGAAATGTGAATTGTAAGGCTGCACAACAATTTTTATATATTTTATCAATTTTCAATCCCATTTGTTTTGCATTAATTTTAATAACTCTGATTTTTAATTTTCATAATAGAAGTTTTGTTTTGTTTCTTTTGTTTGTGAATTTAATTTTTTTATTAAAGTCTTTCACTTCGGAAATTTAAGGAAAACCAAAATTCCTTCGATTGATTTGAAATAAAAATTCTTTTTTATTCTTTTTTTTTTGCTAAATTTTGTTTATAATGTTGTGCAGGCTTGATGATTTTAACGCAGTGAAATAAATGCAAGAATTACAAAAAAAATTCTAGTATGTGGTTACTTTGGAATAAAAAGTGAATTAAAAATCAAAAAATTTTTTTTTATAAAAATGTATGTTAAATCGTCTGTTTAGTTTTTTTTTTTTGTTTGATTGTGTTGCATATTCTTGCATTTATGAACCGACTATGTATTTGTGAGCTTATGATTTTAGTGTTAATGTTGTGTGTGTTCTTCCATTTTTTCCAGGAACGAGAAGCAGTCGTAGGCCGCGAATTTTAAGAAAGACTAAAACTGCCCAGGAGGTTTAAAGCAGAAACAGATACTTGGTAGAGGACATCGTCCACCAGCGCGAAGGCAAGCCCACAAAACATTTTAAAGGGGGTAGCAATAAAGCGGCAAAATCCACGGAGATACACGCAACACAACAACTACTTTTTCCAACAAATTGCGCCAACACAGAATCACACCTACACAAACGGAATTCATCATTCGCATACACAAACACCAAGTTGGTAAGGCAAAATTTACAACAATACACGCACACGTACACATTTCCATAACACAAGTGAGGCAACATTGTCGGCTAAACACGTCAGCATTAACTCAACTTTCCACGAACACGCAACACGTAACATTCGTATTTGATAAAGTTGATTAGGTGGAAGCAACCTAGCGCCAGCAGCACTTGGCAACATATAGCTAGCTACACGAAACATCAGAATACACACCACACATTTTTGTTGGCAACTTTCGATCAGCATCCAAAAGGAGACACAGAGCACATCACGGAGAACCCACCACAGCGGCTCTCAGTAATTTTCATATACAAAATAAATCAGCGGCTCGCACAATACTTAAAATAACCAAAATGAATCACACCATTAGAGCGTATCACAATATTCATAATATTACTTCCTCAAAAAAAAAAATTAATTTTTAGATTTAAGCATTTTTTTGCCTTATTTTTATATACGATTTTTTTTTTTGAATCAAATAAGAATTGAAAAAGGAAGAAAAGAAAGGAAAACAACTTTTTTGAATTAATGAAATTTTTTTGTAGACATTATTATTTATATTCAATTTCAAATAATCCTAATCTTGTGAGAAGGCAAACACATCATATCCATTTTTTCGATTTTTGGTTTTGGATTTTCTTTGATTTTTTTGATATTTTTTTTTTTAGTTTATAATTTTTAATAATTCTCCCCAATTCGTGGGAAAGTAGAAACTTGGAATATTTTGCGATATTTAATTATTTGCACTATTGAATTTTTTATATACTTCATCTTGTTTTATATTTCACTTAATTGACACATGCTTGGGGTTTATGTGTAAAAACACATAACTTCAATAAAATCAATTTTGATTTCTTTCCTTAAAATTTTTTTTAAGTTGCCTAACTACTGCACGACAGTAGTAACAAACTTACCTTTTTTTTTTTGCGCTCTTAGGCCAAGGGCCAAACCAAAGTTCACACAATCGAGTACGCGTTTGTTTTTGTTATTACTTTTTAATTTTCACGCAACGTTGTTAATTTCGAAATCAAGGCAAATATTGTCCTTGATCGCGGTCACGCGGCCAAAGCCCTATTAACTGATCAAATAAGTATAATGTTTTTGCTTTGTAGCTCTGTTTGTTTCTTTTTGTACTCCACTTTCAGCTATATGCCGCATTTGGTACCTAACCCGGTTGACAAAGTGAGGTGAGTTTGAACAACAATCAACATACTTATATACACATTTTTCTTGTTTTCAATAGATATGCGTGTACACACGTATGTACATATTTAAATAAGTTAATAGGGTTTTTGCGAAAGCTTGCCTTAGAACAAGTGCAAGGAAAATATCTGAATAGGCGTTAGGGCGTACCAATTTTCGAGGTTTTTCTTTTGTCGGAAGAATAATGCATACAGATTTTGAAATAAAATTATTAATTTTATTAATCGAATTTAATAAACTTTTTTTATTGAGAGGAAAAAAATATTTATATATGAATAGATTGATAGTAGTAATGAAAAGAAAATAAATCTAGTAATAGAGTAGCCTGAAGACTTTTTGGATAAAGTTTTGGAAGATAATTGAAACTTGGTAATTAAGTAAAATTGCTTTAAAGGTTAAATTTATTGAATTTTAATTTTTAATAGTAGTACCTATTAATAGTTCTATGTTTGATTTTCTTTGGTAATTTAAGACAATAAAATTGTGAATAAAGAAATTATTGTAAATTTGTAGAGAAATCCTCAGAATATTTATTTATATGGGTTGAGTCTATAGTAGAGGTTTACGCCGATCACTTTATCGGCGGCGTACGCCGGTATTCTTACTTTAAAAGCTTGATTTTTCTATTTAAAAAAATAATATTAAGGAAAGATCCGGGGTTTTTGCATCAAAATCTCGCAGGCCGTTCAAAAAAGTTCAGGAATAGCTCCTTGCGAAGGGATTTTCCCTCGTTCGCATGCTCCAGAGAGGCTTCGAACCTAACCCCGGTCTTTGGAATTGGGTACTGCTGCGTCTGCTGAAAAGAAATAGAGATTCATAAAATAGTCACACTTTTGCCTGTATATCTCGTGCAAAGCGTAGTTTCACCTAGGGTTAACTCCTAATAATCGTCGCGAACACAATTTCTTTAAATCATTTGTCGCTCCTTGGCGGTCACGCATAAAGACGACTTAGGGTTGCTATGAATGGTCTATTAATACTAATGACTATCGTGGCACAGGGCGCCTCCAGTTTTTTCGGCTGTTTTTAAGAGCTAAAATTTCCGAAGTGCGAACAGTAGGAATCCCTACCACCAGTAGCTACCACGCCTCCTGAGCCTCACACCATATGCCAGTACAGAAGCTATACGACTGCGACTTCGAACTCATACCTTCGTCGACGTCACTTTCCTAAAAGCTCTAGGTGTAGCTCCGAAGACTTTCCAACGGATGCTTTTGTTGCGCTATGCTACACTTTGAAACGTTAGGGAGTGACTTTTCGGCCAAAGATGCCGCCCTCGAAATCATAAGCAGTCTAAGTCGATGTCATTGCGTCACGGGTGAAAATCCGTATAATCCTCGGCGCATCTACATAATTAAAATTTTACAAGGACCCTGCATAAAATTTTTAAAATGTAGACCAAAGATTTCAGACGTTTATGTTCACAACATTGATTTCAATAGTCTTCGTTAAATCAAATTTAGAATGAAAGTCGACGGATTTTAAGTTGAAAGTTGTTAACTACTGTTTTCCGGCCTTACGATATAGGAGCTCATTATGGATGACCGCGTAGCTTCAGTTTTCAGACAAGTTCGACTGTCCACTACGTTAGGGTAGTATCACACACGGTCATTAGTTCCACTGTTTTGGGAAAGCTTTTGCTTCACCACTTTGAGTGTTCTTGCGAAGGAAAAAACCTCACCTGATAGATATATGTGCCTACGTATTCACAATTGTAAAAGGAGCCGTAACGTGTAGGTGATATTTAAACTTGGTTGATAAGCTATAATCAATGTGATTCACTCCAAGGGACTAGTTTTGGATAGGGCCGCCAACTTTAGGAAATGTCAAACCGGGAGACTTGGGTGTTGAAGGAGGGAGTGTGAAAATCAAAATTTACATTAACACAACAAATGTTTGAATGTAAGCCGAAGTGATTTTTCAAATCCTTCTCATATGTACATATATCCTCAACTTAAGTATGAGGTAAGAATCATTTCAAAGGAGTGTTTATGCCCCTAGAACCTACTAAAGGATTTTGCATCACTGATTTCGCTTATTCTTGAAGACAGTTTAAAAACATGTACGCCTTGGGTCATTTTATTTGAATTAATTGTTCATTATTAATTTTTTCAAAAATGCAAAGTGAGCATATAAATTTATTATATAACTTTTCTTTTAGTATTTTGTTTTAACAACTTGCTGAATTGGGTGATGGAAAGTCCGTGTTAAGCTGACATCGAAAGCGCCTGTTATTTTAAAATCCTTTTGAATAGTTATAAAGAGTTAAATTTCGCAATTAGTTTCTTATAACTGGCAGTGATGCGCATCCGTTGATACCACTTTCGACCATATCCGACCAATTTTCGACATGAACAATAAATGGCCTAAACAGTCTTAAACGAGTAGAAAATATAGTAACGCGCCGGACGCCGCGCCGCCACGCCGATATTTTTGACATTCGGCGGCGGCGTGCGAAAAACGACCAAAATCGGCGGCTGCGGCGGCGTTTATCGGCGGCGTATATCTCTAGTCTATAGGGCAATGACAACAGGTATGTCAGGCTAAAGTTTCTTTTCTTTGTTGGTGCAGGTGTTGCCCTTGTGGCAAGTGTTGCAGGTGAGTTGAGATAGTTGTAGGAGTGATGGACAGGGACTGAAAACTTAGTAACGGACGATGTAAGGAAATAGGGGACTCCACTCGGATGACGGAGCCATAGTGGAGTCCAAGGCTGTTCACTCTTTTGTGAACAGAAGGGGGTGGGAAGGTTCCCCACCTGACAAGGACTGGTCTTTTCTTTCCTATCTCTTTTGCTTTGTTTTCACAAGCACCAAAATCTAGGCATGAACCTTTTTTGCTATGTAACTGTGGGAAGGAGACGTGGGAAGAACCGCGCCCCTAAGCCGACGAGCCTCAGCCGGGCTACTACCATGCCGAGCAGCCACTCCTCCTCTCCCAACACAAGCAGTTATGTAACAGTTTTTGTCGTTCTTTTGGCCAATTCCCTGTGAAATGTTCGTAATTGAAAGACGAAGAGCGAGATAATTTTTATTTGTTTTAGTAGTTTAGCTGGTTAATGGAAAGAAGGTGCAGTGGATGAGAAAAAAAATTTCGTATCTTTGAGTGTTCTTTTTATATTTTCGATAATTTCATATTTTCCAGCAATTTCTTTGATCTTATTTGTCATGCGATTTCTGCGGCGGCCACTAAGACAGAATCGTCATGACTTTTATGAAGAATTATTTTTATACCGGGATTTGTCACTTTCACAACCTTTTTGGGTTTGTGCAATTGTTTGATCTTAGAGAATTTGGGTACCTACTTTTGTTATTTTAAATTTGCCTACTCGAGTAAATAATCATTTTTCACCAATTTGTCCATGAGGACAACTGTGTTTTTCATATAAATACCAAGTCCTGTATTGGCGGCATTTGTACAACGTGTGTACAGCCTGATAAGTAATTGTCCTAAGTAAATTTTATCATCTACAATCAGGTTTCTTGTATTTCCTACGCTACCATTTTTCTATCCTAAGATGAAAATGAGCGCGACATGTCTTATTGCAAATTTCTATAGCGCTTCACATATTTTTATAGGTTCTCTTTGTGACTATTCTTCATTATTTTTTTTTTTTTTTTTTATGGGCTGGTTTTAAAAGTTTCTTAGTTTTTGCCTATTTCTACTGTCCTAGAATTTTATATTGCTTCTCGACTATTTTTGTCAGGAGCCATCAAAGGAATTATGCGAATTTTTGATTTGCTGTTCGCTTTAGGCAGGGTTGCCTTTACTGTCGATTGTGACATTTTTAGGTTTACTATTTGAGATTTATTTGAATTGTTTATCGCTCTTCCTCAGCTTTGGGTTTGGAAATTTGTGTAGGAGAGAGAGAAAAAAAAATATTAGACGCGCTGTTGCGCGTTATTCATTTCCCTATATTTAAATTTCATATAGGTTTTAAATATAGCGGCTATCGCTATGATTAATAGCACTATTGTGCATATTAAAGCACCTAACCAAATGTCTGTAGGTTTTGTGTCTACTTGGGCTTGAGGCTCATATTTTATCAATTTGTTGTTAACTACTTCCTCTTCGGAGGTTTCTTTACCGAATTCATAGCCAGCTATCGCTATCATTATGCCTTGTGCTATTTTTGTCCACCAAGACATTTTGAAAGTTTTCTAATGTTAATAAGAAGTTAGATAAAAAAAAATTTTTTTTGTCGATATTGTTGATTAAAAATATTTTATATATATAAATTTTAATATTCCAGAAAAATATATTTGGAAATATTCTTATCCATTTGTATTAAACTTACTTCTAGTATATATTTTTTTTCAGGTGCTACCTAACATTTGGAATTGTTGGGGAACACTTTCCTCATCATACACATTATTTCTTCCACCTTGGTAGTGGGATTTATAATGTCCTCAATTGTGGGTTCCCTTTCCATACCTATTGTCTTCCAAAATTTCTTTAAACTCTCTAACTCTTTGGGTAGGTCCTAGTATGTCGGCTATTTTCGTCCCACCAATAGAGAGGAAAGTCTGAGGAATTTCTTTGCATTTTAATAGTAGTGGACTGAATAATTTAAATTTTTAAATTTTATTAAAATATTTTATGGAATTTCTCCAGAGGCTAGGTGAAATGTTTGAAGTTGATTGATTATTATAAATATTCCAACTTACTTTAACATATTCTTTATAAAAATTTAAGATAATTTTTTTTTGAATTTAAAAAATTTTAATTTTTCTGCTACTTCTTTTCCATAAAGAATTTTTACTTTATATTTTAGTGGGAAAAAAAAAATTTTTTTTTGAAAAAATTTATCCAAGGTTTAATACAATTGTTTTTTCTAAAAACCTAATTTTCTTTTATATCCTACTTAAAGAGTGCAAAAAAAAATCCTAAGCAAAAACTTTCGTTTTTGCTAATGGTTTAGCGTCCCTGAGGCCGCTCAATTGATTCTAAAAATGTATACTTAAATATTTATAACTCCTTGTCGGTCTCGATGTAGTTTGCCATTAATTTGCTGTTGCTGAAGATTTCCAACATTTATTCCACCTCTTTTGCTTATATTTGATCCGTCATTTTTATTCCAGCTTGCTTACGTTTTTATTTGATCCGTTCTCCTTATTGCCTTTTTATTCCACTTCGCTTATGCGTTTACTTGATCAGTCATCCTTCGATTCTGATTTGCTCCAATTTTCATAACTGATGATTTTGGTTTTAATTTGTTCAGCTCCTGATGATGTTTGCAAAAAAATTTTTTGAATCCTTTTTGTAGCGTAAAATATCTTCTTTCTTTGTATCTTGTTACGTTCAGGACTACTTTAGTTTGGCAGGATCTTTAGTCCTTTCTTTTCAAATTCTTGGCAGTTAGTGAGCTGTTTGTGAGATGGCAGGATCTCTGTCCAGGCAAGATCTAGCGAATTTTGCTTATGAGCAAATTTTCAGCTAAGTTAAGATCAAGCTGGCAGGATCTTCTCCAGTCAGAACGTTTTAGCAGTTGTGCTGATTTTTGTTCTGAGCTGGCAGGATCGCCATGAAATGATGTTCGTAATTGAAAGACGTTGCACGTTTGATTGTGCGACATTAAGTCTCTTCTTTATTGAATAAATTATTGTCTTTTATACTAATTTACTTAACCTATACATTCATAAATATCTTAATACAAATAACTAAAAATAAGTACATAGGAAATGGGTTATGCATACATGTACGTTTGTATACAGTCTTTGTATACATGTAGTTTTGTATGCATAACTCCATACATGTAGTTTTGTACAATTTGCAGCGTCAGCAGATCAGTTTGAATATTTTGGTATTTTCCCACAATTAGTTGAATGTTTGTATGTATATTACAATGGGTTGTGTGTTTATATGTATAATTTATTAACTGTGATATGTGTCTCATATTCGGCATTCCGTGCCGTCTGGGTTAGTTCAATAATTGTAATATGATTATTACTAAAATATATTTGAATTTGTTATGCGTAAAGCCGCAAGTATGTTACAGTAGGTGTGGCATATAATGATACAATACAGTGTGTGACGTATAATGCTACACCTGCGGTGGCCACCAAGTTTTGTTAAAACGGATTCCTGCACGAATATAGTTGACATTTTCTGAATTTTATGCATGCTAATTTCATTGCACTGGCCTAAAATACTTTATAAAGATTTATTTATTCCGCAAGGATTGTTTACGTTTCACTTCACCTTCCTCTACTCCGGCAGCTTGGAATTAATTTGTGTAATCAATTTGAGATGAGTGACGAATTGTATGAAATTGAACTTAAAAGTGGTAAAGTTTAATGACTTATTTTCTTATTTAGGTTCAAGAGAAACTTTTGACTTAATAAGGATGCTTTCAAGTATGTTTTAGATACTTTTGCGGGGAAAATTCGTCCAACGACTTCGGCATCGACATCTGCCCTTAATATTGTAGTAGCTGCTTCGAGATTTTTTGCAGAAGGCAGTTAGTTACCAGCATGGAATAGGGGCGGATTATAATGTAGGAATGGGAGAGTCAATAGTGTCAAAGTCACTGTCTACGTTTCTGGATGTAATGCAACCAAAATTATGCCCTCAGTGGATAACATTTGAAAAAAGTGAAGAGGAGAAAATACAAGCGAAGCAGGAATTTTATGCGAAGGCTGCCTTCCCAGGAGTCATCATATCCCGCTTTGTTGCCAATAAATTAGCCAACGTCTCATACTGCACTTGTGTTGGAAACATAAAAAACAATCACCATCAAGCCTTTAACGTTTCTCAACAAGTTTTACTTACATCTTTGTTAAAATTCTGTTATAAATTAATAAAAAAAACAAAATATTTTTCCGCCAACAAATTTGCAACTTAGAAAAACGGAACTACGATCGAAATGCAGAATACACAAAATCGAACGATTTGAAGTTGGATCGAAAGAGATTGGAACACAGAATACCAAAGTTGCCAAATCGAAAAAATTCCAATCCAAGTCGAAATGCAGAATAGGGGTGATTATCCATGGTGAAATATGTTTTTCGTGTACGTGTGATTTCCCATCCTTGTCACACTTATTCAAAAGCAACATATGGGAACACGCATGGCTTCACTCGTCTAATAAAAAAATTGCATACTTTCGGGGGAGTGACAGCAAGGCAGGGCTGCCACCCGACCGAATTATTATCCAAAACACATTATCAAAATAAGAAAAATTATTTTAAGACCTTTTTTTAAATTTTTAGTTTTAATAAAAAATTTCAAAATAGTACAACAAATAAAATATTTGAAAATTTACATATATCTGCCAATATACATCTAGACAAAATAACTTATAATTAAAAATAAATTTATTGTAATAATAAATACATGGAAAAGACAAAAATTAATAAATTTATTTTATTAAAAATAAAATAGTAACGGCATAAGGAAATTAAACAAATGAAATAAAATTAAAATAAATTTACATAAAATAAAACAAAATAATATGAAATAAAACGAACTAAAATAAAAATCAAATGCATTAAAATAAAATAGAATTAAATAAAACATTGTAAATTGAAATAAAATTAAATCAAAAGTAAAATACAATAAATTAAAATAAAAAAATAAAATATAATTAAATTAAAGTAAATAAAAGTAAAATAAATTAAAATAAAACCAAACAAAATAAAATCAAATAAGATAAAATGAAATACATTAAAATAAAATAAAGTAAAATAAATTAAAATAGTATAAAATAAAACAAAATGAAATTAAATAACACAAATTAAAATAAAATTAAGTTATATAAAATCGTATAAAATAAAATGAAATAAAACAAACTAAAATAAAATAATGTAAATTAAAATAAAATAAAATGAAATAAGATAAAATAAAACCAAATTAAATACAAGAAGTAAGGAAGGCTAAGTTCGGGTGTAACAGAACATTATATACTCAGTTGCCAAATTACAGCTTGCAACATTTTTGAATTACCTTTCTTCAAAAGTGGGCGGTGCCACGCCCATTGTCCAAAATTTTACTAATTTTCTATTCTGCGTCATAAGGTCAACCCACATACTAAGTTTGATCGCATTATCCGTCTTTGGTAATGAATTATCGCACTTTTTCGGTTTTGCGAAAAAGTGGGGCGTGGTTATAGTCCGATTTCGTTCATTTTAAATAGCGATCTGAGATGACTGCCCGGGAACTTACATACTAAATTTCATTAAGATACCTCAAAATTCACTCAAGTTGCCGTGTTTAAGGACAGACGGACGGACATGGCTGAATGAATTTCTTTTTTCGCCTAGATCATTTTGATACATAATATATAAGTCTATATCTATCTTGATTAGTTTATGCCGTTTCGGGGTACCGTAATGCGAACAAAATTAATATACACTGGAGCTCTGCTCAACTGAGTATAAAAATAAAATAAATTTAAACCAAACTAAATTGAAAAAATAAAATAAATAAAAAAACAACATAATTAAACAAATGAGTACTAGAAAGTTAAAAGGAAATAAAGCGTATATAATTCTCCATAGTCCTTAAGTCAGGAATTGGCTTCTTCCTATTCTGGTCCACGGTGTATTTAGAGGATTTCTGTTGCGTATGCCAAAAAATAATACAGCCCACTCGGGTTCTGCTCGCTGTATTATCTGCAATTGAAGACCCCTGGTTTTAGTTTCTTGCGCCAATTAGCAGCTTCAGCTTGGTGTTTCTTATTAACACAACGAGCACAAAAATCTTCCAATAAATTCCATGCCTTTTTGGACATGAAAGTGATTAACGGCATTCATTACCTAACAATCTGAACCTTTTGTTTAAAAGGATATCACCATATCAGTTAATTGTCAATACCGCCCAAATAACTACAATGGAAGAAGTAGATATGGATTAAAAGGTGTCTAATAATTTAAAATCCAATAACTCTCTGAGTGTTGTCATTACCTATTTCAGCTAGGCAAAAGTGAAATCCATGCATAATCAACTGCTTTTAATCACGCATATCTGAAAAATTTAAAAACAATTACTATTATCGGAATATATGTTATAAAATACAAATTTTACCAAAAAAATTTAAATTTTAACGATTTTCACATAATTTTTCTTTCATAAATACGAATTTATTTCAACAGCTGATTTGTTTGTAATTTTTATAAATTTTTATTTCATTTGCACTCACTATAGAAAGAGGAGCAACACAATTTTGCTTTGGAAATAAAAAAGAAACGTTTAGATAATGTGTGTTTGTATTGGTATTCGAGGTGAAAATGGCAAGTAGTGGGTAGCCATGGTTGGCAGGGATCCCAGCAAAAACCGCCTAACGCATTCACGTACACAAATGCAAAGTCTTCAGCTGTCATCTCTATAAAAAAAAAGTTAGTTCTGGCTGAATGTCAGAGAGGGAAGGGGAGATATCATTTTTGCATTATTGTCCATTCATATATTGTATGCATTCCCACTCATGAGTTTTGCTGTCTTCCAGATCAAAAAAAAATTGTCACTGCTGACTGACGGCATTGCCATTTTACCTTGTATAATAAACCAAAGTAACCGGTTATGCCAAAAAACCGTATGGAAGGTGGTATTTTACTTTTGTGGCAACATGCTCACTTTTCTGCATGACGGCAACCCATTTTGGGCTAATGACAGATACTTAAACTCAACGAACGACGCGGAAGAGTTGCGGGCCCATTACTGATACTTAGCATAGACTTGACTTGGCGTAAACTTGGCAACTTAGCCACGATTATACTCGACTTAGAGGATACAATCTGGCATCATAATCAATAAATGTCAATTTGTATGACAAAATGGCAAAATGAAATGGGAACAAACAAATGGCATCTCAAAATGTAAACGTCACTTAGAACTTACATAGAAAATCAAAATTCAGCAGACTTCTAAGTCAATTTAAGTGTTGCTAAGTTTTGAGTAATCAGTAACATGCAATGCTCATTTAACAGAACTGTAAGTGACAGTCCTCAAGTCAAGTCAAGTCTATGCTAAGTATCAGTAATGTGCCCTTTAGTAGAAGAAGAGCGTTTACACAGAAACATCCATTTCCATTGTTATTAGTTTTAAGAGTATTATATATTAAATGTTACGTTAGATCAATAAACATATTATCTAACGTGACTACAGTATTATCGATATGATCAAGTACACTACATTGGTAACCCCAAACTCAAAATGAGCACCGACAACCACATCTTCAAGTGTTTCAGAATTTGGTTCAGCATTCAGCTAAAGCCCCGGTGGTATTATCTCAGCCACTCGTGCAGGTAAATAACCCCCATTCTGGAAAGACAATTGTGCAATATGGTTTATACAAGTCGAGGGCGCACTCGAAATAGCACAAACTCGCAGCGACATATCACAGTGCCGGTATGTTTTGGTGCACTTGGACAATACTACCCTACCATTTGTGGCCGACATTATTAAGGATCCACCAGCTGATGGTAAATTCCAGGCTTTGAATACACGACTGCTTGACATATTCGAAGAAAGCAGCGAAAGCAAATTACGACGTCTGTCTTATAACAGTGTTCACTGATGGGACCCCATCACACTATTTACTGCGCTTAAAAAATTTAGCAGCTGGTATGGTGACCGAGAACATTCTACGTACAATTTTTCTGGAACAAATGCCACAGAACGTCCGTCGGATTTTGGTCGTCAGCGCCACTAACGATCTTGACAGCCTCGCCTTACAAGCAGACAAAATTTATGAGGTTAAAAATAGCATTATGTCAGTGGCTACCAAAGTGGGGCCCCCAAAAGCTGACGAGGCAGTAGCATACAATGAAGGACAAAAATTGTTTGCACATAACATCGAAGAATTAACCGCTCAGGTACATGCGCTCACCACGGCGGTAAAAACAACGAAAGACGAAAAAGTGAGAGCGATGGGAAAGAACATGTGCTATTATCACACACGATTCGGTGCTCAAGCAAAGAAGTGCCGACAACCCTACAATTTACGCAAAAGCAATTTAAACTAACAAGGCCGTCGGCCGTCCTTGTAGGCACAGCTGACGGCTCATTCAATTCGCGTCTACAAATAACCGATTTAAAAAATCGTCTCAAATTCTTGATCGACGCCGGCGCCGACATTTTGGTGCTACCCAGGGGAGTTCTCAACAATATTCCAACGAATTTCAAAAAACTGAGTTCACTCTCTTTGCAGCAAACGGCTCTATAATAAGATCTTATGGCTTACACCAACTAACGCTCGATATTGGTCTTAGAGCATGCATATGCTATTGCCAGCACAATCTACCACGACAACCATAACCAACAATTTGAAACTCAGCCAAGGTATGTCCAAAAATCAAGAAGTCATTCGGGAGAAGAACGCTTTCCTCAATGAAATGAACGCCCCAGATATAATCCAAGGACACAAGTGCAACGCAACAATTTTACTCCACACCACGACCGTATAAATAAACCGATACCTATGGAAATAGACAACTCTACGCAGTTTATACGTCCTACTCAACACCAACAGGGATACCAGAATCCTTTCAAAAGGGAAAGAAATCCATCCTCACAAAACTTGTTACTTGGCTGACTGTTTGGGTGGTGAGGAGCGGCGGCAAGCAGGTATGCTTGCGGGCCCAGGCTAGCTCGTCGTTTTGGGCGGGGTATTGCACCACCGACCTCACTCGCAGCCACATGAACAAAAAGGGTTCATACCTGCATGTGTGTAGAAAGGAAAGAAAAAGCTGAAAAATATAGAAATAAACGTAAGGGGCAAAGTTATAGAGGGGAAAGCGTAAGGGGTAGAAAAAGATGAAGGCCTGTCCCGTCAGGTGGAGTCTACCCTCCCTCTGCAGTGCAACTTGCACCACACCGTGGGCACTGTGCTGACTCCTATCTACTTACAGTGCCCCCAAACCTGACACTGGTCGGTCCTCTCACTCGGTCATTTTCCATAACCACTCACCTTCACCTAACCTTTCCGCGCACAAGCGCAGCACCAACACCAAACTTAAAACTTTAGCCCTGCATTATGAAAAGATCTAAAAATTTTCATCCAAACATAATTCTTATAATTTATTTACAAAATTTTTGGCTTACAAATTATCAACAAACTCCCTGCTACTGGTTCAGTAATTCAAAAAAAAAACCTTAAACTCCGAGTTTAATATAAAATACTTTGACAAGGATTTCCAAAAATTTACTCGAGGTCCCAAAAAAAAAATTGTTCAAATTTAATGCTAAATTTTATTACTAATGAATATTAAGAATTCATGAGAGTGCAAGAGGAAGTAGATACATTTCAAATCGAATTCAATACAAAATACCTATGACTAATAGAAAGAGTGTCTGAACTCACATAAAAAATTAAAATTTGTGGGGCCGCCCTAATGTAATATTGTTAATAGGAGCTAATTCCAAATCCTAGAGATACGAATTCAAACAAAATAAAAAGAAGGGGGCGAACAAAAAAAAATCAAGTACCCTAATCCCTGACCTACCGCAACCGCTCAAGTAAACATAAGATCAAATATGTACAACGCAAAAGTAGGTGATCCAAGCAAAAGAATTTATGTGTTTATGAAAACAAAAGGTATGTATGTAAGTGCAAATGTACGTTTGTGACGTTTTTCCTGCATGTACATATGTTCGTTGCAATCTGTTTTTATTTTTTTCTGATTTGCTAATTCCTGTTCTATTTTTGCAAGAGCAGGAATCTGTGCTAACACATGTACATACACTCAAATATGTGTATTAGCAAAAATATTGTGCTCAATTTTCACTCACCCATATACTCGTACTCCAACGGCGCCGGTGCAGTTGAGTGGATGTGCTGAATTCGCTGAAATAGCAAGAGTCAAAAACATACATATGTACCTATGACCACACTCAATCACTCAACCAGATCGCTCGCTTGCAATCTTGGTTATTGAGTGTTTTGATAGTAATAACTTTACTGCCGTGGTGACAATATGTTAACTAAACGTGTAATAAAAAAATTGTAAAAAAAATTATGAAAACGATGAAAAATAACTTTCAGGTGCTTAAAAGCAAGCTCCTGGGGCAACGGTGTGAAAGGCGGGGGTAAGTTCGCCGGACGCGTTCCGACAACTATATATGGATGTGCAAACTGTGCAAACCAAATTAATTAAATTAAGTCAAAATTCCATAATTTCGATTTAGTCAAAAAAACTAAAAACGCATGTGCGGAAGTGAAACTATGGGCAGAGCACACCGATAAAGATCGGCGTATTCAGAACATAGTAACTAAGCGAAAAAAACGAATGTAAAGAATCAAAAAAAAAAAATTAATGAATATAAATAAATGTCAGAAGAAAAGGAAAAGTGTGAGTGAAAAATTACTCAACAAGAATTTAAGAAGTAAAGTTAAATTACTTAACAACAAAATTACTTAGCAAAATTTTCAATTGAGAACCCAAAAAAGAATAGAGCTCGAAGCCCTTCGCTTTCTTCAAACCTTTTTCCCACCAAAATCTACATCCAGAAATGAACATACATGTGAATAGATACATACATATATAAAAAGGTATGCGCTAAATACAAAAGTTTCACTTGTTAGAAAAGGAATTTTGAAATTAAATTTTGGTGATTATTCCTGCTGCTGCCGTGGTGGTGTGTTTTGTTGTGAAATGATGTTGTTGTTGGTCTCTGGAGGCTGACCGAGCTGATAAAAATTTATTATGTTGTGCAGAGATGGAGATGGAGTTGTTGCGGTTGTAGTTATTGTGGCGATATATCACCGCTACAATAAAAAATGTTAATGTTGCTGCTGCCTGAGTCACATGTGGTAATTTTAGTTGCCAGCAGTAAAAAGGTGTTGTACTTATTGTTGGTGTTGCACAGGCTATGAAAACAAATATGTGATGTTGGGCTAGACTTTGTGTGCCGTCGGTGAAAAAAAATTATGTGTAGTTGTTGAATGCGTTGTGTGCCGTCCAAGAAAGCCAATGGGTGTTGTTGTAGTAGGCGTGCCGTGCCGTCAGTTTAAACGGTGATGGAGTTGTTGTTGAGCGGTATGTCGCCGGAAAGCAAATGTGTGTATTTGTTGCATGCGCTGTGTGTCATTTGAAAGCAAAATTATGTGGTGTTGTTGTAGGCGTGGTGTGACGTCGAAAAATCAATGTGTATAGTTGCTGTAGATGCAGTGAGCCGTCGAAGAACGCAAATTTGTGTAGTTGTTGTGGATGAAGTGTGCCGTCACTATAAAACCGTTGTTGTAGAGCCGTACGTCGCCAATAAAAAAAAGTTGCTGTTGTGGTTGTTGCGGCCGTATATTGCCAATGAAAAAGGTGCTGTAGTGGTTGTTGTTGTGGTGTGCGCCACCAAATTACAGATGTCGTGTAGTGCGTGATAGTTGTTGCCGGTCGGTATGTCGCCAATTATAATGTATTTGTTTTTGGGCGGTACGCCGCCAATATACGTGCCCAGTTGGTCTTTCCCAAAGAAAAATAAATTGTGCGCTGAAATTACATACAAAAGAAAATCTATTTAGAAATTCAAAAGCAAAAGTGTATCTATGTACATATACATAATTGCCTACGGATTTCTTGTCTGCATGGTAATATATTCATCTACATACATATATTTGTATGCAGAGATGTATATGTCGATGCAAGTTTTCTTTTGGCTTGCTCTGGAGATAGGCAAGGTTGAAGCCCCAGCTCCCGTCAAACATGCCTAAAAAAGAGTATAATATCTTACCTCTTGTAAATTGTAATTTTTTGACAACTGATTCCAGCCCTTTGCACGTACCGTGGAAACTTTTTGACGCACACAATTTTCTTTAGAAAGCGGGCTAATTCGCGCACTACTAGAGACTATGCACTTTGTTATTTACGGTTGTAAACGCGCACTTCACTTGTAATTTTTCACTACTCACTTGGACTGGGCACTGTTGAAACAAGACTTTGGCCCGTTGCCTCAGTTTTCCCCTTCTTATAGCCACCGCCGTGGTAAGGAACGTTACCCAGAAACGGAAAATTTTTACCATTACATGCCAAACTTTCTTTTCGGCTTTCCCGTATTTTCCATCTATACAATCATGCACTCATACATTCATACGCTTACCGCTCCACAAACCGAACACCTACACAGATACACTCGGTTCGTGCCTTGACCGCTCACACTGATGCATTCACACGCTCATAGCCTTACACACATACACATCCGTATACATAATACAGAATAAAACAAACACATAGGTGCATGGCATTCATCAATGTTGCTAGGTTGTTAGTAACATAGTGACTGCTGCTAACAACCTGATGCCAACGCGCAACATCTTATTTCCGCTGCAACATTGTATTCACTATAGCTACAATGCTGTCAATACACAATGTTATTAGATTAATGGCAACATTGCAGCTAAGGCACGGACCTGGATACAAAACACATAAACACATAGACACATATGCACGCTGCCACTCATTCTAGCCAGTATGAAGGCAGGCTGTCGTTACAGGCATTCGACATTGGTATCTTGGCGGGTGGCTTCAGGAAGAGGGGCATTAAGACCTCTGGGATCCCCTACTGGTGCGCTGGTGTGAAATAGAAGCATCCAGCGATAGAATGCAACTCATCAGAGACAAAATCATGAAAGAGCTGAAGTTGGTCCATGACAGGAGTAAAAATATATATGACACTAGAAGTAGAGATGTAAAGTTTCAGATTGGACAAGTGGTATACCGCCGAAATTTCAAACAAAGCTCCCAAGTTGACAATTACAGCGTCAAGTTAGCCCCAAAACAAATCAAATGTATAGTTTTAAATGTAATCGGGAATTCGATTCATACATCGATAGTAGTGAGAAAAAGATCGGCGTATACCATGCTAAAGACATTTTTGCAAAATAGTTTAATGTTTTTCGTAATGCTAGTACTTTTGTTCTATGTTATTTATCTATTTATCGACGTATTTTATTTATTTATTTAATGACATATTTTATTTATTAACTCATTGACGTATTTAATTATTTTATTTTTCTTGACTTCTTATTTATTTGATTATTTTTGCATTTATTTAATTTATTTATTTGATTTACTTTTTTAACCTACCTGACTATTTGATCTGTGATATTTTTTTTTTCACATTTTTTGCCATCTCTGATATTTTATTTTATTTTTTTTTTTATTTATTTTTTTTTTATCTGTGATATTTTATTTACTATTAGATAGGTAGAGTAGTATCTGTGATATAGGTTTAAGTAGTAGCATTAGCCCGGTGATTTAGTTTGTAGGTAAGCAGTGTGAAAATTTAAAGGCGTGAAAAAAATAGGCCCGGCATTGAGTCGTGGGTCGAGGCCACACGTTGGGCGCGGAAAATAATACTTAGCAGGCTGCGTTTGAATTCTTTACGCACACGCTCCATAGTGCAGGCACCATCGGCGGTTGCGAGCCTGTAACGACAGCCTGCCCTCATACTGGCTAGAATGAGTGGCAGCGTGCATATGTGTCTATGTGTTTATGTGTTTTGTATCCAGGTCCGTGCCTTAGCTGCAATGTTGCCATTAACCTAATAACATTGTGTATTGACAGCATTGTAGCTATAGTGAATACCATGTTGCAGCGGAAATAAGATGTTGCGCGTTGGCATCAGGTTGTTAGCAGCAATCACTATGTTACTAACAACCTAGCAACATTGATGAATGCCATGCACCTATGTGTTTGTTTTGTTCTGTATTATGTATACGGATGTGTATGTGTGTAAGGCTATGAGCGTGTGAATGCATCAGTGTGAGCGGTCAAGGCACGAACCGAGTGTATCTGTGTAGGTGTTCGGTTTGTGGAGCGGTAAGCGTATAAATGTGTGAGTGCATGATTGTATAGATGGAAAATACGGGAAAGCCGAAAAGAAAGTTTGGCATGTAATGGTCAAAATTTTCCGTTTCTGGGTAACGTTCCTTACCACGGCGGTGGCTATAAGAAGGGGAAAACTGAGGCAACGGGCCAAAGTCTTGTTTCAACAGTGCCCAGTGCAAGTGAGTAGTGAAAAATTACAAGTGAAGTGCGCTTTTACAACCGTAAATAACAAAGTGCATAGTCTCTAGTAGTGCGCGAATTAGCCCGCTTTCTAAAGAAAATTGTGCGCGTCGAAAAGTTTCCGCGGTACGTGCAAAGAGCTGGAATCAGTTGTCAAAAAATTACAATTTACAAGAGGTAAGATATTATACTCTTTTTTATGCATGCTTGACGGGAGCTGGAGCTTCAACCTTGCTCATCTCCAGAGCAAGCCAAAAGAAAACTTGCATCGACATATACATCTCTGCATACAAATATGTATGTATGTAGATGAATATATGACCATGCAGACAAGAAATCCGTAGGCAATTATGTATATGTACATATATACACTTTTGCTTTTGAATTTCTAAATATATTTTCTTTTGTATGTAATTTCAGTGCACAATTGATTTTTCTTTGGGAAAGACCCACTGGGCACGTATATTGGCGGCGTACCGCCCAAAAACAAATACATTATACTTGGCGACATACCGCCCGGTAACAACTATCACGCACTACACCACATCTGTAACTTGGTGGCGCACACCACAACAACAACCACTACAGCACCTTTTTCATTGGCAATATACGGCCGCAACAACCACAACAGCATTTTTTTTTATTCGCGACGTACGGCTCTACAACAACGGTTTTATAGTGACGGCACACTGCATCCACAACAACTACACAAATTTGCGTTCTCCGACGGCTCACTGCATCTACGCATACAACAAATACACACATTTGCTTTCCGGCGACATACCGCTCAACAACAACTCCATCACCGTTTAAACTGACGTCACGGCACGCCTACTACAACAACACCCATTGGCTTTCTTGGACGGCACACAACGCATTCAACAACTACACATAATTTTTTTTTCCCAACATCACATATTTGTTTTCATCGCCTGTGCAACACCAACAATAAGTACGACACCTTTTTACTGCTGGCAACTTAAATTACCACCTGTGACTCAGGCAGCAGCAACATTAACATTTTTTACTGTAGCGGTGATATATCGCCACAACAACTACAACCGCAATAACTCCATCTCCATCTCTGCACAACATAATAAATTTTTATCAGCTCGGTCAGCCTCCAGAGACCAACAACAACATCATTTCACAACAAAACACACCACCACGGCAGCAGCAGGAATAATCACCAATATTTAATTTCAAAATTCCTTTTCTAACAAGTGAAACTTTTGTATTTAGCGCATACCTTTTTATATATGTATGTATCTATTCATATGTATGTTCCTTTCTGGATGTAGATTTTGGTGGGAAAAAGGTTTGAAGAAAGCGAAGGGCTTCGAGCTTTATTCTTTTTTGGGTTCTCAATTGAAAATTTTGCTAAGTAATTTTGTTGTTAAGTAATTTAACTTTACTTCTTAAATTCTTGTTGAGTAATTTTTCACTCACACTTTTCCTTTTCTTCTGACATTTATTTATATTCATTTATTATTTTTTTGATTCTTTACATTCCTTTTTTTTCGGTTAGTTACTATGTTCTGAGAACGCCGATCTTTATCGGTGTGCTCTGCCCATAGTTTCACTTCCGCGCATGTTTAAGGTTGGCCTTTTAGCGCCAACCATTTTTCTTCTTTTCTTTGATACGTTAATTTGTGGGTATGCAGCCCTATGCGCACACCCGCTCACACACACAGTAACAATAAGTCTGCTTTTTCTTTATGTTTGATTAGATTTAGTTTATTTAAAGTAAATTTCGTTTGTTCGTGTTTCTTAGTTACACTTTTTGGTTGCAATAAACGTCTATCTTTTTAGTTTCACAAAACTGTATTCAGTCTTTCTATTTTCTTTTTAAATCTTTACTTTACTTTTTTTCTACACCGCTTAGCTTTTTCACGACCGTTCTCTTGCAATGTTCAAAACGAATTCATTCAGGTTCGTTTTTACCCACGCTCAGCGCCCATCATTTTTATTGCTGAGTCAATTGGTCCTGCTGAGTGCAATTGGCATTGCTGTTCAGCAACAGCTGACGGCGATGCCACTTGCACTCAGGGGTGTGTTTTTGTTACGTAAAGGCGGGTAACGCAGTGCGGTTATACCACCCTTCCTTAGAAAAAGAAGAATCTGACAAGTTGATCAGATTTGTCATATTCTTCTTGTTCCAATGACTTAAATTGTTTTGGTTGAATGAATGTATGATATTAAGGTGTTCCTCCCCTTTTTTCTCATTCGTTCAATCAGAACAATTTTTTTTCTTTTACATATGAAATTTCATTAATATTAATTCAATTACTTACATGTAATTTGTTTTCTAATTTCTATTGCACTAAATTAATATATTATATTCATTACAAATAGTGCGTGCATATTAACATTTGGTTTTATTTACATGCAAATTGAAATTTTTGTTTTTGTATATTAATATAAATTTTAATTTGAAATTTCATGCTTCAATAACAGATAGTGAAAATTTAAAATAAATTACAAGCTAGTTTGTAAATTTGTATGGGAAAAATTTATCAGTTTACCTTATTGATTCGGTTTTTGTGAACGGTTTTTTCCTTTTTATTTACTTCATCTAAAACCGTGACATTAACTCCATCAATTTTTGTGACTATATATGGTCCTTGGTAAATGCTTTCATGTTTATTTCTAGGCTCTTTTTGTATTACTACCTTATCGTTTATATTAATAGCTAACGGACGCGCCCTCTTATCATATATATCCTTATTTTTAATTTTATGTTTATTAATTAAATCGTTTGCTATTTTATGCGTTTTTTGTAGTCTATATTTTACTTCTTTTGCATAATTTTCAACATTGTAAATTGGATCGATTTGTTCCTTTTGAACTTCATTTGGTAAGGTAACATTTCTACCGAATACTATCGTATGGAGTAAATCCATTATCAAAGACTGTACTAGGAGTTGTAAAATATTTCAAATAAACGTCTCATTCGGGGAAGTTATCATTTAAAAAAGCTCGTAAATATTCATTAAACACCCGATGATTTCTTTCAATTGTACCTAGGGTTTCATGATGGTAAGCTGTAGAAAAATTATGTTCGATTTTTAGGAGTTTAGTTAATTCAGAGAAAATTTCATTTTTATATTCGGTTCCTAAATCGGTTTTAATTGATTTCATTATGCCATAAATGAGGATGAAGCCTTCAAAAATGGCTGTTGCAATTGTTTTTGCTGTCTTATCAGGGATTGATATTGTAACTAGGTATTTGCTTAAGTCGCACATAATAGTAACCGCGAACCTATTCCCATTATTCGACTCAGGCAAAGGTCCTATTGTATCTATAACTACGACATCGAAAGGTTTGCAGGGTGTTGGTGTAAGCACCAAATTTTCTTTGGTTTTTGGCTTGACTTTATTCAAAAGGCATTTTTTGCAATTTTTGACGTATGTGGCAATATCACGGGTGATACCTTTCCAATAATATTTCATACGTATTTTTGCGTAAAGCTTTTTATTTCCGCAGTGACCACCTGATATCGGGTCATTGTGGTAAATTTCCATTAATTTAAGTTTCTTGTCGTTGTCTGTAACTGTTTCGACAGGTTCTATTAATAGTATTTTTAAATTTTTTAAAATTGAATTCCCTGTACTTTTAAAATTTGAAATAGAAAAATATTTAAATATTTGATCATCTTTTTGCCATTCTGCTTTCTTAATACTGTGTTTACCAGCTTCTTTTTCAAGCGTCAAAAGTAATTCATCTAATTGCATTATTTTGTTAGTACACACAATATTAAGTAACTCGAGTTTTTTATGTTTTAAATGCGCATATATTTTTAAATTAATTTTATCATTATCGTTGTCATGACATATTTGGCTTTTTATCCTATGGATTTTCTTGGAAAAATTATATGAAAATTTGTCGAATACCTGTAATTTGACATTTTCTTCGTTTATGTTTTCAACCGATTGTTGTAATTGTTCGTGACGTTTCGTCATAGATCTCGTCTGTACCGCTAAAATTTGATTATTGGAGTTTTTAAGTTCTTGAATTGAAATTCGCGATAACGCGTCTGCACCTACGTTAGATTTTCCTTTAATATATTCTATGGTAAAATTATATTCGGACAGTTCCAAAATGATTCTGGAAAGTTTCGACGACGGATCTTTCGTATTAAATAGATAAACTAGTGGACGATGATCAGATTTAACTTTGAAGTGAGTGCCATAAATATATGCACGAAATTGCTTGATTGCAAAATATATTGCCAAAAGTTGTAATTCTATTATTGCTTTATTTTGTTCCGATTTGCTAAAGGATTTTGAAGCAAAACAAATTGGCAAGTCGTTACCGTTATGATTTTGACTCAGTATCGCACCACACCCTAACTTTGAAGCATCAACCGTAATTAAAATTTTTTTGGTGAAATCTGGATATTGTAAAAGTTTTGGAGAAATCACACTTTTTCTTAGTTTTTCGAAAGCTATCTCACATGCCGTATCCCAATTAAATTCAACCTTTTTTCTACTCAAATGATTCAATGGAGCTGCTAAAGAAGCGAAATTTGGAATAAATCTCCTATTATAATTTGCAAATGCCACGAATCTTCGGACAGCATCTTTATCGCATGGCTTAGGATACCTTTTAATTGCCTCAATTTTTGAATCGTCTGGTAGCAAACCATTTGCTGAGCATTTATGCCCTAAGAAAGTTACTTCAGGCCTAAGAAAATTACATTTTTTTTGAGTTAAGTCGCAAGTTGAACTTCCTACAGGCTTCGAAAACTTTTTTTAGATTATTGAGATGATGTGTTTCGCTACATCCAATTACTATTATATCGTCTACATACATAAAGGCTTGGTTGGGTGAAATACCAGGAAATGCAATTGACATCATTCTTGAAAATGAATTTGGAGCTACGTTTAGACCAAATGGTAACACCTTCCATCGAAAAGCTCCGCGGTCAGTACTAAAAGATGTTATGTCTCTTGAATCTTTGTGAAGTGGGATTTGGTGAAAACCCGACAAAAGATCTAATGTAGAAAAGAATTTCGCACGGCCAAGGTTATCCAAAATATCGTCTACACGTGCCAAGGGAAATTTGTCTGCAATTAACTTTTTATTTACAGCCCTAAAGTCAACGCACATTCTATACGATTTTTGGCCATTTAGGTCTTTCTTCGGTACCAAAATCAAGGGACTGTTATAATTCGAACAACTATTTTCGATCAGATCGTTTTCCAATAATTTATTAACCTGTTTATTTATTTCTTCGCGTTGAGAATACGGTAGGCGGTAATTTTTAATGTATACTGGCTTCGTATCGTTTAGTCTTAGTTTTTGTTCATAAAAATTGTTTATTGTCATTTTATCATTGTCTAGCGCAAAAATATCGGAATATTGTAAACATAAGTTAATAAGCTTATTTTCAGCATAATTAGGTATTTGTTTTTCTAAAATGCTTTTAAGATCTTTGATACGACTATCTTGCTTTACCGGGTTATTGATTTTATAAACGTGATAATTAGAAAGTTTTTCTGTTTGGATGTTGCAGTTATTTACATATTTTACGCTATTTGTGGTGTTTATTACTTTAATGATCGGATTACTAGTATCAAATATACATTTCGCTGTGAAACCACCGTCAGAAATCTCTTGAGAATACACGAAAAGTGGTTCTGAGTCTTTTTCCAAGGCGAAAATTCTATAGACTTCGCAACGAGGTGGAATAACAAATGTATCGCTTTCCATTCCGTGAAGGATGGGAAGTGCGATCTTTTCATTGCATATCCAGAAGGAAATGCTATTTGTTGCATAGCTGATATCGCATTTATTTGTTTTTAGGAAATCCTTACCAAGTATTCCATCTGATGGAATGTTGAAATCATTGTCTACCACGTGCAACGTATGTTTGATATAAAAATTTGAAAAGTGTAAGTTGGTTGTAAAAGTACCTAATGTAGAAACTGTATCTGTAGTTACTCCAGTAATATTAATTGTATCATTGCTATTAATTGACAAATTTTTATTAAGAGAAGAAATTTTAATTAACGAAATGTCGGCTTGTGTATCGACTAGAAATGTGCAAAATTTGTTAGAGCCAGTAATATTTATTTGTATAAAATCGGAATAATTTAAGTTAAGACAATAAACGTTTTTAGAAGAAAAATTGTGAGCTGAATCAGTTAGTAATTTGTCTCGTCCTCCCTCAGTGTTCGCTCCTGAGGGGCTTCCCTGTTTAAAGCCCGAACGCTTGCATTTCTAGCTCTATTATTGGAAGTGTTGGAACCGCTATTATTGCTAGTACGACTATTGTTGCTATTATTATTACTATTAGGCTGATTCCGATTTCCGCCGCCGGAACGGAAATTTTGCCTTTGATTGCCGCGATTGAAGTTGTTGTCGCAGTTATTGTTACTAAAAGATGGTCTATTTTGGTTATAATTGTTAAAGTTACGACTTTGATTTTGAAAATTTCGACCTCGGTAATTACTTTGAAAATTTCTAAAATTGTTATTGTTCCGAGCTCTAAATGCTAAAACTTGGCGTTCTTTTATTTCATTCGATTGCTCTACAATCAGTTATGCTACTACGTCCTTGGAATCAGAAAAATTGGTTGAAGCGAGGATTGATTTGACTAAACTGGTTTTTGCGTTCAATCGGCAAACGTTAACTGTTTGCTCGATGGCCATTTCACGGGCTTTGGTCTGAGTAATCCCTTCGATAATGAGCGAACGCTCTAAAGCGTCAGACAATTCCTCGGCGCGTTTTGCAAAATCGGTGTAATTATTATTATTAACTTGCAAAGCTGCAATTTTTCCGGCCACAACTTTGGAGTTGTCGGGTTTTATACGGTTACGTAGTGCTATTTTTATATCGTTAACTGAAAGTACTTGAGTTGGTATCGCTTCTCGAGCTTTACCATCGAGTTTGGATTTAATATATGAAATACAAATGCTGGTTAAATTTTCGTCGACAAATTGTTCGATTAACTCAATTTTAGTAATGAAAGACTCGAGACCTAGGGGCTCACCGCTATAATTTTCACGCATAATACCAGCACATATGCCGATAAGTGTCCTTTTTTCTTCAGGAGTCGCCATATTTGTATCGGAATTAGGAGGATTTGAAATATTTGTTTCGGGCAATTCCTCAAATCCGTGAAATTCTCCGGACAAAGAAAGTCTAACAACAAGGTTTTTGATTGTAATGGGCGAGTATGTGGTTGCGCCTTCGGAAACTGGGCTTTTAAAATCGAGATTTTCGGAATCGGAACTTTCGGAATTAAAATTTTTGGAATTGGAATCTGAATTTTTGGAATTTTCGGAATCTGAGTCTTGTTCTGAAATTCTGGGAACTACTTTTTGGTTTCTAAGGAACATATGTAGTAGGAAGCAAAGAAGAAATATTTAAACTGATTAAAGTCGAATTTGTGGAAATTGCTTACGAAAATTTAACAGAAATTGAAATTGAATTGAATGTTGATGTGAAATTGAAAGAATTATCCGGCAATTTAATGAAAGACTGAATATTTAATGATAAATTGAATGTATATTGAAGTAATTTAATTTAAATTGATTTCAAAGGAAAATATTTTATTTTTGTAAAAGGACTTGGCTGATGATAACGGACGCACCGCTTTATTAAAAAGATCTCAATGTGTTTGTGCTTTTACGGACGCACCGTTTTTACTAAAATTGTATGGTTTTATTTTTATAGATACGGGCGCACCGCCTCTTTTCAAATTTATAATACGAATATCCTCGGACGCACCGGGATTTAAAAAAAATTTCATTGGTTATTTACGGTACCACCGTTTATGCAAAAAAAATATTTTTTGTTAATTACGGAACCACCGTTTACGCTAAAAAAAATTTTGTATGTTTGTTTACGGACGCACTGTAGCGCACTGTAGGTTGGCAAAATAAATTGTTACACTTGAAACGCAAGTACGTATATGGGGTAGTTGGGCAAAAACCAAAAAAAAGTTTTTATAATGAAAATGTTGCAAAGTTATGTTTTTGTGAAAGTTTACAATAATTAGAATTTCCATAAATTGGATTAGAATCAACGAGTTTAATTTTTACTTATTTATGAAGTTATGATTAAGGCAGCTGAAATATAATGAATGTGAAAAAGTAAAAAAGAATCTTATTTGATTAGATGCATTAATCGGAAAACTTTAGGTTTGGTTTTGTCCAACTGTGACCCATATTATTTAAAAAAAAATCATTAAAAAATTTTTACAAATGTATTTGTGTTGTGCTTTTCTCATTTTTTTTTTTTTTTGTATTTTCTTTTGTGATGTTTTAATAATAATAATAATATTAAATTTTGTTTGAAAATAGTAATAGTAATAGGAATTACGTAGGTGATGTTTAATTATAAGAAAAGTTAATGATAATATAGTAAAGTGATGGGATGGTATGAAAATTCAAAACTACAATATTTTTAAAGAACAAGTTGAAATAGAATTTTAATAATCTACTTTTGTTTTCTTCACACTGTGCGCCATACCCGTACTGCAAATTTTCTGCTGCTGCTGTTGTCCGCTGCCAGTATGTAGGTCTTTCATATTATTATGCTGATTGCCTTCTCTGCTGGCGTTCTGCTGCTGATATATGCTGCTGGTTTTCAGCGTTATGTATTTAGCTGTAAATATTGATGGCGTGGCTTGCCTATGACCGTTATGTACAGTATTGGTTATGGTACACATATATATATTTTGTGGACCGTTATGCCTCTACGATTTGGAGGTACAGTGCTACACGAGCGTATTAGTGCCGTTTTAATTTGTTCAAAATTTAATAAAAGTTTTATATTACCTCCGTTGCATGTTAAGTAGTTTTAGTTGTTACTTTTCGTATTATTTCCGTGTTTGTTAATTATATGAATTATCTCTGCTTTATGTGTACGTAAATTTGAAGAATGTCTCTCTCTCTTTTTTTTGTTTGTAGACAATTTTCTAAATGATTTGCTTTTTCAGCAATTTTTTGTAACATTTTGAAGATTTTTATATTTTTTGTAAAGTTTTTCATGTTTTTAAATTTTTTTTTTGTATGGGTTTTATAAGTTTTGTATTTTTTTTGGATTTTTATGGTTTTTTAAATTTTTTTGTAGATTTTTGGATTTTTATTTGTAACTTTTTCTTTTCGTATATGTGTATTTTGTTGTAATTAATATTTAATTTTCTTTCGATTTTGTAATTTTTTGTATTTTTGTTTGATGGTTTACTTCATTTTCGTTTTTAATTAATAACAAAAAAAATTTTTTTTTTTGATTTTTAAATTTTTAAAATTTTAGTTTTTAAGAGGCCTGCCTCTTCACCACTATGGCCGCCATTTCGAGGCCCGGCGTCACGGTCGCCATTTAAGGTTGGCCTTTTAGCGCCAACCATTTTTCTTCTTTTCTTTGATACTCACGTTAATTTGTGGGTATGCAGCCCTATGCGCACACCCGCTCACACACACAGTAACAATAAGTCTGCTTTTTCTTTATGTTTGATTAGATTTAGTTTATTTAAAGTAAATTTCGTTTGTTCGTGTTTCTTATTGGTTTACTAAACGTTCTCTATTCTAATTTCTTAGTTACACTTTTTGAATGCAATAAACGTCTATCTTTTTAGTTTCACAAAACTGTATTCAGTCTTTCTATTTTCTTTTTAAATCTTTACTTTACTTTTTTTTCTACGCCGCTTAGCTTTTTCACGACCGTTCACTTGCAATGTTCAAAACGAATTCATTCGGGTTCGTTTTTACCCACGCTCAGCGGCCATCATTTTTATTGCTGAGTCAATTGGTCCTGCACTCAGGGGTGTGTTTTTGTTACGTAAAGGCGGGTAACGCAGTGCGGTTATACATGCGTTTTTAGTTTTTTTTACTAAATCGAAATTATGGAATTTTGATTTAATTTAATTAATTTAGTTTGCACAGTTTGCACATCCATATATAGTTGTCGGAACGCGTCCGGCGAACTTACCCCCGCCTTTCACACCGTTGCCCCAGGAGCTTGCTTTTAAGCACCTGAAAGTTATTTTTCATCGTTTTCATAATTTTTTTACAATTTTTTTATTACACGTTTAGTTAACATATTGTCACCACGGCAGTAAAGTTATTACTATCAAAACACTCAATAACCAAGATTGCAAGCGAGCGATCTGGTTGAGTGATTGAGTGTGGTCATAGGTACATATGTATGTTTTTGACTCTTGCTATTTCAGCGAATTCAGCACATCCACTCAACTGCACCGGCGCCGTTGGAGTACGAGTATATGGGTGAGTGAAAATTGAGCACAATATTTTTGCTAATACACATATTTGAGTGTATGTACATGTGTTAGCACAGATTCCTGCTCTTGCAAAAATAGAACTGGAATTAGCAAATCAGAAAAAAATAAAAACAGATTGCAACGAACATATGTACATGCAGGAAAAACGTCACAAACGTACATTTGCACTTACATACATACCTTTTGTTTTCATAAACACATAAATTCTTTTGCTTGGATTACCTACTTTTGCGTTGTACATATTTGATCTTATGTTTACTTGAGCGGTTGCGGTAGGTCAGGGATTAGGGTACTTGATTTTTTTTGTTCGCCCTCTTATTTTATTTTGTTTGAATTCGTATCTCTAGGATTTGGAATTAGCTCCTATTAATAATATTACATTAGGGCGGCCCCAAAAATTTTAATTTTTTATGTGAGTTCAGACACTCTTTCTATTAGTCATAGGTATTTTGTATTGTATTTGATTTGAAATGTATCTACTTCCTCTTGCACTCTCAGGAATTCTTAATATTCATTAGTAATAAAATTTAGTAATCGAGTAAATTTTTGGAAATCCTTGTCAAATTATTTTATATTAAACTCGAAGTTTAAGTTTTTTTTTTTAATTACTGAACCAGTAGCAGGGAGTTTGTTGGTAATTTGTAAACCAAAAATTTTGTAAATAAATTATAAGAATTATGTTTGGATGAAAAATTTTAGATCTTTTAATAATACAGGGCTAAAGTTTTAAGTTTGGTGTTGGTGCTGCGCTTGTGCGCGGAAAGGTTAGGTGAAGGTGAGTGGTTAGGGAAAATGACCGAGTGACAGAGGACCGACCAGTGTCAGGTTTGGGGGCACTGTAAGTAGATAGGAGTCAGCACAGTGCCCACGGTGCGGTGCAAGTTGCACTGCAGAGGGAGGGTAGACCACCTGACGGGACAGGCCTTCATCTTTTTCTACCCCTTACGCTTTCCCCTCTGTAACTTTGCCCCTCACGTTTATTTCTATCTTTTTCAGCTTTTTCTTTCTTTTCTACACACATGCAGGTATGAACCCTTTTTGTTCATGTGGCTGCGGGTGAGGTCGGTGGTGCAATACCCCGCCCAAAACGACGAGCTAGCCTGGGCCCGCAAGCATACCTGCTTGCCGCCGCTCCTCACCACCCAAACAGTCAGCCACGTAACAATGGCGCCCAACGGTGATAGCCCGATAATCTTTTTTATTTCCCACATTTTTCAAGTAACTATTTTTCACTATTCTTAATCTTCCCACTTTTCTTCTAGATTTCCTTCCTTTCTTTATCCCATGTTCCATCCAAACCCAATCCCTATTTCCGTCTTTTGACAGGACAGGGACCGTCATGATGGCAACGCCGATTGGGCTCGCCTGGTCGACAAATGTCCTCATGACAAAGGTATAGGGAGTGGTTGAGTATTCATGCCAGGGTTCCTTCCTCGTGTTCTTGCAACTTGATTAAGTGGTACCTGTTATGATACTCAGCTAGAAGACGGAGGTCGTGGCGAGCTGTTTAAGCTACCTTACCGGGAGTCCAGCACTGCCGGTAAGTGAGGTTTGCAGTCGTCGCCACGATAGTTAGGAAAGGAGGTGTGGCATCCACCGTTAGGGACTAGTTCTCGAGCGTGATGTGCCACACTTCCACGAACAGCACGACAGACCAGACCTTGAGGTACTTAGTTACGGACGAACATACTGCCTTCACCGAACCTTCGCCAAGGCAGCACCAAAAACACCAAGCCATATATATTCAAGTTCAGTTAACTTATTTTCAAACATTAAGTTCGATACTTTTAAATTTTTAGTTTTATTTATTCTCATTTATATTTTTTTTTTGGTTGTTAGTTATTTCTTAATCATTAAGATTATTTTTAAAATTGTTCAGGTTGATTTCTGAAAGTTTAAAGTTTTTCAATTTTTTTTATATAGTCTTTTTGCTTTTTTAGTTGCATCTTTTTTTTATTTTCTACAGTTGTTGTTTTTTTTGTCTTACACATCCATATATTACCGGATATCCCTTTTATTATTACTTTTTTGGCAGTTTTACACGCAAATATAGGGGTGAAAATAATTTTAGTTTTAGTTAATTTCAATACCTGAATTTTTTTTATATATTAACATAAGATTTTTATTTTTGGTTTTAAACTTGAATTTTTATCTTTAAGATATACGCATATACACATTAACTGAATTCTTATATACACACACATATTCACACAAACCTACGAAATTGAATTGTTTTTTATCTTGTTTTCATATTGTTTTTTAATATTATTTGATATTTTATTTATATCTTTGGGTTATTGGGATTTGTAGTTTGCCCTACATTCATCACGACCTTGCTTGCTTGATTTTTTTATTGTTTCAATCCTTGAGTATTTTCAAATAAATACTTACATATCGTATTTGCGAACTCCCCCTTTTATTTGCTTTATTGGGGTTCCATAACTTTTGTTACTTTTCGCGTTTTAAACTTTTTTTGGTAAATTTTTTTCGCATACCGACAATGGATGTCGGAGAAGGAGAAAGAGGCCGATAATAGAGTTTTTGGGGGATTTGGTATTCTCGACTCGAATAGACGGGTAACCAGGAGCCGAACCCGCGCGTTAGAAAACCAAATAGTAGGTTCGGTTTTTAACCAAATCGACACGGGTATACTGAGGCCCGTTGACTTTGTCCCTACGGACTATTTTAATAGGTGCGCGTCGCGGATTTTTGGATCTTTTGGCCCTGATCGCCCGCTGAGGGTCTCTGTCGCGAACGGGGTGTCATTCAATGAGTTAGATAATAGTCTAAACTTCTCCCAAAAAATCGATTTGGTGTGCCAAATGGTCGATAGGGAAAACGTAGGTGCCCAGGGGGGTGATATTCCGGCGCAGAACGCACCATCAACGAATGTCGGCACTGGCCTTAATGCTCCGTCCAAAATGCAAATAATGTCGAACAGCTGAGCCGAATGATGGCGATGATGGCGCAACAAACTTCAATCAACATAAGCAGCAGAGGATCAATGAAACGCATCAAACAGAGGCAAAATCTACTATATCTCACCTCGAAGAACAGTACGAAAGCGGAAGTATTTTTTAGGCGAATGAACGAGCTGCCCTGCATTCAAACAAAGTGCGGTCTTACAGGCACACCCGTTACAATCTTAGTCGACACAGGATCAACAAATAATTATATAAGTATCAACTGTAGTATTGGTAAATAAGTGCCTATTAAACCTATAAAAACAAAAACTATTCACGGATATTCATTATTAAAATTTAAAAAAATTATAACTTTGTATTGCCATTTTTTGAGATTGATGAGCTACGAGAATTTGATATGATACTAGCTGAACAAGGACTTAGAACTATAAAAGCAGAAATAAATTTATTCGACTACAGTTTAAAGTATCAAAAGAAAGTTGTGAAGGTAGAAAATGAACAAAAAATAAATTATACAATAAATAAAACAGAATATGAGGATGATATTAGGGAAATAATGAGAAAAAAATGACGAAATTTGTGAAAACTTACCGTTTACCACAACTATCTAAGCAACTATTAGAACGAATAATGAAGATCCTATTTGGACTAAACAGTACCCTTATCCCATGTCAGATAATGATTTTGTGAATACAGAAATCCAGAAACTTCTCGATAATCAGATAATTTAACCAAGTAAAAGTCCATACAACTCTCCGATTTGGACAGTCCCAAAAAAGGGCACCATTGAAAACGGGAAACCCGAAAGAAGTATGGTCGTAGATTATCAGAAGATTAACGCACAAACAATAACAGACCTATCCCAGACGTAAATATGACTATTCAAAATTTAGGGAAAGCAAACATATTTTCTACTATAGATTTGGAATCAGGATTCCACCAAATACTAATAAAAGAATCAGACATAGAGAAAATCGCGTTTTCGGTAAACGGCGCTAAGTATGAATTTATTAGGATGCCATTTGGGCTTAAGAATGCACCCTCAATATTTCAACGATGCGTAGACGATATTCTCCGCCAGTACATTGGAAAATTTGCATACGTATACATAGATTACATGTTAATATATTCTTCCTCACCCGAAGAACATATAGAGCATATAAGAACTATTGTAAACGTTTTGCATAACGCCAATATGAAAATCTCTAACGAAAAATCACACTTCTTTCAGAACTCTGTATAATACTTAGGACATATAATAAAACACAATAAAGTAACTGGGGACCCCAAGAAAATCCAAACAATAAAAGAATATCCTAAAATTAGATGAGGAAGCTGCAGAAGCTATCGAGAAAATCAAGAATGCGCTTCAAGCTCAAATAGAACTTTATCAACCTGACCTGACTTCACGAAACCTTTTGACTTGACTACAGATGCCAGCAATTTCGCTATAGGCACAGTGCTGTCCTAAAGCAGACAACTTATCGCTTTAAGCTGGAGTCATTGGTGCCGTATGTCGTATCGCTGTATCCGTATCCCTAACGTAATCAGCTGTTTATCGTTACGACGGTAAACCAAAACCCAATTGGTTGGCTACGATACGGTTACGACTTTAGCGGCACCAATAATCGATTGCATTGATTCTCATAAGGTTGGTCGAATCAGCTGTTAAAAGGTTACCGATACGGTTACCGATAAAGCACCAATGTCTCCAGCTTTAGTAGTATGTAAATGGGGGTTCCAGCCCAAATGGTGAAGTATATATACACCGACACATATATACAGCAAAACAATTTCGTTGCCTACTTTTAGGCGCGCACGTTCTTAAGTTTAGAGCTTTTGGTTTCTGTTCTGGCCGATACATAAGAAAAAGCTTAAAGCTTTTAGCAGAGCTTTGCCGTTCAGGAGAGGATCGTTAAATGGGGGCCCTACATTTTTAAAGGGCTGCAATTTTTTAAATGTCCCCCATATTTCTAATGAGCCCTAGACTTCACCCAAGCTGTTTTAAAGAGTCCCATAGATTTCTAATCGAGCGACTGCTCCCCAATCGCCCACCCCCTTTTTTCTCGTCTACAAAAAGTAGCAGTTGGACACCTGTAGTACCGCCCAACTCCCAACCCCCTACCCCCTTTTTTCTCGTCTACAAAATGGAGTCGATGGGCACTTGTAGTACCGCCCCCTGTCGGATCACACCCGTACAACACATATATATTTTTTAGATTTTTAACTAAAGAACGTCTTTATAATGAACTTGTGATTTCTTTACCTCAAAGTTTTGTATTTTAATAAAACGTTGATTACAACCATTTGGGCTCCTTAACCATGTCTGCATATAAATTATAAAATTTTTTAAATATGATGATTGAACATTTTATTTGTCTTTTTATTAAGGTATAAGTTTGTATGTACATACTTACACATATACATGTACGTGAGAATTTCATGAAACGGTAAATAAATATGAAGGCTGAACATTTTTTTTGTCTTTTTATTAGGTTATAATTTTATATGTAAATAGAAACATATATGTATGTACAAGAGAAAAAATCAAAACATGCTGATAAGAAACCTTAATTGTTCAACATTGAAGCTGATCTATAAGAAAAAGCTTAGAGCTTTTTGTTTTGTATTCTGTAATACATTTAAGAAAAAGCAAAATTTATATTTTATATAATTTATTTTTATTAAATAAAATTTTTAAACATAATAGACCACATATTACTGTGTTGTATTTTTGTTTCTGATCGTAATTTTAATGTATTGGTGGCTTCAGATAAGTAATCAGTTCAATCGGTGGCTGCAAATTTCCAAAACTATCAAAATATTCTTTATAATTTTTGTTTTTATAGTATGCTACCCAATGAGTACCAGGACCATCAGCATCGTCTAAATTAAGAATTCCACATTCTTGCGCATTCGGTTTATTCGGTAGGAAATTTCGCATAAAAATTCCTCTGAAATGTTTAAGATGTTTGCAATATTTCATTAAATCTATGTCTGTTAACGGTCTTTTGGGTAAGCTTTTTATTCGCTTTTTGGATAGGGTCGTAAAAATAAACCATATCCCCTTCTATACGGTTTGAGGGATAGTCCCTTCCTCATAGCGATTGATTCCATATATCTATTATGACGGCAAGCCTCAGCCAATTGCTCCTTTCCATTCCTGATATCATTCAAAACTTTTGATATAGCTGATCCACCAGATTGTATACCACCAAGTGCACCCAACGCTGTTAAAATTGGAAGTAGTGGTAAAATTTTACCAATTTTTGGGACTGGAATTATTCTCGGTATTATAATTTCTTTATTTTTAAAGCTAGACTCTATAGCATTCTTAGAAATGTTATAGGCCTCATTAAATGACTGCGGCTTCTTTTTGTTAAGTATGTTCTTAACTGCCATCAAAAAATTTTTATTAGATGATACTTTACGAGTTTTCATCTTTTTCCGTTTTTTACATTTAGATGAATTTCTTTTCTTATTTTTTTTAAGCTCATTCCCAATGATGTTACACGTTGCCAGGCTTTCTCAGATAAAACTTTATCAGCTTGGTGTCTGTTATTTATATCTTTCAATTGGGAATATGCAATATCATGTTCTCTACAGGCTTCATCTAAAGGATTTATACCCTTTTCTCCTCTTTCTATCCGTTGTCGGAGTTTCGTTCCAGGACCACAAAATTGATATCGAAGTAAATGAAGCTCAGTAGGTAAAGAATTAATCAAACTACTTACAAAACCCTGGCCAGCCTTTTTACGTATTCGTCCCATTAAGTGTTTGTTTTCTTCTTCTTCTTCTTAATAATAATGAGAGTGAGTACGGGCGAGCTATAATTAAATGGTGATTTTATTATAAAAGCTATGGTTTATATTGCTATAAATCTAGTAAACAAAATGAAAGTTATTAAACAACGTCTCCACTTAAGGTTAATAATGCCGACAATTGTATAAATGTTAAAAATGTGACCAGACATAGTCCCCTTTTACCAAATTCCATACGAGCGCTGATTGTGGGACCGTCAAATTGTGGAAAAACTAATGTTATGCTCAGTTTAATTGAAAGCCCAAACAGGCTTAATTTCCGAAATATATACATTTTTTCAAAATCATTATATCAACCAAAATATATCTATCTAAAAAGTCTTATTGAGCCTATAAGTACAATACGAGATTATTTTTGTATTGGTCGCTATAAGAACATTGATTCTTTCTATTTATGTCAAACTTATACAAAAATTCTTTAACACTTAATTCATGATAATGCAAGCATGATTATTGTGTTCAAGCAAGATGAAATGAATCTTAAGCATATCTATAATGATCATTTTTTGTTGTTATATCGGCCTACTGATTTTAAGATCGCGGGTTCGAATCGAGCTCAAGGCCTAACAATAATTTTTTATCATTATTATTGTTATGATAAATTTTTTCTTAATTGAAAAATTTTTTTAAATTAGAATAGAAGAAAGAAAAAAAAAGAAAAATCATGTTATCGGAGATATGTCATACATAATTTTATACAACTATAAAACATCTTTAAAAGAAATATACCACATCAGATTCTTATCAGATACACAGCTGATAGGTAACAGATTTACCAAAATCATGTCAAATAATCATATGGCTGTATTAGCAAATCTTGTTAAGATCAGGAAAGTATTAAAAAGAAAAACTTAAAATAATGAAATTGGGATAATTGGACAGAATCAACTTGTTGGAGGATACATTTAAACTCATTTCGAAACCATTAAATGAATTAGTTGATAATTTGAAGAACTCTAGTAATAAGAACAATGTTACTAATTATAATGGTGATGATGATGATGATGAAATTTTGCAGGCGGACAGTGCAAAAGAAAGTAAATACATGGAAGTTGATACATTGCCAACCGTTGAAAATTATGTGAATGATAATGATCTTGATAGTAAAACAAACATTTATTCGAACGATGCAGATTTGGAATATTCTACAGATAGTTCTCGGAAAGAAAATGTTGAGAGGCAAGCGATGAAGAAACCTACAAAAAAAACCAAAGCCTATTGATATTATAAATGAGCAATGTTTTAATAAAAAACAAAAACTAGATAATTTTGTTAGCGTTAGACGAAAAATAAATTTTATGAATGACTGTGAAAGACCAGCTTCGTATATTCCAAGTAAACCCCATGATGATGAATTATTAAAAAGAGCTGTACAAAGCAATGTAATGAAAACTGAATCAGATATCGATAAAAAACCTGAAAAGCGAAATCTGGTGATATCATTAATGAGCAATGTTTTGATAAAACCCAAAAATTAGATAGTGTTATTGGGGTTAAAGAAAAAAATTAATTATATGAATAATTGTGAACGACCAATTGACGAACAATTACAAGGCCGTAGAAAGTCAAAATCAAGCTGAAACTTTAAATGATAATCCTACTCTAACTGAACACGATATTTTGAGAAGAATCGAAGAAGATCCTAATATGCGGGAAAGACATAAACCTGTAAAACGTCAGAGTAAAAATCAACTAAATGAAGATTATAAACGGGTTAAGCTTACTCAGCCCCTTCCCCTCCCCCCCCCCCCCCCCCCCCCTCCCCTCAATTTACTATTACACAATATAAAAAGTAAACCAAATGATGAACAATTACTAAACAAGGCTGTACAAAGTCAAAATCAAGCTGAAACTTTAAATGATAATACTACTCTAACTGAACATCAAATTTTGAGAAGAATCGAAGAAGATCCTGATATGCGGGAAAGACATAAACCTGTAAAACGTCAGAGTAAAAATCAATTAAATGAAGATTATAAACGGGTTAAGCTTATTCAACCCCTCTAAGTTACTATTACGCAATATAAAATTGCTTAAAGATATTAAAATGCTTGATACATTGTATGGTCTGAATAGAGATTCAAATGGACAATGGCGATTTGGACTTAAACCATTAAAATTTAGTTCTAAAAATGTTTTACAGATTGGTAGAATTAATGGAAAATGACACCAGGTCTGTTCGTGTTAATATTTCATAGAAAACCACAAACATTACAAAAAGGGTGATTTGCACACTTATCGTCAGATTTTATTATATACAAATGCTCACAAGCGTAACTATAACCCAGATAGTCAAATTAAGGGGACAAAATCGTATAAATATCTACATATTATCAGGAAATTATTCAATTCTGATCCACACTCGTTCATAAGGGGTAGAGGTTTATTGAAATCAACCGATTGTCGTGAAAATATTTATCAATATTGGGATAATCTTAATGAGTTGGTGGCCAATACAAAAACTATCCCGAATTGTACTTTGTTTTCCACATATTACATCATTGAATATAAAAATTTAGTCTGGTTTAGCTTCAGCGGGTTTGATGACATCGACATTTTCACTAAATGTATAAAGATTTATTCCTTTTATCGGCTCAATAACCCTTTTTAGATAGATATATTTTGGTTGATATAATGATTTTGAATAAATATATATATTTCGGAAATTAAGCCCGTTTGGGCTTTCAATTAAACTGAGCATAACATTAGTTTTTCCACAATTTGACGGTACCACAATCAGCGCTCGTATGGAATTTGGTAAAAGGGGACTATGTCTGGTAACATTTTTAACATTTATACAATTGTCGGCATTAACCTTAAGTTGGAGACGTTGTTTAACAACTTTCATTTTGTTTACTATATTTATAGCAATATAAACCATCGCTTTTATAATAAAATCACCATTTAATTATAACTCGCCCACACTCACCCTCATTATTATTAAGAAGAAGAAGAAGGAAACAAACACTTAATGGGACGAATACGTAAAAAGGCTGGACAGGGTTTTGTAAATAATTTGATTAATTCTTTACCTATTGAGCTTCATTTCCTTGGATATCAATTTTGTGGTCCTGGAATGAAACTCCGACAACGGATAGAAAGAGGAGATAAGGGTATAAATGCTTTAGATGAAGCCTGTAGAGAACATGATATTGCATATTTCCAATCGAAAGATATAAATAACAGCCACCAAGCTGATAAAGTTTTATCAGAGAAACTCTGGCAACGTGTAACATCTAAGAATAGTGATTTCAAAGAACGAGCAAACGTTTGGTTCGTTACAAATGCAATTTAAGCAAAACTCAAATTGGGAATGGGTATAAAAAATAAGAAAAGAAATTCATCTAAATGTAAACAACGGAAAAGATGAAAACTCGTAAAGTATCATCTAATAAAAATTTTTTGATGGCAGTCATTTAATGAGACCTATAACATTTCTAAGAACGCTATAGAGTCCAGCTTTAAAAATAAAGAAATTAAGATACCGAGAATAATTCCAGTCCCAAAAATTGGTGGAATTTTACCACTACTTCCAATTTTAACATCGTTGGGTGCATCTGGTGGATCAGCTATAGCAAAAGTTTTGAATAATATCAGGAATGGAAGGGAGCAATTGTCTGAGGCTAGCCGCCATAATAGATATATGGAATCAATCGCCATGGGGAAGGGACTATCCCTTAAACCGTATAGAAGGGGATATGGTTTACTTTTACGACCCTATCCAAAAAATGAATAAAAAGCCTACCCAAACGACCGTTAAAAGACATAGATTTAATGAAATATTGCAAACATCTTAAACATTTCAGAGGAATTTTTATGCGAAATTTCCTACCGAATAAACCGAATGCGCAAGAATGTGGAATTCTTAATTTACACGATGCTGATGGTCCTGGCACTCATTGGGTAGCATACTATAAAAACAAAAATTATAAACAATATTTTGATAGTTTTGGAAATTTGCAGCCACCGATTGAACTGATTAATTATCTGAAGACACCAATACATTACAATTATGATCAGCAACAAAAATACAACACAGTAATATGTGGTCAATTATGTTTAAAATTTTTATTTAATAAAAATAAATTATATAAAATATAAATTTTGCTTTTTCTTAAATGTATTACAGTAAAGTACTAAGAGGGCATTTAAAAATTTGGGGTCCTTTAAAAATTTGGGACGCCTCATTTAAAATCTGAGCCCGATACTCTTCTATATTGATAAACGTCTAAGCTCTTTTTTTCTTGCAGGCAGAATACAAAACAAAAAGCTCTAAGCTTTTTCTTATAGATCAGCTTCAATGTTGAATAATTAAGGTTTCTTATCAGCATGTTTTGATTTTTTATCTTGTACATACATATATGTTACTATTTACATATAAACTTATAACCTAATAAAAAGACAAACAAAATGTTCAGCCTTCATATTTATTTACCGTTTCATGAAATTCTCACGTACATGTATATGTGTCAGTATGTAAATACAAACTTATACCCTAATAAAAAGACAAATAAAATGTTCAATCTTCATATTTAATGTTACTATTTACATATAAACTTATAACCTAATAAAAAGACAAACAAAATGTTCAGCCTTCATATTTATTTACCGTTTCATGAAATTTTCACGTACATGTATATGTGTCAGTATGTAAATACAAACTTATACCCTAATAAAAAGACAAATAAAATGATCAATCTTCATATTTAAAAAATTTTATATTTTATATGCAGACACGGTTAAGGAGCCCAAATGGTTTTAATCAACGTTTTATTAAAATACAAAACTTTGAGGTAAAGAAATCACAAGTTCATTATAAAGACGTTCTTTAGTTAATCTAAAACATATTTATGTGTTGTACGGGTGTGATCCGACAGGCCCGTTTTGCAGACGAGAAAAAAGGGGGCGGTACTACAAGTGCCCATCGACTCCTTTTTGTAGACGAGAAAAAAAGGGGGTTGGGGTTGGGGGTTGGGGGTTGGGCGTTAATACAGGTGTCCAACTGCTACTTTTTGTAGACGAGAAAAAAGGGGGTGGGGGGATTGGGGAGCAGTCGCTCGATTAGAAATCTATGGGACTCTTTAAAACAGCTCGGGTGAAGTCTAGGACTCATTAGAAATATGAGGGGACATTTAAAAATTTGCGGCCCTTTAAAAATGTAGGGCCCCCCATTTAACGATCCTCTCCTGAACGGCAAAGCTCTGCTAAAAGCTCTAAGCTTTTTCTTATACATCGGCCAGAACAGAAACGAAAAGCTCTAAACTTAAGAACGTGCGCGCCTAAAAGTAGGTAACGAAATTGTTTTGCTGTATATATATGTGTGTCGGTGTGTATATACTTTTCCTTGCACCATTTTTCCTTGCACCATTTGGGCTGGAACCCCCATTTACATACTACTCGCTTTTGTATCACGAACACTCAATGAAACTGAACAAAATTACAATACCAACGAAAAGGAACTTCTAGCCATTGTATGGGCCCTACAGAAATTAAGAAATTACTTATATGGAATTGCTAATTAACAATATATACAGGTCACCAATCTTTAATTTACTCTATTTCCGAAAAGAATCCAAATAACAAACTAAAAAGATGGAAGAATTTAATAGAAGAGTATGGTGAGAAATTAGTATACAAACCAGGACATCAGAATGAAGTCGCTGATGCTCTCTCAAGGCAACAAATAATTGCGACAACTGATTGCTCAACAGAAAGCTCACCTGTTGATCAGTTTAAGAGGGTCAAACAACCTTTAAACTCTTTCCGCAACCAAATTATACCAAATCACGCAAATAAAGACGAAATTGTGTCACAGACTATCTTTACAAATAATACACGACATATAATCTATTATAAAAATAAAGAGGCCCTAATTTCAAGATTAAAATCAATTATGCGACCAGGAGTAACAAATGCTCTAAAATTAGATGAAGAAATTTAATTTCATTTCAAAAACGATATCAGCTCCATTTTCGCCACATATAAAATTTTTGAGGCACAAACACAACTTCAAGACGTAACTGATCTGAACGAACAAACACATATTATCATAAAAACTCACAAAAGAGCACATAGGAATTATAAAAACAATATACAGGAAATACTCAGTATTTTTGGCCTTCTATTCGAGAAATGTGTAAAAAGGAAGCAATAAACTGCGAAGTATATTTACAAAATAAATACGAGAGGCACCCTAACAAAGAACCAATAGGTAAAACCCAATACCAGCACACGTAGGCGAATATATACAAATGGACATATTCCACATGAATAACAACATATACATTAGTTCTACATGTAAATATTCCAAATATTGTTATCTACGCAAACTTCCAAATAAAGTAAAATGCCACGAATACATTGAAGAAATACTCACACAAATATACCCTAACACGAAATATTTAATAACAGACAATGAGAATGTGTTTAATGGACATACAGCTAAATCAGTATACGACAGACTAATTATAAAACACTCAGTCACACCAGTACACCACTCAACGACGAACGCTCAAGTTGAACGCATACACAGTACACTAATTGAACTATCAACAGCTCTAGCACAGGCAAATCATACGGCACCGGGAGAAGAACATAGCATAGGTCCCTCAAAGCGGCAATACGTTGCCACGCTTCATCAAACTGGGTAAATATACTGCCAGTGGCGTTTCTCGGTCTTCGCACAAGTTTCAAAGACAACAGCACAGCACAGCAGAAATGCTTTACGGAACAACACTCTGGTTACCAGGGGCATTCTTCATCGACGTCGAAATGGGGCCTGTGTCACAACATTTTGTCAAAGAATTTCGAAACTTCGTGCGTACAGTCCGCTCGTCACCTACCGCGCATCAAAATAGATATCGAGTGTTCAAACATTCTAGTCTTCATAGTTGTACTCATGTTTTCGTACGAGTAGACGAAGTAAAACAACCACTTGATCAACTGTATCGAGGTCCATATGAAGTTCCCGAACGCATATCGGACTATATATTCAAGATTGGCGTCGATGGTAAGGCAACCACAGTATCAACAGAAAGACTCAAGCCTGCATTTATTGAAGCAGCAAATCAGAATACGAATGGCACAAGTAACTCAACTGTAGTGCCAGGAGTCCAAATATACCGCGCACATACTCCAATTGTTGGCAGTGCAACGATCCGTGACTTCTCAGGTGCATCGGAGTCACTCCTGGTGGGATACTGTGGCAACATGCTCACTTTTCTGCATGACGGCAACCCATTTTGGGTTAATGACAGATACTTAAGCTCAACGAACGACGCGGAAGAGTTAGTAGAAGACGAGCGTTTACATAGAAACATCCATTTTCAATATTATTAGTTTTAGGAGTATTATATATTAAATGTTACGTTTGATAAATAAACATATTATCTAACGTGACTACAGTATTGTCGATATGATCAAGTACACTACACTTTAAGGTACAACTTCAAAAAACGTAAAAAAAATGTCGGCATGTATCGGATGCAGCGTTACGTTGTTATTACTGTTGATCTGATGGCGGAAGGTAATCAGTATGTAATGCATCATCAAAGTTTGCAAAATTTTACTTATTTAAATCAAGATTTTTAACTTTGCGCATTTTATCGTCCATGTGAAAAAACCTTGTAATAATTGTACAATGAAACCAAGGGTCTGTGCAAGAACATTAATCCATCAAAAACTATCGCAATTTGCGAACAGCTGATGAATTATTTGCCGGCAATTTTGGCAATGTTGTCATAGCTGGTGGATGTCCATAAAGTTTGTCCATCTTATTTCGGGAGAGTCACCAATTCATCCAGATATTCGCCCTGATTATTTTCATTAACATATACCTTTTCCATGCTTTATTTTCCGGCTGCAATACTTGAATATAATTTGGCAATTTGCGTAAATTACAACCAGCAGTTTTTCGATCAGTTGTTTTTCTGTTTGTAAATTACGGTTGACAAAAATTTTACCAACAGAAAATTGCAGATCTCTGCAAAATGAAATGTCACTCTACTCTCTCTTTTTCTTCATTTTTTGTCGGAGAGCCGGCACACGAACAGAAAAACCTGCAAAATTTCCAAAATCAACAGAAAACTGGAGTACCCGAACGAAGCTTATATTGAGAAATCATTGTACTATGTTAAAAGTTTTCCCCATTGGCAATTTGCAAGTACGTGAACTTGAACTCACCTCATATTTTTCAAAAATTTTCATTCCACGATACATTTATATCGATTGGCACATGTGCTTTGTAGAATTTATTGTGGTTTGGTACTTCACTTGAATTATTTTTGAAGCATCTTTTTTACCCAAGTCAATTTTTTGGTCGATTTTATGACGCTCAACCATCAATTGCTTTTTTAATTTGATTGAGTCAAAGACAACACCAGATGAAGCGGCTCTCGAAGTGTTCGAGAGAAAAGTTCTTACAAAGATTTATGGACCTCTGCTTTTGACAAAACTTAAGAAAATGTATAGAGCTGAGCCACAGCAGTTGGCGACAAAAGCAATTATTTCTTCGCCGAGCTGCTGCCAACGAGTGAGAACGTGTTTTCAAGCCTTTACCTTAGACCAATCTATTATTAATTAATTACTTGTTTAACATTATTATTTTTTTGTACTAGTATTACCCATTTTACTATTAATAGCTTTAATAGTACATTTGGTTATTGAATGAATTAATTAATTTAAAAAAAAATTTTATAAAAAAAATTTAAGTGTTATTTCTTTCGTTATAAATGTGTTAGGAATATCAGATAAGTGCAACAGCTAGATAATATGTTATTTATGCCATAACGCTAACGCATAGCTTTATGACATTCGCTGCTGTATAAATCATGTTATATATGGCATATGAATAGCATATTGAAAAGAGAAAAATATATGAAAGCTTAACAGCAGAATTTAGTGAACAGGCTGCTCACATGTATAGAAAAATATACATGAGGATTTGTCACTCTACCTTAAGAAACTTATGTAAACTTTTTGAATTTCTCACGCATAGTTTTTATAGCACTACGGATAGTTTAATGCATTATATCACAAGTAGCGTTCTAACTGGGATTATATCGACATACATACAAGTTAGTATGTGTGAGATAATGCAACGTTTGCTTAGTTTCCAAAGGCCCTAACCAACAGATTTTGGTATGATATATTAAAAAGGGAGTATAAACTGGTGATTAACTTTTGGAAATGTTAGTCAAATCTTATACACAGTTTACATGTAACCAGATTATCTTCATTTTCGTATTTAACTCCTAATCGTTAATTATATAACTAGATTTCCCAGAAATAATCTAGTTCCCAGGTATGGAACATATATAAACGCCCACATTATCTATTGACGACTTATTGTAGATTAAGGCATGCGTAAACGTGGTCTTATTAAATATATCGAAAATTTAAGTAGGATCATCTCTTTTTCATTATCATGAACATGAAATGGTATATTAATTTCGTCACGAATCTCAAAATTGTAAGTCCTTAAAGGAAAATAGATAGACCCACCAATAAGTATACCGAAATGATCAGGATGAAGAGCTGAGTTGATTTAGCCATGTCCGCCTTTCTATTTGTATGCAAACTAGGCCCTCAATTTTTGAGATATAATTTGGTGAGCGGGTATATTTCGGTATCTGATTAGACATTTGTCGGAACCGGCCGGATGGGACCACTATAGCATGGGGATATACCGATTTTTCAGAAAAAATTATTTTTGTCATATCTTCATGTTATCAGATTGAAGCTTCAAACTTCACCATATGCTTTCGTATATTGCACATATTGTTGTTAGAAAATATGGATGAGATCGGTCGTATATATAGCATATATTGCCCACAACCGGTTGTTCAGATAAGCTTTTCGTAATTACTTCCCCATTTTAACAGCTAGTGGCTTCAAATTTCACCGAATGCTTACGTGTAGAGCATTTATTGTTGTCTGAAAAAATGGTATCGATCGATGGTATATATAGTATATATCTCATACAGCTGATTGTTCAGAAATGGAACTTTTCGTAATCTATGCCCCTTTTTAACAGCTAGAAGCTTTAAATTTCACAGAAGGCTTACGTAAAGAGCATTCATTGTTGTCTAAAAAAAATTGTATAGATCGGTAGTATATATAGTATGTATCTCATACAACCGATTCTTCACATAAGAAGCTATTCGTAATTACTGCTCCATTTTAACAGCTAGAACCTTCAAATTTCACCGAAGGCTTACGCATATCGCATTCATTGTTGTCTGAAAAAATTGTATAGATCAGTGGTATATATCTCATACAACCGATTGTTCAGATAAGAAACTTCGTAATTTCTGCCCCATTTTAACAGCTAGAACCTTCAAATTTCACCACATGTTTCGTATAGCAGATATTGTTGTCTGAAAATTTGAAAAGATCGGTCGTATATATAGCATATGTTCCCTACAACCGATTGTTCAGATAAGAAACTTTTCACAATTTCTACACCATTTGAAGAGCTAGAAGCTTCAAATTTCATCAAATACTTAGGTTTACGTTATATATTGTTATGATAAGTGATTCCGGAAGGGTCCCCAAATAGTTCCGAAATGACATTCACGGGATCCCGAAAACCATACAGAAATGATGCCGGAGGGATCCCCAAATGATCCTGGAATACTCCCGAAAGAATCCCGAAATTACCCTCACAGGATCCCGGACTGATCCCGAAAACCATCCAGAAATGATGCCGAAAGGGTCGCCAAATAATCCCGAAATAGTCTCGAAAAATTTCAGAAATGACCCTGACGGGATCACAGACGGATCCCGATAACCATCCAGAACTGATGACGGAAGGCTCCCCAAATGAATCCGAAATAATCCAGAAAAAGTCACGAAATGACCCCGACGGGTTTCCGTAAACCGTCTAGAAAGGATCCCTGAAGGGTCCCCAAATTATCCCGAAATAGTCCCGAAATGACCCTGACTCACTTGGCAAGTCCTCGACTTTTTTCACCCATTGAGTTTGTAATATTAGTGAAGGTCAGTATACGTAAAGTTATAATGTGTAAAAATTATTAAAAAGTAATTGTTCGAAGGGTTCGTGGGACCGCCCCCTCCTTTCCACGTTCGAAAAAAATTTCGCCAGTAGACTATTGTCTGTGTCCCAAATTTCATCAAAATCCGTGCAGCCGTTCTGGCGTGATTCAGTCACAAAGACGAAAAAATATAATAATTAAATTATAACTGTTCCTAGGGGCGATGACCTCCCCCTTTTCAAAAACATATAGCTAGCAGATCCTTCTAGACTATTGGCTACATGTGTGCCATATTTCTTCCAAATCCGTCCAGCCGTTCTTGCGTGATTGAGTCACAAAGACAAACGTCTGGATACACAAACATCCAAACATCTAGACCTTCGCGTTTGTAATATTAACATAAGATTTATCTTAAAAATCGCTTAGGTATATATATATAGGTATTTATATATATATATACTTATATATATATATATCATATCCCAAGGTCCTCGGGGAGTGTCCTTATCGGTACAACAACAACAACATGTATGGTTACCAGTACTGCCATTTAGCTAGATTTAGCTGTTTTTTCTCCGTTTAGCTAGAAAAGTGGCTATTAAGCTTTCAGCTTTTTTTTAGAAAATTTTTAGCTTTTTTTTTCAAAGTTTTAAAAAATCCAGATAAACAGTTGTAGGGTTAATTGTATTTAATAATTATATTGTTATTTATACTTTGTATTTTAATACTTTAAATATTTGTTTGAAAATAAAATTATTGAATTTTTGGTTTTCAATTTTCATAAATGAATTTTCAAAAATTTTCATTCTGCTGTGAATTTTCGATTAAATAAAACATACTTTTAGGCGTTTTGCCTCAAATATATAAAAGTTATTTCAACCACTACACTGGCGATCCAGCCTTAGTGAATCCGAACTTTCCTATCGGCGTCTCTCATTCGTTACCTACGCGAAAATACCGGCTATCTGGTGAAATTTTACATGTTTGTGCAAAAAAACATAACATAAAATCAATAGAAATATGCAAATTCAACCAGTGAGAGTGTTAGCAAATTGGAAATTGCTCCAAAAATGTCTAAAACGTGTTATAAAAGTGCAACTAATTCGGTTCTTTATCGTTGTCGTTGTCGCAGTATTCGTAAACGCCATTACGATCAAGATCACACAAAGTCAACAGTAACACCAGTGCTAAGAATTTAAACAGTTACAAATTTCAGATTCACTTATAAAATACGCTACGCAACAAAAAGGAATATAAAGATTCAAGTGCGCTACTTAAGAAGAACTGTTATCATAGCAGTGCGTCTATCAGTATATTAGTATCTTCGACTAATACAAACATAATAGTTGCATCTGTTGAAACAGAAGAAGTTTCTATATCGTCTGGTATTAATTATAGTGATTGTGTTGCACAGCGAACACGTTTTAATCGTAACAACAGACATTCATTCCAGTTTACATCCGTCAAAAAATATACGCGCCGAATTGAAAATAGCTTAAACAAAAGCAAAACAAACAGCAATAATTTCAATAATTTATAGAATCGACATCACCAGCAACAACACAATGTTTCAGTATCAGTACGAGCAACAGTAGTGGTAGCAACAGCTCAGGCAAACGAAATACGTCTAACAAGCGAATACAAATCCATCATCAGTATCAAAAAGAAAAGCAATATCGAAAATCAAATACAACAACATTATCAAAAAATAAAGAAAACCAAATGTCATTGCAAGAGTCGGCAACTTCAAACATTATGAAACCAACAACAATAACTACAGCTATAGATTATGATTTATAAAATTTGGAGAGCTGTATCATTTATTATATCTAATTATATATGTATATGGGGTATTCCATCCCATTTCAACCAATTTTGAACCCGACCCCTTTAGAATTGGCTGAAAGTTTTTCTTCTTTTTCTAGCTTAAGAAAGACGTTTTTCAGAATTTTTTCATCCAACTCAAAAAAAGTTATGAATTAAAAAAAAAACACCGTTTTTTTTTTTCAAAATGCTATAACTATAAATGTACTTTTCGGAAAAAATACAAAAAAATTTTTAAAGTTTTTTTTTGTAATTTTTCAGTTTTTCGAATTTCGCCATTTTTTTTTTCTCATAAAAAACTTCAATCAATTCTGCAATCATCCCCACTAATCCCGGAGTGGGCCGTTTTTTTTTTTTTTATTTAATTGAAAAAAAAAACTTTAAAAATTTTTTTGTATTTTTCCGAAAAATACATTTAAAAAAAAATTAAAAAAAAGATCCCAAACGGTCAATTTTTTAAAAAGTTATAGCATTTTGAAACCAAAAGCGGTGTCCACCTCAAAATAAGTTATGAATTTAAAAAAAAAACGGTGTTTTTTTCAAAATGCTATAACTTTTTCAAAAATTGACCGTTTGGGATCTTTTTCTTTTTAAATTTGTTTTTAAATGTACTTTTCAGAAAAAATACAAGAAAATTTTTAAAGTTTTTTTTTTCAATTAAATAAATAAAAAAAACGGCCCACTCCGGGATTAGTGGGGATGATTGCAGAATTGATTGAAGTTTTTTATGAGAAAAAAGTGGCGAAATTCGAAAAATCTCGAACAACTAAAAAATTACAACAAAAAAAAACTTAAAAAATTTTTTTGTTTTTTTTTTTCCGAAAAGTACATTTAAAAACAAATTTAAAAAAAAAAAAGATCCCAAACGGTCAATTTTTGAATAAGTTATAGCATTTTGAAAACAAAAACGGTGTTTTTTTTTCAAAATTCATAACTTTTTTTGAGTTGGATGAAAAAATTCTGAAAAACGTCTTTCGTAAGCTAGAAAAAGAAGAAAAACTTTCAGCCAATTCTAAAGGGGTCGGGTTCAAAATTGGTCGAAATGGGATGGAATACCCCATATTTACGTATATAGAATATTTGATATATTAATATTATATACTTTACTAAATTGAAATGTTTCATATTTTCAAATGTGAACTCCCTTCTCCGATTTTAAATATTATGTAATTTTGTGCTAATTTATTTTCGTAATTGAGGTGAGATTTAGTTTTTGATTTTGTTCTGAAAGCAAATAAACAATTTATTTCATATTTTTTGATCAAACGTTTTACTAATTTCTTTGTGCGAACATTGCCAAATAACTTTAGTTTAGTATACTCGTATTAGTTTAATATACACATAATAACGATTCCTTTATTGATTTGGATAATAATGAAGGCGAGTTACCAAATCCTTCTGTTAATCAGAATACAGATGAAATTTTTGCGACATATATTAAATTGCCACAATTTTGGACTAATTGCCCTGAAGCATGGTTCATCCATTCTGAAATGCAATTTAGTCGAAAGAGCATTACTCAGGAAGGGACAAAATATGAATATGTCATAACTGCACTTCCGCAGGATGTAATTATGACAATTCTTGATTTTGTTCAAAATCCCCCTGAAAATAACAAATTTTCTGCATTAAAACAAATTTTAATTGAACGGCACTCATTAAGTGAGAATGCCAAGTTAGAACGAGTGCTATCCGATTCAGAAATGAGAGATCGCAAACCTTCTGAGTTTTATCGGTCTCTAGTGCTCCTCTCTGGAAACAATTTTAGCAAGGAAAATCTTAAAAAGCTTTGGATGAGGAAGTTATTCTTGTTAGTTCGAATTCTCCAAAATAAGTGAATTAGTTAAATTAGCTGATAATATTTGGGAAGTTTTTAATAAAAATGAAATAGCTTCAGTTAGCAATTTTCCAAATTCTAAAACCGAAAATGCAATTATTTCAAATTTGGTTCAAACAACTAGGATTATTTGCAAAAATTTTGAAAAATTATAGTTAGAGATCAGTGAAATTAAAAATCAGATGAGTCAAAATTATTCAAGGTCCCGATCTTTTAGTAGGAATCGTTTTAGAAGTCCCTCTAGATATCGATAGTCCCGTGACAACCCGAATTGGCTTCTGTAAGTTTGGTAATCAGGCTTTGAAGTGCGAACAACTATGCGCTTTTAAAAATAACAATAGTTCGTCAAACTAAAGTCATCCGTTGTTGCGGGGACAAACAACGGAAATTTAGACACCTTTACACGTCGCTTATTTATTTTAAATAAAACAAACAAATTGAGTTTTTTAATAGATAGTGGAACAGAGATTTCAGTGCTTCCGGTTTCAAAATCTTCATGTTCGAAAAAGTCATCAGATATTATTTTAACGGCAGCTAATGGTTCAACGATTTCGACATACGGTAAAAAACTTTTAAATATTAATTTAAGACTGCGTCGCGAATTTCCGTTCACGTTTTTAATAGCAGATATAGCCAAACCAATTATCGGTTGTTGTTGTTGTTGTAGCGATAAGGTTGCTCCCCGAAGGCTTTGGGGAGTGTTATCGATGTGATGGTCCTTTGCCGGATACAGATCCGGTACGCTCCGGTACCACAGCACCATTAAGGTGCTAGCCCGACCATCTCGGGAACGATTTATGTGGCCAAATTAAACCTTCAGGCCATTCCCTCCCTCCCCAGCCCAAGTTCCATGAGGAGCTTGGGGTCGCCAGAGCCTCGTCTGTTAGTGAAACAGGATTCGCCGCGGATAGGTGAGGTTGACAATAGGGTTTGGAGAAGCTATATATATTGCGTTGGCAACCTGAAGGGTTTCGCTACACAGCCCCTTGAATTTGGTATTTTAGTCGCCTCTTACGACAGGTATACCTACCGTGGGTATATTCTGACCCCCTAACCCGCTGGGGGTACCAATTATCGGTGCTGATTTTCTGTGTAAATATGGTCTCTTAGTTGATGTTAAACGCAAATGCTTAGTAGATCTGGTAAGAAGTCTTTCAGTTAACACAATTTGTAATGTTTCGCTACCAAAATTTTTCGCTGTTGATAACAAATTTACAAAATTATTGAAAGAATTTCCTTCTCTATTTTCTGAACCAGATTATTCACAACCAGTTAGACATACAACAGTTCACAGACTAGTCACTGAAGAAATTTGCCATTTTCTAAACCAAGGCGTTTAGACCCTATTAAATTCAAAGTAGCTAAAACTGAATTCGATTTTTTAGTAAAGACAGGGATATGTAGGCCTTCTAATTCAGCGGTAGCATCTCCTTTGCATCTTATACCCAAGAAGGAGTTAAATGACTGGCGTCCTTGTGGAAATTTTAGAAGATTAAACGTTGTAACAGTCCCTGATCGTTATCCTTTGCCCCATGTTCATGACTTCAACATCAATCTCAAAAATAAGAAAGTATTTTCGAAGCTAGATTTGGTAAGAGCTTATCACCAAATTCCAATGGCAGAGGAGGATATCTATAAAACGTAAATCAATACGCCTTTTGGCATGTTTGAATTTGTACGAATGCCTTTCGAGCTTAGAAACTCCGCGCAAACTTTTCAACGATTTATTAATGAAGAAGTTAAGCCATTCGAAATTTTGATCGTCCAAAATCTATTAAGCAGGCACAAAAATTTATTGGTATGGTTAATTATTACCATCGATATATACCAAAATTAGCAGAGTTTACGACAGTTATCTATGATTTAATTAATATAACAAATAAGAAGCAGACAAGATTTTAATTGGGACGATACATCTAATAAAGCTTTCGAATGCATTAAAGAAAAGTTTGCATCGGCGATATTGTTAAATCATTTTAACAAAGATGCAAAACTTTCTTTAATGTAGATGCATCCAATACGGCAATAGGTGGTGTCAAACATCAAACGTTTAATAATAAATCAGAACCACTTGCATTTTTTTCAAAGAAATAGTCTCCATCCGAAATTAAATATAGCGCATTTGATAGGGAACTATTAGCTATTTATTTGAACATTAAACATTTTCGTTACCTTCTAGAAGGACGTCAATTTACAGTTTTCACAGATCACAAGCCTCTAGCATTTGCTTTAAATTCAAAAACAGAACGCAGTCCAGACAAACTAGACATATGGAATCCATTGCACAATTTACGAATGACATTAGGTATATTAAAGGGCAAGAAAATGTTGTAGCTGATACATTATCGCGTTCGTTTGAAGTAGATTAATAATTCGGACATTAATTTAAAAATTTTACAAAGTGAACAACAACAAGACAGTGAATTAGGCAAACTTACTCCAAAACAAACATTTTTAAATTTTAAACTAATAAAAATCCCTTTTCTTAACTTTAATATATGGTGCGAAGTGTCAGGAGAAAATCCTAGGCCATTCATTCCAAACAATTTAAGAAAAATAATATTTGATATGTTACATGGGATTTCACATCCTGGTAGTAGAGCTACACGTCGTTTGATAGTTAAGAAATATTTTTCGCCAAAAATGAATAAAGACATCAATACATGGTCCAAAGAATGTATAAGTTGTCAAAAATCGAAAGTATATCGTCATACAAAATCTCCAGTTGTGAAAATTCCAATTTCAAAAACTAGATTTGAACACATTCACTTAGATATTGTGGGACCCTTGCCTGTTTCAAAGGAATATCGTTACATATTAACTATAATTGATATATTTACACGTTGGCCAGAGGCATTCGCGCTAAGAGATATTTCTGCAGTTACGGTTGTAAATAAATTTTTTAAGGAGTATATGTCACGTTTTGGGGTTCCATTGGAAATAACAACGGATCAGGGATCTCAGTTTACTTCAAACTTGTTTTTAGAATTAACGAAACTTCTTGGAAGTCATCAAATAACGACTTCTTCCTATCATCCCCAAACTAATGGAATGATAGAACGTTTCCATAGACAGCTTAAATCTTCAATAATGGCTAGGAATGGGTCCAGGGATTGGTATGAATAGTTATCGATAGTGCTTATGGGTTTGCGATCGATTTTTAAGGAAGATATTTCAGCAACACCAGCTGAAATGGGTTATGGCCAAAATTTAAGATTACCTGGTGAATTATTTTTTTTAACTACAGAGAATGTAACGTGAGCGGATGTTTTAAGTAGTTTTCGTGAACATTTTAAAAATTTTAAAACAAATTTGGAACATCATCAAAATTCCAGCGGTATTTTTGTTCCAAAAATTTAGAAGATTGTAATTTTGTTTTTGTACGTGTAATAAACAAACATTCCTTGCAGCATCCGTATAAAGGTCTTTATAGAGTTATTGAAAAGGATATTAAAAACTTTAAAATTGAAATAAGTAATGAAATTAAATATATTTTGATCGTTTAAAACCAGCAATGATTGATAAAATACAGATACCTAAAACAAAAACAAAAAAGAAAGTTACTTTTAATTTATTTAACGTTAAATCTCCGGAAGTATTGTAGGGTTATATTTATATTCAACTTTAAATGTACCTACTTTAAATTGAATTTTTATTCTTGTGGATTTTTTTTATATTTCAGTTTTGAAATGATTGTTTCAAAAATTTTCATTCAGATATAAATTTTTAAAACGAATTGTTAGCATACATTTAGGAGTTAACATTAAAAGATATTTTATATAAAAATAAATAGTGGTATATTTATTGCATACTACAATAGTGAGCGCAGGACTCGTAAACTGCGTCAACTGGCAGCCGATGGTAACATTGGCATCCGACCACCTATACTTATTTCGCTCGAGAGGTATGAATACAAATCCTTTACAGACAACCGCTTTGCTGCCTTCCCTATCCCGACTGATGCTCGCCAAGGGGAGGGTGCTTTCCTCCCGAAATTCGGCCTCACTTTCCGGCGGAGGCCGCAAATTTAGCGAGAGAACGTGGCCTTATAAGGCAGCTCGATCCCGGCGACCCCAAATAAGGGATATAAACCAACGCATCAGATTGCTTGTGGATGAACACAAGCGGGCGAAATGGGAGGAGCACCTAAGCGGTTGCAACCTCTCTGCCGGTGTAGGTAAGCTTTGGTCCACCGTAAAGTCCCTATCGAATCCGTCTTTCAATATTTATTGCAACTGTTGTTTTACCTGATTCTTATTATACTTAGACCCGAAACTCATGATATTTTTGGAGGAAAAATTGCAGGGTTGGCATTGAAAAGTTAATAAAGATATGCCAAATATCATGAGTAGGGGAAGTCAAAGTAAATAAGTGAGTCAAACCTGTTGTTTCGTATTTATAATAATAACGCTATGCGACAAAATCAACTTTTTTTCTGGGTATTGGACAAAACCCACTTTTTTGTAGAGATTGAGGCTTAAGTAAACAAAGTACTATCTCCGTTTTTCGAACTTAGCCTCCAAAAAATAGATATCGGCTTACGAAGTTCGAAATTCTACATTTCGAAATTTTATTTTTTTGTTAACGCGTTCAGCAAGACTATGGAAATCAATGTTTCGAACACAAACGTCTGCAAATATTGACCTTCATTTTAAAAATTTTATCTAAGGTCCTTGTAAAATTTAAATTATGCAGATGCGCTGAGGACTACGCTTTTCACCCATGGGTTGCGAATAACTTTTAAACGAGATAAAAAATATACTTTCTGCTATCGGATTCTGAATCTTGACGAAAATACTCGTCTTTTGATACCGCTATCGACATGTGCGACCCGAATTTTAGGTGCAGGACTTCAGTTGCAATGTTACTAAATTTGGAAATTTAAAAGCTTATTCTTCTACTATATATTTGTGAAAGTATGCCTGTATGTATGTTTGGACTTACAGCCTAAATCTCAGAATGGAATTGACCATGGAACGAAATTTCGCCATGACATACCCTGAGTGTGTCAATCTATGGTAGGCTATATCAAAAAAAAGTTTTCGACAAGGGGGCGTGGCACCTCCCATACAACTGGAATTTTTCGTAGTCAATATATCTAAAAGTATTAAGACTAGACGACTGAAATTATGTGAGTGGTTATATGAGACCAATCCCTACCACCTCCAGAAAAACTGGGTATAATTAAAAAGGGGGCGTGGAACCTCCCATACAAATGGAATTTTTCGTTGTCAATATATCTGAAATTATTAAAGATAGGCGACTGAAATTAGGTGAGGAGGTATATAAGACTAATCGCTACCCCCTCGGGAAAAATTTGGGATAGCGAAAAAGGGGCGTGGCATCTCCCATACAAATGGAATTTTTCAAGGTCAATATCTCTAGAAGTATTTGGTTTAGATGACTGAAATTTGGTAAAGCGGTATATAAGACGATTCCCTACCCCCTCGGGAAAAATTGGGGTTACCGAAAAAGGGGCGTGGCATCTCCCATACAAATGGAATTTTTCAAGGTCAATATCTCTAGAAGTATTTGGTCTAGATGACTGAAATTTGGTAAAGTGGTATATAAGACGAATCCTTACCCCCTCCAGAAAAACTAGGGATAGTGAAAAAGGAGGCGTGGCACTTCCCATACAACTGGAATTTTTCGTAGTCAATATCTCTAGAATTATTTGGGCTACACAAATGAAATTTGGTAAGGAGGTATATTAGACTAATCCCAACTCCCTCGAGAAGAACTGGGGATAACGAATAAAGGGACGTGGCACCTCCAATATAAATGGAATTTTTCATATCTCCTGAAGTATTAAAGTGACCACTGAAATTTAGGCGTTATACGAGATTAAATATGAAATCAACAAACAAAATAGCAAAAAACACATATAAATTGAAGTGCAAGTTTAACACGCGGGAAAAAATGGCAGGGGTATTTGTGAAAGTATGTCTGTGTGTTTGTATGTAAACCGCTGGATAGAACGCAACGAAATTTACCAAGACCAACCCTGACTACCTCAATCCATGGTAGGCTATTTTTTTAAGTATTTCTTTTGGATTTAGCGAAAAAGCGCAGCACGTCGAATACATAGATTTTTCTTCGCCAAAAAATAGTAGTAGATCTACTGTAATTCAATTATATAAAGTCCGAATCCTGTCAATTACCAATTTCAATTTTAATTTTAAATCTTTGCAAAATGCAGTAGGCTACTTCACTTAAAAATTCTTGAGTCCGCGTATAATTGAAAATTTCAATTACCAATTTCAAATTAAATTTTAAATCTTTGGAAATTTTGCATAAAAATTCTTGAGACCGCGTAAAATTGAAAAATATGTAGTGTATCAAATTCCAGAAATAAATTTGAGTGTTTTTGGAGACGCATCAGAGAGGTGTACAGCGCGCTTTCTGCAAACTATAATCAAAACAATAAAAGTAACGTTTAGATAAAAAAAATAATAGTGAAAACCGGTGATTTAAATATCTAATTCAAACAAGTGAAGTATACTAAGCTCATGTATCTGAACCTTAAAGCAACTGCTAACACAAAACCTAGAGAAAATAGCACCATTAAAAGTGCAATTCTGCTTATTATTCATTTAAAAGTCGGTGATTGGATATGCCTGCAAGAAAGCGGGGAGCGTTAAGCTTACAATCAAATAATTCACAAAGGCAGAAGCGTCTAAGAGCTCAAGAAACGCAAGAGCAACGCGAAATCCGTTTACATTTAAATGCAGCCAGAAATTTTTCGCAAAGACAACAAGAAGGTGAAGAGGAGCGACACACCCGGTTGCAGGCCAATGTTGGAAGGACCGTTAGACGTAGACAACAAGAAAGCGGTGAGGCAAGACAAGCCCGCTTGCAGTCCGATGCTGCAAGGACCACTAAACGTAGACAACAAGAAGGCGACGAAGCAAGACAAGCTCGCTTGCAGTCGAACGCTGTAAGAATATCTGCCAGCAGAGCCCAGTCTTTTAATTCAAGTGTTTTAAAAAATTGTGCTTACAACTATTCAGATCAAGTGCATTATTCGGTACTCGCTGTTATTGAGATTGGCTCGATGTCGCAAGAGTGTCAGCATTGTAAAGCTAGAAAATGGAAAGGTGAACCTCCTTCCATGTGCTGCTCAAATGGAAAGGTCTCCCTACCTCTTTTGGCTGTACCACCAGTTCCATTAAAGTCTTTATTAGAAGGGAATTCTTCAGATTCAAAAGCGTATTTAAAAAGCATAAGGAAATACAACTCAGCTTTTCAAATGACGTCATTCGGAGCAAATATTATTTATGAAGGTGGCTTTATGCCTTCTTTCAAAGTGCAAGGCCAAGTTTATCACTCTGTCGGATCACTTCTACCAGCGAGTAACCAACAGGCCCAATTTTTGCAAATATATTTTGTAGGTAGCATGCATGAGCAAACTGATTTACGTTGCGCCTCTTTGCAGGCCATACAACGTGGTATAAGAATGAAACTGCAGGAAATGATCCATATCACCAACAGCTATGTTAGAAGTTTTAAATATGCCATGGAAATGTCTCCTTCGCCTGATTTGAAATTGGTTATAAATGCAGACAAACGCCCTATGGTGGCACATCCCGGTCGATTTTACCCTCCAAATTGTAATGAAGTTGCCGTTAATATGAATGATGGGGAGTGTGGAAGAAGAGGTATTGTTTTAAGGCTTCACGGTAACACTATAAAACGAATTACCGAATCACAGATCATCCTCTTCAATATCCACTAATCTGCGTATATGGTGAAGATGGTTATCATTTTGGGATTCCTCATAGACAAGGAAACAAAAGAGTAGCATGCATGCATTTCTATGCATATATGTTTATGACACGCGCCAATTATTTTAATCATTTACATAGAAGTCAAGATTTATTTCAACAATATGCGGTGGACATGTATGCAAAGGTGGAAGCGGAGCGTATTTTGTACATAAAGACACATCAAAAAGAATTGCGGGTAGATTCTTATATTCATCTGCGAGATAGTATTACCAATGAAAACATTAATGTCTTGGAAATTAGTAAACGGTGTATCATTCCATCAAGTTTTACAGAAGGTCCAAGGGAAAGCAATCGTTTCTCTCTATTTAAGACCCTTAATTGCATCGTAGAAAACACCCAACATTTTAAATGTCTGCTTAAGTTAAGTATGGATTTTAATTAAAATGTGTGTTAATCAACGATTATGATTAAGGGCCTTTGACTTTAGATGACTTTGGTTATTCTGTAAGAAAAAATCACAAGAATTTCAATAATGATATGTGGTGAAAACACACAGCATTAAAGCCTTATTCTCTATTGCAAACGAAAGCTCAGACGAACGATTCGTCTCTTATCAATTTCGTTTAGCAATCACATTCTGTATCATTTTCGTTCTTCTGTTATCTTTCTTACTTTATGATTACAATTTTTTCAAATACATACATATGTATATTTTGTTCTCATTTATTAAAATTTTTATCACAATAGCTCTGTTCAATGACAAAAAAAATTTTCATAATGTTTACAAATTTAATATACGTAAAATTTACAATAGGTATATGCACGAACGGACTCAGGATGCCATGACGTACGTCAGAACTTATGGGAAACCTTACCTTTTTATAACGTTCACGTGCAATCCTACTTGGAAAGAGATAAAAGTAGAACTTTTCCACCCACAGTCTGCCAAAGATTGCCAGATTTGGTTGTCAGAATATTTAGGCTTAAGTTGACAGCAATGGTGCAGATCATAAAAAATCTGAGGTTTTTGCCCAATTCGATGTGACATGTATTCAATTGAGTGGGAAAACGGGGACTACCTTACGCCCATATACTATTGTGGCTTAAAAACAAAATACATGCTGACAGAATTGACTCCATTATATCTGCAGAACTATCGGATCCTGAAACTGATCCAGTTCTCTTTAACTTTATAAAAAGCACTATGGTGCATGGACCATGCGGAAATTTTAATAAAAATGCACCGTGTATGTTAGATGGTATATGCATTAAAAAATATCCCAGGCAGTTACTGAAAGAAACTCAAATTGGAATTGATGGATACCCACTTTATAAAAGGAGGCAGCCGAGCGATGGAGGTATTTGTACCAAAATGAAAACAAATAATGGTATAGAGGTCGATATAGATAACCGGTGGATAGTTCCGTATTGTCCTTTACTGTCAAAGGCGTTTGATACGCATATTAATGTTGAATTTTGCAACTCAATTAAGTCTATAAAGTACATTTGCAAATATGTAAATAAAGGGTATGATGCTGCGATGTATGCTTTTCAGGATCAGAATATAAATGACGTAGTAAGCACGTAGAAATCCGGACGTTACATAAGCAGTAGCGAAGCTTTCTGGCGTATGTTTGAATTCCTTATTCACAAGAGACATCCTCCAATTCAACAACTAAGTGTTCACCTGGAAAATGGACAGCGCGTGTATTTTAATGAAGAAAACGCTCTCCAACAAGTTACTGCTCCAAAAAATACAACACTTACTGCATTTTTTCAACTTTGCCAAAACGATGGTTTCGCCAGGACTGCGTGTATTTTAATGAAGAAAACGCTCTGCAACAAGTTACTGCTCCAAAAAACACAACACTTACTGCATTTTTTCAACTTTGCCAAAACGATGGTTTCGCCAGGACTTTGCTTTATTCTGAGGTGCCCCTTATTTTACGTGGAACAGGAGAAAACGAGGGGAGCGCATTGGCGGTCAACCAAACATTTATAAAGACCATGCCTTAGCAAGAATTTACACTATTCACCCCTATCAACAAGAATGCTTTTATTTGAGAATGCTTCTTCTAGAAGTAAGATGTCCAACATCATTTCAAAATTTAAGAACAGTAGATGGTAGAGTTTGCACCACTTATAGCCTGTTTTGTGCGTGGCCTTCTTGAGGACGATGCCCATTGGCAAGCAACTATGGCCGAAGCAGCTGTATCTAAATCACCAAAAAGTTTACGTCTTTGGTTTGTAATTTTATTGCACGTATGCAGTATATCAAATCCACTTACGTTATGGCAAAATCATGAAGACAATCTCTCGGAAGATTTTCTACATTCTGCTCAAGCTCAAACTCTAAGCGCTGAGGTGACGTAAAATAACGACATATATAATTTAGCAATTGCTGAAATTGAATACAAGTTGCTATCTCTAGGAGGAAGAGAGCTTTCGAGTTATGGTCTTCCGGCAGTTGAAAGAAATAATATACAAAATCTATGTCGCGAAGTAACAAGAGAGCTTTCTTACAAAATAGAAATTTTAAATTCAGAAATAGAGGCGAACACACCCAAATTGCTTCCGGATCAAAGAGCAGCATTTCATGCCGTAGTGGTTAGCATTGAAAACCAACAGGGCAAACTCTTTTTCCTTGATGCGCCAGGTGGTACAGGCAAAACATTTGTCTTAAGGACGTTGTTGGCTAAAGTTAGGAAAAACAGTCAAATTGCTATCGCCGTTGCCTCTTCATCTGGGATTGCAGCCACCCTTCTGGGGGCAGAACTGCGCATGCAACATTCAAGCTGTCATTAAATTTATCTGTACATGAAAGTCCTATATGTAATATTAGCAAAGGGAGTGGACAATCAGAAGTATTAAATCAATGCCAACTAATCGTTTGGGATGAATGTACCATGGCTCACAAAGCAGCGTTAGAAGCTTTGGATAGAACATTGCAAGATATCTGCGGCAACTCAAAAATAAATAAATAAATAAATGTAAGGCGCGATAACCTCCGAAGAGATCTAAGGCCGAGCTTCTCTCCCAATTTGCGTCGTGCTCCTCTTGATTTTTCCCTACAAATTGGCCGGACGGGACCTACATGTTTTATGCCGACTCCGAACGGCATCTGCAAGGCAGATGAGTTTTCGCTGAGAGCTTTTCATGGCAGAAATACAATCGGAGCGCTTGCCAGACACTGCCGAGGGGCGACCCCGCTTAGAAAAATTTTCTTCTAATTGAAAAATCTTATTTCTAAAATTTTGATGTTGCTTTGCCCGGGAGTTGAACCCAGGGCATACGGTGTGATAGGCGGAGCACGCTACCATCACACCACGGTGGCCGCCAACTCAAAAATAATGGGTGGAAAAACAATATTTTTAGCTGGTGACTTTAGGCAAACATTACCTATAATTCCCAGAGGCACACGAGCGGACGAAATAGAGGCATGTTTAAAGTCGTCACATTTATGGCAAAGCACAACACAATTCAAGCTCCGTACAAATATGAGAACGCATTTATTTAAAAATCAGTTGTCGGATAAATTAGCATCCGATTTACTGAAGCTTGGAAATGGGAGATAGAAACTGATTCCGAAGGTAATATTAATCTTAGCGATTTGACCACCATTGTGAGCAGTATTTATGAGCTCAAAATTAAGGTTTTTGAAAACCTAATCAGTAACTATAGAAATTGTAACTGGTTGTGTGAGAAAGCTATCTTGGCACCTAAAAACGCTACGGTAAACATCATAAACTTTGATTTATTGCAACAACTACCAGGAACCGAGCGAATATACAAATCTATAGATGTCAGTTTAACCGATGAGGACACTGTTAACTATCCCACAAGTCCTAAAAATTTGTATGTTTATGCACCAAGTGGTAAAACGAAAAACAGAGTTTATGAAGAATCTTTGCTTTGAACTAATTAAAAAACCAAATTGCTAACAAGAAGTAACTTACTTTTATTTGAATGTGGTTTAAAATCAGGTATGTATATGTACTGCTATTATTTATACCCGAACGACGTCGGGTACTCTGCTAGTATTTCATAAACTAAGAATTTCCTAGAGCTGCGGATTCCATTTTGGTGATTTTTAGGACACCTCTACCCCTACAAATCAACAAAAGTTTGAAAATCGTGGCACGTTATATAAAATCCAACCCCGGATTCTTAATATAGACGTAAATATGCGTATTTTGGAAAAAAACATGCGTCGAAAAAAAGGCCCAAATTACGGTGGGTACCATAAACTGCACGATTACCAATGTTTTTATTATTAAACGGTTTTATTTAGCTTGACTTGACAGGCCGCACGGCAGTTGTGAATGAATTTTGTAATTAAAATTTAAGTAACTTCCCAATAAGCTACATGCTTGAAACTTGGAATATAGCTCAGAACCCGATGACAATGCAATAATATGAGAAAAACTCCGATAGGTGGCGCATGGATCGAAATATTTCACAAAATTGTATTTGTGGTCCGATTTGGTTCACATTTGGAACAAATATTCCATACAGTCCCGTAGAAGTGACATCAAAATATTTTGGGGTTCAAGGAGGGACAAGCCTACGTGGCGCCGAGTAGAGTAGAGTCTTTGGAAGGATTATGTGACCTAGATTGTACCAAATTGTCAGGAAAGAGTCCTTGTAACAATTATTCACTAAATAAACTAAATAGAATGAGAAATAATAGGCAATTAAATAAAGACTAAAAACTTGAAAATAAAAATAAATAAAAATTTAAAAGTTAAACGGTTTTATTGAAAACAATACTTCCATTAAGTAATAAAATACTAAAAGCTAGAAAATAATTAGTTAGGTCCTAGGTACTAGTCATCGCACTCCTCATCAATCTAGGGCGTTGATCAGATAATAAAAAAGCGTTGGACGCGTCAAATTTCTATTGATAGTCATAAGTAAGACCAACTGAACCTTAATCAGGTTTGCTACGCCTCACATTTTTAGAAATTTCACGCGCCCAACGCTTTTATTTAATTGTCTGATCAATGCCCTAGATTAATTAGGAGTGTGATGGTGATGACTAGTACCTAGGACCTACCTAATTATTTTCTAGCTTTTAGTATTATTATTACTTAATGCAAGTATTGTTTTCAATAAAACCGTATAGGTTAAACATTTTTTTTTGTAATTTTTTTATTATGAGACTTATTTCCGTGTAAAAACAAATTCTATTGTATTAATTAGTAAAATGTTTGAAAAAAACTACGATATATTAAATTTTCACAACAAATGTAAAAAAACAAAAAATGTAAACATATACAAAGTTTGGCAATATATCACCAGCCTCGAATGAAAAAACATGTACTGCTCTTATCTATTAATTGTACCATGGGTTATACTCTCGTCGTCCTGCCAGGTTTTCCAATTTCCGGTTCAGCGACCTGTATTTTTGTTGTAGTTCCTGATCGACAAATTTGACAAGGGATGACGCAAAATCGTTTCAATATACGAGTTATAGGGGGTTGCGACCTAATCGATTCAACCTACGTATTTAGTTTCAGCAGATATTCTTAATTCCGAATAGCGAGTCGCAAGAGGAAAAGTTTTTATAATGTTTATTGAAATCGTGTAGTAGGCCACGAAGTGGTTCATGCGAAAGTTTGATTTGTAAATAATTATGTGTAGCAATTTAAAATGTCTAGACGGCCTGACTGGAACATTGAACTGAATTTCGCCGAGCAAAAATGGACTAGAAATCGTCCCTCTTATAAGTTGTGCCATAAATAAGACACCAAGCATCTCTCTAAGGCTCTGTAATGTAGACAACTGTACAAGTTTCAACCGGCTGCTGTAAGGTGAAAGACGTGACGTATCCCCCGGTAAGTGTCTCAAAGCAAAAAGAAAAATTGTTTTAAAAGAGTTTTATTAACGTGAGCATCATTAAATTTTTTAGACCATCGTTTGACAAACGCCAAGGTACCTCTATCCCTAATTATACAAGATTCAACATATAATATAAAATCGAGCCTGGGGTCCATTAATACGCCTAGGTCAGAGAAGCTGGTGACTTGCTTTATAATAAATCACCAATCAAGGACACGTGGGGTTGAAAGGGCTTATCTGTAAAACGCATGAAGTTGCACTTCGCTAGGTTTAATTGCATGGTGTTCACATTACACCATTACAAAGGGGATATATATAATAAGAGACGTCAATCGGCTATTCGTTTCTTTTCAGAAATTTTTGATCGCTGAAAGAAATTTTACTCGATGTATTGCGAGACATAGTCGGCCAGTCGTCTTCACAACTTGTCCTCAATTTGACAGGCCAGATGTGGGGAAATAAAAATTGACTGAGTGGAAGTTGAGTGTGGCTGCAACTTCTGCAAAATGTCAAAGCATTCAGAGTGCAATATTTGTTATCATTTTAGAGTGATGTTTGATTGCTTTTCACAGTCATTTTATGATCATATTCATGAACATATTTCAATCGTTTTGGTGGAAAATTTTGAATCATTTTTGAATGCGATTATCATGCATTTGTTTTTCATATCTCATTCAAAATAAGATACTACATAATAATGTTATTTTATCAGGGAAAGAAAGCAAGCGGAAGTGAACTATTTGATGAACCACAGGTGATTCTCAAACAAACTTGACCGATATACGTACACCTGTTCAAATGGGGTTCAAATAGCGCACAACCTTTGTATGTATTGTCCACCTATTATGTATTTTATGGAAAGCCGCAGGTGGAAAAATGGTTGGGGAAATTTAATGAAATGAAAAGCAGTGCTGCTCAAAATTTTGTATATGGAAGTGCGAATCACAATACATGTACAAAATTGTATGTGCACTGAAACTTTTTTTGTATTTAAAATTTTTTAATTGTTTGAGGTCGGAAAAAGTTGAATATTTGGTTTCATGTTACAAAATATTTGCTTAAAATATTATGTCAATAGTTATATCACCAACATACAACAGCCAAAAATTTAATTCTGAAAGTAGCGAAAAATTACATTGACCTCTAGCCTCAAGTTTTGTGGGAACATATTATACATACATATATCGTCGGAATTTGGGTTTCATTAATCATACTAAAGGCGAATGTAGACATTTCCGCGAATTCAGCCCCATTCATGAAAGGTGTGAAGTCTTCGGCACAGCCGAAGACAGTCCTGTCCTTACTTGTTTTTTTTTATATTCAAAGTGTGAATTTGAATCTGTGCCTATGATTTAGGGCAAAACAAAAACAAAAGTGCTACAAGTGTATAGGGGTTAAGCAGCTCCGATGTAAAGAAATATTTTCACAAGTATAAAATACATTATTCAGTGAACAAATATAGTCAAAAAAGATTCAGAAAGCTGAATTAAAAATTATATAAATTTTTGATCTCCTAAAGTAAACACATTTGATTCAAATATGATTCCAAAATGTGATTGAAAAAATATATTCAGTGTTTGATCATCTAAAGTATTCATAATTGATTATTTTTTTTGTTCAATTGTATGGTAACTCATTATTTTGTCAGAAAGAGTAATCAAATTGTATTGATATGTAGGGAAATTGAAAATTTAATCACCTAAATGGTGAGTGGGTATAAACAAACCTAGATTGGTATATATGTACACACATATATGCCAGTAAATGTTTCTTTCTTTTCAGTTTCTCTTAGAAAAAAACATAATAATTGAAATTCAATTATTATAAGCCGGTGTTAAGCTCATGAATTCTTAAATAAAAGTATAAACTGAACACACCATTAAACAAACATACATAAAAAGCTTTTAATATACATAGATTTCTAGTGTGCATATGCCGTCGGCAAAACAGTACTTACATGCATTTTTACATTTGCATACATGTTTGTACTTTTTAAATTATTAATAAAAAGGGATGAGATAATTCATAAATGTTGTTACCCCCGGTTGCCGCAATCAAGTTCCCCCGAGAGGAAAATAGGGCACGATGATCAGCTGGGTACGCTTGCATTATCGACTTAGCTCGCCGGATGGGGTGGGTGTTACAATCATCATAGTAGTCAAAAACCGCTTAGGTAAACCGCAGAAACAATAAAAAAAAAATCGTACCCCTTTGCTGCCACAAACACAACCCCCTTCGCCTCCATGAAACCAAGGCTGGCCTATCTGCTTTCAAAACACCCCCCTACCATCGCCCGCCATGGCCCTTGTTGGCTGGCCCCATCAACGATACCCGTTCGCACGTCTGTCCATCACCAACAGATCACTCCAACAACCCCCATTCACCACACACTACACTTTTCTATTTAGCAGTTCATCATTTAATTAGTAATAATGCTCATATATGTAACAAGATCAAATCTATATTTACAGGTGTCATCGCACCTAATCGTTCAATTTCTTACGAATATCTGGTGGCTTATACCAGCCTTATTATCACCTAGCTAAACTACACATAGGTATTGAATGCTTCGACTTGTTCAATTACAATTATGCCCACGATGATTTTTCACCGCGTATCAACTCAAAAGTGTATGAATTCATATATGTATATGTGGTAGTGTAATATCAATAATCAAAATTATAAAATTGAGTCAAACTTAATTTGATCTAAGTCAGGTCCTAAGTGAAAGCGTTTGAGTACGGAATCGTTTATTAGCATTCATTACGTCGATTGGCATCTCAAAAGAACTATCAACACAAATGTGCATACATATTTACATACGATAAAATGCTTTTACAACTCCATCCTCGAACGCCCTGCACTTGGCCTTTCATTGTGAGCAAACGAAAATTGCGACCGTCCGATTTGCATACCTCTAAACAAACTAAATGATTGCGCTTTGACCCACGCACTTTCCTACAAAAAAAACTGAAAGTGTGAAATATACAAATGTAAATTATAATAGACTGCAAATGTCTAAAAACAGCAGTCTCAACATGAACAAGGGCAACAGACAGGGATGGAATGGAGCGACAATTGCGAGACACAATCTCTTTGTATTGACAACCAAAACAAAACCAATAACCAAACCTCACCAGCTGATTTTTCTAAGGCGCCTTGGAAACTAGCAAAGGGGTATACAGCGCTTATTGCGCTTGGCTACTATACTTTACACAAACGCACCATTCCCTTTCTGTCCTACCCGCGCAATAACGATATCTATTGAATGAGTGCACTAACAATAACTACAGCAGATGATAACATTCTCCCTATTGTGTCTACGCTCTTAAAGCTATTCGTTGGCTCTTAATGCTTAGTGTTTATCCCTCGATTTGGATGTCCAGTTTCCGTGCGCTGGTAATAAGTATTCTAACTTGCCAAAAGGTTGTGCTGCTTACTGAAGAGATTTAAGTCGGCTCGCTTTAATAATACACACCCTCGCTATTTCCAATGCACAGCCACACACATCATTACTATTATTACTGTATGTATTATTGCATGTCTATTGCTAACATTTATTCGAGCAGCGAGCGGCGCCCATTTGCGAGCACCCGCGTTGCGCGCTCAGCTATATGCCTTTGCCTGCGCTAGCGTTTGCTGCTTATGGCAGATGCGTGTTCGCGCTGCCCAACACGCTCGTCTCTCAAATAGAATTTAAATATGAAATATGTACCTTGTACTTGTGTGTCTAATTCTTATGAACAATCCTACCGAAATATGCCTTATACGTGTATATTTATCGCCGAACGGCTGTGACAACCAACTGAGCTGCTATAACAGTGCGCAGTATCTGCATGACGTCGGTATATTGTTTGGAGATGTTCGGCGATTTCCCCTTTTCGTTGGCGAAACTGATGTGAATAAACCTTGCTATGGAATACTCCGTACGTTATAGCGCCAGCGATGCTCTGTTCGTTTGAAATTGAAGCTTCCCTCTTCTTCGGAGGATTCTCTCTGTCGGCGCTGCTACTGACGTATTATGTGTTGGTGTTTTGGTTTCTCGCCGCGTATTACTAGCCGCTTGATGCACTCCCTTCAAACTGCTATTTGAATAGGGTGATGAAATGATTCTAATGGATGAAACACTGTTTATGAGAACTTATTTCCCATTACCTATTATGTTTGCGAAACTTACCAAGTTTTGTTTCAGGACGTGTGCTTTGATCGGTGGTTGGTGTTAAAAAGACCGGAAGGAAACGAGTCAAGTTGGTCGCGGCAGCCATTTGCTCTAAATTTGACAACTGCCGCAGGGTTGCACCATAGATCAAAAGTTTTCTTTTGATTGACCACTAAAGGTCGTAACACATCTTTCGCAACAGGGCGAGTTAATCGGAGAAGCTACGGGGATTCGATGAGCTCGAAAGGCTGGAAGATGTTTTGCTGCACGCCCGCAAATGTGGGGCCCGAACCCACGTCCCTATGTCAGATCTTGAGGTCCTTGGCATGGAAGACCCCTTTGGACCTTCTCTGCAAGTCAGCCAGCTGGTACAGACATTGGCCCACACGCTTTGTCACCACCGCTCTGGTGAACTTCGATGCTAGTTTGGCGTTGAACCCCTGCGCTGCGTCACTTTGGCGGAAGCTCCTTCGGTAGACCAGTTGACCCACTTGGAATGATCTCGGCTTGGCTCGTGTGTTGTAGGCTCTTTGACCCTTCTCGTATGCCAGCCTCAGGTTTCTGGTCACCTTTTCTCTTAGTAGCTTGAGCCTCACATCCCTCGGATGTATCACCGTCTCCGAGTCGGTAGCCTCGCCCAAAGCTCGCAGTATCGGATAGGTTTCCGCATGTTGGACCATTTTCCGCATGTTGGACCATCCTCCTCGATGTACGATCGGATGATCGCCAAAAGCGACCCGTTCACCCTCCCTGAGGCATTCGCCTGTGGGGAGTACACTCCCGTCTTCACATGTCTCACGCCATAGCTATTCAGGAAGTTTGAAAACACTTCCGACACGAATTGACGCCCGTTGTCGGAATGGATGACCTCGGGCACTCTAAATATATATGAAAGACATCCGCCTCAAGGTATCGAACCACCTCCTTCGCCGTGGCACTTCTCATGGGCTTCAGGGACAGAAACTTGGAGAAGTGATCCAGCACCACAAAAACGCAGATATTTCCGTCTCGAGACCGAGGATATGGTCCGCAAAAATCCACGTACAAACGCTGGAACGCTCTCTCCGTCACTGTCCGTCCGCCCATGAGAGGTCGGCTTGTGGTATTCGAAGCCTTACAGCGTTTACACACGTCGCAGTTTCCCATGAAGTTTTTGACCGAGGTCACCATTCCTGGCCAATAGTATCTGGCCCTCAAGCGCCTGAGCGTCTTGGCTATGCCTTAATGGCCAGCCGCCGGTCCATCATGCATCTTCTTCAGCAATGTCTCGCGAAGACCTTCCGGCACCCATATATTCCAGAGGGCCTCCTCATCATCCTCTTCTCTCCTGAACCCGTCTCTCTTGTAGATGATCCCACGTACAACCTTCACGTCCGGCAATCTGTCCGTATTGGCATTCGTGACTCTTATCAAATTCTGGTAGCTGTCTGACTGGAACTCGGCATCCTCTAGTGAGACGTCCGTCGAAAGGCTTCCGCAGTCGATTTCATCCATGTGCATCCTGCTTAGCACGTCCGGCACCACATTCTTGGCGCCCTTGCGATGCACGATGTCAAAATCGTATGCCTGCAGCTTGAGGCTCCAGCGCGCCAGACGACCCGCAAGATCCTTTTGGCCCATGAGCCATTTCAGGCTCATGTGGTCCGTGATGATAGTGAATGGAGTCCCGTCGATATAGGGACGAAACTTCTTCACACTGTTAACCGCAGCCAGATATTCCAACTCCGTAATTGTATAATTCCGCTGGGCCGCGTTCAACTTCTGCGAGATGTATGAAATAGGGCGCTCATTGCCTTCCTCGTCCAGCTGAAACAGCACTGCTCCTACGCCCGTGGTGGATGCGTCACATTGGACATAAAAACGTTTCCCGAAGTCTGGATTCATGAGCACCTTTGGCGATGTCACCTCCAGCTTGAGTTGTTCGAAAGCCTCTACGGCCTCGGCCGTCATCTCAAACTCATTCTTCTTCTTCAGGCAGTCCGTAAGTGGCGCGGTCTTTGTTGCATAGTTCGGGATGAATCTTCTGTACCACCCTGTCAAGCCCAAAAATCGTCGCAGCTGCTTGGTGGTACTCGGAACCGGAAAATCTAACATGGCCTGCACTTTGATTGGATCCGCCTTCACCTTTCTTTGGCCTACTATGAAACCTAAGTATTTTACCTCCTTTTGGCAGAAATGCGATTGATGGTGAGCCCTGCCTTCGATAGACACTCCGCGACCTCCGCGAGATGTTGCAGATGCGTCTCGAAGTCCGGCGAGCATATCAGCAAATCATCAATATACACAAAAACATTTTCTCGTAGCTTTGAGGGAATGACGCGATCCATTAGTCGGCAAAGTCGCTGACTGGCGTTACACAGCCCGAATGGCATCACTTTGAAGTGATGCAGTAGACGTTCGGGGACGGTGAACGTCGTCTTCTCGCGTGCCGCCTTCGCTAACGGGATCTGCCAAAAGGCATCCTTCAGATCGATCCCCGTTATGAAGTAGGTATCCTGTAGCCGACCAAGGATGCCCTCGACATGCTGGGTCGGGTAAGCGTCCCTCTTCGTGCATTCGTTCAACTTGCGCATATCTACACAAAGTCGGTTCTTTCCGGGTTTTTGGACAAGCACTATAGGCGAACTCCAAGCACTATCGCTCTCTTCTATTACTCCGAGCTCCAGTATTCGGTCTATTTCCTGATAGGCCAGTTTTTGCTTTACCGGAGACATCGGGTAATAGCGTTGCTTGATAGGTGTGGTCTCGTCATGTACCTCGATAGTGTGCTCCATTAAGTGGGTTTTGCCCAATCCCAACTCTGCCGATGACGGAAATAACGACTTTACCCGCTGTAATTCCAACTTTTGTTTTGGGGTCAGTTCCACCATACCTGAACTATCAATGTCAATTTCCGCTATTTCCGACGTCCATAATCCAAATGCCTCCCAAAAATCTATCCCTAGGTATTACTCCTGCTTTAAGCTGGGCACCAAGTACACATCAAGACACTTTGTCTTGCCACGCCAGCTTATCTTGAGCCTCACTTTTCCCACAACTTCCTGTCCCTTTCCGTCCGCTGTCCTTAGCTGCTCATCCATGGCAACGACGCAATCTATGTCCAATCTTCCGATAGCAGGTCCTCCCAGACAACTGACTGAAGCCCCGCTGTCTAACAGTCCGCGCATCCGAGTATCTCCTATTACGACTTCTGCATATGGTCTTCGGTCCACCTCGTCGTTGATTATGGTCGCTGTCATCACTTTTCTCAGCCGCCTTCGTTCTTCGTTCTTCTTGCGCAATGCCTTGATCTTCTCCGCATTCCTCCCTACGGCTCCGGCACTCCACGTGTTCTCGCTATGTCCCACAGTCCCAAATATTCTCTTCCTTGCTTCTCGGTACTGTTTCTCTCTTTCCTCCAGTGTCTTGAATGGTATCACCTCCGGTTTGCGTTCCGCCTTTGGTGTTGATGTAACTGCCTTTAAAATTGTTTTGTCTGCTGCTGGGTCTCCGGGATCTCCTTTTCCTGGCGAGGCTCCCCGGTTTTCCGCCAGGACGACGGTTTTCTTCCCCGCACTTCTCGCACACTACTAGTCTCGCACCCGTATTGTCGCATTTGTAACACCGCAGTTCGTGGAACTGCGAGTCTCATTTCTGCTCACCGTACTTCCGCCTCGTCCCGTCTGATGGTCTTCCCGAGCTCTGCCTTACATTCATCGCGCGTCCTCGGTTTTCCAATGCCTCTACTACTGGTAGCTCCTCGTCCTTGTGGTCCTCTTCCCCGAGTAAGTCAATCTCGTCGACGTCCCTTCTCTTTTCAAACTTACGCTCATAGTCAGCGAAATGTTTCTCTGCCCGTCTGCACTCCGATCTCAACTCCGCAAGCGTTGTTATGTGACAACCAAACACGATATTCTTTATCTTCGCCTTCAGGTTTTTGCGCATAAGATTTACCAAACTCCGTTCTGGCATCTGGGTTTTCATGGTTAACGCCATGCCCCTCACGTACGCATAAAACTCGTCAAACGATTCGCGAAGATCCTGCTTCCTTTCATTCATCGCTTGACGAATTTCCTCGTCACAGTCCGACTTTCGGAACTGTTCATCGAGCGCCTCCCGCAGGTGGGCAAAGGCATCTCTGCCAGAACCACTCCTGGGCTGCTCCGCTCAACAGCAGGTGAAAGTTGGCATGTAAATCCTCAGACGAGACTGCGTGTTGTCTTTTTAGAGTCTCCACTCTAAACAGAAACCGCTCTATAGGGATTGATTTGGCACTACCGTCGTACTTCAACCCCCAGTCCCTAATAGTTTTGAATTTGTTTTTGTTACTAGCCGAGTAAGAATGTCTTTTCTGTGGAGATGGAGTGAAGAGCCGATGGCCGGTGAGCTCATCCTGATCCACTGTCTCTCTCTCCTTCTCTCGCTGTACCTTCGCATTCCGCCGATGCGGGAGGAACGTCAGCATCCCTTAGATCACAACTCGCGTCTGCCCGAGGGCCCTCGCGAGGTTTCTCGACTTTCAAGACTCACTCCCCCAGAGATCTGAGCTCCTTTCGCATCCCACTCACAGCTTCGCCTATAGCTTCTGCCGTTGTGCGATATAGTTCCGTTTGGTATTGGAAAAATAATGATTCGAACTTTTGTAAAAGTTCGCCCCCCATTTTATCTAGCACAGTCGTTTCTGGAGTAGCAACATCCCCCACGGTCATCACTCATCGTCTTGAATGCCCTGAGCCCGATGCCCCTGAACCGATCTCGTTCGAGGATAAGTGCTCCTCCTCTTCTGATTCAATCTCCACCGCCGACTTCGAAGCATCAACCTGGCTTCTCGTGACGGCCCTTTTCTTTCTACCATTTTTAGGCATAATTAAATTTTGTTAAATGCAAATTAAACGTTTGTTTGTGTTTATGTACGCTTTAGCGCAGTAGTGTTATATAAAAAAATTTTGAATTGTGTTAATTCCCTGATATGTATATCCACTGAATAGTATGTATTTACGCTTAATAGTGTGTGTGTGATGAACTTAGCTTAGGGTGACCTGTCTCGACCACTCAGTCCTGTCCCGTCGCGTTATTCATCACGGTATTGGTCAACTCATCTAACTTCGAAATATGTGGAAGCCACTTCACTTGGCCCCACGTTGGGCGCCGTTTTCTTTCTATTGTTACCCCCGGTTGCCGCAATCAAGTTCCCCCGAGAGGAAAATAGGGCACGATGATCAGCTGGGTACGCTTGCATTATCGACTTAGCTCGCCGGATGGGGTGGGTGTTACAATCATCATAGTAGTCAAAAACCGCTTAGGTAAACCGCAGAAACAATAAAAAAAAAATCGTACCCCTTTGCTGCCACAAACACAACCCCCTTACTCACCTGACCTCAACCATGATACCTCGTCGCCATCGTCCACGCAGTTCGCCTCCATGAAACCAAGGCTGGCCTATCTGCTTTCAAAACACCCCCCTACCATTGCCCGCCATGGCCCTTGTTGGCTGGCCCCATCAACGATACCCGTTCGCACGTCCGTCTGTCCATCACCAACAGATCACTCCAACAACCCCCATTCACCACACACTTTACTTTTCTATTTAGCAATTCATCATTTAATTAGTAATAATGCTCATATATGTAACAAGATCAAATCTATATTTACAGGTGTCATCGCACCTAATCGTTCAATTTCTTACGAATATCTGGTGGCTTATACCAGCCTTATTATCACCTAGCTAAACTACACATAGGTATTGAATGCTTCGACTTGTTCAATTACAATTATGCCCACGATGATTTTTCACCGCGTATCAACTCAAAAGTGTATGAATTCATATATGTATATGTGGTAGTGTAATATCAATAATCAAAATTATAAAATTGAGTCAAACTTAATTTGATCTAAGTCAGGTCCCAAGTGAAAGCGTTTGAGCACGGAATCGTTTATTAGCATTCATCACGTCGATTGGCATCTCAAAAGAACTATCAACACAAATGTGCATGCATATTTACATACGATGAAAAGCTTTTACAACTCCATCCTCGAACGCAGGCACTTGGCCTTTCATTGTGAGCAAAGGAAAATTGCGACCGTCCGATTTGCATACCTCTAAACAAACTAAATGATTGCGCGTTGACCCACGCACTTTCCTACAAAAAAAACTGAAAGTGTGAAATATACAAATGTAAATTATAATAGACTGCAAATGTCTAAAAACAGCAGTCTCAACATGAACAAGGGCAACAGACAGGGATGGAATGGAGCGACAATTGCGAGACACAATCTCTTTGTATTGACAACCATAACAAAACCAATAACCAAACCTCACCAGCTGATTTTTCTAAGGCGCCTTGGAAACTAGCAAAGGGGTATACAGCGCTTATTGCGCTTGGCTACTATACTTTACACAAACGCACCATTCCCTTTCTGTCCTACCTGCGCAATAACGATATCTCTTGAATGAGTGCACTAACAATAACTACAGCAGATGATAACATTCTCCCTATTGTGTCTACGCTCTTAAAGCTATTCGTTGGCTCTTAATTCTTAGTGTTTATCCCTCGATTTGGATGTCCAATTTCCGTGCGCTGGTAATAAGTATTCTAACTTGCCAAAAGGTTGTGCTGCTTGCTGAAGAGATTTACGTCGGCTCGCTTTAATAATACACACCCTCGCTATTTCCAATGCACAGCCACACACATCATTACTATTATTACTGTATGTATTATTGCATGTCTATTGCTAACATTTATTCGAGCAGCGAGCGGCGCCCATTTGCGAGCACCCGCGTTGCGCGCTCAGCTATATGCCTTTGCCTGCGCTAGCGTTTGCTGCTTATGGCAGATGCGTGTTCGCGCTGTCCAACACACTCGTCTCTCAAATAGAATTTAAATATGAAATATGTACCTTGTACTTGTGTGTCTAATTCTTATGAACAATCCTACCGAAATATGCCTTATACGTGTATATTTATCGCCGAACGGCTGTGACAACCAACTGAGCTGCTATGACAGTGCGCAGTATCTGCATGACGTCGTTATATTGTTTGGAGATGTTCGGCGATTTCCCCTTTTCGTTGGCGAAACTGATGTGAAAAAACCTTGCTATGGAATACTCCGTACGTTATAGCGCCAGCGATGCTCTGTTCGTTTAAAATTGAAGCTTCCCTCTTCTTTGGAGGATTCTCTCTGTCGGCGCTGCTGCTGACGTATTATGTGTTGGCGTTTTGGTTTCTCGCCGCGTATTACTAGCCGCTTGATGCACTCCCTTCAAACTGCTATTTGAATAGGGTGATGAGATGATTCTAATGGATGAAACACTGTTTATGAGAACTTATTTCCCATTACCTATTATGTTTGCGAAACTTACCAAGTTTTGTTTCAGGACGTGTGCTTTGATCGGTGGTTGGTGTTAAAAAGACCGGAAGGAAACGAGTCAAGTTGGTCGCGGCAGCCATTTGCTCTAAATTTGACAACTGCCGCAGGGTTGCACCATAGATCAAAAGTTTTCTTTTGATTGACCACTAAAGGTCGTAACACATCTTTCGCAACAATTTATGAATAATTAACATACATTTCATGGAAGTTATACATTTGGGCATATTAATTGGTTTTTGTTCGTACAGAAATTGCCCAGCAGAAATAAACAAAAATGTCTGCAATTTGCTGCAACTTCACAAACACTCAATTCTGCAAAGAGCTCATTTCATTTGGCATATTTCCCCACATTCATAATGGCGCGAGGAGAATACACCACAAATGAGTAAAATAAATGCGAATATCAATGGGGAACAACTGGTCGACTATGTCTCAGCAAACATTCGTTGCTTCGTTCGAGCGAGCAAATTCGCAACTTTTTCTCGATTGACGTCTCTTATTATATCTATCCTCTTTGACCATTATACTAAGCTGTTAAAGTCTGACTGCAGTAGCGCTCTACTTTCTGGTAAGCTGATAGGCATAATAAGTCATCCACATACATATATGGCTTTCAGTACTTTAAAACCCTTTGTAGGTCATTAATCAAAAGTAAGAATAACATTGGACCTTGGTGGCTACTTTGCGGTGTACTAGGAGCATATACGTAATACTCCTATATTATTACAAAAGGCAAGGTACATTCCCAAACATCAGAGTGCCGATATATTGTTGTTCATTGTGAATTCATACAAGTGAAAAATCTTTATATTCCTTCATTGCCATACCTACCTGTCAAATAATAGCTGACAGGGAGAACGGATGTCGCGAATGGTCAGAGAATGGAAGAAAAGTTTTTTTATTGCTCGCGGTTATTAAATTGAAGTGCCATGATTTGCACGTTTTTGTTTCAAATCAGCTTGTCTTTTAAATGTGTATACAGAAAATCAGGATATATGTTAGTATTCATTTCTAAAATCAAATTAATAGATTCAATTTGAGCAGCCAGTTGTCCAAAATTTTAAAAATATGTAAATAATGCAATATACCAATCGTCTACAAAAATGTTAGAAAAACACCATTGAGCAAATGATTTAAGTAATCGAACAGCGATTGAACAGGGGATCGTGCTGTTTACTAATGTGAACGTTTTTATCAAACATTCGACACTTGTATGAACTCACAATGTTGCTGTTAAAACGTTTTTGTTTTTGTATTCAATAATCGAATGTACCTAAATTTAAATTTTTTCTTGTCACACTTATGCTGCTACAATCACAAAAATTGTATAGGCTGTCTTGTTTTGATTTCGAATTCAAAACACATTATAAGCATTTTCTATTAGCAATAGAGGAGAATTACATATATGACTAGAAGCAGCATTACAAATTGAGGGCCGTTTTCTCATGAAGCCTTTCATTTTAGCGCTCACTTTATCCTGCCTATAAGTAAATTTTCGGTCGCTCAAGTTCTTTTTAAATTACCGGACTGAAAAATTTAAAAGTATGCAATTATAAAAAGTAGTACACTTTTAGTGTGAACGTATTACAATTTTCATGAAAAGTAGTACACTTTTTATTTGAATGTATTACAGTTTTCAAGTGGCGTTACCGTATCTTCGTCAAATGCAAGGTTTAATTTAATTTGCAGGGCAGATGAGAAAATTAAAATCTTTAAAGTTGACTCTAAAGTGAGGAATAGTTTATCTGCCCCGTATTTTAATTGAGCTTTATTGGGTGGATGAGAAAACGGCCCTAAGGGATAGTATCATCTCTAAGCCGATACTAAGCAGTCATTTTATGTACATAAACAAATCAATCATTATGGTTACACATATTTCCATACAAGCAGCGGAGAGATACGCACAAATACATGCATATATCTGAGATACTCAAAAAAGTATGCAATCATCGGTGGAAGTATTCATCGGTGGAAGTATTACTCACATATACACGCGCATACGGCTATGCGATAGGTTATAAACGTGCATCTGTAGTTTATAGCTGGTAAACAAGTAGTAAATTCTCGAAGAAGAAACGCCTAGAAGTATGCGAACGAGACAGCAGAGACTATAAAACGAGCGAAAGCTAAGTAAGCAGCAATCAGTTTGATTTAAACACACTATCAGTTGCGAAGTATAAGTGTTATTGTGAAGTATTTTTAAAGCAGTCTAATAAAGACCATTTTGCATTATTGAATATTGGAGTTATTTATTCAACAGTTTAGCGATACGAACGTTAGTAGAAGGTTGTAAATAAGCGGAATTTCAGTAAATTCGTTACAATATTTGTGATATAAAATAAAATTCAGATATTCGCATATACATACGTTCCGGCTTGGGTACATAAGTGTCGCGTTTGGTGCATATTTCTAAAGCAAATAAAAGCCGTACATTTTTACCGCTACAAAACCTCGTGATTGTAATTCATCAGAGTGCTTACCTCAGCATTTTTTATTTTTATTAGCGAAAGTACAGTTTTTTCGTGAACTTTTCTACAACAGAAATTTGTATTTTTAATTGGTAAGGTGCACTGCTACGATGGCCAGAAAATAAAGTGACCTTTTGTAATCGTAAAGAAGAGTCGTTTTTTGTGCAAGCGCAAACAATTGAAAACGCCATTGAAGGTGAAAAAATTAGTTCACTCAACGAAACTGAATTGAATGTGCGATTGGATCGTCTTGAGCACATTGGCACTTCGTTTTGTTCAGCGCATAACATACTGACACATACGTTAATCATTTCACTCAGGTCTCGTATTCGGCATGAGATTCGAATGTGTTCATCTCAAATGCCACCTTGTTCAACTATGCGTCATGACCAAACATATGAAAGGCAAACCATCATAATGCAAAGACGACCGCGTTTACCTGAGTTGAAGTTGCCTGTTTTCAGGAAAGCTACACTGAATACACCGACTTTATTTATTATATGTTTACTACCATAATCGGGAAGGATCCTGATCTCACGGATGTCGAAAAGATGCAGCATTTGCAAACATCGCTAAAAGGGCAGCATTAGACACCATCTGTTCGTTAGAGATCAGTGGTTCACTGAAGTTCTGGGGTTAAGAGGGTAGAGGCTTCTTCGGCAGCTAAGTTACGTGAGCTGTCTGACAAGGTTAACGCCAACTTAGGAGCACTGCTAACAATTGGAAATTCGGAACAAATAGCGGCATGCATTCTCATACATATTCTTCTTCAAAAGGTGGACAGTGCCTCGCAGACAATGTGCGAGGAAACCGCCTCCTTGGATGTTATACCATCGTGCGAACGATTCACTACCTTTCTGGAGAAACGATGTCAAAAGTTGGTAGGTGCTGAACACTCAGTTGCAGCAAGCACACGCATACCTCAGGTGGGAAAGAAAAGTAGAACTTCTAACACTAGTAGAAAATCGTTTATAACAACTAACATATCTAATGGCTGTGTGTTCTGTGACAACACAGACCACTCAATATATAGTTGCACTTGTTTTACTAATTTATTGCCACAACTGCGTCTAAAAGAAGCCAAACGGCTTTTGTTATGCCTTAATTGCCTTCGAAAAGGTCACCAGCTCAGTGCATGTAATGCTGGCTTATGTCGTTCATGTGGCAACAAGCATCATAGCTTATTGCATTTCCAACACTCCAACAAGCAGGAAGTCGCAAACTCGGATCATAATCCTGAAACATCATCGCCATCTGCTTGACAACCGCTCCATCGCTCATTGACAGTAGTTTCCCCCTCTCCCTCGGTTGCCCAAAATCTCAAAATTGATGTTGTGCTCTTAGCTACTGCAGTTTGTGACGTCAAAAACAATGCGGGTACTTGGGTACCATGACACGCACTGCTCGACTCAGGATCGCAGTTACACATAATCACATCGCGTCTTGCTCATCAATTATAGCTGCGTAGAACTAAGTCGTCTGCATCAGTATCTGGTCTTGGTGACTCCAAGTTCCATTCCGATGGCTTCACCTTTGATATCAATCTTCGCTCCCAAACTTCCGAATACCCAACTTTCATTACGACATTAGTAGCTCCCAGCATAACGGATAATCAACCCAGCATAGGCCTGAATATATCATCGTGGAACATTCCTTCAAATATCCGACTAGCAGACTGTGACTTTTACAAACCCCAACGCGTTGTTGTGCTTAATGGGGCAAGTCTTTTTTATGAGCTTTTGTGCGTTGGACAAATTAAACTTGCCTCTGGCCTCCCAGTACTTCAAAAAACCAGATTAGGGTGGGTAGTCTCGGGAGGTGACTGTCAATCAAAAACAGCAATGGCCTTGAATGCAATATCACCAGTCGATGTAGAGGATGAAAACATGGTTCGACTTGATCAGGTGGTTCGTAGATTTTGTGAGATTGACTGTTTTTGCTCCGCTGTTGCCAAATATACCAAAGAAGAGATGATTGTGAATCCCACTAACTTCGTTCGACTACCCACTGGGAATTATTCTGTTCGTTTGCCTATTAAATCAAATATAAGCCTGTTGGGGGAGTCATACCCACAAGCCTTGCGTAGATTTCTTAATTTTGAGCGTAAACTTGAGCGACAACCAACATTAAAGGCTCAGTATGCTGTTTTGATTCCTGAGTACTTAGATTTGAAACACATGTATTTAGTTAGCGAATCAAATCATAATCTTTGTAAGTATCGTATTATCGTTGGACTCATCGTGGAATAGTTTGTATGAAGACTTCGTAAGCATACCTATACTTTGTTTTCCTAGACTATCTATCTTTCCGAAGGGAGTAGATGAGGTTCATGGTTTCAGCGACGCAAGCATAGAGGCCTACGGAGCCTGTATACGTAGCATGTGGTAACGAAAAGGGGAAGCAGGTAGATTTAGTTTGGTCGAAATCGCGTGCAGCACCTCTCAAAACTCTCACAGTGCTGCACGAAATAGTTTAAATGAATGTTTACAAATGCCCGTTTTATTGTTGGTCGGATTCCGCAGTTGTAATAGCCTCGATCCGCGACGAACCATCTCGATTTCATGTTTTTACATCCAACCGTATAGCACAAATACAAGAGCTGACGGCAAAAATGGAGTGGAATTACGTACCAACTAAGCTAAATCCACCACACATTTTATCAAGAGGTACATTTCCTAGCGAGCTAATAGAAACGACAATTTGGATGCATGATCCAGAGTTTCTAGCTGATGGTCGAAGCAAATGGCCATTGAGTTGTAGTGCCGTAAAAGAGCTCCCTGAACTTCACAAAAAAGTACTACTGGCCGTCCCTAGGTTATCTGACATAACGTTGGAATGCAAATACAATACTTCGTTTACAAGGCTGCAACATGTTTTTGCTTATATTTACAAATTTGTTCATAGGTCCCGACATCCAGAATTGACAGTTGACGATATTGGTGGAGGGACAAGACTACTTTTGCGCACAATTCAAATATCGAATCTTCGTGATGATTTCAGTTCTTTGAAAAATGGTGAAGGTGTAAGAGCATCGAGTATCATCGCGTCTCTCTCCCCATTTATCGACGATTATGGTTTACTTCGTGTGGATGGGCGACTCCAAAATTGAGCTTTGGACTTTAATGCACAATATCCTATCATATTGCCACACGCCATCCGGTAACTCATGCACTCATCATGCACTTCCATAGGCGCAATTTGCATTTTTGACCTCGCGCCCTTCTGACTAATATTCGCTTGCAATACTGGCCAATCGGAGGTCGAAAAACCGTCTCGAATACTGTAACTAAATGCATAATCTGCTTTCAAGCTAAACCATATGTATATAGCTGAACACTTCATGGCGGACCTCCCTCATGATCGAGTTAATATATCGTATGCATTCATGATCACAGGCGTTGACTTTGGTGAGCCATTCTTCTACAAAAATGAAATACGTAACAAGCAGCCCATAAAGTATTACATTTGTATCTTCATATGCTTCGCTACCAAGGCTGTTCATTTGGAGCTAGTTATGGATCTCTCTACGAAGGCTTTTCTAAATGCTCTCAAACGCTTCATTCTCACTCGACATTGTCCTGCCAGAATATGGTCAAACAACGTTACCAACTTCGTCGGCGCAAAGAATGAGCTTACTGAATTGAGGCGCGATGATCATGCGAAAGCAGTCCACGAGTTTTGTTTAGACAATTCTATCGATTGGAAATTCATTCCTCCTCTCTCCTCACTTTGGTGAATTGTGGGAGGCAGCAGTAAAAACGGCAAAACATCATTTCTGTTGAACAGCCGCATATTCTTTGTTAAACTTTGATGAACTGCGCACGCCCATATGCCACATTGCGGTCATCGTCTGGAGTTACCTTTGTTTTCACTTTCAGAGCATCCCGATGATCTGGACGTTTTGACACCTGCGCACTTCATAGGAACAGCTCCTCTCGCCTTGTTCGACGAGCCTAACCTCACCGCTCTTAAATTTAATCACTCAGATCAATGGCAGCGAATGTCATACTACCAGCAAATCTTTTGGGCCCGATGGCGGGAAGAGTATTTAACTTCATTACAACAGCGGTCAAAATGGCGTAAAAAAAATCTGCCCTGTCTATCAACGACGTCGTTTTAGTGAAAGACGAAAATTTGCCACCACTCAAGTAGCCACTAGCAAGAGTCGTCAAACTTATCAGCGAAACAGATGGAGTATCGCGAGTTACAGAGCTAAACACTGCCACTGGGACCATCCGGAGAGCTATCAGAAAATTGTGCCCACTCGCGAAGCAAGATGAGGTTGAAAGCCCTGGCCTTCCAACGGGAGGAACGTTTGGTTACGCCTTCACTGTCTACAGCAGAACCATTAGCTGTTGGTTTGCTGGGCACTGCCGAAAAGGGAACAATGCTAACAGCGCAGCCCAGTTAAGATAATATGACAAACTCCGCTCCAAATTAATACATATTACATATGTACATATACATACATACATACATTGTAAATTACTCTGCGAAGTAATGAGAAACCAAACTCCTTTTAGATACATACATACTAGCGTACGTTCATATACATTAATTCACCCAAATTAATCTCATTTATTGCATTTGCCTTTGCTGAAGACTCTCAGTAGTTTCACCAAATATTTACATATTCACTCGTTGTTCAATCGCTAATAAGAGTACACTGGCTAAATCGAAACCGACTGCATTTCCAATCAATAAATTTAATTATTTTACATTGAAAGTTTGCATTTTCATTTTTGCAAATTAAAATAGCCATCCAAAAGTCTCGTTGGCTACACAGTGATGTTGAAAATATCAAAACTGCTGATACTCGTGCCGATAACACTACCAACGACAATGAGGTGCAACCTACTCATCAGAAGGTAGCTGTTGCAAAAAATAAATCTTACGATAAACATGTTCGCATTGTTGGCTCAAACGCTAACTCTGAACTTTGTGTTGCCGCCAAAACCAAGTGACTGTATATTGCTCCTTTTTCGCCAACAGTCACGGAAAATGATATTGTGACGAATATGAGTGACACTGATACTCATATCCCTAGTCTGATGCTAAGTAAATAAAGTCACAACAACAATAAAGCAGACAGTTACTTGTATCTACATAAACGAATCAATCATTATGTCTACACATATGCACGTATACGCAGCTGAGAAGCAACGCACAAACACATGCATATATCTTATCTAAGGTGCTCACAAGAGAGGGCAATAATTTGTGCAAATATTATGAGAAGCAATAAACATAGTTGTGGCTGGTGATTTTGTAGCTGATAACTAAGTAGTAAGTTCTGGAATGGAAAAGCCTAGAAGTATGCAACGAGGAAATCAGACAGTATAAAAAGGCGACAGTAGCGGCGCGAGAGTTTAGTTTTATTTAAGCTATCATCAGTCAAAAAGAGACAAACTAAAAAAAAGAGCAAATAAAGTATAAGTGTTATGGTGAAGTACTTTAATAAAGGCCATTTTTCCATTATTCAATATTGGAGTTATTTATTCAACAGTTTAGTGATTCGAACTTAGCAAAAGGGCAAATAAGAGGATTTGCAGTAAATTCGTTACAATTGGTGTCAGAAGAGGAATTGTTGAATAAATTCCGAAGACTTCGAATACAACTTGGACATGGCAAAGTGGAGTGAATTGAAGATCCAGCAGATGAAAAAGAAGTTGGAGAACCGTGGATTGAATACGTCCTGCAATAAGATCGAACTACAAGCACGGCTACGAAAAGTAATGGAGTCGCAAGGAATTGATGTGGACTAGTATGTCTTTTATCCTGATGGGGACGAGGCAACAACAAAAATTGAAGAGAAAAACGAAACATGGAAGACAGTTATGAGCAGAGACTTGAACATGATTTTGGCTGCAATATCCGCTCAAAAATTGACAGTGTCATCTCAGCTGGAAGAACAAAAGACAAATATAACATCACAGCTAGAAGAACAGAAGACATATATGGCATCCAAGATGGAATCACAGGAGACACGTATTGAAGAAATGTCGTCAGAAATGACATCGAAGATTGAAGCACAAGAAACGCGTATTTCAGAAATGTCGACACAGATTACATATAATATGGAAGCACAAGAGGAGCGCTTATCATTGCAGGTGACACAAATGTCTTCGCAGTTAGAAGCACAGGAAGCAAGGGTAACATCAAAGCTGGAAGCACAGGATACAAAAATTGTACAGCTCGAGGAAAAAATTGATGCCGAGATAGAAGCTTTGAGAGGTCGTATACAGGAGTTGCAACTAAATCGATCAGCAGTTTCAGCAAGCATTCCAAAGGTAAAAACACCATCCTTTGACGGTTCTGTTCCTTTCCAGGTCTTTAAGCTACAGTTTGAGAAGACCGCAGCAGTGAATAACTGGAATGCTGAAGATAAAGTTGCAGCTCTATTCGTAGCATTGAAGGGGCCAGCAGCCGAAATCCTACAGATGATTCCCGAAGGAGAGCGGAACAACTATGAAGCATTGATGGCCGCTGTCGAGAGACGTTATGGCAGCGAGCATAGAAAACATATATTCCAAATTGAGTTGCAAAACCTTCACCAAAGAGCGAATGAGACTTTGCAGGAGTTTGCCTCGGATGTTGAAAGATTGGCTCATCTCGCAAATGCGGACGCACCCGTGGAATACACCGAGAGGGTAAAAATCCAGAGTTTTATAAATGGCATACGGGACGTGGAAACGAAGCGAGCTACATACGCAAACCCAAAGCTGACATTTGCTGAAACGGTATCACATGCATTGACTCAGGAAACTGCCTGCCTATTGAGTAAACCAGCATATAAGGCTCATCGTGTGGAAGTAGAACGACCAGAGTGGGTAGACACAATTTTGGAAACATTGAAGGGTACGCAGCAGAAGAATAATGATGCAGTCAAATGCTTTAAGTGTGGAAAGCCAGGGCACATTGCGCGTTATTGCAACACCAACCCTAACAGTTCCAACAATGTGGGTGGTCGTAAACGCAGAGCTGAAGGAGATGATCAGATCTCCAAGACCAATCAATCGTTAAACTAAAGCGAGTCAGCAGCAAGGGGCGACAGCTGGCTCCCTCAATTGAATGCCCCATAATCTCTATCTCACAAATTGGAAGAAGGTTAAACAATCTTACTGTCGGAGGGCATGTGGATGGAAACGACGTCATCGAACCATCAGCTAGTCCATGGAGCTCACCGGTGGTACTTGTGAAGAAGAAGGATGGGAAAATGAGGTTTTGCGTGGACTATCGCAAGTTGAACGACGTCACGAAAAAGGATAGCTAACCTTTGCCGAGAATTGACGACACTCTGGACTCGCTATCTGGTACGAAATGGTTTTCCACGCTGGACTTGAAAAGCGGCTACTGGCAAGTTGAGGTGAAGGAGGAAGATAATGAGAAAACAGCCTTCAGTGGCGGTGATGGTCTTTGGCAATTTACAGTGATGCTTTTGGACTTTGTAATGCACCAGCTACTTTTGAGATACTCATGGACCAGGTACTGAAAGGACTACATTGGAAAATATGCTTGGTGTACCTGGACGACATCATTGTATTGGCAACAACTTTGATGAACATCTTAAGAACTTGGAGGAAGTTTTCCAGAGAAAAGCTGGCGCTGGTCTGAAATTAAGTCCCAAAAAGTGTGCCCTGTTTAAAAAGAAAGTAAATTATTTGTGTCACAAGTTAACAACAGAGGGCATCTGCACTGCGAGCGAGAAGATAGAGGCTGTAAAGGATTGGCCAAGACCACAGAACCCACATGAATTGAGAAGTTTCCTTGGGCTGTGCACATATTACCGCCGATTTGTACCAAATTTTTCCAGCGTAGCCCATAGCCTCCATGAGCTTACAAGAAAAAATAAAGCTTTTGAATGGAAGAAGGAGCAAGAAGTGGCTTTGCAAACATTGAAGGAGCATTTGTGCACTGCCCCAATGTTAGCATATCCGATTCGAGGAGCAACATTTATTCTAGATAAAGATGCGAGTGGATATGCTATAGGAGGCGTTTTATCACAACTATATTGTAAAGAATTTACTGCAAATCCTCTTATTTGCCCTTTTGCTAAGTTCGAATCACTAAACTGTTGAATAATAACTCCAATATTGAATAATGGAAAAATGGCCTTTATTAAAGTACTTCACAATAACACTTATACTTTGCAACTAGCTTGCTTAAAAACCGAACTGACTGATAGCTTAAATGAAACTAAACTCTCGCGCCGCTACTGTCGCCTTTTATACTGTCTGATTTCCTCGTTGCATACTTCTAGGCTTTTCCATTCCAGAACTTACTAGTTAGTTATCAGCTACAAAATCACCAGCCACAACTATGTTTATTGCTTCTCATAATACTTGCACAAATTATTGCCCTCTCTTGTGAGTACCTTAGATAAGATATATGCATGTGTTTGTGCGTTGCTTCTCAGCTGCGTATACGTACATATGTATAGACATAATGATTGATTCGTTTATCTAGATACAAGTGAATGTCTGCTTTATTATTGTTGTGACTTTATTTACTGAGCATCAGACTAGGGATGTGAGTATTACTTAGTGTCACTCATATTCGTCACACTGCCCTCCACCTAAGTCTGATCGTCCCGATCAGATAAATCTCCCGATCTAAACATATTCAACTATATTGTAACGAATTTACTGCAAATCCTCTTATTTGAAAGTAGAAAGACCAGAGTGGGTAGACACAATTTTGGAAGCATTGAAGGGTACGCAGCAGAAGAATAATGATGCAGTCAAATGCTTTAAGTATGGAAAGCCAGGGCACATTGCGCGCTATTCCAACACCAACCCTAACAGTTCCAACAATGTGGGTGGTCGTAAACGCAGAGCTGAAGGAGATGATCAGATCTCCAAGACCAATCAATCGTTAAACTAAAGCGAGTCAGCAGCAAGAGGCGACAGCTGGCTCCCTCAATTGAATGCCCCATAATCTCTATCTCACAAATTGGAAGAAGGTCAAACAATCTTACTGAACTCGCTGGACTTGAAAAGCGGCTACTGGCAAGTTGAGGTGAAGGAGGAAGATAAAGAGAAAACAGCCTTCAGTGGCGGTGATGGTCTTTGGCAATTTACAGTGATGCCTTTGGACTTTGTAATGCACCAGCTACTTTTGAGAGACTCATGGACCAGGTACTGAAAGGACTACATTGGAAAATATGCTTGGTGTACCTGGACGACATCATTTTATTGGGCAAGAACTTTGATGAACATCTTAAGAACTTGGAGGAAGTTTTCCAGAGAATAGCTGGCGTTGGCCTGAAATTAAGTCCCAAAAAGTGTGCCCTGTTTAAAAAGAAAGTAAATTATTTGGGTCACAAGTTAACAACATAGGGCATCTGCACTGCGAACGAAAAGATAGAGGCTATAAAGGATTGGCCAAGACCACAGAACCCACATGAATTGAGAAGTTTCCTTGGGCTGTGCACATATTACCACCGATTTGTACCAAATTTTTCCAGCGTAGCCCATAGCATCCATGAGCTTACAAGAAAAAATAAAGCTTTTGAATGGAAGAAGGAGCAAGAAGTGGCTTTCCAAACATTGAAGGAGCGTTTGTGCACTGCCCCAATGTTAGCATATCCGATTCGAGGAGCAACATTTATTCTAGATACAGATGCGAGTGGATATGCTATAGGAGGCGTTTTATCACAACTGGTCGATGGACAGGAGAAGGTAGTTGCATATTACAGCCGTTCGATTGGAAAACCAGAGAGGAACTAATGCGTTACGCGGAGAGAGCTGTTGGCATTGGTAGAGTGCATTAAACATTTTCACAAATACCTCTACGGCCAGCGATTCCGTGTCAGGACAGATCACGCAGCGCTGAAATGGCTTCTGCAGTTCCGTAATCGGGAATCACAATTGGCACGGTGGATCGAGCGACTACAAAGCTGACTTTTCCATTGAGCATCGAAAAGGTAGTACCCATGGAAATGCTGACGCAACGTCACGAAGATCATGTAGTTTGGAATGCAAGCACTGTTCAAAGGCCGAGGCTAAAGAAGATATTATAGATGTCCGGCTAATGACTATAACGTGTACGGATGAATGGGACGAGGAACAACTAAGAAAGTGTCAGCTAGAAAATACAGATCTGTCATATGTTATGCAAGGGCTCGAACGAAACAAAAGACCAAACAGAGAAGAGATGTCAGCAGAGAGTCCCATTACGAAGTCATATTGGGCACAGTGGAACAGTTTAGAATTGACATCCGGTTGCCTTCATCGAGTTTGGGAGAGTGAGGATGGTAAATGCAAGAAGAAACTGATAGTTGCTCCCATAAAGAGGATTTCTGACTTGCTCAGCGAGCTGCATAATTGTCCAAGTGGGAGTCATCTTGGAGTCACGAAGACGCTCGAGAAAGTTAAGCAGAGATTCTATTGGGTTGGTTGCCGTCAGTCGGTCACAGAGTGGATTGCCAATTGCGAGGTTTGTAACAGAGCGAAAGGGCCCAAAACACGAAGTCATGGCCAGATCAAGCAGTATATTTCAGGTGCACCATTTGAAAGATCGCCATGGATGTCGCAGGTCCATTTCCTACTAGCAACAGCGGAAACAAATACGTACTGGTGGTTATGGAGTATGTCAGTAAATGGCCAGAGGTATACCCAATCCCAAACCATTAAGCAGAAACAGTAGCAGAATTGGTTACAAACGATTGGGTTGCAAGGTATGGGGTACCAATGGAGTTATATTCTGACCAAGGCAGGAATTTTGAATCAGCTGTGTTCCAAGAAATGTGCAAGAAGTTGGGCATTCGGAAAACCCGGACAACTGCATTGCATCCTCAGTCCGATGGTATGGTGGAACGTTTCAATAGAACATTGGAGGAGCATTTAAGGAAAGTAGTAGACAAGTACCATAAGGGCTGGGATATACACATAACATCATTCTTGATGGCCTACCGATCGGCAGTACATGAGACAACGGGCCAAACTCCCGAAAATGTAATTTTTGGCAATGACCTTCGACTGCCAGCTGATTTGAAGTATCGGATAGATGCCGATGCGGAGAGAAATGTCAAGAATTCCACTGGTGTCTTGGAAGAAGAGCTGAGAGAGATACACGATCTGGTAAGGCAACGATGAAAGATTATGAGTGACGAGATGAAAGGTACGATAAAGCAATTAATTCGGAAGGGTTTCAGGAAGGAGATTTGGTGATGTTATACAACCCACAACGAAAAAAAGGTTTGTCCCCGAAATTGCAGTGTAATTGGGAAGGCCCATACAAAGTTGTAAAACGGATCATCGATGTAGTGTACCGCATAAAAACCATTGGCAAACCACGAACCAAAATGAAAGCAGTTCATTTGGAAAGGCTGGCAGCGTTTAGATCGAAAGATTTGTCTGATCGGGATGATCAGACTTAGGTGGAGGGCAGTGTGACGAATATGAGTGACACTAAGTGATACTCACATCTCTAGTCTGATGCTAAGTAAATAAAGTCACAACATCAATAAAGCAGACAGTCACTTGTATCTTTTTTTTTTTTTTTTTTTTTTGCGGGGAGGCTGAAAAATGCCTAATGCACCATAATTGCTGCCGTCGCAGCAACCGTGTGTCCGTAGACTAAAAAACAGCCCCGTTCTGGAACCGTCGCCCACCCCGGCACCACTTTCGCATTACTTCAGGGTGGCGTTCCATATTTCTAATTTTTTAAGAGCCTACTGTTGTCCCTGCGTCCAGGTTCCCGCTATTTGCTCTGAGTGTCCATTTAATCGCCAATGCTTCGCATGCGCATTTCTCTGCGCTCCCTCTCAGCATCCATCAGGCGTGTCATTACTATAAATGCCATTTTGCTCACTGCAGTCCAGCATTCTTTCCTGCTGCACATATGTGAAACTAAATTTCTCGTGGTAGGTTCCTCCCCAAAGACTCCATGCAAGGTGAGTCTTTCTTCGTGGAAACGGGGGCAGTAGAACATGACGTGTTCTGCGTTTTCTAACTCTGTGGTACACATTGGGCAATGAGGATCTTCCTCTATCCTACGCTTCCATAAATACTCTTTGAAACCGCCATGTCAACTCATTATCTGCGTGAGATGGTAGTTCAGTTCGCCGTGCTTCCGCTCATTCCATTGAGCTACGTTCCAAACTAGTGTGAAAGTCCAACGCCCTTTACTCGAGGCCTCCCACCGTTCTTGCCACTTAGCTATTGTTTGTGGCCTTGCTCTTTTCTTGTCTTCTTCAGATGGTCGCTCGATATTAGTGTTATACAGATCGGCCATTTCGCTTGCCAGTAAGTCCACTGGGATTTTCCGGGTTAGAACCAGGATCGCGTCGTCGGACACCGTCCGATAAGCACTTGCTATTCTTAAAGAAGCAAGTCGGTACGCTGCTAATATATATTTTTGATGGGTCTGTTTAGATCCATACCACACTGGTGCTGCGTATAGTATTATTGAGCTGGTTACTGTGGACAATAGCTGACGTATAGCTTCGCTCGGACCACCAATGTTAGGCATTATTCGCATAAGTGATCCATTAACTTTGGTAATTTTCTCCCCCACCGCTCTGAAGTGCTCTTTGAAAGTTAACTTAGAGTCAATGTGCACTCCTAAGTATTTTAAGGAATCCTTTGAGGTGATTTGATGATCCCCGACAGATAAGACTAACTCGTTCGCCGACCGTTTGGAGCTTACTAATACCACTTCCGTCTTTTGGCTAGCCAACTCCAGTCCTGTATTGGTCAGCCATTCCTTTATTCTTGCTACGGCGTCTTTACATAATGCTTGAAGCAGGTCCAGTTTCTTGGCCACTACTACCACTGCAATATCATCAGCATATCCCACAATTTGCGTGTTTTCTGGTAGATCAATCTTTAGCACCCCGTCATACATTACATTCCAAAGCGTTGGACCGAGAACAGATCCCTGTGGGACGCCTCCTGTGATTTTGTACTCTTTAGCTCCTTGATCCGTGTCAATAAGAAGTACTCTGTCTTTAAGATAGCTACCTATAATTCTGCGTAAGTAGCTGGAGTGCCGAAGCTTTGCAGCGCTGCCATTATCTGCATCCAGTTCGCAGTGTTAAAAGCATTCTTGATGTCCAACATAATCAGTGCACAGAACTTCCTTTTATTTTGGCCTCCAGAGATAGCTTCTCTAGCTATATTGACGATTGTTTGTATTGCATCTACGCTGGATCTTGATTTGCGAAATCCATATTGACTATTCGATAAGCCACCTGGTCTTTCTAGAGTCAGCTGTAGGCGCTCACTAATTATACGCTCGAAAATCTTCCCTAGGGAATCCAGCATACAAAGTGGCCTATATGAGGATGGTTGGTCCGGCTGTTTACCACGTTTCAGCAATAGGACAAGTCTTTGTCGTTTCCACGGGCGAGGGAACACGCCTTCTTGCATACAGGCATTAAAAAGATCAGTAAATAATGTAGCCCTAGTTGTAATCGCGGCTTTAAGGGCTATGTTTGGTACTTCGTCGGGTCCTGGGGATTTGTCATCAGCAACTCTTTTTGCAGCGTCCAGCACCTCTTGCTCTGTAATTTGCGGAATTTCCGTACTTTCTAGATCCTCGCTTGGATAAGTCCAGCGATCTTGCGCCGGGAAAAGTGTTTCAACAACAATATTCATCAGTATCGGGCACGTAGGTTGCTGTGATATCGGTCCTTTAACTTTGGCCATCACAGTTCTGTAGGCTGATCCCCAAGGATCTAGGTCGACATTATCCAGCAGTTCCCTAAAGCATAACTTCTTGCTCTTTTTTATGGCATTTTTAAGTGCCTTTCTTTGTGCGACATAGGTGCTGTGTAGCTCTGCATATCGTGGTGATGAGCGTGCCCTCTGCGCTATTCTTCGTGCTTTGTGGCATTTTCTACGCTCTTCCGCAATTTCGTCATTCCACCAATATACCGGAGTGCGCTGTGCTTTTCCGCGACTTCTGGGCATGGCAGCATCACATGCCATACATAGCAACTTAGTGATTTGAACCGACTGGTCTTCCGCATGCGATTCTCGTACTATGGCGTCCTTTCAGATAATGTCAAATATTTGTGGGTCGAAAAGGTGCTGTTTCCATTTCCTACTTTGTCGATGTCTTGCTGCTACCGTTCGTGGAGTTTCGAGCAGCTCTACGCTAATAGCTTTATGGTCGCTGTGTGTGTAGACGTTGCTTATGGACCATTTTGCTCGTCTTGCTATTTCGCTGCTAGCGAAGATGAGATCTGTAATGGATCGTCTGGTACCTGTATCGAAGGTATATATCCCTGGTTCATTTAGGAGTTCTAGCCTCAAAGAAGTAAGACTTTCGAGGAGAACTCTCCCTCTTTCGTTGGTTCGTCTACTTCCCCACACAGATGACCATGCATTGAAGTCTCCACACACTAAAAGCGGGTGTTTACCTCGTGCTTCAATGGTGATCCCGTATATCATGTCTTCGAACTCGGCGATGGTCATGCTCGGAGGGGCATAGCAACTGAAGACGTATATACCGTTGATTTTTGCCCACGTGAATCCTGCTACCGTTGGCGTCATAATTTCCTGTGGGAGAAATTTCCCTGGTGCCCAAATTGAGGCTTTCCCTGCTGAATCTGAGAGCCAACCCTGCTCCTGGCGATTTTTGTATTGTTCAGAGAGTACCACTATGTCATATCCTCCTTCATAGACTGTTTGGGATAATAGCTCTTGGGCTGCCTCGCAATGGTTTAAATTGAGCTGCAATACCCTCATGAGACAGTCATTTTGCTGCCCTCTCGTTGTGGGCATTTAAAACTGCCTGCTGAATGTTGTCCCTCACATAGCGCGCATTTCGGTGCATTTTCGCAACTTGCAGCCTTATGACCTTCCTGGCCGCATTTCCTGCATAGGCTAGACCTATCTACAGTCTCCTTACATTTCTGAGCTATATGCCCGTAGCCCCAGCACCTATAACAGCGTTTTTCTTGCTTGAGCTCTCTAATTCGGCAGGAAACCCATCCTACCCGGATTCTTTGCGTATTAAGAACCGCCTTGGCATCATCCGCTGTAAGGCTTATAAGTGCCGACTTCGTGCCACTGTACCCTGTGCGTATGCTTTTTATGGCAGCCACATCTGGAAGTTTGATGTTGCATTGCTGGTGGAGGGCGTTGCAAATCTCCTCGGGCGTAGTAATCTCATCGAGATCTCTGCACTGTAGCGTGACCATTTGGGACTTTGTTATAACTTTAGCCGGGTCCTTTAGTACCGCTTCAATTTCTGCTTGGTACGCGCTTGTTTTCCCATCTTGCGATTTTTTCAGCTCTAGTAACAGCTCTCCTTTCGCCGTTCTTCTAATCGTTTTGACGTCATCACCCAGGGATTTTAATTCGTCGCATCTTCTCACTTTACGCAATATGTCGGCGTACGTCGCATCCCCCGCCTTGGAAATGATGATTGCATCCGGCCTAGCCTTAAGTGATTTTTTCTTGCTCTTCTTTTTGGCTAACTGCCACTCTCCCGTCTTTTGGGCTGCAGTTTCCTCTTTCCGCTCCGTCTTCTCTTGCGTTTCTTGCCGTCGTTTGTGACCACCCACGTGCCCTGGTAAGACATCTTTTAGAGTAGTAGTGGGTTTTACCACGTTGTTCTCCTTGGTCGAGTACGAATTATTCCTCGGTCGCTTTCCTGGGGGTGATGGACTTCTATCCTTGGCGCATTCGCTTGCACGCAATTTATGTTCTAAATTCTTTACCTCTAGGTCCGACTCGATGTACAGCACTTTTATTACGGAGGCCAAGCGCTTGATTTCCGCGTGTATATTATTACGCCCTATGAGGAACTGCATCAAGTCCTCAATCGCCTTGCCTAGCTTGGTCATTTTTTTTTCTCCAGGGGGGTTTTGCTGATTTAACGCAGCTGACGCCTGCTTAATTAGCTCACTTAATAATGGTGTGCCCGTTTGAGCCTTGCTGTCGGAGTTCTTTTTGCAAAGCTTCGGTGTAGCACCCGGCGACAACGCTCCTTGCTTGCTTTCGGCCTCCGCTCCTGTGGGTTTCGTTACCACTTGCGACGAAATGTTAAGGCCCCCAGCCGATGGGCCACGCCCTTCTGGAGAGCGAGCTAGATTCCTTCCTACAAATGGATTGAACGCCATTTCATTCTCCTGTGTTTGGTTTTTTATTTTAGTATTGTTGTTGCTCATCATTTATTTAACTGGGTCCCCACTTGAGGCCGCTATCTTGGTCCGAGTGTGCAGTTACCTATATAGATCCCGTGGTTGTCTATGCGAAGGCAGGGAGGCCACGTGAAGGTTGACGCAGTCCCTCATGAAGACTGCGTTCAGAGCCAGATCAGTATTAATCGGGAGGATCTCAACCGAACCTGCACCACCAACTTAATGATGACGGACTTTGAACGTACCCCAAGGCCTGCCAAGGTTTTAACGGGACGGAGACGAATGGGACATTAACCGGAAAGTCATTTCGACGGTGTGTCAAGCCGTGTACTGAGATTTCCGAATGCCACATTCGCCAGCCCTTAACAAACATATCCGAGTCGTTGATTCCAGTATACCTTAATTAAGACCTTACTGGGCTCAGTCTTAATGTGACAATCACCTTAAATTTACAAATAATTTACCTCTTTACCTTCCTGAGTGTGTATCCCACGTCGTATAGTTGCCTCCCTATCTTGGGTAGGTATTCCCTCGAAGCAACCCCGCACTAGGCTGTGGATGCTTAATTCAGGGCGGCATCTACTCGCCCTATCACTGGAGGTTCTCAGGGTGCTTTAGGCCTTTTAAGCCAAACCCTCCTCACCAGCCGCTCTTGGTCGAGGGCTGCTTATTTGATATTCGCAGCTAACCTAATTAATAGGCCGTTCACTGTCCGCCAGCAGTGACCCCCTTGGCCTGAGCTCAGCCACAAGTCACTTGTATCTACATAAACGAATCAATCATTATGTCTATACATATGTACGTATACATAGCTGAGAAGCAACGTACAAACACATGCATATATCTTATCTAAGGTACTCACAAGAGAGGGCAATAATTTGTGCAAGTATTATGAGAAGCAATAAACATAGTTGTGGCTGGTGATTTTGTAGCTGATAACTAACTAGTAAGTTCTGGAATGGAAAAGCCTAGAAGTATGCAACGAGGAAATCAGACAGTATAAAAAGGCGACAGTAGCGGCGCGAGAGTTTAGTTTCATTTAAGCTATCAGTCAGTTTGGTTATTAAGCCAGCTAGTTGCAAAGTATAAGTCTTATTGTGAAGTACTTTAATAAAGGCCATTTTTCCATTATTCAATATTGGAGTTATTTATTCAACAGTTTAGTGATTCGAACTTAGCAAAAGGGCAAATAAGAGGATTTGCAGTAAATTCTTTACGATATAGTTGAATATGTTTCCAAACATTCTGGGATACAGAAAGTGTTGATTTCATGCCACAGACTTATTAGGAATGGTACTGCCGTAGAATCATTGAAACGAATCACCTATAAACTAGGTGTTCCCGAATCCTGGTTTAACAGTATGCTAAAACCTGAGCGGTGGCCTGATGGTGTGGCTGTTTGCCCTTTTCGGTTCCGCCAAAAAGCAGTTCTTCGGAAATCGTAACCATAGAATTTAACGTGGGTATTCTTAGACCTATTGAGTTTAAATCTAAATATACGATTTATTATCAAAATGTAAGTGGAATGTGTACGAAATCATCGCAATTATATGGTAATGTCATTTCACATGAATATGATATAATAGCTTTGACGGAGACGTGGTTGACTGACAATTTTTCATCTAATGGCTTTCTGGATAATTATTATTAGGTATATATACGATATATATGATCGTTGCTCTAACGCCACCGGGCTTGAAAGGGGTGGTGGTGTCCTAAGTGCAGTTAGATCTGATCTAAAGCATATATGATACTACGTTATTTTTGCTTGGATTCCAAGCTAAGACAACTGACGAAACTTTATCGGAACTTCAAAACACAAAAACAATGTCCATCATGAAAAAGCGAGACCACTATTCCCCCAAAATTAATGAGTTTGAAATGTTTTTGTTTATGTTTTACATTTTATTTTTACATTAACATTTTTAACAATAAAAATAATGCAAATAACAAGCGAAAATTATATCGGTCTCTAATGGTTCACTTTTTTCACAAGAAAGTTGATTTTAATTGTGTTTTTATACACCAAATTTTCAAACTAAAAACAAAATTTTCATTCGTCAGAAAAAAATAATGAATAAACGGCCGAATGTCAAAAAAACCTATCGACAAAAATTGGCGAAAGGGTCAATTTTTCGACCAAAACACGAAAATAATTTTTTTGGGTATGCGTAGTGGAACTTTTTTTCCAGAGCCCAAATCCTATCGAAGAACCGATGGCGCGATATCGTTTAATTTCGTCCATACAAATCGACCCAGGTTAGTGATCATAAATATAGAGAGAGCCCTGTAGCCCGTTTCTGTATCCTTGCGATACGAATTATATCGCAAAATGCAAATCTGATTCATGGTTATCGCAACGTAGTGTTTCTAGGCGATGACATAATGACATTTTTCATATAGATGCGTTTAACACAAGCTTATTCATTCCAGTAACATCGCCATAATCAACCAAGATGTTGCGTTTGTAAATATGAAGGAACTTCAGTCTTGGCAATTGAAGTTTATTGCGCCTTGCCCATTCACATACAAAATTTCGCGAAGCATTATTGTAAACATTATCCCTATACAAAAAAATACTGGCTATCATATTTTGTGTCGTATTCGATTGTTATAGTGCAGTTTTAATTGTGAAAAATTTTAGAAAATTTACTAACCAATGGGAAAAATAATTTCACTTGCAAAGTGTGCCAACACCCTTAACCAAAGCAAATGCCAAATTCTTCTTCTTATGATTTGCTTGGAACAAAATTGGGGAGTTGGCTACTTTTCATTATCAGATGGCGCCAGTGTCGCTCATTCTACCATTCTGCATAAAAATACGTGCAATCTACCCATAATGCACAAGCTTGTATTAAACTCATCTATATGAAAAACTGCTTATGTGTCGGAGCTGTCTGTATGAGTGGTGAGTATGTATTTTCGATATTTCTTGCGATATTCATATTATTAGCTCCGAAGGTCGTGATAGTATACATACGTTAAAAAAAAATCCAGTGAAGTTCGTTTGTTTGTAACTGAATTGAATGTTTGGTTTTTTTAATAAATTTTTTATTTTATAGAGAAAAACCAGAAGTGGAAAAATTTCAAAAAGTCAGAAGGTGAAACTGGAGAGTTACACACAGCTTTTCCTTAGTTATGGTTTATTATAATTATTATTATGTATATCGTAATGATCGTTGCTCTAACGCTACCGGGCTTCAAAGGAGTGGTGGTGTCCTAAGTGCAGTTAGATCTGATCTTAGTAGTAGACAAATTAATATTAATTATAATAATAGTGACGTGGAACAAATTCGCATATGCTTTACGTTTACTAGTAATAAAAAAATGATTTTTCTATTGTCCTATATTCCACCAAGTATTGACATTGCTAAGTATAAGAAGCATATAGATAATTTAAGTCAAGTTGTCAATAATGCTAATTCTTCTGATGAAATTATATATTTAGGCGATTTCCATTTTAGTAATATATCTTTGTCGAAGGATTTTAATATTTTACCTTAAACTATTAAATCCGACATCGATATGCTAGTTGTTAGCACCTTATTTTCATACGGTCTAAAACAATACAACTCTCAACCAAATAAGAATGGTAGGTTCCTATACCTAGTTTTTGGATCTGCTGATTTAAAAATATCATGCATTGAGTGTCCATTTCCAATTTTGGAAAATAGTTTCCCCCATAATGCTTTGGCTGTAAATTTCGATTTTTATGATTCTTATAAAAAAAACAGCCGAATCAACATTAGAATATAATAATTTCAAGCCCGACGTTTGGCGATAAACGAGTTCTTCTCAGCTACTGATTGGAATTTTCGTAACTTCTCCGGAAATCCGGAGGCCTCCTACGAAATTTTGAGGAGAAGGCTTTCACTAGCCATTTCGAGATTCGTACCTCTAAATGGAAAGGTCATAATGACGAGGCAAACCTGGTTTAATCTAAAACTAAATAATCTTAAAAATAGGAAAAATAAAGCTTTTTAAAAACATAGGAAAAGTTGTAAAGAAATTGATCGTCTTAACTATATAAGACTTAAAAAGCAATTCGATTGCTTTAATAAGTCCCTATTTAAACAATATATGCTTAAATACGAATCAAAATTAAAATCAAATCCGTCTAATGTCTGGTCGGTTATTTACTCGAAAAGAAAAACCAATGGCTTTCCAACGACCATGGAGTATGATGGCGAAGTTTCCAGTAATCCACAGGATGCCTGCAACCTGTTCCCGAAATCATTCCAAAAAGTAAACTCGAAGTTTACCTATTCACCTAATCCTATATTTCACTCTGAGTACCAATGCCAAATTTCTAATTTCGTTGTTACCGCAGATGACGTTCTTCTATCAATCTCTAAATTGCCAAGTAGTGCAAAGTCAGCTACTGAGGGGTTTTCTCAGATATTTTTCAAAATTATATGAACAGCGGAATTTTTTAGACTCGTGGAAATTATGCTCCACAAAACCCATATTTAAGTTTGGTAACCGCTGTGGTGGTCCCGTGGTAGGATTTGTGTGATTTTATCTAAGTGTCTCTTCATTATAAGGCAGAGAGAGATCTGCCGTTAAATAGGCAGCCGTGAGGTTGCTGAAACTTGCATGGAATACAATAAAAACATGTGACGATTTAGTTTCACTGTTGTGATCATTCTGTTTAATTTTTTCCATCTTAATTCTATTTATACAACTATCCTTTCTAAGAATCTAACTCCTATAAAATTGAGAGAGTTCAAAAAATGTTTACGAAAATTGCTTTACGGATGCTTCACTGGCCAGATGGCCTCCCATCGTATACCAGCAGGCGCAAATTGCTTGGTCTTCAGGCTTTGCACGACAGAACAACTTGTATCTCACTCATACTTGCCTATAATGTAATAAACTTGAGCATATATTGCTCCGATTTATCTACATAATTTGTTCATTCCATATATTCCACTGCGTGACCTTCGGCTTGACAGATTATTTATCGAAATAACTAATAAAACAAATTATGCTATGAATGAACCTATAACTAGGACTATGCATCTAGCAAGTCGATTCAGTAGTGTTCTTAACATTGTAAATTTTACCAAGTAGCGCAACTAACAGCTGATCGGTGAAAATTCGCACATTCACACGCACAGTTCTCGACTCAGTTTCAAAAAAAAAACTTTAGATAATTTAATTCAAATTTTAAAGTGAGATAATCCTTACAAATTTATGTATACAGAATATATATGGCGTTTTTGTTGTTATTAAAGCAATAGTTTTATTTATATTAAAGCTTTTATCATTTTTTTTTTAACTTTGAAAAAACTCCGAACACCATTCCTTCATTATATGACATTCGACTACCTAGTCCACTGCCTTCCACTCTATTCGCAACATAACCTCTACTTAAGCTGCCAAACTATATAGTAAACAATGGTTCTTAATTTTAAGAGCAGCTTATATAAGTTTACGCTTGAATTGTTTTCTATTTTTGACTAGTCTGTAAGAAATCATGTTCTTTTAGACTGAATGAATTAAATAAATAAATAAACAAATAAATAAATATTAACCAGGAGTTATTCTCTTCAGCACAGCATGCTTACATCATAGTACAGGTTTACAAGTATGATATGTATGAGAAGGAAACAATTCCTTTCTTTTTCTTACACACTGCCGTTTGACACCTCGGTCAGTGTCAAACTAATGTGGAACTCAGTGGAACCTGCGTGGAACATGCCTTTGACACTGAACGAAGTGTCAAAATTACCGGGGTTGCTGTCGTGGTAAGCGACGCAGGGAAGCAAAAAAAGGAGCGGAATATCAGATATGGGTTGCTGCGATGGTAAATTTTTTTGAAAGAATTTAGTATGAAAATGAAGTGCGCCTATATGGTCCTACAGAAAATTATACAAATCTCTTGAATTGGGGTATCTGAGCGCGTAGTTATTCCAGTATTAAGAATACATCACGGGTGCTAAGTTTTTCTACCCGTTCAAAATTTCTCCGCGAAAAACAGTTTGAAACCGAGGTCGACTGAAATAACCCGTCCAAAAATGTGGAAAGGGAAATGAAAAGACGCGTCTTGTCCTGTTATCAATAGTACAAAGGCGGAAAAGTATTCGAATTATTGGAAGCGTGGCAAAAACGCGTCTATTAATATTTCCCTCGAACGGTTTTGGTCATGTTTTAGCAATCATCCCCGGTAATAAAGTATCACAATTTGTTAATTAAAATTGTCAAAAACATATGAATTTTAAAGAGAGAGGTAATTAAGTGCTCGTTTGAAAATAAATAAGGATATTTCTTTGTAATTTTACAAAAAAAATTTCACGCAGATTTCGTTAGCAGCTACTACACTTTTCTTGGACCTAAGAAGTAAAACAGTGCCCAATAGCATCCACAAAAAAGACGAACAAGAACAAGCATTTTATCAGGTGAGCGGGGCTGTGTATGTGCGTGCTGCTACATATTGTACTTGTAGACCTTTACAATGTGCTTACATCAAAGGCAAGTCAGTCATTACTGCATTGCATAGGGTGATCATTAGACTGGGTCGATTTATTAACCGATATCGCGCCATCAATTTTTCGATAGGATTTGGGCTCAGGAAAAAAAGTTCCACTACGCACACCCAAAAAAAATAATTTTCGAGCCTGCGAAAAAAAATGGCGAAAGGATCAATTTTTCGACCAAAGCACTCCCCAAAACCCAAAAAATATTTTTTTTTTCAAAAAACTGTTGTAAAAACATTGGTGTTAACAGTTTTTTGAAAAAAAAAAATATTTTTTGGATTTTAGGGAGTGTTCTGGTCGAAAAATTGACTCTTTCGCCATTTTTTTGCGCAGGCTCGAAAATTATTTTTTTGGGTATGCGTGCTGGAACTTTTTTTTCTGAGCCCAAATCCTATCAAAAAACCGATGGCGCGATATCTGTTAACTTTCGTCCATACAAATCGACCCAGTTTAGTTATCATAAATATAGAGAGCTCTGTAGCTCGTTTCTGTATCCTTGCGATACGAATTATATCGCAAAATGCAAACTTGATTCATGGTTATCGCCTGGTAGTGTTTCTAGGCGGTGACACAATGACATTTTTCATATAGATGCGTTTAACACAAGCTTATGCATTCCAATAACATCGCCACAATCAACCAAGATGTTGCGTTTGTAAATATGAAGGAACTTCAGACTTAGCAATTGAAGTTTATTACGCCTTGCCCATTCACATACAAAATTTCGCGAAGCACTGTTGTAAACATTCTCCCTATACAACAAAAATACTGGCTAACATATTTTGTGTCGTATTCGATTGTTATATTGCAGTTTTTAATTGTGAAAAATGTTAGAAAATTTACTAACCAGTGGGAAAAATAATTTCACTTGCAAAGTGTGCCAACACCCTTAACCAAAGCAAATGTCAAATTCTTCTTCTTATGATTTGATTGGAACAAAATTGGGGAGTTGGCTACTTTTCAGTATCAGATGGCGCCAGTGTCGCTCATTCTACCATTCTGCATAAAAATACGTGCAATCTACCCAAAATGCACAAGCTTGTGTTAAACTCATCTATATGAAAAACTGCTTATTTGTCGGAGCTGTCTGGATGAGTGGTGAGTATGTATTTTCGATATTTCTTGCGATATTCATATCATTAGCTCCGAAGGTCGTGTTAGTATACATACGTTAAAAAGAAAATAAGTGAAGTTCGTTTGTTTGTAACTGATTTGAATGTTTGGTTTTCTAATAAATTTTTTATTTTATAGAGAAAAACCAGAAGTGGAAAAATTTCAAAAAACCAGAAGGTGAAACTGGAGGAAATTATGAAGGCCAATACAAAAGTGGCAATAGGGACTTTTAGCGGTCCCAATAATGCTTCCCTGAGCCACAGCGTATAGGAAGCCGTTGCTCTTGAGTTAAATGCAGTGGAGGGAGAAGATTGCAGGTTCGAGTCCTGTCACGGTCGCCATGAATGAACTTTAGTTGCATCGCCGGCATTTTGGATTTGGCAGGGTGAACGCACCCTCACGCTAGGGCGATACCACACTCACACTCAAACTATTCACCTTTTTGTTTCCTCTTATTTAATTAAAATGTACAGGCACCTTTTCTTTTAGTTTTGGTTATAGACAACTTTTATTTTGTATTCTTCTAAAAAAATCTTTTCTTTTTGATTTCGCACAACCCTTCTTTTAGTTGATACTATTTTAGGTTACACACGCACAACTTTTCTTTTATAAACTTAGTTTTACTCCTTCTTCAGTTACACACAGCTTTTCCTTAGTTTATGGTTTATCGCAACTTGCTTTAATTTCTTCTTCTTTTTAGTTGTAGACAATTTTCTTTTAATTTAAGTTCACCGCACACTTTTCTTTTATTACTTATTAGTTCGCGCACTTGCGTCTGTATCACCGGCTCAATTCAAACTGGAGCAAATCAAAAACTGCTGACGCTTCGAAAGCAGCCCTGTCGGTGTGCATTTTCGCATAACGGGAAAATGGCATGACGGCCGCGGTACAATGACATTTTTCATATAGATGCGTTTAACACAAGCTTATGCATTCCAATAACATCGCCACAATCAACCAGGATGTTGCGTTTGTAAATATGAAGGAACTCCAGACTTGGCAATTGAAGTTTATTACGCCTTGCCCATTCACATACAAAATTTCGCTAAGCACTGTTAGAAATATTCTCCCTATACAACAAAAATACTTGCTGACATATTTTGTGTCATATTCGATTGTTATATTGCAGTTTTTAATTGCGAAAGATGTTAGAAAATTTACCAACCAGTAGGAAAAATAATTTCACTTGCAAAGTGTGCCAACACCCTTAGCCAAAGCAAATGTCAAATTCTTCTTCTTATAATTTGCTAGGAAAAAAATTGGCGAGTTGGCTACTTTTCAATATCAGATGGCGCCAGTGTCTACTACAGTGTCTGCCATTCTACCATTCTCCATAAAAATACGTGCAATCTACTCGTAATGCATAAGCTTGTGTTAAATTCATCTATACGAACAACTGGTTATGTGTCGGGGCTATGATGCAATGGCGTGATAGAGTCGAGTAACGGGAGATTCAACCAATCGGGTTGAATCCCCGCGTCATTCGACTCTACCATTTTAAGTGATGCAAGTGTTAATATGAGGGTTGCATCTTTTTATGTATTTTAGGGGAAGCTGCCAGATTTAATGCAGTTACCCAATTTGACACTACACTTTCAGCCGAACAGTTGCAAAAGGTGCCTTTATACTATGGACCCAAACGTAATGTATATCTGTATTGTAATATATTATTTATAGAGTTGGTCCGATTGGAAGTGTGCAGGAGGCAAAAAAAAAAAAATTTAGGAACCGAACCGGCAAGCGAGGGTCCTATTCCACTCGAGGGTGTTGATGTGGAAGTGAAAAAGGTTTAAATATTCAAAAATTAAATATTTGCTCACTTTGGGAGTCAGATAGTAATTGTCTTTATTAAAAGAAATTCTTTCCCTTTTATACATAATTTCTTATCCTATACATTCATAACTATTCTAATACTTACGAACTAAAAATATGTAGATTTGCATACATGGTATGCAAATATGTAGATTTGTATTAATGGTATGCATATATGTAGATTTGTATTAATGGTATGCATATATGTAGATTTGTATTAATGGCATATATGTAGATTTGAATTAATGGTATGCAAAGTCAGCAGATTGATATTTATATGAACCATGTAAAATGTTTGTATGTGAATATTTGGGTAATTCACATTAACAAAGTAAACAATGTAAATTAGTTGTGTGTAAATATTTTGGTGACAAACTAACATTGACGATTGGCAAGTGTATTGACCGGGGTGAATGACTGAGCAAAAAAATAGTAAGATGTGAACTGACAAGGGTTTCATATTCGGCATGCCATTGATGTTGGCTTACCGCTGTGTTGGGTCAATGTAATTTATGTCGCTATGACTGCGTGTGGTCGATTCACAAAAATGCATTGGCATAGAAGTTCATGATGCGTAATGCCGCAAATGTATTGCATAGGTGGGCATGACGCATAATGCTACACCATCCGCCTTAGAAAAAGAGGCTTATATAATTGTGTGAACAATTGTGTAAGACTCTTTGTTTGAGTTTTGAATGTTTTGGTAACTTGATATGAAAGTGAAAGAGTGTGTGTCCTTTGTTTCAAATATGCTGACCTTGATACTTTTATGATTTTTACATTTTATTTATTTTTTTTTAACAATGTTTTGTTAAAATTTTTTTTCAAAACCTTAAATTTAACTTTTTTTTATTTTACTCATTTTATTTATTTTACTTATTTTACATATTTTACTTATTTTACACAGCCAGATTTTAAATGTGTCGACCCACCTAAAATCCGCTTATTTCTAGAAGTTTTTATTAAATAACCGAGTAAATTGGAATGTCTATAGTGTGACTGTTTAGATTTTTTTTCAAATCTTTGTTCTATACTGTGCCATTTAATATGTTATATACTGGTTTATACTTATTCTTATGGATTATATATGTAGGTTGAAGTAAAAATATTTCCTATTACTATTTTCTATTTTGTAGGGGGGTTGCCACAAAAATATTTTGTATTACTATATTCTATTCTATTTAGAATAAAAGATGTTTTCCTATTAGTATTTCCTATTCTACCTGTTGCTAAAGTAAAAATATTTTTCCTAAAATTATGGTCTCTCTAAAAGCGAGGTTTCCTAACTTAAGCTGCCCATACTTATATCTATTTCTGTTTTTTTTTTTGTTGATATTTCTTATTTTAATTATTTCTATTAACTAAAGCTTTAAATTGTTATCTCATTTCATTAGGGTTATATTAAACTTAGTACAAAAAAAAATCTGTAGCTAATTATACGGAAATTTATAATATGAAATATGTAACTAATTATGTAGAAATTTAGGAGCTGTGTTTGACGGAAGAGCGAGGTAGTTTATATTAGTAGTAGTCCAATTATTGGGCAAAAGAATGGTACAGTGGGTGCAAACATTTTTCATATATTTTAATTTATTTTTCTTCTTTTCCAGTGGTATCTTTTTGATCTTATTTGTCGTGCGATTTCTGCGTCGGCCACCAAGACAGAATCGTCATGACTTTTATGAAGAATTATTTTTATTTTTAACCGGGATTTGTCACATGCAAAACCTCTTTGGTTAGTGCAATTATTTGATCTTAGAGAACTTTTGTACCAATTATTATTTTTAATTTGCCTACTCGAGTATATATTCAATTATTTTTCACCAATTTATATGAACCATGTAAAATGTTTGTATATGAATATTTGGGTAATTCACATTAACAAAGTAAACAATATAAATTAGTTGTGTGTAAATATTTTGGTGACAAACTAACATTGACAATCGGCAAGTGTATTGACCGGGGTGAGTGACTGAGCAAAAAAATAGTAAGGTGTGAACTGACAAGGGTTTCATATTCGGCATTCCATTGATGTTGGCTTACCGCTGTGTTGGGTCAATGTAATTTATGTCGCTATGACTGCGTGTGGTCGATTCACAAAAATGCATTGGCATAGAAGTTCATGATGCGTAATGCCGCAAATGTATTGCATAGGTGTGCATGACGCATAATGCTACACCATCCGCCTTAGAAAAAGAGGCTTATATAATTGTGTGAACAATTGTGTAAGACTCTTTGTTTGAGTTTTGAATGTTTTGGTAACTTGATATGAAAGTGAAAGGGTTTGTGTACTTTGTTTCTAATATGCTGACGTTGATACTTTTATGATTTTTACATTTTATTTATTTTTTTTTTTTAACAATGTTTTGTTCAAATTTTTTTTTCCAAACCTTAAATTTAACTATTTTTTTTTTTGTTTTTTTTTTTATTTTATTTATTTTATTTACTTTACTTATTTTACAAATTTTACTTATTTTACACAGCCGGATTTTAAATGCGTCGCCCCACCTAAAATCCGCTTGTTTCTAGAAGCTTTTATTATTATAATTTTTCTGATGTTGCTAATTCGGCGCCTGTTGGAGCTGACGTCGATGCTGACGCTTCCACGGCACAAGGCGAATCTGAGTGGAAAACAACGAATAAGCGCAAGAATAGGAAAAAGAAAAATAGACAAATGTTGACAAATGTGAACAAAGAAACGAATGTAAGCAACCAAGATAAACCAATGCAAGTTGTTCTTGGTACAAGTTCAAACGTTGATTTGGCTGTGGTACGACGTAATGGTGTGAGGCGCATTATATGGTTGCATATCTCTTCGTTTTTGAATACTGTCACTGAAGAAACTATTCTGAATTACCTTGCCGAACATATTTCTATCGATAAAAGCCAACTGTTTTGCTTTAAATTAATAAAGAAAGGTGTGGATCCGCATACTTTAAAATGGGTAAATTTTAAACTTGGCGTGCCTGAAGAGATTTCTGACACTATTTTAAAATCTGAAACCTGGCCTGCGAATGTCAAAGTGCAGCCTTTTCGTTCCGTTTGTGCAAACCGGGATTCCTGATGATGTTGCAGCTATTCCCAATGTTAAGTCTAATTTTAATTGCCTAAAAATATACTTTCAAAATGTATCTGGTCTTCGTACTAAATGTTCGGAAGTTTTTATGTTTTTATGTATAGTTCTGCATTAGATTATATTTTCGGTTTTGTTGAATCTTGGCTGAACGAGAATTTTTTTAGTAGTGAAATCTTTGATCCACATCTCTTTGATGTTTTCCGTAAGGACCGTGAGCTTGTTAAAACAGGTTGCTCGAGAGGAGGGGGTGTTCTTATTGCTGTTCGGAGGAAATTCCAGGCGGCAATGGTAACACTCGCTAACTCTGATACACTCATTGATCAGCTCTGCGTACGTGTTCATGGTTCTTCTGGAATCTTGTATTTGGGCGCTTTGTATATTCCACCGATCAGTGCAGATGCCTTATATATTGCACATGCTGACAACGTTCTCTCACTGGTATCAAATGTGGGTGACAATCATCTTTGTGTACTTGGAGATTTTAATTTATGTAATTTGAATTGGTCTCATATTGAGGACACGGCTTCTTTTATGGCCTCTAACGTTAACTCTTCAGCCGAAATTCATCTTATTGATAGTTTCTTAAGTATCGATTTGGTACAAATTAATGGGCTCTATAATAGGCTGAATAGAATTTTAGATTTAGTGTTCATCTCAAACAATGTTCACTACACATTGTCTGAATGCTTCACACCAATCCTGCAGACCGACAAACATCACGTTTCTATTTCCCTAGAATTGGAGTTTTATGAATTTCCTGAAATTACAGATAAGCCTGAAATTAATTTCAACTTTAGTGCTTGCGATATGTCGTATCTTAATGAAATATTATTAAGCATTTATTGGTGTGATTCATTCCGCGATAATGATGTCACATCTTGTTTTCATATTTTCAAAAATAAGGTTCATGAGTTGTGCTTGAAGCATATCCCAATATATAGAAAAAAAAAACATATAAGACGCCCTGGCATACTAAGAGGCTAAAACATCTGAGGAATGTTAAGTGCAAATCTTTAAAACAGTATAAAAGAACTGAAGATTCGGCGCACTACTCAAAATTTCAAAACGATTTAAAGGCATTCAAGTGCTTGAATAGGTTTTTGTACAGAAATTATGTTCTGAGCTTTGAGAGTAATATAATGTCGAACTCAAAGGCGTTTTGGCGTTTCATAACGTTAAAAAAGGCCTGCTCATCTGTCCCTAGCAATGTGTTTTTCAACGACAAATCTGCAAACAATGCAGTTGATGCTGCGAATCTAATTGCCAATTTTTTTTGTTCTAATTTTGAACCAGACACTCGCGTCCACTCGAGTTTGCCTTCCATGAGCAACTCAGCGCTCAATTTTGGATCTTTGCGTGTTTCCGTTACGGATGTAGTTAATGGTATTGGGAAGCTTAAGCTGTCTACTAAGACGGACTCAGATGGTCTTTCTGTCATATTGTTGAAAAACTGCTTGTGTTTGGCTGAGCCTCTTTCAATTATCTTCAACAACTCGCTGGCCACTGGAACATTTGTGGATGACTGGAAGCTAACTTCAATTTCTCCGATATTCAAGAGTGGTAACAAAAATGATGTTCGTAATTACAGACCTATTTCGAAGCTCTCATGTGTTTCCAAACTTTTTGAGATTATAGTAAATGATAAAATATACTTTGCAGTAAAGGGCCCAATTTCGAACAATCAGCACGGATTTGTTGCAAAACGGTCCACTGTTAGTAACTTATCTATTTTTTCTGAATACTGCATTTCCGCTTTTCATAATAGATTGCAAGTTGATACAATATACACTGACATTTCAAAGGCTTTCGACAAGGTTTCGCACCAGATACTCTTGGCTAAGCTTCTGGCATTGGGTTTTCATTCCACATTTTTGAAGTGGATTGCGTCGTATCTTTCAAATAGACAATGCGTTGTTGAAATAGACGACGCCACATCCCAGCCCTTCATTGCTTCCTCTTGGGTCCCGCAAGGAAGTATTCTAGGGCCTCTATTTTTTATTTTATTTATAAATGATATCGCCTCATGCTTCGCTTTTGTGGAATACTTGTTGTATGCAGACGATTTGAAAATTTTCGCCACCATAAAGAGTTCTCGTGACTCTGAAAGGCTGCAATCAGACCTCCTCAATGTTGAAAACTGGTGTTGTTTAAATCGTCTTACTCTAAACATCAAAAAGTGTTTCCTCGTGACTTTTTCTAAATCGGCTAATGTTCTACGGACTTCATATAGTATTGCGGGCTGTGCCCTGGAATCCGTAGAGGAAATTAAAGACTTGGGTGATTTTTTGACTCCAAATTTCGTTTCGTTAACCAAGTCAACTACGTTATTACTCGGTCTTATGCCATGCTAGCGTTCATTCGTAGAAATTGTTCAGCTTTCACTAACCCTCACACCTTCAAGTCTCTTTATTGCTCTTTTGTCAGATCGAGACTGGAGTATACTGCTATAATTTGGAGACCCTACCATACTAGTCCCTCTAATCGTATCGAGCGAGTTCAAAAAGTTTTTTTTACGTTTTGCTCTCCGTTCTTTGAATTTTTCTGATCCTTTACCGTCATATGAATCGAGATGTCTTTTAATTGAACTGAGTACGCTTGTAAATAGACGAACCATCTTATCGTGCTCGTTTATCATTGGCTTAATTTCTGGAGCTGTTGATTGTCCATCGCTCATGGAAAAAATTCAGTTCAATGTTCCCTACAGAAACTTGCGGCACTTTGAGACCTTTAAAATTAGTTTTGCATGGACCAACTATGCGGTAAACGCGCCTATTGCAAGGGCTTGTACGGATCTCAATTTGTTTTTCAGTTCTTCAGGTGTTGACTGCACTTCTTCGCATGTAACTCTAATTAGTCATTTAAGATCTTTCTACTCTTAATATTATGCTAGTCTGTAAAAATTTGTAAATTTAAAGACTCAAATAAATAAATATAAATATAAATAACCGAGTAAATGGGAATGTCTATAGTGTGACTGTTTTGATTTTTTTTCAAATCTTTGTTCTATACTGTGCCATGTAATACGGTCTATACTGGTTTATACCTATTCTTATATATGTAAGTTGAAGTAAAAATATTTCCTATTACTATTTTCTATTTTGTAGGGGGGTTTGCAGCAAAAATATTTTTTATTTCTATATTCTATTTTATTTATAATAAAAGATGTTTTCCTATTAGTATTTCCTATTCTACCTGTGACTAAAGTAAAAATATTTTTCCTAAAATTATGATCTCTCTAAAAGCGAGGTTTCTAACTTAAGCTGCCCATACTTATATTTAAAAAAATCTGTAGCTAATTATACGGAAATTTATAATATGAAATATGTAACTAATTATGTAGAAATTTAGGAGCTGTGATTGACGGAAGAGCAAGGTAGTTTATATTAGTAGTAGTCCAATTAATGGGCAAAAGAATGGTATGGAATGGGTGCAAACATTTTTCATATCTTTTAATTTATTTTTCTTCTTTTCCAGCGGTATCTTTTTGATCTTATTTGTCATGCGATTTCTGCGGCGGCCACCAAGACAGAATCGTCATGACTTTTATGAAAAAATATTTTTATTTTTAACCGGGATTTGTCACATGCACAACATCTTTGGTTAGTGCAATTATTTGATCCTAGAGAACTTGTGTACCAATTATTATTTTTAATTTGCCTACTCGAGTATATATTCAATTATTTTTCACCAGTTTGTCCCTCAGGACAACTGTGCTTTTCCTTATAAATTTTAAGTCCTGGATTGGCGGCATTTGTACAACGTGTATACAGCCTGATACGTAATTGTCGTAAGTCAATTTTATCATCTACAATCAGGTTGCTTGTATTTCTTACGCTACCATTTTAGGAGCGCGACATGTCTTATTGCTGCAAATTTATATAGCGCTTCACGTATATTTTTATATGCTATCTTTGTGACTTTTTCTTCAAGTTTTTTTTTTTGTTCTTATTGGCTGGTTGTAAAATGTTTGTATTTTTTTTTTCGTTAGGTTTTGCTTATTTCCACTGTCCTAGAATTTCCTATTGCTTCATAACCATCTTTGTCAGGAGCATTCAAAGGAATTATGCAAATTTTGATTTGCTATTAAATTTTGGCAGGGTTAATGAGTCTGCCCTTACTGTTGATTAGGAAATTTTAAGAGTTATTATTATACTTATTTGTTGCTCTTCCTCAGCTTTGGGTTTGGTTTTAAAGAGGTTTAGAGTACTTTGAATATTAAATGCGTGCTTGAGCATTTTTCAACTGCCTACATTTAATTTCTATATATATTTTAAGTATCGTGGCTATGGCAATGGTCAATAGCACGATAACGCAGATTAAAACTGCTTGCCAATCATCTGGAATGTTTGGAGCAGCTTTTGTTTCTGGTTCAGCTGGTGATTCATATTTTACGACTCTATTCTCCGTTGATTCCGAGTTTTCCTTCCCTAACTCGTATCCGGCTATCGCTATCATGATGCCTTGAGCTATTTTTGTCCACCAAGACATTTCGATTGAAAGAGGAAATTCAAGAGAAAAAAATGTATTGCTGATTCCTTGGGGAAAAAAATATTTGTTAATTTAAGCTTTAATTTTAATCTTTATTCAAACATTCCATTTTACTCTTTACCTTATTTAATTTTTAATAAATTTACCTTATTTAATTAATAGGTATTTCAACCATTTATTTCTAAAATTGTAATTTTGTTTTACTTTAGTATTTTTCCTTTTTAATTTAGATATTTAAAATTTTTCCTTAAAAAAAATTTTCTAATTTTATATTTTTTTGTTTTCAAATTAATAATTAAGTACACTTTTATTTTCTTTTGTTTAATTAATTTTACAAAATAATTAACATTTAAAAAATTTGTATGATTTAATAGTTTAGTATATATGTTTTTTTTTCTTTTAACTAATTTTACAAAAATATCTAAAACTTTATTCCGAAGCGATTTTGTTTCATTTTAATTTATGCATAAATAGAATTTTTTTTCAAAGATATAATAATTTTAATATTGATCCTTATCGGGGAAAGTCATCCTGATCATCTTAGCTATTTCCTCTTCTTTGGTCGTAGGTTTTACCACATCCTCTAGGGTTGGTTCCCTAGTCATACCTATTGTCTTCAAACATGATTTTAACCATTTCAGTTGTTTTTCGTAGTCTACCTTTCCTTTATCTATAATTACTTTATCTTCCCATGCAATGGGGTGTTCCTAGTATTTAGCTGGCATTCCAATTTACTCAAACAATTCTTTAATTTTTAACAATGTTTAAAAATATTCTGTTTTTTTTTTTAGTCTTTACATATATATATATTTTTTTTGTTTTTAATATCTCCTATTGTACAAAAAGTGTAAGCGTCACAGGGCCGCTCAAGTTATTCTAAGTTTTAAATTATTTAAGTATACTTAATATCCGCTGCCAGTCGAATTGCCCATTATGTCCTGTCATACATTATTAGTTGCCTTGTTGCCGATTTATATTACACTTCTTCATGCTCGCCGGCATTCCCTTCAATTGTGATATTTGTTCATTCGAGCACCCGTCAATAACTCCTTCGTTTTGCCATCATACTTTTTGCCACAGCTTTATTAGCATAATAAGAATTGCCTTTTAAGGTGGGTTTGTTTTTCTTCAGTAGTATATTTTCCAAGCGGTTTTTTCTTCAAGCACATTTCTCGATATTGTGGAAGTACGTTTAGTAGATTTTCGATTTTTTTTAAACTTGGCAGGACCTTTCAGATCTTTAGCCAGATCTGTCAGGATCTTTTGCTCCAGCAAGATCTTTAGCAGTTTTGCCAATTTCTGAACAAGCTGGCAGGATTTTCCTCCAAGTTAATCTTTGGCAGGATCGCCATGAAAAAGGTTTAAATATTCAAAAATAAAATATTTGCTCACTTTGGGAGTCAGATAGTAATTGTCTTTATTAAAAGAAATTCTTTCCCTTTTATACATAATTTCTTAACCTATACATTCATAATTATTCTAATACTTACGAACTAAAAATATGTAGATTTGCATAAATGGTATGCATATATGTAGATTTGTATTAATGGTATGCATTAGGCCGGGTCGATTTGTGGAAAACTCGCCCATTGCTCTGTGAAAATCATATTCTAGGGATCAAAATAAGAAACTTTGCCGAAGGGACATACCTCTAAAACGAATTCTGGAGTTCCCCCCTATTGGGTCGTAGGGGCAAATTTTGAAAAATCCCACTTTGAAATGCCTATGTTTTTTCTTTTTGGAGCTTATTTTTCTCTTTAGAAACTTATTTAATCAGAACATATGTAAACGAAAGAATGAATTTAACTTAGTAATAGAAAATAAATTAAAAAAAATTATTAGAAATTAGCGTTTTTACAACCCCCTTTTAAAACCAAGGCATCACTGTGATGCATTTGCATGTCGTAAACATAGTTGTGTGGGTTTTCTATTCAACCGTTTTAAAAAATGAAGGTATCACTGTGACACAATTGCAGATCGCAAAATTGCTTGTGTTGTTTTTTTTAAGCCACCACAAGACACAGCAGGTAGAATTGAAATTGCCCCTACCTAAAAGTTCGACCCAAAGGGGGGACATCAGAATTCGTTTTAGAGGTATGGTTCCTTCGGCAAAGTTTCTTATTTTGATCCCTAGAATACGATTTTCACAAAGCAATGAGCGATTTTTAAATCGACCCGCCCTAGTATGTATACATGTAGATTTGTAGTAATAGTATGCAACGTCAGCAGATTGATATGTATATGAACCATGTAAAAAGTTTGTATGTGAATATTTGGGTAATTCACATTAACAAAGTAAACAATGTAAATTAGTTGTGTGTAAATATTTTGGTGACAAACTAACATTGACGATCGGCAAGTGTATTGACCGGGGTGAGTGACTGAGCAAAAAGATAGTAAGGTGTGAACTGACAAGGGTTTCATATTCGGCATTCCATTGATGTTGGCTTACCGCTGTGTTGGGTCCAGGCATGCTTAACCAACGAAACGATATCATTTCGTTACGATAATCAACGTTAATAAACGAAACGAAGTCATTTCGTTTCGTTTATTAACGTTAAGATCGTCAAATTAACGAAATGATTTCGTTTCGTTTTCTGCCATATCAAAACGAAATCAAATCGTTTATGTTGATTATTAATTTCAAACTATGCTGGCAAAGCTGATTGATGGCGGAGTCATTAAAGGTGAAAGCATTAGCCAAGCTGATTGCAACTTTTCTCATGAATTTTGACAGTACGAACATTTCTCAGAGTATTTTTGACATTACCACCAACGAATTACACAAACAAATTACATAGAGTTTGTGTGTGTATGTGCGCTCGTTGTTGCCACCTTACGGATTCACCATTGCTATAGCATTGCCAGCACAATTCAAACATAAAGTATCACGTTTTTGTAAACGTTTTTAACGTTAACGAAAGCTTTTCGTTTCAGTTAAAAACGAGATACAATTTATTTTGATAATTTCTTTATCGATAATATTTCGAAGTGTTTCAACGGAAACGGTGGAAATTTTTTGATAAACGATTAGCTTAACGTTAAGGTGCATCCCTGGTTGGGTCAATGTAATTTATGTCGCTATGGCTGCGTGTGGTCAATTCACAAAAATGCATTGGCATAGAAGTTCATGATGCGTAATGCCGCAAATGTATTGCATAGGTGGGCATGACGCATAATGCTACAGAAGTTTTGGAGTTCCTTCCTCAGATTTAATAGGCGGAGATGGCAGAACAAAGGAAACGGGATTTACTGAGGTAAACTTACATAAATATTCTCGGGAAAAACGTCGCAACCCAAAGGTTTAAAATAAGTTCGGCAAGGCGAATGTTTTTTTGGATTGTGTCGTGAATTCATATGTTTATTACTGTTTGATTTTTTATATACTAACATTTTATGTTTTTATTTGCAGACAAATGAAATAAAAGAAGAACGTCTAGAATTTTTGGATCTTACTAACGAAACTCCAAAAGTGTCTTCAAAAAATTTATAAATTTACCAAAATACGTAGAATTGACATATATTTGTGTTTAATTTTTGCTATTTTTCTTAACGTAGCTGTACATACATACAAAGTATCTATTTCATACAAAACTGCTATGAAATGAATTTAATGAAGAAATGTTGAATATTGAAACAATAGTCGCAAAGTAGTACATACATATAATTGTAATTAAATAAATCAGCATTCAAATAGATAACGTTTTCTTTTTCCTCTAACTCATTACACAATATAAATATAAACGTAATAAAGCACCTAAAAACACATTACAACTTCCATTACATTTAATAATTATAATTTAAACAAAAATATCATTTATATATACTAATAATTATAGTTAAAAAATTGTGTTCTGTGAGAACTTTATTAAATGGTTTCCTTTTTTGTCTGCTGTTTATAATTTTGTTTATTCAAACTGTTTGCCTTTTTCACCTTGGTCACTAATTTCGATGTTGCTAGTCATAATTGTACAATTATCCGTAGCCAATCAACGGCCAGTATCCTCTTTTCTACAATTTTGGAAAATATTGAAATTAATTTCCTTTTCGAAAAACTCTGCATGCGCAACGGAAAAATGTACGCTTTTAATTTACTTCTGCCGCAATGTCAAATCAATACATTGATTTTCATGAAGCGTACATGCACGTTTTGATTTGCTCATGCGTTTCGGGTGAGAGTGGGGCACCACCGCACATAATCAAGCGCATACGTTCACCCATAAGTTTAGCAAATTTCTGGAAAACCAATCTGTAGAGAGTGAATTGAAATATAAATAAAATGTTTATTTGTTTTACAAGTGCTGGCGTTCACGCCTGTGGACGAGCGTCTCGCCGCTATCCGAATAAAAGCAAAATTTTTTAATATATCATTCATCTGCGCCCATGCGCCGACAGAGGAGAAAGACGATGAGGTGAAAGACACTTTTTATGGACAATTAGAACGCACATACGAGCGCTGCCCCCGTCATGATATAAAAGTCATGCTTGGCGACTTTAACGCCAGGGTGGGCAAAGAAGGTGTTTTTGGCCCTACAGTCGGAAAGTTCAGCCTACACAATGAAACTTCTCCTAACGGACTGAGGCTGATTGACTTTGCCGGTGCTCGAAACATGGTCATATCCAGCTGGAGGTTCATGCATAAAAAGATACATCAAGCTACATGGCTGTCCCCTGATCGAAATGCTCGCAATCAGATCGATCACGTTGTGATAGACGGACGGCATGCCTCCAGTGTTTTAGATGTGCGCACGATCCGAGGACCTAACATCGACTCGGACCATTATTTCGTTGCAGCCAAAATACGCACCCGCCTCAACGCAGATAAAACCCAGGAACAAAAAACACAAGGAAAGCTAGACGTCGAAAAGCTTCAATCACAACAGACTGCCAATGATTTCGCCACTCGACTCTCACACCTGCTATCTGAGAGCACAACTCATCCTGAACGAATACAGGAGCAGTGTGAGCATATCTCCAAAGCACTTCGTACTGCCGCCGAGGAAAAAATTGGTTACCGGCGGCCACGAAAAAACAACTGGTACGATGAAGAATGCCGCGTTGGAACTGAAAGAAAAGACGCTGACTACAGGGCTACGTTAAAAGCGAGCGCGACAAGAGGAATGTGTGAACGCTATCGTGAGTTGAAAAGGGAAGCGAGACGCCTTTTCAGGAGGAAAAAAGCAGAAGCAGAAAGGCGTGAGTGCGAGGAGCTTAAGCTGCTAGCCACCAGGAATAACGCGCGAAAATTCTACCAAAAAATACGGCGACAGACGGAAGGTTTTAAGACCGGGGCAAACTCCTGTAGGAATGAAAACGGCGACCTTGTAACTGATGTCAAGAGAGTGCTTAGATTATGGAGGGAATACTTCTCTGCTCTCCTAAATAGAGGCAGCAATTCATCGCGCAGAGATGAAGAACCCGATCCCGCAATCGATGATGATGGAATATATGTCCCCCCGCCCGATAATGACGAAATTAGAATAGCAATAACCAGATTGAAAAACAACAAGGCAGTGGGCGCTGATGGATTGCCTGCGGAGCTATTCAAGTTCGGCGGCGAGGAGTTGGTAAGGCGCATGCATCAGCTTCTTAGCAAAATATGGGCGGACGAAAGCACGCCCGACGGTTGGAATCTAAGTGTTCTTTGCCCAGTCCACAAGGAGGGGGATACTGCAAAATGCACCAACTATCGTGGAATCAGCCTTCTTAATATCGCATATAAGGTCCTTTCAAGTATATTGTGCGAAAGATTGAAGCCCACCGTGAACCGGCTGACTGGACCTTATCAGTGCGGCTTCTACCATCGACCAGATTTTCACATTGCGCCAAATCTTTGAAAACCCGTGAAAATAGAATCGACACACATCACCTCTTCGTCGACTTTAAAGCCGCCCTCGACAGCACGAAAAGGAGCTACCTCTATGCCGCTATGTCTGAATTTGGTTTCCCCGCAAAACTTATACGGCTGTGCAAAATGACGTTGAGCAACACCATCAGCTCAGTCATAATTGGGAAGGACCTCTCCGAGCCGTTCGAAACTAAACGAGGTTTCAGACAGGGTGACCCCCTATCGTGCGATTTCTTTACTTTGATGTTGGAGAAAATTATACTAGCTGCAGAACTTAACCGCACTGGAAAAATATACTATAAAAGCGTGCAATTACTGGCATATGCTGATGACATTGATATCATCGGCCTAAACACCCGCGCTGTTAGTTCTGCTTACTCCAAGCTGGAAAAAGAAGCGGTAAAGATGGGTGGATGGGAAGTACCTGCTGTCATCGAGCAAAGAGTCAGCGCATATGCGCCTTGGCAACCACGCTACTGTTGGCAGCCATAATTCCAAATAGTAAAAGGCTTCGTTTATTTGGGAACCAGCATCAACACTAGCAACAACATCAGCACTGAAATCCAGCGAAGAATCAATCTTGCCAATAAATGCTACTTTGGACTAGGTAGGCAACTGAAAAGTAAAGTCCTCTCTCGGCGAACGAAAATCATACTCTACAAGTCACTTATCGTACCCGTCCTGCTATATGGGGCAGAAGCATGGACCATGACAACAGCAGATGAAGCGGCTTTGGGAGTGTTCGAGAGAAAAGTTCTTCGAAAGATTTATGGACCTCTACGCGTTGGCGATGGCGAGTACCGAAGAAGATTTAATGATGAGCTGTACGAGCTATACACAGACATCAACATAGTCCAGCGAATTAAAACGCAGCGGCTGCGCTGGCTAGGCCATGTTATACGAATGAAAGAAGATGCTCCGCCTATGGAAGCAGAGGTAGAGGGCGGCCCCACTCCGTTGGAAGGACCAGGTGGAAAACGATTTAAACTCCCTTGGTGTGACCAATTGGCGCCGGTTGGCGGAGCGACTGGCGCGCCTTGTTGGACGGCCATAACCGTTTAGACGGTTAAGCGCCAATTAAGTAAGTAAGTAATTTGTTTTAAATGCCGTTTATAATTTACTTATTAATTAACGGTGTTTGAAAGCCACGTTGCGTGCAACGAACTTTATATTGATAGATAAATTCGAAAAGCGCTTTCTTGAAGGGAGATCCTGAATTGATTATATCGTTAATACCCTTGGAGATATGATCCAGAATTAGCTAAAGTAAAATAAAATATACTATGTATAAAGCCAAATGTTGTTGTTGTTGTTGTAGCGATAAGGTTGCTCCCCGAAGGCTTTGGGGAGTGTTATCGATGTGATGGTCCTTTGCCGGATACAGATCCGGTACGCTCCGGTACCACAGCATCATTAAGGTGCTGGCCCGACCATCTCGGGAACGATTTATGTGACCACATTAAACCTTCAGGCCATCCCCTCCCTCCCCAACCCCAAGTTCCATAAGGAGCTTAGGGTCGCCAGAGCCTCGTCGGTTAGTGAAACAGGATTCGCCGCGGATAGGTGAGGTTGACAATTGGGTTTGGAGAAGCTATATGTTGCGCTGGCAACCTGCAGGGTTGCGCTACACAGCCCCTTGAATCTGGTATTTTAGTCGCCTCTTACGACAGGCATACCTACCGCGGGTATATTCTGACCCCCCCTAACCCGCTGGGGGAAATAAAGCCAAATCATTGTACTCAGCAAAAAAATATATATTGAAAAAATCTATACTAACCGGTAAACATCACATCTTACTGCTGGTATCAATTAAAGTCAATGGCGTTGAATAGCCAATAGGCACTCCAGTTATTAAGCAAACACTCTCGGCGAGTAGCTCGAAAACATGTGCTAATGGAAGGAAACTGCATGCAGAGAAAATAGTTTAGTATAATTGCAAGTACGCCATTTTAATTTTCTACCTACCCAATCAAGACATCATCCGGTTTAACTAATACCACATCGCAAAATCCCTTCATTGTAGCAATGCAGTTGCTATGTGAGGGTAAAACGCCTTTTGGTGTGCCTTTGGAACCGGATGTGTACATAATAATCGCTGTATCGTCACCCTTTGGTGGAACAAATTCTGAAAGAAAAAAATTATTACGGAAGAATTATATTAAAGACGATTGCTATTCCTACAGCATAAAAGGTTACTAATTTTTTAGTATTGACCCAAAGGCAGCTATACGGGTCAATTTTATAGATTGGCGTATTCTATATACGTGATCTCACCACCCGCCTAATTAGGTGTATCATAAAATTGTGAGAAATGAAAATTTTGCATTACATCGTTGACAATAAAACGTTCGATTATACTCGAGCTGAGACACCCTTACTCGTTTTTTTCATTTATGCTTTTCAGTACTAAACTTATCAAATTTACTCTCCTGTCCCATACGTACGATCTGTGTGAAAGAGAGTATAAGCACACCATCCTTGAAGCCTGTCGTATCGGTCTTATGCAGCTAATCCTCTATAAATATATTTTTTTTTTGATTTCGGGTTTACAGTCCAATAAATCAGAAAAACTCCTTTTTTATTTTTTCGCCAACGTTTCGATCTTTTATTTGGTCTTCTTCAGGGCCTAATGACAAAAAACATAAAACTTAATATAAAGGCCTTGCATTACAATAGGGGTTTAATAATAATTAATTATATGTACAAACAGAAGTACATATGTAACACAGTTATTGAAATCACAGATTCTTACTCAAAATTACTGCGTTCTTCTTTGTCCAGTTGTTTTGTATAAATATTTTGTTTTTTGCTTTGTTGAGAAATGATCATATATAAAAGTTTTAAATTAAAGGGTTTTGGGATTATTTTTTTTATAAATTTGAATAAAATTGAAAAGAAATAAGTTCCAATATTAACGAGCACCAACGCCCAACAACAATCAGCAGAAATTAAAACTATGACAATTTCATATTTCCCGTATGTAACCAAATGTATTACAAATTCAAAGAGTTCACTGCTAATGTCCGTTTTGCGTACAAAAATAAAAACAATGTTGGGAACATGTACAACAAGATTAAAGACAAAATACCAACACAGAGAGAAAAGAACGTTGTATACAAAATAGACTGCATCGACTGCCAGCGAAGGAAAAGCTACATAGGCACTACATCTCAACATATATATAAACGCGATATCAACATCATGAGAAGAAAGAAACACGCTATTACTTTAGGACATAGATTTGATTTCGAAGTAACCAAAGTATTGGCCAGAGAGAAAAGTTGGGGAAAAAGAATCCTATTAGAAGAGATATTTATAAAACCTCGTAAAAACTGCGTAAATAAAAGAAGCGTAGAAGCTAAAAACATCAGCGACATATACGCGTGTATTTTCTAACGATGCCAACAATCATCAGTTGCTCTACATAGTCCATCAAGCACGAACCGGCTGAAAAAATATCAACAAACGTCAAATATGGTTCGTCGAATATAGTTCGTTGCGTGAATTTACATTGTGATCATTTTATTTCTTATTTCTTTTCAATTTTATTCAAATTTATAAAAAAAAAAACTAACCCCAAAACCCTATAATTTAAAACTTTTATATATGGCCATTTCTGCTCAATGCAGAAAAAAAAATATTTATACAAAACAACTGGACAAGGAAAAACGCAGTAATTTTGGGTAAGAGTTTGTGATTTCAATAACTGTGTTATTTATGTACTTTTGTTTGTATATGTAATTAATTATTATTAAACCTCTATTGTAATACAAGGCCTTATATACTAAGTTACATGTGTTTTGTCATTAGGCCCTGAAGAAGCCCAAAATAAAGGGTGGTCGAAACGTTGGCGAAAAAATAAAAAAGACGTTTTTCTGATTTATTGGACTGTAAACCCGAAACCAAAAACAAATTTACAATAAATAAAGAAAACAGTCGGTAGTACAAAAAAAAACTCCATAAAGATAAATATACAAATATTGTAACTAACACCACTTTTTTTATATATATAGATATAATAGTGTATAAGGTTAATTGAAATAATGTCTAACTATCCTCTCCCGAACCGTCCGACCTTGTTGTAGTAAGCTGTTGTTTGGGCGGTCTTCCTCACGAAACTCTACTTCTGATGGACTTTCAGTCGCAGTTGCTGTGTCTGGCATACTTTTCCTATGTTGCAGCCGAAAATTGTGCAAAGTCAGACAGGCGTTTATGATTTCGCCTGCAAACTCAGGCTTCACCAACACTCCGCGCTCATGGGACAAACACGCAAACACTTTTTTTAGAACGCCGTTTAGTCTCTCTACGCAGTTTCGAGCTGTAATATGCGCAAAATTAAAATTGTTTTGGCCAGTTGTTGTCGGATCGCGAAACGGTGTTATAAACCATGGATGCAGCGTGTATCCAGAATCACCAATAAGCCAACTTGTATTTGCACCTAGGCTGTATTGCCTTTCCAAGAAATCTTTACAAAGGCTATTTGCCCTTATAAAAGCATCGTGGGTACTTCCACCAAAACGTGCGTTGCCGGCGAGTATACGTAGGTTGTAACCGCATATTAACTGCACGTTTTTTGAAAAGAATCCCTTTCTATTTATATAAGAGTTTTCAATGTCGGCTGCCGGCTTCTTTTACACGTGTGCAGTTAATAGCGCCAATGCATCTGGGGCATTGTTTACTATATAGTTTGGCAGCTTAAATTGAGGTTATGTTGCGAATAGAGTGAAAGGCACTCGAAGGCCGTGAGAAAAGGCACTCGAATGAAGTATAATGAAGGAATGACATTCAGAATTTTTTCAAAATTTGCCCAAAATACTGAATCACAAAAGGAAGTGTAGGTAAGTACAAAAATGAAAATATGTAGTTAGGATTTGCTCCTTTTTTAGCAAGAGATTTTCAATTTAAAAATGTAATATACCAACCAATGTTCATTCTATTACTTTTTTAGCAGGAGATTTTCATTTTAAAAATGTAATATATAAACCAATGTTCATTCTATTACTCAGTTTATCTATGGGGCTTCACAATACTTTATAATAACATGATTTTTATTTTTACGATTTATTAACTTAACTTAATTTTAACTTTGTGTTAAGAATAGCAAAACCAAAATCTCAATGTCGTTCTACTTTTATATAATAAAAATGATTTTATGCACGCTAGCATTTTATACCTATGCATCATACCTTAACTTTCTCGCTATATAAGGTAACAATTCCAGGGGCCGTTTTCACCATCTTCGCTTAACGCTAACAGGCAATTTATTTGAAAAAATTCATTCAGTGATTTGTCAAATAAAAAGTCACTTTGAAATAAAACACGTTAAAAGTGTCCCTGCCACAGATAGATCGAAAATTTATTGAGAATTGCACTGCGAACATTGGTCTGTTGTGCCTTAATCAGATTGCGTCACATTCCAAGAGGATATGTTCCGCCGTCTCCGCTGATCGATCACGAAATCGACATCAATACAAAATTATGTTTTTTATTTAGTTGAACGGCGGTAAAAAATCGATTTTTTTTTCTAAAATGTAAGAAAATTAAAGAAGAACGTAAGTTTTTAATTATTTGTGTGTTGCTTTGACATTGGCGTTGCGTAGCTTATGGATTGGATCAATTAAAGCGCGTGTGTTCAAAGTCAGATGTAGACGCAACGCAAGTGCCAGAACGACGCAAAAGTCACCTTAAGCGCATTTGCTTTAGGTGTTATTAATCAATATTAATTAAAAATGTTGGTTCTCCTAAAAAGTTGAACTTAGGCAAGATACACACGAGGCGTAGCTTCGTAGACGCCTACGAAATATGGCATGCAGCTAAGAT